>NC_062544.1:199914372-200609506 GCF_016906955.1 Phacochoerus africanus
ATGACAGTGAAGTACAAAGACGTTTTAAGAGTTTTTTCATTATTTTTTTAAATCCAGCATTGGGATGTTTATCTTTCTTTAGTATTCATATTTCCTTTTCTATCTTTATTCTCAGTAATATATAATTAGCATTATCAAAACCATCAGCTATTATCCTTTATGACTTTTGACCTTTATTTTTTAATATGTCTCAAGCTAGCATTCTCTAAAACAAAAATTCTATGAGAGATATTAACGAAATATTTTAGGGTTATAAAAACAATGAAATGATTTAAAACATGAATCTTTTTAAATATCAACATTACATGAATAGGCAAGTAACACATTATATGATAAAACTATAGTGACAAAATAAATTTCAGAAAAAACTTATTCTGTAAATCAAGCTTGCATTTGGTGGTAAGTGTAACTTTATAGTCTGTAGTTCATCACACATTTTTAACCACTACTATGGAGTTATTGGCTTAATGTCAATGGTATTTTGGATAAATTATATACTTTTTGCAGAAAAAGTAATTTTTTGTACTAACTACCAGACTGTACCAGATTTTTTGCAAACATCCTCTTTGACTATAGATTACAAAAACTCAGTAGTCACACATTAGATACAACAAAAGTGTTTGGTAGCTTGTCATTTTAACAAATGCTGGCCTTCAAAAGATAGATATAAGTACATCTAAGGGCAAATTTAATGTCTGACACTCTGTGCAAAACTGCAAAAGCAACAGTGCCCAAAATAACAGAAGCAAAAGAAAGCACAAGGTTTTCCATTTCCAAGAATGCTATCCTAGCACAATCTGCATCATGATTTTAGTCATGATGCATATGTGCTGTGAATCTTCTAAAGGATCATTTATTTACCCACATCTTAATGTAGCTTTAAATATCTGTTTTATCCTACATACAATCTTAACAAAAGTAGTTATGTTACCATGTCTGGTACTTATTTCTACATGTCTGAATTTTGCTATTAAATTTCAAGAAGGTTAATATTGCTTTTGTAACCCTGTCGTGAGTAATGCATTTTCCCAGTAAACATGTCATACTTTTAAAAGCTGTTCAAGAAGCAGTATTTCTGTTGAAACAGTTTTGCGTCTATTTCTCTATTGTTTTTTTAACCATAATATAGTGTAATGCTTTGAAAAGAATACACATATTTATGTAATTAACACTTTTTGTTTTTAGCAAAACCTTGCCCATTAAAAACAAGAAGAATCTTAGAAAACCATATAAATGGGCAACGTTTCAGTGACAATATTTGCATTCAATTTTAATTCACCAGCGAGTCTATATCTTGAAATGTATCTATAAAGGACTGAAGGAAGAGTACATTCTGATAATAGTTTTATTTTTTAATCTAAAATATATGTTGAAATTCCAAAGGTGCTTGCCACATGTGGTATGGCAGTATTCTATGTTCCATTATATCTGAATGCTTTGTGGGTCTGTATAATATTATAGGCTTTAATATGGATACAAACATTCTTTTCTACCTCAGCCTTACTCCTAGTGGCAGGAGTAAGGCTTGGGAAAAACTCTAAAGATTATCCAGTCTCATGATTTCGAACTGTGTTCCCTTGAGCTCTTAGGCTCTTTGGGACTACTTAGGGCTGTGGGGGAAGGGAGACCAATTGGCCTCTTACCTCCTGCCTTTATCTGCTGTGTCTATTAGAGCCCCACGTAAAATTGGAATCCCATGATGGAGGGAAAAAGTAAAATATTATTGACTGAGCCTCTCTTACAGATAAGGAAAGCAGAGTTTACTTAAAGTGGCACTCTGAATCAGTGACAAGGTCAATTTTGTAACCCAACCACTTGTCCCTTAGTCTTAAACCTACTAAACTGCAATAAACTTTTCCTACACAGTTATGGGTCTTTTTGTATTGTCATCCTAAACAGCATTACTAAAAACACACACTAAGATATCTATTGCCCAGTGTTCAAAATCAAGATATTTACTGAGGATACAATATCAAGGTAGGTAATGCAATTGAGTAAAATGTTGCAGACCAAAATCAAGCCCTCTATTTGGCAATACATTAAATTTGGTGCATTACTGTAGACTTTATGTAAAATATTGATTCATTTATTACTTAGTAATATTTTGTATTTTTAAATTTTCAATTGTGGTTGAAAAAAACACATCTAAACTATTTTTTTAAGTGTAAAGTTCAATACTTAACTATATTCACATTTTTGTACCTGGGGGTATCTTGCATGGTGGGAAAAATTAATTAAGACTTAAATTCAAAAGAAAAAGAATTAAAGAAAGTAAAGCTGAATTAAGATGCTACTTTTCTCAAAGCATGTATTATGGAAACATGTTTTATGGAAACTATTCCTATAAGATGTGCAAAGTAAAAGAGTGACATGGTCAAATAATCTTTGGAAATATAGCATGTTATGTCCCTTTCTAAGAAATTTATAGACTTGTATTTGAAAAACTCTGAGAAATCATATTGGAAAGATCTCTTTGAACTATGTATACTAGAGTTTCCTAAACAATTTTTCCATAGACTTTCCTCACCTATTTCACATAAAAAATCTATTTTTATTCTTCAGGGCTAATGTTTTATTGAATACATTTTGAGAAACTTTCCTCTAATAGCACTTTTGCACATTAAAAAAAAAAAGATCTGTAAGGTACTATTTAAGTTATTTATGTTAAATGGTTCTGAATTTACCAATCCTTCATCCTCATTTTGTGGATATTAATGGACATCCATTAATTCAATCACCCAGCAGGTATTTACGGACAGTGCTAAATGCTAGGAAATACAGTAATGAGTAAATCAATCTTATCTTATAGAGCTTAACATGTAGGGGAAAAAAATCACAAAGAGAGAGGGAGAGAGGAAAAAGAAAGAAAGAAAAAAGAAAAGGAAAGAAAATAAAGGAAGCAGGAGCAATTCTACCTATCTCTGGCACTCATAGCTTATTTTTCTATGCTTGTTTTATTTTCTCTAATTCAAAAATGAGAAAAGAGGGAAAGAAAAAAAAAGCAGAACATCAGTCCAGAAATTTAAAATATGTTCTTTGAATAAAGATATGCCATATTTTCTTGAGGCCTACTTACGTAACAACAATTAGATCTATCATTTAGTAATTCAAAGATGGGTTTCCATTATTTAGAAAGAAGGAGATTAGAAAGGAAAGGAAGGGGGGAAAAGCAAGGAGGAAAGATGGAAGGAAGGAAGAGGAGGGAGGGAAAGAAAACCTAACACAATGTTTCCTGGTCTTTCTTCCTGCTGTAACTCCTTAGCTACTGATGTTACCTTCTATGTAAGAAGATTCAAGTGTCAGCTGAAGACCTTGTTTGCTCAACAGTGTGCATGTCAAAATTTTCTTTCTAACAATTTAAAGAGTTTCAATCAGATTCAACTCTTGGTGGTAACTATGGATCCTATCTCTGTCAGGAAATATTTTATCTAATTAACTAACCAACATTCTCACTCAGGCTCTGACCTTTATGCCAGGTAATCTGTCTGCATCTGAGCAAGTGTCTCCTAAGCAAAGGAAAGAAGAGGCCCATGGGCATAGCTAGTGTGCACAGTTCTCCAAGAAAACCAGCCCAAAAATATTAGACATAGTCCCACAAAAAGATGCTCCTGAAAGGTCCAAGAAGAGCCTCACCTTCTTACTGGCGAGGCTCTTCTTGTCCTTTCTTGTGTGGGAGTAAATGCCTTGAGGGGTAGCTCTTGTATATACTACTTGGAGAAAAATATACTGTAGGTTATCAGCCTTTGGTCACAGAGATTTAAGAAGAAGGAAAGGCTACAAAATTTTAAAGGAAAAAAGAGTCTTAACAACTAAGAAAAAAGGAAGACCTTATGCAAACTATGGTTTCTTAGCTATTTTGTTGTCATTGATTTGTCACAGGTGATTCTGTAAGTCAGTTCTGAGCTGAATCCTCTGGGAAATTACAGCTTCATTTTGTTATTGCCCTCCTGTTCCTCTCAGCATTTCCTTCAATGGGAATAATGTGACATAATATCTTTGTCAGAATACAAGGAAAGGGTTTAGAAAAGAATTTTGGATTTTTCAAGTTAAAATTAAGAGCTGTATTAGCCTGTCTTCTTCTTTTAGTTAGGTGAGAATCAATTTTCTAATTCATTCTCCTGTCATTTGCCTACTGATAATATGCTAGGCCATTGCAGTATCTGTCCCTTATTATTCCTTTTAATTAACTTTTTAAAATCAGTTATGATTACTTGTATGGATTTGTATTCTCTCTTCTCATCAAATTTGTTTGGCTTATTTTTTATTTACCCACCACTACCCACTGCTGTGAATTAACAATAACAAAAAATCTGCACTCTTCCCTTCCACCTCTTGAACTGGAGAAACAGTTAGCTAATAAGAGGCTAAATGAGCCTTAGAGTATAGAGAAGCTGGAATCCTTAAATTATTTAAATTGAAAAATGGCAGGTTTTACAATCAGAAAAACTCAAGTGGACTGTAAGCCCTACTTGATTGTCCCCTCCTTATCTGGATGATCTCGTAATGACAGCTGGAGTTATCTGCCATCGGCATCACTGTCCACAAAAGCTTCTACTTTCTCTGCTCAACTCTTCAGCAGCCCTGGGGAGCTGGAGCTGCTTCAGGGGAGAGGGTCCAAGAGGATTGGAAACTTTATTAAAATGCAAAAACTTTAAAAAAAAAAGCAAAGCTGTCTCTAGTGACAATAAAAGCTCAGTAAACAATGATGAGTCTAAAACCACAGAGCCAGAAATGACCTGCAGAATAAAAACCAACATTTCATACACTGCCACAAATAGGCTAGGGTCAGTATAAAATAAAATGCAATGTGAAATAAACTGTAGTGTAAAATAAAGAGCGAGCTTGAAGAAAAGGAAAATATAATGTTTTGACATAAGTAGTTCAACAAATGCCATGTATCAGACCAGCGGTTGCAGACTTCTGTCTCAGGAAATAGCTCCATGGAATGTATTGTGGGAAGTCAGGATAGTGACTGCTTTGAAAAATTAGGCAAGAACCCCCAAAACAGTCTCGATTTTCTCTCAGTAAGCAACTCATTCTTGAGCTATATCAATGAATTTTTTAAAAATGTTGTTACTAATAGTATTAGTAGTAATGAGATAGTAATAAAAATCAATCACACTTTGACTTGAAGTCCGAAAGCTCTTCACTTGCCATAGGACCGTGAAGAATCTAATCTTCAACATATTTTAAGTTATTTGCCTAATTTGATCAATTGTACTGTAAAAATAAGATCTTAAAGTTGAGATTTTCTCTATTTAACTCTAAAGGCTCCACATATATTACTAATAAGTTGAGATGTTGAAAGGAAAATTAAGGCACCAAAGTATAGAACAATTCAGTCATTTTGTTATAAACAAGATCCAGATGATTTCAATTTGAGTATACCAAGCTCTTCATAAATTCCTCTTCCTTTATCTTGCATTCAAAATTCCTCACTAGAAAAAAATTACTCTAAGACCAAAAAGTAATAAATAATATTTAAAATAGCTCATTATTCATAAAAACCAAAGTAGTATATTTCCTCTGATTTGAAAAAATTTCTCAGGAGAGATTTATTAGCATTATCATCATACCATGACAACCACCCACAACCACTTACTGATGCTTGCCGTACTCCCCAGACCTCCTCCCTTCTCCAAGCCTCATGGTCAAGCCTCCTTTTCTCTTTTGCTCAGGAACCCTGAAAAGAAAAAAAAAAAAAAATCAAAGTGTTGATCTCAAATACCTAACGGGTAATTTCTCTTTTTATATAACTAGCAAGTTCACCTAGCAAATGAAAAAGCTAAATGAAGTACCCCATCCCTTCATCTTCAGCAGAAAAACATTAAAATTACTCAGATCACAATTACTCCAAATATCAGAGCTCCTAAGTATATGATACTTTTGTCCTTATTTTTCCTAAAAATATTATTTTTGTATTTGACATGTTTCTGTACAGATTTTTGTGATGAGAAAGGATAAGCAGAATTACTTAAGACTTTTTTTTTTCCATTTTCAGTTCAGGTGTGACCTTGTACCCAAGCTTCCTTCTCCAGTGTAAGAAAACAAAGTCCTCTCTGTCCCCAAAAAAGAGACTGGGCACCGGAACACAGAGAAGCCCCTTTGTCCGGCTCTCCCCACCACCCCCATTAATATGCACTGCTGCAACCTTGAGGCCCAGGGAGGAACTCCTTTGACTTGGAGACTGGATTTTGCAAAACCCCAAGCTTTGTTCCACAGGGACACTCATGTCAAATGACAGTCCCTCACAGTAACTCCACCATGTTCTCCCATTCAAGACAGTGTACTGGCATGCAAGTGAGTAAAAACTATGCTATTATAAGGATAACCTTGAGTTTGCTGGAATGAATTCTTAAATGCCAGAACTTTGTTATTATTTTACCATTTCTTGTAACATATCTCAGTCTCAGCTGATCATGACACATCAGAGTCTCCTGACACTGAGGTTGAAAAATATCCATTCAGTGCAAGTGGCAACCAAACTGGCAGAGCAAATATATGGTAAGAGATCCTTAGATCCCTGGAGCTGACTGAAATGTATGAGAGCACTCGGAACTAGCACTGGCACTTAGGAATCTTTCAGCAAATGATAGGACCTCATCGTACTGCTCTGCTCCTTCCAGCCTGGTACCTTCACACCAAGTTGGCTCAATAGCCTCAAATTTATGAGGCAGGGCAGGACAGAGGATGTTTACATTAAAGTAGGTTTTAAATGAGCTTAAGATACCAAAATATTGTTAGCAGTATGAAGTTAATTTTAGCCACCATGATTCAATTTCTGCCTTTTTATTAATTGTATTATTGTTATGTTATTAATTGTATAATTGTTATTGGCATGTGTTAACTTAGGCTTTACATTGAAAACAAAATTAATTTTTAAATTTTCAGTGCTCAAAATGCAGTGATTATCTGGAGAGCTTTTTAAAAGGACAACACTGAGACTATATCTCAGACAAGTTAAATCAGAATCTGTGAATGGGACCAAGACATTAGTAGTTTTTAAAGCCCCACAGGTAATTCCAGTGTGTAGCAAAGCCTGAGACCCACTGGTCTAAGGAAGGGAAAAGGGCAGGAGAGGGAGGTGAGTATAGGGAGACATTGAGAAATTGTGGCCATGCAATTATAATTGATGTTATTTAGATCTGTCAGCCTGATATTCTAAGAGTTGCCAGTGACACTGGAGATGGGCCTAAGACATTCCCTGACAGCAATCATTTCCTGTCTCTCTGTAAATCTATCCTTGGAGGAGCCTTTTACCCCTGGAGTCCAAGGCAAAAAGGAAGTGGTGACTTCTCTGTGACTGTACAATTCTCTCAAAACTGATTCAGTAAAACCTTTCTCTACTTCTCTCACTTCAGAGGTGGGCAGAAGTAGAGTCCTACGCAGAATTCCGCAGAATAGACAGATTCAAACCAGAATGGAAAAAATAATAATATGGAATGTCTATATTGAGCGAGGTGCTACCTGAATCCTTACTACCACCCCAAAGGCAGGTATTAGATGTGCCTCCATCTTACAGGTGAAGATACAGAGAAACAGCAACATAAGAAGGCTACCCAAGGTCATACAGCTAATGTGTACCTAAGTTTGGACTTTTTACTCCAAGACAGATGGAAAACTGACCAAGGGTCAGGCCAGCTATTCATGGACAGCTGTCTGTGTCAAAGGAATCTTTCATTCTTTAGGTAGAGAATCAAATTAGTATGCTAATTGTGTTCTTTGCTAGTATGTGTAAGCAAGCATTATACTCACAGACATAGAAAAGAATCTTAGTATTCAGACACCAGTTTCGTATTTGTCCTCTTTTGAAACATCATCACTAGCTCTCATGAACAGTTTAAGGCTATTGGAGTTTCTCCGATTAAAAAATACATATATTTGGAATAGCTAAAAGAACCGAGTATATGCATCTAAGCTCAAGCTTACATGGAACCTTTGAAAACTGGATACGACTCCTTCTTATGACATTTCTGAAAATGGAAATCCTCTTGAATTCATGATGGTAACAAAGAAAAAAATACATTTTGTATGTTCTCCCTATGAGGTCCTGGAGTGTGAGTGTAATTGGAATTTAGCATCAACGCCAAACAACTGGAGCCATCTGTTTCCTATTTTGTAAACTTTTGTTCAATCAGAAATTGTTAGCTACCTAAAGAAACAGCCTAAGGTAGAACCTGCCCTCAACCAATTTGAAGACAGAAGTTTATCTTTTATTTACTCATCAAGCATTGCCTTGTGTCTACTACTTTTGCTGTTTCATTTTTGCCAGGCACTTTTGCTGTTTCGTTTTTGCTCCTTTCCCAACTTATTAGCACTCCTGTCCCTCTTCCTCTTACAATTCCAAAGGCCTTTCCCTCTCTCTCTACCAGGTGGGCCAAAACCTGCTTTTCGAGCCTTCACAGGAAGGTATAAGTGGTTGATAAGAGCTAAAAGTAGTTATGATTTCTAGGGCTCTATGCATTTTAACAGAGACCAAATCCTTTAAAGCTAGAAGGGCAATGGTCTTATAGTTACAGGCAGTGGATCCCTGGAGACTGACAAAGCCTGCTCCAATCTTGCCATCCTGCGGCAGCCTGCTACTCTTCTGAGGTCAGGCCCATGCCTTTCCGTGTTTTTACCCCAAGTGCTTGGCACAGGGATCAGCATATTTGGCACCCAATAATGAAAGCTTTGGCCTGAGGAAAATAAGTCGCAATAACAAGCTGCTAACACAGATGAATGGGAAGATGCTGGATTAGTTTTGAGCCAAAATACCATGAGAAGAGGCCAGGTGAAGCAATAATAGGAGATAACCCAGTACTATCATTTGAACTCTCCTAGAAGCCAGTGTTAGGTTTTTTGGTTTTGTTTTGTTTTGTGGCCACCCTCAGCATATGGAGTTCTGGGGCTGCAGCTGCAACACACTAGATCCTTAACCCACTGCACTGGGCCAGGGATCGAACCTGCGTCCTAGCACTCCAGAGATGACGCCAATCCCATTGTGTCACAGTGGGAACTCCCCAGTATCAGTTTGGAGAGATTTCTGGGGGTTCCAGCTCACTGTAGGATCCATAGATCTGGTTTTATTTAGCAGCTCTGCTACATTTCAATTTGTTGCATTTGAGATGCACTGGAATTGGGATAGCGACTAAATGAATCACTGAAAAAATGTGTATTGAGGAGTTCCCATTGTGGCACAGCAGACATGAATCCAACTAGCATCCATCAGGATGTGGGTTCAATTCCTAGCCCCATTTGGTGGGTCGGGGATCTGGCATTGCCATGAGCTGTGGTGTAGATCACAGACAGAGCCCAAATCCCAAGTTGCTGTGGCTGTGGCCAGCAGCTGTAGCTCTGATTTGACCTAGCCTGAGAACTTCTATGTGCCGTGGGTGCAGCCCTAAAAAAAAAAAAAAAAAAAATGTATTGAGCACCTACTAAGAACCAGTAATGCTGCTAAGCATTGTAGATAGAGCAGCATAACACCCAGTTCCTGTCCTTATGAAGCTAACGTTCTATTTCAAGGGTCAGGTATGAAAGCATTAATCACATAATCAGTATTTAATTGGAGTCATATTAAGTACAAAAAGAAGAATTGCATGGTATTAAGAAAGCATATAACAGAGGGATATGACCCAACACAGGAGGTCAGGCAAAGCTTCTCAGGAAAAAAAAAAAAAAGTCATTAAGTCATTTAAGCTGATTTCTGAAAGATGAGCAGGAATTAGCTAAGCAGAGAATTCATAAAAGGAGTGGACATTTCTAACAAACACCCTTACCATGTAATACACCAGAGCTAATCCTGAGAACTGTCTTGACTCTTTCTCTTGATGTTGTTCATGTAGAAAACATTTTGAGGTCTTTGCAACAAGCTAGCCTATTTGAGGCTCTGAATTCAGACAAAAGGAAACACTGGTATAGAGAAAGAAAACATTTCATAGATGTCAACAACTTCCTGACACAGTCACAAGTATACTGTGATCCCATCCATTACTGTGTCTCTGTGCTCTCACCTAAGTCATTAGCAAGAATGCCCATCTGACATACCCCATTGGTAAACTCTAAGCCAGCAGCTTTCAAATTCTGAAATGCACAACTGACTAGACTTTCTATATGGCTCTGTCCAAAAATCTTGGTCAAAAAAAAAAAATGGAATTAGGAAAAAGGAAATGAGTCTAGGCCCTGAAAACCTTGGAGAGAGTCTGATCTGTGTAAGAGATACTTTAACCATCCCATCCACTCTTCTTTTAATATGGAGCCAATTCTTTGTAAGTTTGCAAAAAGACATTCCCAAGCTCATCATGCTATTTTATACATCACCTTTCCCTTGGTCCCCTTCTTCAGCTAATTAAATTCTTGTTCCTAAAAATTCAGTTCTGGTATTTTATCCTCTTACCCCACTATCCTAATCTAATTTAGATACCTTTTTTTGTGCTCTCATAGTCCTGCACTTCTATACCTTATCACAGCTATAGTATAATGATTTACTTATCTGACTTATCTACTTCTTGTGGGAGTAAGTTCCTTAAGGGCAACGCTCATGTTTTAATCATTTTTATATCCCTAGTTCCCAGCAGAGTACTACTTTAAAAATCCACTGAGTAAATTAATGTTCATGCATGATAGTTACTTTTCTTAGGCTCTAGAGAGACATGGAGACTTAGATTTTACATTTCTGGTAAACAAGACTAGTTTTGTATGTAGGAAATCTTTGACCTACGCCAGCCAGAAATTTTTCTCTATTTATAGATAAGCCAGCAAGAGTTTTACCTTAACTAGGCTGATGCTTTATAGTCTGCTTTGAAAATATCCTAGGAATTAAATAAACCAGTATACATTGCCCCACTAACCAATATACGAGTCAAGAACATGATTAGTTTCTATGTTCAGCACTGAATAAGATTCAACCACACATTAAGACTGATCTTTTAGTCAATGCATTTTAAATAACTTGCATGTTTCATATTAGAAATGGCATAATTTCCAAGCTATAAGCAATGAAATAATAATATGCCTTGCAAGATATTTATCTAGTAGTAAATACTTAAGTATTTAATGAGAAAATGAAAGGATACATTAATAAAGGAATAATTGAATACATGCATAAATATAGCACAATCCACAGGAATTATCAAGTCATAAATCGGAATAAGGGACTTATCATTTGCAGAAATGACTAAGCCATCAAATGTAAAAAATAAAAGCTATTGGAAAGTCACATTTTCCAACCAAATAGTATCTAAACATCATTCAAATACTGAAAAAGAATATATTTTAAAAAATACCTGGAGAAGGAGAAAGTTTGATATATGAGAACGTATTACATAAACTCTGAAAAAATCCCCATACCACCCAACCTTCCTTCTCACACCCATCCCCCCAACACACACACACACACGCACAATCACCATCCTCACATATACACATCATGGTTGTCTTGTCTACTTTCTTTTCCTGAAATAATCTTGATTTAGAAAAGATGAAGTTAGAGATGATAGCAGGGTAAAAGAAAGTTCCCTCCAGCTGAAATTCTTCTTCCTTCTCTGCCTGTTATTCTTCAAGATTGGCATAACTGCCACCCGTCTATGAAAACCTCTTGTTGATCCACTATCACCCCCACCAGCTAACTGCCCCCTTCCTTTGTACTATCCCTACAATTTGCCTTTTCCCTCCTTTGCACTTATTTCACTTTTTTTTATAGTTCCTTACATCTGTCCTTTCTCTAGGATAAGAGCTTTCAGAGAGGGGCTGGGTCACATTTATCTTTATATTCCATTCTCCCTCTCTTCCTCTCTTCCTTCCTCATTCCTAATCAAAGCCCGGCAAAAAGAAAGAACTCAGAAAAAGTTTGCTGCCTGGAAGGGAAGAAAGAAAGAAAGGAAAAAAAAAAATGGAAGTTTATTTCTTTTTTTTTTCTTTTTGCTATTTCTTGGGCCGATCCCGCGGCATATGGAGGTTCCCAGGCTAGGGGTCGAATCGGAGCTGTAGCCACCGGCCTACACCAGAGCGACAGCAACGCAGGATCCGAGCCGCGTCTGCAACCTACACCACAGCTCAGGGCAACGCCGGATCGTTAACCCACTGAGCAAGGGCAGGGACCGAACCCGCAACCTCATGGTTCCTAGTCGGATTCATTAACCACTACGCCACGACGGGAACTCCGGAAGTTTATTTCTAATGAAAAAAAGCTATTTGTCTTCTTTCTTCAAAATATTTTCTCTTTTCAAATTCAGGGGGCAGCCTTTTTTTCCCTAGGTGTTATGGTGTGTGCCCTTGAACACCTTACTTTGGCAAAGAGCCAAATTCCATCTCCAACCAGCTGAGTCATTTTCAGCTTTTTTGTAGTTCATTCATGCTTTTCCCCTTCATTGACACATTAACATTTCATGGTGAGTGGGTCTTGTTCAGCCGACAGCCCTTCTCAGCCCCACACCTCTAAGCTATACTCACTTCAGTAGTTCCCAATTGCCTGCCTCTTGGGGAGCTTTCTGTCATCAGCATCATCTAGCTAGCAGAGGAGCTGGTTGTTTGCTGTTGTCATACCTAAGTTCGGATAATTAACAGCATGAAGCAGAGAATGACAAACCTCTGCCAGAGGCTATCTCTTCTGCGTTCTTTTCAAAAGTACCTAGTTTAAGAAAATGAGAGCATTACAAATAATGAATGAACTGGACAGACCTAATATCTGCTCGATCTGGTGGTATCTTGTTAAAAATCTTCTCAAATACCTGTACTTTTTACCTCCATGCCCTCTACAGTAGTCCTCTCAATGAGTTTCTAGCTTGATCTTGTTTTTAGGTAATGAATCTATACCTTAACCTCCTAAATAGCAATAATCCCATGAGCAAATTTAGTAATTAAAAACCTAGCATCTCTAAAGTGTGGCATACAAAGGTTTCTCTTTATTGACTTCTAAAAGGAAATCACACACATAGACACACAAATATGTTACAAGGTTAGCATTTCAAAATTTATTTTTGTGCTTTAGGCCCTTAGTAGGTGCTCAGTAACTCCCCACTGGCACACTGATTCATTTTAGTAGCTCCCTGTCATTTCCAAAAAGACAGCATTTTTCAGACATTTCTGATCAACAAATGAAACATACATTTTCTTAAAGCTGTGGAAATAGAATAATTCATATTGCGAGGTTATTTATTACCAGCCAGACCCTCATCTTGCTCTACGGGGCTCTGATAATCACCTATTTCAGAAGCCATTAGCCTTCTGTGTGTTGTAAAGCACTCTTCACTATAACGTGTCTATGCCTTTGTATTCAGGGGGAGGAATGGTGTGTACTGAAGTAACAGACCTCTGTTGACCAAGTAAGAAAGACTTTGATGCACAAATAGTACATTAAACTGCTTTTATTTGATAGTGTGGAAATTAAACAGTGTGTGGAATCCCTGCCCAGGCATAGGAACATATAAAACCTTTGAGAATATATACATTCTTTCAAATGCTTAATATTACTGAAACAGACTTATAAGAAAAATGCACCCTGAAAAAATGTAACAATCAAAGCCTAGGCAGTTACAGGAGGACAGCAGGAGCTGGATTTATTGATTTTAGAACGACTGTTTTTAAAAAACGGAGGTGAAATATTGCTTTTACTGTTTTCAGATAATAATGACTGTTGTTGCAAATTATAAAATTTAATTAGCTATATAAATGCCAGATGAACAGTGTGCTATTGTCTTGATATCTTTCCAGAAATTAGTCTTTTAAAATAAATTTGCCATATTAATCATCTAAAAATATTTTTGATCACTGAATTAATAGTTTGCAGCCTGTTTTCAGGTACTCATTGCCATAGGTGATTGCTTCTTAATTACTACATGGGTTCTTTCTATTCACTCATATTAATTCATGTTTTCTGGCACGGTCCCAAAAGGCAGTCTTGCCCTATATCTTCTAATTACTTCTATAATTGAATTTGCCCACTTTTTCTAACCTATTTTTTTAAACTGACTGTGTTTGTTCATGGTTTATTGTGTCTTTTTTGTGTCAGTTCTCTGCAAGCAGAATGTACATTGATTCTTTCCTCGTTTCTCATTAATTTTCAAGAGCTTTGCTGCATGTCTGTTTTTTCAGTCTGTCAGACCTATTGCTGGACCCAAAAAAAATAAATAAATAAAAAGACTCTTATTATTAAAGGTTAGGTAAAATAGACTGAAGTTAATTAATTCATTAGTAACTCTGAGCCAATTACTGAAGCCTTCTCTTATTTATATACTTGTTAACAAGACAGAAATGAGAAAGGCCAATTACAGGCACATGTCCTTCAGAAGTTCAGCAAACCCAGAGCTTATGCATTTACTGCCACTCCTCAAAAAAAAATTCAGTTTATCTGTCATATATGTGAAACTATATCTAAAAATTGTTGATTAGCACACTATCCCATTCTATCTGTTGATAAATTTTAAGGGGTTTTCCCCCATCCAGGTATCTTTTTTTTTTTCTTTTTTGTCTTTTTGCCTTTTTCTGGAGCCACTCCCACGGCATATGGAGGTTCCCAGGCGAGGGGTCAAATCGCAGCTATAACTTCCGGCCTACACCAGAGCCACAGCAACACGCGATCTAAGCCACGTCTGTGACCCACACCACAGCTCACAACAACGCCGGATCCTTAAATCACTGAGCAGGGCCAGGGATCGAACCGAAACCTCATGGATCCTAGTCTGATTCGTTAACCACTGAGCCATTACGGGAACTCCCAGGTATCTTTAATATATCTAAGATTACTAAATTCTTCTAAACTATCTCTAAAAGTATTCTTAAATCTTAGAGCAATTACAAAAATAGAAAAAAATTATTTTCTGGCTTTTCAGTATTTCCTTCTTTCTAAGCTACTAAGCTTTTAATTCTTGAACTGGGATAACTATCAGATTTCCTATACTAGAACCCTTTAAATATGTTCCACTTGATTTTTACTGATTATGCCAAAACTTTATGACATGTGGAAAGGCAGCTTTTCCTGGATTTTTCTTGGTGACCAATATAAAAAAAAAATGTAACTGTTTCATCCATACAAACTACCTGAAGAGTACATACTATAACCATTATTTCCCCTTCCCTGCCTCAGAAATGTTTTGCTTTAACTGGAGTTAGGAGGGAAGGAGGTCACTGACTGATTGGTTTTTTAGTACATTTATATTCTCTTTATAGGTTTGTGTCATCATGGGACCAACAAATGAATAGAATGAACTGACACTAAAGTCTCAATAAATTGACTGGTTGTTTGGCTTATTTAAAACTAATCTGAGTTATGCTTTTTCATTTCTATTTTGTTTGTTTGTTTTGGGTTTTGGAGAATTTTTTTAACCTTTTAAATATCATATAGACATGGGTTTCCATAGACAAGTGGTGCCAAAATAATGTCAGGGTTACTGGTGTCTTAGTGTTTCCCAAGTTCCAAATGTATTAAAATTTAATCAATTAGGAGTTCCTGTCTCGGGACAGCAGAAACGAATCGGACTAGGAACCATGAGGTTGTGGATTCGATCCCTGGCCCTGCTCAGTGGATTAAGGATCCGGCGTTGCCTTGAGCTGTGGTGTAGACCGGCAGCAACAGCTCTGATTGAACCTCTAGCCTGGGAGCCTGCATTATGCCACAGGTGTGGCCCTAGAAAGACAAAAGACCAAAAAAAAGATTAATCAATCATTTTATAGCATAATAATAACAATCACAGCATTAGAGAATGAGAAAGAATCTCAGCCAATCATTAGTCCAGCTCCATGATTCTTAGAAGCCCAAAGAATAAAAATTTTAAAATGTGTGGTGTGACCTTCTGCATGCCATGGGTACACCAAACAAAAAACAAAAAACAAAAAAAACAGTACTATGCCTTATTCAGGAAGCCTTTCTAAATACTTTCTACATTTGAACATCTGAAGTTAATAATTTCTGGCCTCCAAATTTGCATACCCTCTTATTTATAACCATTTTTGGGCCTTTTCACTTTCTCCCTGCATTATAATAACTTGTATCTTTTTCCCTGATGAATTATTACTTAGGTGAGGAAGTAACTATATTTTATGCACTTGGTAGACCCAGCACTTAGCACAATGCCCAGCAAACAGTACACCCTCAACAAATATACGTCAAAAGAATTAGGAATGAGGAGTCTGTATTCTCCTTTAACATGTTCATCCTCTAACCTCCCTCACTGTCTAGGCTCGCTAAAGAATCTCTTGCTTGAAATCAGTTAATGTATCTTAATTTTATGTGGTAACTGCAGTAAATCGGTAACAAATGTTCCATTATTAATTCATTATGTTGGCCTCTCTGCTCAAGATTAAAAATCTATACTAATTTTTCCTCAGATGAACTGTTTCTCATTCCTTTAATTACTGTATGACTTTTTTTTTATGGCTTTACCGGCCTCAAGTTTGTTACCTTGGGCCAAGACCACACAGGCCCTTGTTTCTCTTCCTAATTCCATATGCAATGTGGTCTCTGTATTTTCAAAAATACCTATGTGGAACCCAAATTAGATTTCCTGGACTCCTTTACCTTTTACCCATCAGTTCTTCAAAATCCCTGCTTCAGCAACTGATTTTCCTTCAGTTTACTTCTGTATATTGTCCCTGCTTTTCTTTTTACCCTTTCCTCTTTTCCTTCCTTTCTTTCCCTCCCTCCCTTCCGTTCCCTCTCTCCCCCGTCCTTTTTTTTTTTTTTTTTGAAATAGGGCACTTTATAGCTATGTCTCCTCATAACAACACTTCATATGTTTATAATGATTTCTCAGTTGATAAGTTCTTTTCACAGATACCATTTCATTTGATTCTTACAGGCTAAATGTTATGCAGATAAGGAAACTAAAATTCAAAGAGGTTAAGTGACCTGCCCAAAGCCACACATCCAGTTATAATTTCAGTTTTTAAATTCCCAACTTGCTTCCCAGTGAGAAAAAAACCTAGAAGGCCCCCTTTTCTTAGGTAGTTCTTACCTTTTATGTGAGGAAACTATCTAATATACTCCCCCAAACAATTGGATTTGCTGCCAACTAAATGATTTTTCCAGTTAATTGTATAGGTCATTATAAGGGAAAAAAAATGTAGCTTAGTAGTTTAATGTGCATATATCACATGAAAATGCAGATTCTGATTTAGTAGGTCTGCATTTCTAATAAGCATTCAGATTTCCTGGGAGCTGATGCTATATGGTCCATGAACCTTACTTGAAGTAGGTGGGCCTAGAGGTCAGAGTGTGGCTCTGGAGTTGGAGGGACTTGATTCAAATCCTGGCTTTTCTCTTTACTATGACTTTTGGTAAGCTACTTAGCCCCTACAAGTCTCAGTTTTTCATCCTTGAAATGTATCTTCCTGAAAGCTAAAGGAATTGGCTTTCAATGAATTGGCCTGTTTCCTCTCCACAGTACTACCTGATCAATCTTCCTAAGGTCTCCTTCCACTCAGAAACTTTCGAGTGAGCCTCAGTGCCTGGTGAATTACGTACAGACTCCTCCCTTTGAGCCTCAAAACCTTCAAAGTTGTAGCCAAAGTCACCTTTCTAACTTGATCTCTACTTCCTACTCCTTATATGTAACCAACACATGAGATTTCCTGTTTCCTCTTCGTGACCCACCTTTGTTTCACCCAGTCTTCACCATATCTATTTTATCCTTCTTTTAAGTCCCTTTTCCCATTCAGGCTCTTACTTGGGAGTGTTTTCCTGCTCCCCATCTCCTCTCACTCCTAAGTCCCACACACGTAGATTGGTTTCTCTGGATTTGAATTCTCATAATGTGCTGTTTATACCTTTGGATGGTTGATTTTGTATTCTTTATTATGTTTTAGTTATTTCTATAATTACCTCATATCCTATTAGACTCTAGGTTCCTTGAAGATGGGGATCAGGTATTCTTCGGATAGCACCACGGCAAGAACATAACTTTGGGATGCACAGACCTGAGTACATACCTCAGCTCCACCATTTGCCAGAAAAAGTCTCCTAACCTATCTAAGCTCCAGTTTTCTCATCTTTAAAGCAGGTGCCAATAGTACCTAACTTGCAGAGTTAGTGGGAAGAAATGCTGTATATAAAATACTTC
Source organism: Phacochoerus africanus (assembly GCF_016906955.1). NCBI lineage: Eukaryota > Metazoa > Chordata > Mammalia > Artiodactyla > Suidae > Phacochoerus > Phacochoerus africanus. The sequence continues at coordinate 199,932,408 of NC_062544.1, forward strand.
ACACAGTATCCAGGACATAGTAAGAGTTCATGTCAGTGAAACTGAATAGATTAGAACTGACCATGTAATCCCAACACAACTCAGACATTTATTCTAGTGTATGAATAACTGGACCCAAGCCCAGGCTTCCAATCTGTGTGAACATTCTAACATTTTCTTTTCTGGCTATGTTTATGTCAGTGTTAAATCTTATCAGAATAGTCCATATTCAGTCCTCTTCAAATCAAAGTACATTTGTTGATCTAGCTCCCAGTGAGTATAGTTTAAAGTGATAACAGGTAGCACAGTTTAAAAAAGAAAAAAGAAAAAAAAGAATGTGGTTTACAATTAAACCTGGTATGAATCCAAACTGCCACTCTTTTGCAATTTCTCTAATCTCACTGAACTATAACAATCTCGGAAGTTGTATTTGAGATGTTTTTACTTTCTCCTTTGTATTTTTTGGACTTTTTTAAAAATAGTATATTATTTCTATAGCCCAGAAACAATATTATTATCATGTTTTGCTTAACTGCTCAGGGTCTTTGTGGATTTAAATGTTTTGCTCATTTTAGTAACTGCTAAAGAGCAGTACAGTACAGTACATTTCTTTTTATATTCTTATTAACTAATTTTAAAACAACTATATCAATAAACTATATCACCATTCAGTTTAACATTTGGGGAGACAAATAATTTTTTATAACTAAAAATTAAATTTTGTCATACTGTGTCCAATGCCTAGACACAGTATAAGAGATAGATCCAAGTTCGATCTAACTTAGGGCAGTCAAAGTCACTACCATAGTCAGTATGTTGTTTTGTTAATGTGGGTAAAGTGGGCTTTTAAAAGAAAAATAGAAAAATGGGGCAAACCTTGTTTTAATCAGGGAGTATATGGAAAGAAAATTAAATGCCCATATTAAAACCTATTCTTTCAGACTACCAATAACATTTTTCCTCATCCTCAAGAGACAATCATAAAACAATGGCTCATCGTGTGCTTTTAGAACAGGAACTGAAGTTGTGTACAGTGCATGTGTAATCCTACATAGGAGGAAGGCAATTTTAAAGTTGCTGTTGCCTCCTGGAAAAAGAAAGAAAGAAAAGAAAAGAAAAGAAAGGAAGGAAGAAAAAAAAATGGGGACTCTGAGTTGAGTATGTATGCATGTTCTATTTTTCTGTCTTGTGGGTCTTTACTGCTAAAAACATTTTTATGAAATTGCTCTGTGCTTCTTTTTTTTTTTTTTTTTGTCTTTTTTGTTGTTGTTGTTGCTGTTGCTATTTCTTGGGCCGCTCCCGCGGCATATGGAGGTTCCCAGGCTAGGGGTCTAATCGGAGCTGTAGCCGCCGGCCTACGCCAGAGCCACAGCAATGCGGGATCTGAGCTGCGTCTGCAACCTACACCACAGCTCAGGGCAACGCCGGATCGTTAACCCACTGAGCAAGGGCAGGGACCGAACCCGCAACCTCATGGTTCCTAGTCGGATTCGTTAACCACTGCGCCACGACGGGAACTCCGCTCTGTGCTTCTTTAAGCTTCGTGTGGTCTTGTTTGCTTGTTCTCAAATCTCAAATATGACAAAGTTATGAAACATCTTGAGTTATTAAAAGTAGAGAAATTGTAATTTGCTTGTAAACTGAACAGCAGGCCAAGCAATGTCTTCAGAAAGAAAGATCTTATTTTGTATGAAAAAATATTCTTTTTCATTTTATAAGCTAAAATGAAGGTTGATTCCAGGACAAAGAGACAGAATTCATCACTTGAAAGCTGTAATGTTGAAGCTACCTACATAGCTGCAAATGAAGTAGAAATTGCTTTCTTTTTCTTGGCCTCTTTGGCCTTATTGGGTGAGCAAATCTTGAAAAATCACCCTGAGATTTAAGTTATCACTCTGCAGCATACTGATGATCAACTTAACAACAAGAAGATACTTAATTTCACTTTCTGGGGCATAAACACAAACTGAGACACACTCATCAAATAGTTAAGAGCATGGACTTCAAGTCAGACCCACCTGAATGTGAGCCCTGGATGTCCCCCCTGGCTAACCATGTGACCTTTGGCATCTTAACCTCATGAAGTCTGTTTCTTCATTTGTAATGTGGAGATTATATCACTTTTCATCAAAGTTAAGGTGCATATTCTTTCACATTTTAACATCTCTGATACCACAGTACATCTTAGAACTGAGGGTTTGTCTTGGTTTAATAGAAAAGCTTTACAAAATGCATGACATATATAAAATTCTGTTCTATAATTCTTACGTAACAGTAATAAAATAATAGTAGAACTTCAAAAAATAAAATAGCAAATCTTTTTTCTTTCTTACTGGTACATAAATTAATTGTGGAATTTATAATCAATGGCATTTGCAATTCAATTAGATAATAAATATATATTTCATAGAGTTGTTTTGAGATATAAATAAAATGATATAACAACTAGAACCTGACCCACAGAAGACTCTCAATAATATCATTAATATTGTACAGTATGATTTTTTTGTAAACTCTAGCACTTCCCTGTCTTTTTAGTGATAATTTTTGTTTGCCAAAATTAGAAATTCATTTTCTTTGCAAAATTCTTCTGTTGGAATAGTCTACCTACCGAATTGTTCATCAAATTTCCTCTAATTTTTCTGGTAGCAAGATACTGACTCTAAGAGTATAAATCTGAAGCATGTTCAAAGTAAAAGTTTCTGAAAGTCCATACTGATTTGTCAAATTAAGTTGTCTGCAGACAAAAAAAGGAATAAATAGTGAGCATGCTTCACCAATGCCTGGCCCATGGTTAGCACTACAGCAGTGTTGTTGAGAGTCAGCAGCATGCATAGAGTGGTTAAAGAACATAGATGCTTAGCCGCACTGGCTAAGTTCAAATCTTGTCTCTTCCTCTTTCAAGCTGTATAACATTGGACAAATTACTTAACCTCTCTGTGGCCTCCATTTCCTCCTGGGGTTGCTGTGAAAATTAAATGAGCAATGTCTATAGAGGGTGCTTTGTAAGTCTGCTATTATTGAAAATATCCCCTTCTTGTGTTTAAGTTCCAAAAAACAGTCTGAGTTTCCTGATATTTAAAGGGAATATTCAGAGTACCTGTTATGGCTCAGCAGTAATGAACCTGACCAGTATCCATGAAGACGCAGGTTTGATCCCTAGCCTCGCTCAGTGGGTTAAGGATCCAGTGTTGCTGCAAGCTGTGGTGTAGGTCACAGATGCAATTCAGATCCCATGTTACTGTGGTTGTGGTATAGGCCAGCAGCTACAGCTCCGATTTGACCCCTACCCTGGGAATTTCCATATGCTGCGTGTGTGGCCCTTAAAAAAATAATAATAAATGGAATATTCTTGGGAGTCCCTGGTGGCCTAGTGGTTAGGACTCAATGCTTTCACCACTATGACCAGGGTTCAACCCCTGGTCCCATATCAAACTGCTGCATGCTGCAGCCATCAAAACAAACAAACAAAAATAACCTGAGACTATTCTAATCAGTTTATTTTTCAAGAAGGTAATTGTTATAATTCTATTAGAGGCATGTATATAAATATGTGTTTATATGTTATACAAAACATATACCAAAAATATGCCTTTAAAGTATTTATAATCATGTGAGTCAACTGATAAAACCGGTCTACTTAGCAGTAAACACATGACTGAAAAAGAGATCAAATAAGTCTGAGGTTGCTTCCAAGAGCCTCTGGGGTATCTGTGTAATATCTCGTTATGGCTTACAATTCAGTATAAGTTAGCCTGTACCCCCAAGAAAGGGTCATCATGACTAAGAATCTTAGAATGGCCTACTTCTAACATTTGTTTACTTGTAGCCCATGTTATTCTAATTTTTTAGAGTTGCGAGCATGACCATTATGCCTAGAACAACTATGGCCATCAAGCATGTATCTCAAAGCACTGAGATAGGTGTGGCTTTTAACTTACTGATCATACCTTTAAATATAGAGAATCTACTCTGAAATGAAATAAAACTTACCAATAGTCATTATTTTTTGAGTGGTAATTATGTGGTAATTCACTTGAATAATTGTAATCAGTATTATTTTTTCATAACAAAAGCACATTTTTAGTTTTTCTCTTGTCTCTTTGAATTTTGTTCACTCTCTAATGTCTGTCATTAGAGTAAATATCAAGAGACTACAGCACAGTGTGTTAGAATGCTGGTATCCCAATAACTTGGCTTCAAAACCAGTCCATCACTCAACTAACACCCAAAATCTTCAATCAGACTTGTTCTTTCTCATGTCATAAGTCTGATAAAGGCTGAATGGCTTTCCTTTATCCCGTAGCTCTACTGTCTAATCATGCTTCCCATGCCCATCATGGTAAGGAAAGCAGAACCTGTAGGGACTCTTTAGGAGCCAGTAATGGAAATGACTTATGTCACTTCTATCTAACTCCATTAGCTAAAACACAGTGACATGACCCTAACCAAATTACAAGGAGGCTGGGAAATATCATTTTTCTATTTGCCCAGTTAGAAAAAACAGTGTGGAGAATATGTAGTATTTTCTCTGCCCACGGCCACTTACTAGCTGAATGACTTTACACAAATCACTTGTCAGAGCCTCAGTTTTGTCATCTGCAAAGTGGTGGTAATAATACCTATCTTGCAGAGCTGCTATGAGGATAAATGAGGAAAGGAATTTAAAGCATATGGCCTATGATAAGTACTTCATAAAATTGCTACATTGCATTACTAGTATTCAGTAGTTTCCCCCTAAAACACATCCATGCATAAAACCCAAGTCATTAGCATCCAAGTTCTTTGGTCCCCACCAGTTTAGCCCACTACTGATCATCTAGTTCCTGCCCAGTCCTGCAGGACTCAAGGCATCCAAGACTCTTGGCCATGGGGCTGATGTCAGTATAAGTGTCATATTACAGGGGCTGGTGTAAAGAGAAACCAAAGCCAGACCAGGACTCTTAATTTCTCTAGGAGTCTTGGAGGGGAAGATTCTGAGGGGATGAATTAAAGGGGTGGGAGACAAAGGGAAGGACTAACTAGTTGTGTCAACTTGTGCTCAAAGTAGACTCAGGTGCCAAAACAGTAGCTGCAACAAATGGGGAAAATGGACACATTACTGAATACTTAGAATGCTACAGACATCACGCTGGGGCTTTCACACAAGTGACTTCATTTAATTCTCACAAGGATCCTTAGGTAAAAATCATTAACCCTGCTCCCAGTATGGCCAAAGTAACTACCCAAATTTACATAGCTATTAAGTTACATAATTGAGATTGCATCTTCAAAATCCTAATTTAATGCTCTTTGTGCTACACCACCACTTTACATCTCCCAGTGATGCTGAACTGTGCTGAGGACCAGTAGATCTCAGAGAGGAGATAGGCAGTTTATCCTCTTCTAGGGAGCAGGAAGTATATCCATTTACCTCCTCAAGCAATCTCCCCTACCCCCAATTCTCACAGGACCAAAACAGCTTAGGGTGCAGTGTATTTTCAGTAGACCCCTCCCAACCATACACAAATAATACCCCTATCTGCTTGCTAGTGTTTGAAATTAATTTCACTGACAGAAGCAATGAGCATGTGGACGGGTTTCCATTATCAGGTATGTGATATCAATTCTTTGGCGGGGGAGCAGGGAGACATGGAGAATGGAATAATTTTCCTGAATAGAGCAAGAATTTGGATGGAGAAGGACAACTTGATTACACTGAAAACTGGTCCAGAAGAAGTTTTTGAGTACTCTATAGCAATATAAGCCTAGAAGATGGTGAGAACTAGCCCCACAGAATAGTCTGATGAAATGAACTAAGTAACAAGCTATAAAGTGCCCTCACAGGGTATCCAAATATATTCAGGAAAACCAAGGGATTTGGGGCTTGGCATTTTACAGGAACAGTATGAACACAGAACTACATCTGCATCTGCAAAACTGAAATAAGACCAGGTTTTTCTGGCGTTCCCACTGTGACTCAGCAGATTATGAACCCAGGTTCGATCCCTGGCCTCATTCAGTGGGTTAAGGATCCAGTGTTGCCGTGAACTGTGGTGTAAGTTGCAGATATGGCTCAGATCTGGTCGTACTGTGGGTGTGGCTGGCAGCTGCAGCTCCAATTCACCCCCTAGCCTGGGAACTTCCATATGCCACAGGTGCGGCCCTAAGCAAGGGTGGTGGGAGACCAGGTTTTTCTAATGTCAAAATAAATTTATTTGGAATTGTGGAGCAGTGCAAACTCTTTTAAGTTTCAGTCTCTGCCTCTAATTTTAACATATGTTAGGATACTACCTACTGATTTGGGCAAATATAAGAAATAGTTCATGATCCAAGAGGCCTCTCTTGCAGTGTATTTTAGGACCCCTTTGTCATTTCTTTGAAATGGTGTCTTCCATACTATTATTTTTTCATGTATGCTACTTAGAACAGAGCTTTCATAATCCACATCATACTGAGATGGCAATACAGTGTAGAGGTTAGTGGTTAACAGCATGAGCTTTGGACCAGGGTAACTTCGTTTTAACCCAGGCTTCCTTGTGTACAAAATAACTTTGGGCAAGCTACTGTATCCCTCAGTTTCCTTGTCTCTCAAATCTGGATGTTCATAGGCTACTTCATAAATTTGTTTCAAGGATTAAAAGATTTGATATATGTAAAGCAATTAGAAAAATAACTGGCACATGGACTTCAAGGATGAGAGAAAGGAGCCAGGGGAGAGAAGATCTAAGCTCTAACCACTTTTATATCATGGGTGGGATGGAGATGAGCTAGCATAAAGTGGCTAAAATTATCTCACTGGTCCATGTCTCAACTGCTCAGAAACAAAGACTAGAGCTTATCAGATTTTAATGTGCTTATGAATCACCTGGAGATCTTGTTAAAATGAGGACCTATCTATTAAGCCCAAGGTACAGCTTGAGATTCTGCATTTCTAATAAGCTTCCAGATGACACTGATGCTGCTGGCCTGCAGACTTCACTCTGAGGAACCACAGTCTTGAGAATACCTATGTGAAATACCATATAGGCTCTTTCTCTAGAATGAGAAAACTCTCCAGGGATCTTCCTTTTACCAAGTCTCCTTTGTCATTTTGGTCATGGGTCATGAGTCAATAAAAATGTTTGAAAATAAGTATTGATTCAGAGAGGAAAAACACAGATATTCTGTATTAAATTACATAAAATATTTTTAATCCTTAAGCATTTGATGATTTTTCCTCTTAGAATCCAAAACTGGCTTCTCCTTTCTGCTCATTAATTACAAACTAAAGGACTGAGACTTTTTTTGAGGTAGGCAAAATAACTCCATCTGCTTTCCAAATAGGAGAGGGATCAGCAAAAGCCCCACTAAGCAACCAGTTCTTTAATTCTAACTTCATGCACATTTTAAGGGAAATGTAAACCACATGTTTGTGTTCCACTGACACATAAATCATTGACATTTCTCATAAAAAGACTGTTGATTGTTTAGGAGCTTCAAACTACCAGTGTTTTGCTGAGACCAAAGTCAGGCCTTAGGAAACAGCTAAGTTGAAAACAGGTTTGAAAAGTCTACATCCAATCAAATGACCTTTTTTGACCTTTTTTGACCTTTTAATCATTTAGTCAGTTTCTTCACTTTCTATAGAAACTTCCTCATAGAAAGTTAGGGTATGCAGAGACTAAATGTGTGTGTGTTTGTGTGTGTGTGTTGGCCACACATGTGGCATGTGGAAGTTCCCAAGTCAGGGATGAAATCTGCACCACAGCAGCTACCCGAGCTACTTCAGCAACAATGCTGAATCCTTAACCTACTATGCCGCAAGGGAACTCCTGCGTGCATGTGTTTTAAAACCTGTCCACAGTAGTTCCCATTGTGACTCAGCCAGTTAAGAACCTGACATAATAATATCCATGAGGATGCAGATTTAATCCCTGGCCTCACTCAGTGGGTTAAGGATCCAACATTGCCGCAAGCTGTGGAGTAGGTTGCAGGAACGGCTCAGATCCAGTGTTACTGTGATGTAGGCCTCGACTGCAGTTGATTTGACCCCTAGCCTGGCAACTTCCATATGCTACAGGTGAGGCCATTAAAAAACAAATAAATGAATAAATAAATATAATAAAACATATCCACAAGCATCAACAAGCATCATTTCTAATCTTTTCTGAAGCCAGCAAAAGACCTTAGGAAGAGTGACCCATATCCCACCAACAAGTCACTCATGACTAATTCTTACTTCAGTTACCAAGATTAAACCAGAGCCTTACAGCAGGAGTTGGCAAACTCTTTCTATAAATAGCAATTAGTAAATCCATAGGTTTTGTGGGTTATATGGTTTATTTGTTTGCTATGGTAGCTGTAACAAAGTGAAACAAATTGGGTGGCATAGACAACAGAAAAGTATTCTCTCACTTTTATTCTGGAGGCTAGAAGTTAAGATGAAGGCGTCAGCAGGGTTGGTTCCTTCTGAGGGCTGCAAGAATCTGTCCCTTGTTTTTTCCCTAGCTTTTGGTGATTTGCTGGCAGTCTCTGGCCTTCCTTGGCTATATCACCCTAATCTTTGTTTCTCCCTGTGTACAAGTCTGTGTCTAAATTTCCCCTTTTTTATAAGGAAAGCAGTCATATTGGATTAGGGGCTCACCCTCCACCAATATGACTTCATCCTAACTTAACTAATTATATATGCAATGACCCTATTTCCCCAAGTAAGGTAACATTCTGAAATACTGGTGGTTAGGACTTCAATATACAGGTTTGGTGGGAAGGAGAGAAGATATATCAACCTATAAAATACAGTATCTATCCCAACTACTCAACTCTTGTAGTGCAAAAGCAGTCAGAGGAAATCCATTGAAAAATGGGTATGGCTGTGTTACAATGAAGTTTCATTCAGGAAAACTGGCGGCAGGCAGGCAATAGACAATCCCAATCTTAGAGTATCTCCGATCCTTTCTGAATATGAAAGACACTAGGAAGAAATTTGGCACTTACCAAAAAAGAAGAAAAAGTTTTTCAAGTTTTGAAAATATCTACTTTATATTTTGTATTCTAGTTACAATGTTTTACATTCAGCTTTATATGTTATGTTTACATTCAGATATAACCTGAGTTAGCATACACAGTTTCAATTAAGCAAATTGATATAAATTTTATAATGATGACTCTGGTTATCATCATGTAGTTTATTTTGGGGCTGTTACTAGTTCTAGAATGGTAGATAAATGGACCTTTCCATTTAACATTTTCATGTATGCTTTGCTTTTTATAGTATGAATTTGTTGAAAATACTGTATTTATGATTTTTTAATATCTTTAGAAATGTGCATATATTTAGCCTCAAGAATCATTTGTATAATCCTTTGCATATAATTAAGATTTCCAGAATGACTACAAGCACTGTACTTGGTTGTGTACAGTGAGTCCTGGACAAGACACGAATATTGTCTCCAGGGATTTATTCTCTCCTCAAACATATATACAAAGGAAATAGATAATATAGTAATATATATTCAAACATCGCCCAAAGATTTACATATATACCTGCTATGTAGGGGGAATTGCTTTGTCCTGCTTGGGTCTATATACATGCAAATATATGTGAATATTGCATCTTTACTTATGGAAACTTAAATGGAACCAAATTAAAGAGTTCTGCATCAGGTCATAAATGTAAGAGTGCTTAAAAAAGCTTTCACAGAAAGCTTGAGAGTTGACGATGTAGTAAAGAAAAGATATCGGTCAGCCACATACTATATATTTGGCAATAGTAGCAGAGGTCATGCTCCCACTTATATTAAAACATAGACCAGGCTTATTAATGTTCTTTTATATTAAAACACTGGGCTTCTGGAAAACCCTAGAACACTTCCTCCATATGGTTATAAAGGTGGCTAGAGTCAGAGGCCAGCATCTGCTTTAAATTTTAAGGGAACAGATGTACAAGTAGTGAGTGGTCTTATTGAAGATGAAATGAACCCAGTCACAGGTATCAGAACTGGATGTTGGGGGCTCATTCATCTTTAGCAGAAAGTGCCCAACAAAATCACTGACTTGGAGTGACCTGAGATTGGCCTTGTATTAGGATCTGAAAGAAAATACCCACTGGATTGTACCAATTATAAAATAGGTCAAATTTGGGGTCCCAAAAAAGTGGACCATATGCCTTTAATCAGGTTTGTTACCTAAAAGGGTTTCAGTTCAGACAGAGATTTTCAGAGAAAGTGTCAGCTATGATGATGATATATATAGATGTAGATAGATAGATAGACAGATATGACTGAAATGTCAGATAGATGTGGCTTTAATATATATCTGATATTACAGTCATATGTATATAATTGTATATATATATGATCTTAGGCCCAAAGAAAACTTCTAAAATTATAATTTAAATGTAATTATTCTCTTCATAATTATAGCAACACCTGACTACTACATGATTATGGTATTTCCTGACTACTACACTCATGACACTCAGTAATAGAACCCAAAATCTACTTTTACATAAATAGTAGATTTCATAACCACATATAATTGATTTTTATTGCCTGAAGTAAGATTTGAGCTCAAGGAATGAAACTAGAATTTATTTTACAAATAACACAGTAGAGCATCCCTAATTTTTTTTATTCTGGAAATTCTTTGCATCTCTTGGATTCCCTCTATAGTTTAGAAGCAACTGTTGACTATCCTAAGAATTTTGTACACATTTGTTTGGACACAAGGCATTTTCTCTATTTTCCTTTTCCTTTTTCTAAAATAAAGGGAAGGGACTTCCATCTTCTCACAGAACTAGAAAAAGAGAATGGAACTAAATGACTTTTTCCTTCTCAATACTTTACAAACTTTAAGAAAATGAAGCACTACAGCATTTCAATGTAGAATAATGATAATATTAATAATCATGGTGATGATGATGATAATGATGAATTAGACAATATAATTCTTTTCTTATTCTAAGTGTGAAAACTGAAGCAAAATGATGAAGTGCCTTTCCCAAGATCAGTGGCTCCACAATTAGAACTTGGGCTTTTCCTCCCTTCACACCTCTTCTTCAGAGGAGAACAAATATCACTAATGTTCATCCTCACCAGGAGAAAACCATACTGGCCCATTCAATGGCCAATTATAATAAATTGTAAATTAGGACAAATATGATAGGTAATACAAAAATCAAAAGCTCTCTAAAGAAAAGGAACAAAAAACCTGAATAAATACACTTAACGGTCCATTGTTTGTGGGGAAAATGATGAAATTATCATCAAAATATTCTATGAATTGAAAATGAAGATACATTTTTATGTGGAGAGATTTTATAAAAAAAAAAAAATCTACCTAGAAAAGTGAGACTCTTTGAGGACACATATTAGGGCATTAGTCCGTGTCTGATAAGAGAAAAAATATATGTTTTGTGTGACTCTCGGTAAATTGGTCAATTAAGATTCTTCATACTAACCCACATTTAAGGAAATGTTTGTTACCGTGCTAAGCATTTGGACATTAAAACTGTGTTCCACGCAGGAGAGTGTTCCAATTATCCCAGAAACAGCCCCACAGAGCCTGAATCATTCAGGTGAAAACACCCCTTTTCTTTAAGAGCAGTTCCAGAGATACAGGTTAACAGTAAATACTATAACGCTTCTTTTGGCCTGAAGGAAAAAAAAAAAAAAAAACCTAGTCCAAATATCAGTCCACAGATGCCAAATCTGTGTTTAAACAAAGTGCCAATCTGTTCCCCATCAAAACTCTGAGTGAGGTATTGTTTCCACATTCAGGGACATTAGCCCAGCAATGCAAGAAAAAAAAAATCTTCATTTGGACAGTGCATCTTTCAGACATTCCCTTCTTTTATTGATTTGTTTTCTCCTGTCCCTTTTCTCCTTCTTTTGTTTCCTTATCATAGCTTCAGGTTATTACGTGCAAAGTATTGATGGGAATGGATGGTTTTGGTCGATGGAGAGCTAATGCATCCCTAATCCCACTATTGTTATAGAGTTATGCTTTACTCTGGTCTCTGATGGGGGAAAAGGTGCAAAGCTGTTGATCCTAGTTTTATTTGTCACAAACCCATCCATCAATCAAGCACAAGCATGTCTGAATGCTGAATGACATGTGGGTCTCAGCTGAAAAAATTCGATAACACTGTATTGTCAGGTCTCTCACTCTTTTTTTGATAAGAAATACATTTGACTGAAATAGATAAGCATGCAACTACTAAAGACTTGAAGAGAGAAAGTGACATATTGGCACCAAAGGTTATATATCTTTGGTATTAATGATACTTATGAGTAAATAAAATGGGAGGAGGCAGCTACAGCTAGAGACATACAACATCCCTAAAGCTTGGTTATGTTTAAGTATCATCGCTCTACCATTATTCAGATTTTCAAATATTAATCTGACTGTATTTCACAGTCAGCTACCCTGGTTAAAATGTAAGCAAATGTGCAGTTGGTGAAGGTGGTGAGGTGCTGGAAATCAAGTATCACTTATTTATACTGCTCTGAATAATACAGATCCTTTTTTGTTATGTATGGGAGGTAAACTCATGGAATATTTTTGTGTATATATAAACTCATAAGTTTACAACTGTATCCTCTTGTGAGTGGAAGCATTTGTGGGGGGGAAGCTTTAATTATTTTAAACTGGAAATATATATGCATGTCATTTTAATAGTGACTTAACTTATAATTACAGTCTCAAAAAATGGATTCTGTGTGTCCTTTTTATTCTTAGTTACTAAATTAGGTACTTTAAAACATTATGAAAGCCTGTCTTTTCGGTTATATACAATTTTCTATTCATAGTTATTTCAAGATAATTGCATTTGGAAATAGTTAAAGCATTAAAAACAACACTACTATAATATAATTTTAGGGGCAAAATTAATCAACAAACCAGAACATTTTAAAAACCATTTTATTTTCATGTCATAACATTTTAGAGAAGACAAGTATTTTTTAAATGACCTAAAAAAGCCCATCAAGAAGGGTAACAAAAAGACAGTCCTGAATTAGAGGGCACTAACGTGAACATTTCGTAGCTGTAAGTATCACCACGCTATGAAAGTAAGCCATTTTTCCTCTGTTCAGTGACTGGGGGCTAGAAAACTACAAAAAATCAATGTGGAAGTGCTTTAGATTTGTGGGGTAAATTACATGTGCTTGGCCGCTCTATTGTATCTGCCCTATATTCTATACAAGATACTTTAGATGGAACTGTCACATAATACATATACTTCATATTGACTTTTATAGATTTTACAGAAGTTGAGTTGAACTTCATAATAAAGCAAGAGAAACTATATCTCCTTCAAATCCCTAATCCCTGAATTATTCCTGAAATTAACTAAATAATGCCTCCCAATTTTAAATTCATGGTGAGAGACAAAAAAAATCAAATTTGATTCCTAATTCTCCTCACCTTCTGTTTTGCTTCTCTTATTGACATTTTAATTTAACTTGCACACCTCTTTAAAACCATGTTAATCCTTAAAGATTTCCCATGTGGGTCCATGTACCAGTAAATGGGAAAGAAATAAACCTTTGGGAGTTGCTAGAAGTTCCAAACAATGACCTTTCTGTTGACCATTCTTCTGGGTTTTCAACTTGCTTTAGTTTGCCCTCAGTTTGCAGTGACTTTTAGGCTGTTGTGAATTCCGATCTTATTTAAATGAAGTGTCTGAAGCCACCATAAGGTTTGGGAGTCCACGGTTATCCCAAGGGCAGCCTCTTCTAGCCAGACACTACCTATGAGGCTCCAAACAAGCCCAACTGAGAGAGAGAAGCAATTCGGTCCCTAGTCAGAAAAACACTATGAGGTTATTGCAATCAACTCTGGATATCCAGGTCCTGGGCTTTGGACAGAACTATAACCTAGTCTCTACATACTCTTAGAATACGAATTTACTGAATCTAAGATGACCTCAGTTTTGTAGTGTATCTCCAGGAGAAGTGTGAACTTTGTAATTTTACTCATGATGATGAGAAACAACAGCAACATCAAGAATAAAAGGAACCATCTAGAGATCTGGTGGTATTACACACTCATTACATCCAGAAATTCCTTGGGGAGAAGGATGTGAAATATGAGATAATAGGGGATTTATGTTTTAGTGGTGTTTTGAAATATTTTTTTAATGTTCTAGAAAATATAATTTTGTAAAGAAGAAAATGAAATAATCCATAATGCCATAACCCACAAGTAGCATTTGTCGCTTTTCTATAATATATGATATGATACAATGAAATACTGAGAGACAGATTAAGCAACTGATCTTATGGAAATATTTTTAAAGTGGCTGATTACACATTAACAATCCTATTTCAAACCTCCTCTGATTATTAAGAGAAGGTCTATTATTTATAAATGACCTGAATCCAATTTTTTATTTTTATGTAAGTGAATGTTAAAAAATAGCTAGGATATTAAACAAAACCTATTTTCCCATGGAGCAGAGAATTTTGAACTCTAATGGTGAAAGGATCTAAAAAGGTTTTTCCAAAGACTGTGAGATAAAGTTGTAATGACTTCTGCTAGCCCTACTTAGCACAACAACCAAATGTTTGTGTGCGTGTGTGTGTTTGTGTGTAAAACCATTTGACTCTGGGAACATTTATTATAGTTAATTAATATTTTCAACCAAACCTTTTTTTAAGTTAGAACAAAATAAAACTAGGAAAAGAGAAAAATGTATTAAGACAACTCTAAAACTACCTAAGAAGACAAAAGAAGATTTTTTTTTAATGGAAAGATACATCATTTTTTCTGATTGAGAAGACACAACATGCTAAACAGATTCTTTCCAAGTAAATGTTTAGGTGTAAAATAAACAAAATAAAAACCCCAATACCATTATTAACCTTATAGACTAATTGTAAAGTTTATTTGAAAGAATAAATGTGTGCTCATAGCCTAAAATATGTTAAGAAAGAAATCTGAGAAAAGACTTGTTCTACCAGGTGGCAAAGTGTATTATAAAGCTTCAGTAACTAAACAGTGTGTGTTCTAGGAATCTGTATCCCCAAGATGCCCAATTCTGAAGATGGTCACTCTTAAACTTTAATTTCCTATAGTCTAAATCACTCTCCAAACCCCAAAGGGAAGAAAATAGGCAAAGCAATATAGCAGCAATGATGAGAGACTTTTTCTTTCTAACACTTTTCCTCAGATGTGACCCCTGGCAGAAGGCAAAGGGGGAAGTGAAGCCTATCATAGGAGCACAAAAAGAATTGGGAAACCTTGATACTCTACTTATTTTCCCATCTTACAGAGAGATAGAATTCATGTTAAAAGGGCACAGAGAGAAGTATTTTATATTCCCCAATTTCTGTCTTTTTGCATGAGTCAAAGTTGTAGTTGCTATGCCTTTAAATAAAGAGTTTAAAATGTTCCCCCAAATAATTATTTTAAGACTCTTAACACCTTTGTAGGAAAGAAGGGAAGACAATCCTACACCAAGCTCACTCAAACATTTTTGAAGCTGATTAGGAAGGAAAATTATCTCATATGATTTGATAGAGTGGAAACCATCATATGGCTTTTAGTCCTGGCCCTGGTTCATGAATCTCCTAAATTCCACCAAAACAGTGAGACGTTAGTAAAACAGACAAAGCAGTAGAACAGATAGAATCTGGACGCATACTCAGAATTTTGTATTGGTAAAAGTGAGATTTTAAGTAGACAGGGTTGCTCTCATACACTACTGTTATGACTATAAAATTGGTAAGCCACTCTTTGCACTATCTATTAAAATGAAAGACATGCACAGCCTATGACCCAACAATTCCACTTTTCCACTTCTCCCTGATAAACACTGGCACATGTGCATAAGACAGGTACAAGGGTGCAGTACTGGCTGAATAGTGAAAAACTGCAAACTATAAATGACCATCAACAGGGGACTGGCCAAATAAACTATTCAAGAATCACACTATGAATATGACACATAAGTAGAAAAGGATGAAGTAGATCTCTGTATTGGCACAAAAAAAAGATCTCCAAAACATGTCACCAAGTGGGGGGGAAAAAAGCAAGCTTCAGAGTATTACTACACAAGACATTGTATGCTGAGGTATCTGTAACCTCATACATATATGTATACCACACCAATCACCATGAAAAAAAATGGCATAATAAATTGTCATTAATCTTTACCACAAATGAAACACAAAAATACATTTCTTATGTATTAACTTATATGTGGCTTTTTTAAACTATAAAATTACTAAAAATAATTACATAAAAACATTTATTTAACCTTGCTACGGTTAAATAAAAGCCAGAAACTATAAAGGAAATTTCTGACAACTTTAATTTTATGATAAAATAACAGCAACAAACTTCCATATAGCAAATAACATGAAGAAAATTTGAAAGAAAAATTGCTGGAGGGAGTTCAGATGGCAAAGGCATCTCTTACAGAGAAATCCATCAATATGTACATTTAAACTGCAGGCTACCTTATACCCTAGCAATTCCACTTACAAGAGTTTATGCCAAGGAAATAACTGTATACATTGTCAATTATATGTGTGAAAGGATATTCAGTGCAGCATTTTGTGTTTATAACTGCACATAAAAGGGGGGCACTAAACGTCTATAAGTGAGTGAGTAGTTCAACAGATCATGGTGCTGCTACACAATAGAATACTATGCAGCCATTAAGATGGATAATCTTAACTTTAACCTTTATCAAGTTCCACTGGAAAAAACTCTTGAGTTACATGCAATATCTCATTCAATCCTTTCAATGATGCTTTGAGGTAGATATAATTAGAATTCTAATTTTAAAGATGACAGGGTTGAGACTCAGGAATTAAGGTTATGCAGCCCTAAAACATATAGTGTCTCACTCCAAATCTGGAATTTTTGGAAGATCCTGACATAGAGAGATATTATCACAATGCTAATATACTAAAAAAAAAGAAAGTTGAAGAATGTCATATATAGTGCAGTCATATTTATATAAATAAATGTTGGAATTCTCATCATGGCGCAGTGGAAACAAATCCAGCTGAGGTTGCGTGTTCAATTCCTGGCCTCACTCAGTGGTTTAAGGATCTGGTGTTGCCAAGAGCTGTGGTGTAGGTTGAAGATGCGGCTCAGATCTGCAGTTGCGGTGTAGGCCAGCAGCAGTAGCTCCGATTCAACCCCTAACCTGGGAACCTCCATAGCCTGGGTGAGGCCCTAAAAATAAATGCTAAAGTCTGACAGGGAGAGAGAAACATGTTAAAGTGGTGGCCTCCAGAAGGATGGGTGTTTTCTACTTTCTTTTATTTAACTATAGTTTCTGACCTTTTCAGCAAGGAACACATATTGCACTTCTTTAAATAATTAAACTAAATAATACTAGGATAAAATCAACAATGTTTTATTTTTTTGTATATGAATACTGTATTTATTTATTTATTTATTTATTTATTAATCAATGATGTTTTAGAGCAGTGAAGACTATTATCCTAGCAAAGGTAACTCTTTAAAATGCAGTGTTTTGAGACTCCCTATGGTTCTGCCTAGAGAACACATTCCCATAGGCAGATGCTGTATAAGTTAGAATATGAAGTCAGCTGGCCTTTTCCAATGATCAAAAATTGATATACCAGTGGAGAGATAAAAATGTTCTCTTTCTGTGATACACACACACACTGGAAATACTACTCAGAAATAATAAAGAAAGAAATGATGCCATTTGCAGCAATATGGATGGATCTAGAGATCATCATACTAGGTAAGCCAGACAAGGACAAGTATCACATGATATCGCTTATATGTGGAATCTTAAAAAAATACAAAGGAACTTATTTATAAAACAGAAATAGACTCACAGACATAGAAAACAAACTTACGGTTACCAAAGGGGAAAGAGGGGGATAAGTTAAATAAGTTAATAAGTTAGAATAACCAAATACAAACTACTATATATAAAAAAGATAAACAACAAGGTCCTACTGTATAGCATAGGGAACTATAGTCACTATCCTGTAATAAACTACAATGGAAAAGAATATGAAAAAGAGTATATACGTATAATTGAATCACTTTTCTGTAAACAAGAAACAAACAACATTATATATCAACTATATTTAAATTTTCAAAAAAAAAAAATCTCTTTCTGGCATTCCCATCATGGCGCAGTGGAAACAAATTCAACTAGGAACCATGAGGTTGCAGGTTCAAGCCCTGGCCTTGCTCAGTGGGTTGAGGATCCAGCATTGCTGTGAGCTGTGACGTAGGTGGCAGATGCAGTTCAGATCCTACAATGCAGTGGCTGTAGCTCCCATCAGACCCCTAGCCTGGAAACCTCCATATGCCATGGGTGAGGCCCTAAAAAGCAAAAAAAAAAAAAAAAAAAAATCACCTCTTTCAATTGTCTCATTACCTACAAGTTCAGGTAGCATTTTAAAGTACATTGTAATATTAGAATAGATAAGCAATGAGGTCCTACTGTACAGCACAGGGAACTATATCCAGTCTCTTGGGATAGACCAGGATGGAAGAAAATATAAGAAAAAGGAATGTGTGTGTGTGTGTGTGTGTGTGTATATATATATATATACACATATATATACATATCCATGACTGGATCACTTTACTGTGCAGCATAAATTGGCACATCATTGTAAATCACCTATACTTTAATTAAAAAAAGAATTTACTGCTGTCAAATCACATTAAATTGTTCAACAGCTGCCTTTAACTAATAAAACTGCCCAATGACTGATCTTTGTCTACATCTTAAAAAAAAAAGTTTAGCTTTATTAACATTCTTTTACATTAAGTAGCTTACTTGAGAGTTTCCTATAAACATTTGGAGCAGCCCTTATAGAGAACTATGTTATGGTTATCAGTGTTCATTTTATCCAACTTAACACTTTAACCTTTTGCTCGGTCCATAAGGGGTCTGGCACTTTGCAGATACTCAACAAAATTGTGGTGGGTTGAAATCAGTTTTGCAGAGGAAATAGTGATTTGTAACTGATCCTTTCTATATTATGCATCATTGTTTAGTAAATTCTTTGGTTTCTATTTTTAAAATTAAAAAAATAAAGTACATTGTAATTAACAATTTTTGAGCAGGCTAATATGAATTGGGGGTGAGAATTGACAAAAAGGATGAACAGAGCAAATTATTTTAAATCTATCATCTCCATTTTTCAGAAATCATCCTCTGAGATTGGTCCTATTTTTTTCCAGACAATGTGCTGATCTATGGGATCCCTAGTCCAGTGGGCTCAGCCTGACAAGCAATACAATGGAATCTTCCCTTGTCACTCCCAGGGGTATATAGCTCCCGAGACAAATCACCATCAAACACGAACCCCCAACAAAACCATGACCTTATCAAATACCCCTACCACTTTTCTTTTCTCTCATATTCTTTTATTTCTTCCCTTTTTTTTCTTTTAGTGAAATCAGGTTAAAATGAGTATCAGGAGGAAAACTTGAGAGTACTGTAGCAAGAAAATGCAGTCCTGGAGTTCCCGTCGTGGCTTACTGGTTAACAAATCCGACTAGGAACCATGAGGTTGCGGGTTTGATCCCTGAGCTTGCTCAATGGGTTAAGGATCTGGCGTTGCCATGAGCTGTGGTATAGGTCGTAGACACAGCTCGGATCCTGTGTTGCTGTGGCTCTGGCGTAGGCAGGCAGCTTCAGCTCCAATTAGACCCCTAGCCTGGGAACCTCCATATGCCACGGGAGCAGCCCTAGAAAAGGCAAAAAGACCGAAAAAAGAAAAAAGAAAGTAAGAAAATGCAGTCCTATCTTCTCAATTGGCAGATATGTTAAGTGGGACCCGAAGTATGGAATAATGACCCCTTTAATACTATAGCTAGAATCAAAGCAAGAACTGTAACCTAAATCTAATTTTTTTCTGGCACAGAGTTCTTTGACTGGACAACCCTAAATAACATTCAGTAGGGGAGTGGGGTTGCTAGCATATAATGACACACTGTTTTTTTGATTTAGGGACAGTCTCAGGTAGAGGTAAAGATGGGGTGAAGAGACTGGAATGTGGGCTGACTGCAGATGTGTAAGTTTTAATACTGGCAATCAGAGTCATTTTCTTTTCTCTTAATCAGTCTCCTGAAAATGATGAGCCAATAGTCCCAATGCTATAGATTCCAAAATGCCACACTGTAGGGAAGGTTCAGATTCACTGGTGAAAAGCCAGGACTGGGACAGAAAGAGCAATATATGTTTTCTCTCTTCTTTTTATCTTTGGTTGGAAGATTAGACCAAGGCATAGGTAACCTTCTCACTGTATGATTTGAGAAAAACAGTCCTCCACCTCTAAAATAAGTCCTCTAGTAATTTCCTAAAGGCTTAACATACCCACATTAAAGAGTTATTACCTTAGGACAAAGAATCATTTATGTACTCAATACTGAAGAAATATTTATTAAGAACATATGTGCCAAACGCTGTTCTTTATGCTTCCCTCCTCAAAAAAAGTGACAGATGAGTAACAGTCTCTATCCTAAAGGCACTTAAAACGTAGATGGTAATCTGACATGAAACAAGATAATTTAAATTAAAAAATGATATGTCAGCACACAGTTGAGATGTTTGTCAAGGGAGATGTGAAGGATAAGCAGCAAGCAAAACAGGAAAGGGGAGAGGGAAGAAGAAACCTTCAAGGCAACCGGCATAGGTATGGGGGCCCCAGAGCTAGGAGGTAATTTAAGAGACAAAGATAGAGGCTGAACACAAGCTGGGCGTGAAGAGACCACTGAAGGGGGTTAAACCAGCAAGGGATAGTGAGGAGAAGGTGATACATAATGTATTATTTTGATGTTTATGTATCTTAATAGAGAGAAGACTACATCAGGTTATTAACAGTCATTAATGTATATGAAAAATTTGTTCCAGAAAACAAAAGGGGGAAGAGGAATGAATCTCAGAATTACATTCTTGCTCTGAAACTATGGGAAAACAGTTTTAAAATCTTGCCAGAATTTGTAATCTAGTTGGGAGGTCAAAATCCGTGCACACAAAAATATTAGAGGACATATGTTAACCTACAGGGCAGGATTTCAACGCAGTGGTTTAGGGCAAGGCATGCCCCAGAGAAGATTGAAGTGGCCTCAAACCTTGTGAGGGGAGGGAAAAGGACATGCTGGGAAGAGAGAAAGCAAGGATCTGCTTGCCGTAGGGGAGGGGGGTAGGGACAAAGCTTAGTGACATTCATTCAAGAAACATTAACAAGCTCTGTGCTGTGTGCTTTTGATGGCTTCATGATAAGTAGGTAGAAATGACCTGTCCTCAAAGTTCTTCAGTTCAGTGTTCTCTGGTGGGAATAGAAAAGATACTGACTGGTCTGATTGGAACAGAAGATTTGCTGAACGGGTGATTGATTCAGGGGGGCCGGGGGGGGGGGGGCGTGCTTGTGTGTGTGTGTGTGTGTTGGAGTAGGGACTGGGAGGGAGGGGACCTGCATGGCCGGGGTTGGGGAGGGGGGAAGACTAGATGGGTAGAGACCAAAGAGAACTCTGAAAGGAAACTTGATCATTTCACAGTATATCCCTCTGATATAATCAAACATACACATATATATATAAATATATATATATATGTATACACACACACACCTATACACATGCACATTTAACATCTATTGTCTGTACTTTAGAAGTAGCCATGAATTTCCCTTATAGGAAAGATATACTATAGAATACTTAACTGTAATGTGACTCTATTTTAGTTAGAGCTCCCTTTCAAAAACTTTATTGCTAAAAAAACAATCAAAATGAGAGCCCTTCTTTGGTATGAAGAGAGATGCTTAAAAAAAGATGACTTGGGTTCATGTGTCATTTAATTGAAGAACTTATTTTTTTCTTTTTACAGCCACACCTGTGGCATATGGAAGTTCCCAGGTGAGGGGTCAAATCGGAACTGCAGTTGTGGCCTATGCCACAGTCATGGCCACATCTGTCACCTACACCACAGCTTGCAGAAATGCCAGATCTTTAACCCACTGAGCCAGGCCAGGGATAGAACCCACATCCTCACAGAGACAGTGTCAGGTCCTTAACCTGCTGAGCCACAACAAGAACTCCAGTTAAAGAATGTTTTATGGAAAAAGTAGGTGTTAAGGTCATAGCAGGGCTTCCTGGACCTTGACTGAAAACAAACAAAACAAAACAAAAATTTGCTTTCTACTTAGAAAACCATTATCTATTCATTATACTAAATTTGTAAGGTACAGAGATACAAGGTACAGCTAATATTCAATGTAGCTCCTTCTAATTGTGTATATTTTAACCAATTATTTCATTAATGCTAGGCTTGCTATTTATTAATAGACACCTTCGGGTGCCCCACTGACACTAAGCACAGGTGAGTTACTGTGTTACTGACCCAGGTCTCTGGCCAGCTAACCTACAGTTTTGTGTTTATGTTTAGGGTAATATCAATTTCAGGTTTCAAACTGAAAGGAAATTCAGGGGTTAAGTACACTGCCCTAGAACAGTGGTTCTCAAGGTGCAGACCTCAGACCAGCAACTTTGGCTTCACCTGTGAACTGGTTATAAATGCAAAATCATGGGCCCCCACACCCACTGACTGCAAATAATCTCTGAGAAAGGGGCCCAGGAAAGAGTGTTTAGTAAGTTCTCCAGGTAATTCCAGTGCACATACAAGTTTGAGAACCAATGCTAGGGAACACTGGCTAGCTAACAATAGTCCCCAGTCCACAGCAAAACCTAGGAACAACATGTTTGATGGTGCCTTATGTGACTTACACAGTGACTTGCACAGAGTAGTTACTTAATAAATGCTTGTTGACTGAAGGAACCATCTCCTAAATTCTCCCAAATTTCTAACCTTTTCCCATACCTTTCTGAGCAGATACCACCTAAATTTGCCTTTGAAGCAAATACTCCTTTTATTTTCTGAGAATTCCCTTTGCTCCCTACTTTAAAAACTAAGTATCACAGAGGTTTTTTCTCTTAACTTTCTTGGTCCTCAAAGTCTGAGCAGCAGATCAGCAGCAAGGGCATCACCTGTCAGTTTGTTAGAACTGTTGGGGTCCTCTTATGGCAGCAGGTTAAAGATCTGGCATTGTCACTGCAACAGTTTGGGTCTCTGCTGTAGCTGGGTTTGATCTCTGGCCCAGGAACTTCCACGTGCCATGGGCATAGCCAAAAAAAAAAAAAAGAAATGTTGAATCTCAGGCCCCACTCTAGACTTACTGAATCAGGACCTGTATTCTAACACGATCCCCAAGTGGCACATTTACACATTAACATCTGAGAAGAAATCTTTTAGGCAGCCAGTTACTACTCTTAATCCTGCTTGGGTGGGCTTTATCATAAGTACATTTCAGAATTAACGCTATGCAACACTCATTTACTCATTCATTTAACAGGTATTTCTTGAGTAGCTACTATGTGCAAGGATGAGTGGTATGGAAATACAAAGATGAAGAAGACATGGTCTCAGACTCTTTGAGGAACATAGTATAGCTAATAAAGGAAAGAGAATACACCAATAACTATAATACCAAGCATGATATGGTTAAGAGTCTTCTGAGTGGTCTAAGACACTGGCATTCAGAAAGGGCAAAGAGTACCTCCTCCTAGGGTAGAAGAGGATAAATAAGTCATTCACTTTGCAAATTTGATTATAGTATAAAAATAAGATTTTTTTTGGGGGGGGGGCACACCTGTGGCATAGAGTAACTTCCTGGGCTAGGGATCAAAGCTGCACCACAGCTGTTACCCAAGCTGCTGCAGTGACAAACACCAGATCCCTAACCTGCTGCACTACAGCAGAAACTCCTGAAAATAAGTTTATAGTGCAAGCAATGACTTTAGAAGGTACCCTTTAAAGGCATGGCCAAATATAGTACAAAGAACATCTTTGACAACAGGGAGGCCTGAGTTCAAATCCAGCTAAGTAATCTTGGGTATATTACTTAGACTCTCTGAAGCTAACTTTCTCACCAACAAAAGAACAGAATACCTATATTTCAGAGTTGCTAAGGCTTAGTGAGAGTGCATACACAGCTCTGAGAACAGTGTCTGGCACATAGTAGGCACTTGACAGCTGTATTATTGTTGCTCTTC
Organism: Phacochoerus africanus; assembly: GCF_016906955.1. Classification (NCBI taxonomy): domain Eukaryota; kingdom Metazoa; phylum Chordata; class Mammalia; order Artiodactyla; family Suidae; genus Phacochoerus; species Phacochoerus africanus. Next base: position 199,956,417 of record NC_062544.1, read on the forward strand.
CTATTCCTGAGATTCCTTGTGGCCTGTATCCTGTCTCCCTTGATCTCAGAAATATGGCAAGAGCTGCTTGAATGTGGCCACACTTGGGAGTAGCTGATGTGGCCTAACAAGTTTCTAGCCACCAGCTCTTAGTTATCATTCTGCAGCACTTGTTCATATTTTAGTTTTGAGTGGTATATAAAACCTGAAAATTATTATTATTATTATTATTATTCTTTGTCTTTTTGCCATTTCTTGAGCCGCTCCCATGGCATATGGAGGTTCCCAGGCTAGGGGTCTAATCAGAGCTGTAGCTGCTGGCCTATGCCAGAGCCACAGCAACGCGGGATCCAAGCTGCATCTGTGACCTACACCACAGCTCACAGCAACGCCAGATCCTTAACCCACTGAGCAAGGCCAGGGATCAAACCCACAACCTCATGGTTCCTAGTCGGATTTGTTAACCACTGAGCCACGATGGGAACTCCATAAAACCTGAAAATTATGTGAATTTCTGTGAAAATCACCTATATATCTGTGCAAAACAAAGAAAATAACATGAAGCTAATTTTATGTTTATATAACTATATATATATGTATATATATATATACATATATATATATAGTCATTTTAAAATAGTTTGAGTCTGAATAAGTGAGTTTTCAATAGGATGATTGGTGTCATGTACACATGGTCTCCATTTCTTTCATTCCATCCTAGACCAGTTTGGACCTAAGCTCCTCTTGTATCTGTTAATGTCAGATGCCACCAGGCTGCAGACCTTAGAATGAATCCCCTTCCTCTTCTCTCCTCTCTTCTTCCTCCTTCTTTTCCTCCACCTCCTCTTCCTCCTTCTTCTCCTTCCCTTTCTTCTCTCCCTCTCAAAGGGAATTTTTTATTCACTTCCCTTAGGAACTAGACCTTGTTCTAGCCCTGTGTCGTTAAGTGAATGACTAAGTCAGGTTGCCATCTTATATAAATATAAATGAGAAGACAGTCAAAAGTGGTTCAAAATAATGGTGGTCTAGTGCCTATCACATATTTCTTAAGATATATTCATAATCTGTAAAGGAAACCTGACATATTTTTTAAATGTTCAAGACCCATAAAATAGTAGGTGCTGTACCCTCTTATTGTTCTAAAGAAAAAAAGAAGTGTCTCACAGCCCAACAGATTCTAAGAAACAAAAGGACAAGAAAAAAAGTCTTGACAATTACTCTTGAATACAAAGATCTCAAATCTCAAAGTATCTGGCTTTCCAATGAACAGACCCACACAGAGGAAGCCCCACACAATCAGCATTACCATGAAGGTAAAGTAATCAGATACCTCATCACTTCTCTTTTAATAATTAAAGGAGTGCTATTAATAATTATTAATTAAACTTAGAAACTTTTGCACAGCAAAGGAAACCATCAACAAAATGAAAAGACAACCTACAGAATGGGAGAAAATATTTGCAAATGATGTGACCAAGTATTAACTTCCAAAATATAAAAAGAGTTCATACAACTCAATATCAAAAAAACAAACCCAATCAAAAAATGGGCAGAAGATCTAAATAGACATTTCTCTGCAGAAGACATACAGATGTCCAACAGGCACAAGAAAATAGCCTCAATCTCACTAATTACTAGAGAAATGCGAATAAAAATCACAAATGAGGTATCGCCATCAGTCAGAATGGTCCTCATCAAAAAAATCTTCAAATAATAAATGCCAGAGAGGTTGTGGAGAAAATGGAACCTTTCTATACTGTTGGTGGGACTGTAAATTGGTACAGCTACTATGGAGAAATATAATTTAAAAAACTGCATGCACTCAATGTTTACAGTAGTACTATTTACAACAGCCAAGACATAGAAGCAACCTAGATTTTCACTGACAGATGAATAGATAAAGATGTGGTGTATACACACACACACACACACACAAACACATACACACACACACATAATGGCATATTACTTAGGCATAAAAAAGAAATAATGCCATTTGCAGCAATGTGGATGGACCTAATATTATTATACGAAGTGAAGTAAGCCAGACAAAAATATCATGATATCATTTACACATGGAATCTAAAATATATATATACTAAATAGACAAAAAAATAAAACCCAAAATATATATACATAACTGAACTTATTCACAAAAGATAAAGAAACTCACAGACAGAAAATGAACTTATGGTTACCAAAAGGGAAAAGGGGGGAGGGATAAATTAAGAGGCTAAGAATAATACATATACACTATTATATATAAAATAGATAACCAACAAGGACCTACTGTATACCACAAGGATCTATATTCAATATTTTGCAATAACCTATAAGGGAAAGGAATCCAAAAAGGAATATATATAACTGAATCACTGTGCTGTACACCTGAGACTAATACGATATTGTAAATCAATTATATTTCTTTTTTTTTAATCAAATTATTAAACTACGAAAGGGAAATAACATAAATTGCTTTTCCTATGAGGGGAGAAAAGGAATTTAGTATTTGAAATAAGTAAATAAAAACATAAAAATATCCTTCTTCAACAGGCCAGAAAATTATGATACTCTTACAGGCATAGTAACAAGAGGTAATATTGTACAGTAGAATACTGAAATTCTACTTCCTATCAAAATAGACAATTATTCAACAGATGTTTATGTCTTAAATTACTTTTGTTCACATATTCTTGATCATGTAATATATTTTTTTTTAATTTTATTGCTGCGCCTACAGCATATGGAAGTTCCCAGGCCAAGAACTGGGACTGAATCCAAGCCACAGCTGCAACCTATGCAGCAGCTTCCACAATGCCAGGTCCTTTAACCCACTGCACTGGCCAGAATGGAACCTGAACCTCTGCAGTGACCCAAGCCACTGCAGTCAGATTCTTTTTCTTATTATTACTTTTATTTTTTATTGAAGTATAGTTGACTGACAGTGCTATGACCCAGTCATACATATATGCATACATTCCCTTTCTCACATTATCTTCCATCATGCTCTATTCCAGAAGGCTGGATATATAGTTCCCTGTGCTATATCGCAGGATCTCATTGCTTATCCATTCTAAATGTAATAGTTTGCATCTACTAACCCCAAACTCCCAGTCCACCCCACTCTCTCCCTGCTCCCCCATGGCAACCACAAGTTTGCAGATTCTTAACCTACTGCACCAATGCAGGAACTCCATAATTTTTTTTTCTTAAACTACTACATCAGTGTTACCTGTGTAGACTTTTCATATTTTCTCTTCCTGTTTTTCTATCACATAAGGTTTTAGAAGACTCTAGGTCCCTAGAGTAGTAAGGACATTAGGAAGTACAACAGGAACAAAATTTGATATTTGGAAGAAATACTAATGGAAAATCTCTCCAAAGATGAAAGAGCATTTTTCCAAAGAAGGGAAAATCAACCTAGTATAGTTCATGTTAAGTAATTATATATTTGAACTATTGGGATATACACATTTAGGACAAGTACACATTTTGGAATAGCGTGAAGCTAGCTGGTATTTTCAAAGAGCTAGGACCCAGCAATATATTTTACAAATACCTTAACAGGATCAAACAGTATCTTGTCTATTTGAGACTAGAGAATTGTTTCAGAAATGTTGCTATGGTTTTCTTTCTCTAATTGAGTGTGCTAGAATTTGGGGGGGGGGGGATTAAATCTACCAGTCATGTTTAAAAAAATAAAATAAGTGTAAATTAACTGAATAAATAAGGTATCAAAAATATATGATAAAATAATCATAATTCTACTCTTCCAGAGACAACCATCTTTCTTCCAGAGATTTTTTCCAAAGTTGAGAATTAACTACACAATTTTTATCCTACATGTTTAGCTTTGCTATTTCATAATCATTTTTGTGTCATCAAAAAATGTTTTAACGGCGTTCCCGTCGTGGTACAGTGGTTAACGAATCCGACTAGGAACCATGAGGTTGCGGGTTCGATCCCTGGCCTCGCTCAGTGGGTTAACGATCCGGCTTTGCCATGAGCTGTGGTGTAGGTCGCAGACTCGGCTCAGGTCCCGAGTTGCTGTGGCTCTGGTGTAGACCGGTGGCCTCAGCTCCGATTAGACCCCTAGCCTAGGAACCTCCATATGCCGTGGGAGTGGCCCTAGAAAAGGCAAAAAGACGGAAAAAAAAATGTTTTAAGCATCATTTTAAGGTTGCAAACTATTATATTATCTCAATACCTCAAATTTGGGCACACGCAAATTCACATGCCTAGGTAGGACTCCCGCTCCACCATTTACCAGCAATGTGAATTTGGGCAATTTACTAACACCTCTGGGCCTCATCTATGAAATGTGAGTAATAGTACTACCTACTTCACAGTTTTATTATTAGGATTAAATGAGTTAACACTTGTAAAATATTTTAAGTGTCTGGTAGTAAGTGTTCAATAAATTTTATTACTGTTGCTACTCATTTTCCTAATTTGAGCCATTTAGATTGCTTTCGCTTTTTCATTATTATAAATAATTCTGTGATAAACATCCTCATAATAATCACAATCCAAACTCTTCAGCCATCTATTATTTTTTTAATTTGTTTCAGCTGTGTACTTTAGCTATAAGGCAATAGAGAAACAGATGCTATTTATCTGAAACCACTGGTTTTGTCAATTTTTTTAAAGAAAGAACATTTCTATTGTTTTCTTTCCTGTTTTGCTGTAATATAACACACATAAAATTTACCACGATTGACATTTAGGATATTTTTGTGCAATCTGTCAATATGTTGTGCAATTTGAAAATGTGTTGTTCGGTGATTTATCCCAGAGAATGTCAAATATAATGCACAGGATGGAAGGAAAAAAAAAAGTAAATGTTATTAGCCTTAAAATGTCTCTTATGAAAAAGGAAAAATAACTTCCTCATTCTTAAATTTTATTAGGAAATTATTAGGTCCAGTTGCCAACATACAACCACTTTAAAGCCTTTCTGGAACATATTTACACTTATTACAACTTCAGCTGCCTGTATCTGTGGAGTCAGGAAGAGGACAGCTGAGAGAGGACTATCACCTAAGGCGTTGTACTGCAGTTCAGGCTTTGTGGAAGATGCCACATTGGGTTCTAAGGGACCCAATGTAGTCCCTTAGAAAGACTACAAGTCACAACTACTGTCCTCCATATTACAGATGAGAAAATGAGGTCGGGAGATATGAAGCAATTTGTCTAAATTTACAAAGCTGAAACGTTGGAGAGATGGGACTCAAATTCAGACCCACCTGATTCCCAGGTTCCACCCATTACATCATGATGCCTTGTTGGTCTAAGTATGTATTATTATCCCAAGAAAGTGATTTTTCTGAAAGTTACAACAGAAGTATGATAACCGTCTAGATAGAAAACTGCAAGTCTACATACCAGCAAATAAAGTTTTTGCACCTTTTACTTATTTATTTTGCTTTTTTAGGGCCGCACTCATGGCACATGGAGGTTCCCAGGCTAGGGGTCAAATCAGAGCTATGGCTGCCAGCCTACACCCCAGCCACAGCAACTCAGAATCCGAGATGCATCTGTGACCCACACCACAGCTCACAGCAACACTGGATCCTTAACCCACTGGGCAAGGCCAGGGGTCAAACCCGCAACATCATGGTTCCTAATTGGATTTGTTTGCCCTGTGCCGCAACGGGAACTCCTTTTGCACCTTTTCTTAATGGTTGATATAATTCTCCCAACATTTCATCCTCCTCTATTTCTGTCAATGTATTGCCTAGCTATCTCAACCTCCCTGAAAGAGTTATTCTGAATGGATTAGGCATTATCACTCTCAGTTCTATGCCAAAACACCAGGTCTTGTTGACCCAACAAGAACCTGCTTGTACAGCAGTTTTACATAAACCAAAATCATAGATCTCAAAAGCATTCTCTCTTCTTCTGAGTAGTTTTTTCATATTTGACAAGAAACATACACAGACTATTAAGAAGAAAGAGAAATTGTTTTTCATTGAGTTACTAGAATTTATACTGATAAAAATCAGCAGTAGAAAGTAGTTCATAATCTCATTTTATCCAAAGCCTTGTTTTTTATTTATTTATGTGCTTGAGTTTTCCATGATGCTTTATTTCTCATTTGCAACACAAGATTAATTTAAAAACTGGTGAATCTAGAGCACCCATTTATAGAGTGCTCTGATTTTGAAAAGGGTTAGAAAGTCAAACATGCAGGTATGGAGCCCCTAGCACTGCACTAAGCACAATTAAAGCAAAATGCTAATACTTCATTGGAGCCAGCATATGAACACGGTTCCCTCCTCCAACCACCCCTGAATGGATTAGTATGTTGTGGCTGCTGCGTTCAACTCCCCTCACACTAATACAGCTGGGCTTCAGGAATAACCTATAATTCACTGATATTAGAAGCCATTAAACTTTTCAATATATTATGTTTAAAGTAGGTTCTACAGTCCCACCATCCTGCTTCTCTGTCCTAACATTTTACACAGAGATCCCTTTCTGCTTCACCTGCTCTTACCTTACTTTCCTTTCACCCTTAGTCCCATTCCACCCATGTCCTCTGAGGTGGTATATGGTTTTCCTGAGATATTAATAACATTCTTTGAGGAAAAAGAACTAGCAAATACTGTAAACCTCAGGCGGAAAAAAAAATTCTTTCCTAGATGACAAAAATTGACAACCCTACTAAACAGAAATTATCAATTTTAAGTTAACCTTCAACTGTTAAGTGGGGCCAGAGTTCCCTACTTCTATTTCATGTTCAGTGTTTTGGGTGGGGGGATCAGCATGTGTCCCTAGAACACAATACTCTTTTCTTCAGGATGACATTCATCTGCCCAGACAAAATTAATTCCACCAGCAGGAAGAAGTTCACAAAATAATAACTGCAGATTCACTATGAAATGTTCATTAGAACCTAGAACTTTCCAAGGCATTTTAACCAAGAAAACTATGAAGAATTAAGTTTCCCTTTTCCTCCTTCCCTCCCTTGCTCCCCTTCTTGCCCCATATAGTGATATCGATATTCTCTGTAACTTGGATCTTCCACAGCTTATTACAGTAAAAAGCCCATTGGGCTGTCACTTCAGTCTTTCAGTAGATAAGATGGAAATATACACAAGAAAAACAAATTTGGGGGGAAGCAGTTTGTAGATTATCAAGATATGAACACTAGGAATTAATTCTTAAAACAAACCAAAAAAAGCATTGGGCATGATTATCACATAGAAAGCCTCTAAGGATTTCCTCAAATGACATTAAGACAGGCTGGTGACTTAGAGATATTTGGATTGTAGGACAGTCAATGCTTCTTAAATCACACCACCAACATGGTTACTTATTCTACCTAAGGACTGTAGAATTCAATTTTCTATGATGTGATGACAGAATGCAAAAAAATCAGCTTGTAGAACAGTTGGAGTCTAGCGAATTGTTAAAAAAAACACTGAAACCTAAACTTTAGGCAATTTGGAAAATATTTATCAAAATTAAAAATGCATAGGGAATACCCATTGTGGCTCAAGTAATGAAACTGACTAGTATCCATGAGGATGTGGCTTCGCTTAGTGGGTTAAGGATCCTGCATTGCCGTGAGCTGTGGTGTAAGTCACAGATGCCGCTCAGATCTGGTGTTGCTGTGGCTGTGGTGTAGGCCAGCAGCTGCAGTTCCGATTCAGCATCAGCCTGGGTACTTCCATATGCCATGGGTGCAACCCTAAAAAGACAAAAGAAAATTATAAATGTAATGTAGAATATAACAATTCTACATCTAGAAATTTATTCTAATTAAACACCTGTGCACAGAATGACATATTTACAAATTTACTCATGGCATCATTGCAACAGTAAAATACTGGAAATAACTTAAATATTCATTAATAAGGAATTATTTAAGTAAACTGTAGAAGATTGATGCAGCAGAACATGAAAGCACAAAAAAGAATGAGAAACTCTATATGAATTGATAAAGTTCTATTAGAGCTAGATTTGAATTAGCTCTTTTTTTGGTAGGAATAATAGCTTTTAATTTCTTTGAGATTTTCATTTTTCCATTATAGTTGATTTACAGTGTTCTGTCAATTTCTACTGTATAGCAAAGTGATCCAGTCATATATATATATATACATACACACACACACACACACTTTTTCACATTATCCTCCATCATGTTCTATCACAAGTAACTAGATAGAGTTCCCTGTGCTATAAAGCAGGATCTCATTGCTTATCCACTCTAAATACAATAGTTTGCATCTATTAACCCCAAACTCCCAGTCCATCCCGCTCCCTCCCCCTCTCCCTTGGCCACCACAAATCTGTTCTCCAAGTCCATGAGTTACTTTTCTGTGGAAAGGTTTATCTGTGCCATATATTAGATTCCAGATATAAGTAATACCATATGCTATTTGTTTTTCTCATTCTGACATTTCACTAAGTATGGGAGTCTCTAGTTCCATCCATGTTGCAATGAATGGCATTATTTTGTCCTTTTTATGGCTGACTAGTATTCCATTGAGTATATATATGACTTATCCTCATCCAGTCCTCTGTTGATGGACATTTAGGTTGTTTCCATGTCTTGGCTATTGTGAATAATGTTACACTGGACATACGGGTGCATATATCTTTTTCAAGGAAAGTTCTGTCCAGATATATGCCCAGGAGTGGGACTGCTGGATTATATAGTTTTATATTTAGTTTTCTGAGGCACCTCCATACTGTTTTCCATAGTGGTTCTACCAATTTACTTTCCCACCAATAGTGTAGGAGGATTCGCTTTTCTCTAGCATTTGTTATTTGTTGACTTGTTAATGATGGCCATTCTGACTGGTGTGAGGTGATACCTCACTGTAGCTTTGATTTTCATTTCACTGATAATTACTGATGATGAGCATTTTTTCATGTGCCTTTTGGCCATCTATAAATCTTCTCTGGAGAAATATCTATTCGGGTCTTTTGCCCATTTTTCAATTGAGTTGTTGGTTTTTTTTGCTGTTGAGTTGTGTAAGTTGTTTGTATATTTTAGAGATTAAGTCCTTCTCAGTTGCATCCTTTGAAACTCTTTTCTCCCATTCTGTAGGTTGTCTTTTTTTTTTTTTTTTTTACAGTTTCCTTTGCTGTGCAAAAGTTTCTAAGTTTGATTAGGTCCCATTGGTTTATTTTTGTTTTTATTTCTATTGCCGTGGGAGACTGACCTAAGAAAACATTTGTACAGGAGTTCCCGTCGTAGCGCAGTGGTTAACGAATCCGACTAGGAACCATGAGGTTGCGGGTTCGGTCCCTGCCCTTGCTCAGTGGGTTAACGATCCGGTGTTGCCGTGAGCTGTGGTGTAGGTTGCAGACGCGGCTCGGATCCCGAGTTGCTGTGGCTCTGGCGTAGGCCGGTGGCTACAGCTCCGATTGGACCCCTAGCCTGGGAACCTCCATATGCCGCGGGAGCGGCCCAAGAAATAGCAACAACAACAACAACAGACAAAAGACAAAAGACAAAAAAAAAAAAAAAGAAAACATTTGTACAGTTGATGTCAAAGAATGTTTTGCCAATGTTCTCTTCTAGGAGTTTTAGGGTGTCTTGTCTTACATTTAAAGCTTTAAGCCATTTTGAGTTTATGTTTGTGCATGGTGTAAGGGTATGTTCCAGTTTAACTGATTTACATGCGGCTGTCCCATTTTCCCAGCACCACTTTCTGTAAAGACTATCTTTTTCCCATTTTATATTCTTACCTACTTTGTCAAAGATTAATTGGCTGTAGGTATCTGGGTATATTTCTGGGTTCTCATTCTGTTCCATTGGTCTGTATCTCTGTTCCACACTGTCTTGATTACTGTAGCTTTGTAATATTGTCTTAAGTCTGGGAAATTTATGCCTCCTGCTTGATTTTTTTTCCTCAGGATTGCTTTGGCAATTCTGGGTCTTTTATGGTTCCATAATATATTTTTGGATTGTTTGTTGTAGTTCCGTGAAAAATGTCATGGGTACTGTGATAGTGATTGCATTGAATCTGTAGATTGCTTTGGGTAGTATGGCAATTTTATAATATTAATTCTTCCGACCCAGACCCATGGAATATCTTTCCATTTCTTTTAATCCTCTTTAATTTCTTAATTAATGTTTATAGTTCTCAGCATATGTCTTTCACCTCCTTAGTCAGGTTTATTCCTAGGTATTTAATTTTTGGAGGTTCAATTTTAAAAGGTATTGTATTTTTATATTCCTTTTCTAATACTTCATTGTTAGTATATGGAAATGCAACCAACTTTTGAATGTTAATCTTGTATCCTGCTACTTTGCTGAATTCATTGATCAGTTCAAGTCATTGTTGTGAAGAGTCCTTAGGGTTTCTATATATAGTAAGATGTCATCTGCATACAGTGACAGTTTTACCTCTTCTCATCCAATTTGGATACTTTTTATTTCTTTTGTTTGTCTGATTGCTATGGCTATGACTTCCAATACCATGTTGAATAAAAGTGGTGATCCTTGTCTTGCTCCAGATTTTAGCAAGAAGGCTTTCAGCTTTTCTCCATTGAGTATTATATTGGCTGTGGATTTTTCATAAATGGCTTTTATTATGTTAAGGTATATTCCCTCTGTACCCACTTTGGTGAGAGTTTTTATCATGGATGGATGTTAGAATTTTTTTTTTTTTTGGCTCTTTTAGGGCCACACTCATGGCACATGGAGGTTCCCAAGCTAGGAATCTAATCGGAGCTACAGCTGCCAACCTACACCAGAGCCACAGCAATGCCAGATCCAAGCCATGTCTGCAACCTACACCACAGCTCACAGCAACGCCAGATTCTTAACCCACCGAGCGAGACCAGGGATCAAATCCGCAACCTCATGGTTCCTAGTCAGATTTTTTTCCGCTGCGCCAGAACGGGAACGCCAATGTTGGGTTTGATTAAATGCTTTTTCTGCATCTATTAAGATGATCATGTGGTTTTTGACTTTTGTTAATGTGGTGTATGATGTTGATTTATTTGCACATGTTAAACCATCCTTATGAACCTGGGATGAATCCCACTTGGTCATGGTGTATGATCTTTTTAATATGTTGTTGGATTCAGTTGGCTAAATTTTCATTAAGAATATCTGCATCTATATTCATCAAAGATACTGGCCTATAATTTTGTTTTTGATAGAATCTTTGTCTGGTTTTGGTATTAGGGTGATGGTGGCTTCATATAACATCTTTGGGAGTGTTCCTTCTTCTTCAACATTTTGGAAATGTTTAAGAAGGATGGATATAAGTTCTTCTTTGTATGTTTGGTAAAATTTTTCTGTGAAGCCTTCTGCTTCTGGATCGAACCTGCGTCCTCATGGATGCTAATCAGGCAAATTTCCACTAAGCCATGATGTGAACTCCCTCAAGGTATTTTTTAATTCCCTTTTGATTTCCTCATTAACCCATTGGTTTTTTAGTAGCATGGTGCTTAGTCTCCAGGTAATCAGTTTTCTTCCCTTTCTCTACCTTTGGTTGATTTCTAGTTTCATGCCACTGTGGTCAGAGAAGATACCTGAAATAATGTCTATACTCTTAGTTTTGTGCCCCAGTGTGTGGTCAGTCCTTGAGAATGTTCCATATGCACTTGAGAAGAATGTATATTCTGATTTTTTTGGATGGAATGTCCTGAAAATGTCAATTAAGTCTAACCTTTCTACTCTATCATTTAGGATCTCTGTTGCCTTATTGATTTTGTCTAAAAGATCTGTCCATTGATGTGAGTGGGGTGTTAAAATTTCCTGCTATGATTGTATTCCCATCAATTTCTCCTTTTACATCTGTTAGTATTTGTTGTATGTATCTGGGTGCTCCTATATTAGGGGCATATATGTTGATGATTGTAATATCCTCTTCTTGAATGGATCCTTTTATCATTAAATAGTGTCCTTCTTTGTCTGTCTTTATGGCCTTCATTTTAAAGTCTATTTTGTCTGATATGACTATTGCAACTCCCGCTTTCTGTCTTTTCCATTCACATGAAATATCTTTTTCCATCCCCTCATTTTCAATTTATACGTACCCTTTTCCCTAAGATGAATATCTTGTAGACATCATATTGTAGGCTCTTGCTTTTTTATCCAATCTGCCATACTATGTCTTTTGATTGAAGCATTCAATCCATTGATATTTAAGGTAATTATTGATAAATATGTATTTATTGCCATTTTAAACCTTGTTTTCCAGTTGAGTCTATATTTCTCCTTTGTTCCTTTCTCTTTTTTTGGCTGGATGCTTTCCTTTTATGCTTGTGTCCTTTTCTTTTTTGTTTTTGTGAATGTAATATTTAGTTTTGATTTGTGGTTACCTGTTTTTCAAGTATGTTAACCCCTTCCTATATTGCTTGCTTTAGCTTGATGGTTATAAAGGCTCAAACGCATTCTAAAAAGAGTCTAGATTTTCTTACTTTTCTTCCCAAGATTTGATGATTTTGAAGTCATTTTTTAACATCTTCATTTTGTCCTTCTGCTGTTCCTTGTGTTTATCACCACTTTTCCAACAGTTTTGTTTTTTACCTTTTAGATCTGTATACTGGCTTATTTAGGTGATTGCTTTCCAACTGTGATTTCCTCCATCCTACTTTTTTTAAGAGAAGCCTTTTTTTTTTTTTTTTGGCTTTTTGCTATTTCTTGGGCCACTCCCACACCATATGGAGGTTCCCAGGCTAGGGGTCGAATCGGAGCTGTAGCCACCAGCCTACGCCAGAGCCACAGCAACGCGGGATCCGAGCCGCGTCTGCAGCCTACACCACAGCTCACAGCAACGCCGGATCGTTAACCCACTGAGCAAGGGCAGGGATCGAACCCGCAACCTCATGGTTCCTAGTCGGATTCGTTAACCACTGCGCCACGACAGGAACTCCAAGAGAAGCCCTTTCAGTATTTCTTTTAGAATGGGTTTAGCATTGCTGTACTCTTTCAGCTTTTGTGGGAGAAATTCTTTATTTCTCCTTCTATTTTAAATGATATTCTTGCTAAGTGGAATATTCTAGGCTGCAGTTGTTTCCCTTTCAGAACTTTGAATATATCTTGCCACTCTCTTCTGGCCAGTAATGTTTCTGTAGCAGAATCAGCTGATAGCCTTATGGGGCTTCCCTTATAATTACACTTTTTCTCTTGCTGCCTCTAGAATCCTCTCCTTTAACTTTTGCCATTTTTATTATAAAATGTCTTGGTGTGGGTCTGTTTGGGTTCCACTTGTTTGGGGCCCTCTGTGCTTCCTGTATCTTGATATCTTTTTCCTTTACATTTGGAAGGTTTTGGGACACAATTTATTCAAATACATTTTCAATCTCCTTTTCTTTTTCTTCTGGAATCCTATTACGTGTATACTGGCCCATATATTATATTGTATTATCTTATATTGCTTTCATGTTTTTTCATTTGGTTTTCTGTCTGCTGTCCTGATTGGGTGATTTCCATTATTCTCTCTTCCAAGTCATTAATTTGTTCTTCTGCATAATTCATTCTGCTCTTTAGTGCCTTTAATTCAGTTTACATCTCTGCAAAGGAATTTTCTAATTTTTCTTGCCTCTTCCTTATATTTTCTAGTTCCTTTCTAAAGTAATCTGCAATACTGTTTATATCTGCTCTTAATTCCTTCACATTCACCCTTAATTCCTTCAGTATTTTCGCTATCTCCTTTTTGAACTTTATCTATTAGACTGCAAAGGTCTGTTTCATTGTTTGCTGTTTCAGGTGAATTCTCCTGTTCTTTTAACTGGGAATGGTTCCTGAGCTTTTTAATTTTGCTTATATTTTTCTCATTCTGTGAGTTTATGGAAACCAACTACTGTAGTCTTGGAGGGCTATTTCTATGCAAGAGCACCCCTTTGCATTTTGTGGGGGGTTACTCTTTATTTTTGGCATGGAAGTTTGGATATTTGCTATTTCTTTCCTCAGTGTGAGCAGGCTGCTATCCCCTTGATAGAGTGCTATGTGTGTTTCCAGGGAGAAGGAGGCTATTGGCAGGGCAGTAGTCAGTGCCTACTTGCTGGGCCCTCGACAGTAGCAAGGACCTACAGGAAGGTGGCAGTTGCAGGGCCCTGGGAAGTAGTAATAAGCCTCAGGCATATTTCGGTGGTGACCAGAGCATTTGACAGTGGCAGAGGCAGGGTGTGTGAGTTCCCAGGGTAGTGAGAGCAACAACAGGTGGTCTGGTCACAATGTCCTCCTCTGTGGTGCCTTCTGAGATGACTGGCACAACAAATGGTGCCTATTAATGTGGTGGTGGGCCACACCTACCTCTTGAATCAGAGGTAACTTCAGTGGTTTGCCCTCACCACCTGTAGACAATGCAGGAAGCACCCCATCTCGCTTAGCCCATACAGGAGGTACTGCACAGGCTGCTCCTAGCTTCAGGGTCCTGGGAAGTGACAGTGATCAGGCAGGTGTAGTTGGCACCTGGAGCATTTGAGAGTGGCAGCAGCAGGGAGGCTGTGTTCCCAGGGGAATGAGAGCAACAACAGGTAGTCCTCAGTTGCAGTGCCCTCTTCTTTGCCAACCTCTGAGGTAACTGGGGCCACAGGTGGATCCTGTCCACATACCCCTAGTGGTGGCTGGCCTCACCCCCTTCTGGTTTCTGACATGACTGCCATGGTCTGTCCCCACCATCTGTAGATCACGCAAGAGGTGCCATGTTGTGCTTAGCCCCCTGCTGCCCTTAAGCCCACACAAGAGGTGCCCAGCCACCCATAGCCTGCACAAGAGATGCCCGGTCTCCTGTAGCCCCAGCAAGTGGTGCCTCATCATCTGTAGCCCATACCAGAGGTGCCCTGCCCTCTGAGAGGCCATGTGCACAGGGAAAGACAGCCCTATGGTGGTCCACCCTTCGTCCTTTGGCCCTCCCTAACTATGGTACCTTGCTTCTCCCTCAGGCCCAGACCTCCTTCTGGGTTCTCTCGGCTGTGGCGTTTTGCTCCCTAGCCCATGGCACACCTATGCCCTCAGGCTACCTCCACACAGCCAACCCTAGTCCTCTCCCTTGAACTGACTTCTGGAGATTGAGTCTCAGGGCCCTTCCCCCTCCTAAGCATCTCAGTCTGTGGTGTCCAGGTTAGTGGTACCAATGGTCTCTGTGGCTCTCACTCTGCTTTGCTCTCCTCAGTCCAGCTGCTGCGCTTTTCTCAGTGACTTTGAGGTCTCTCTGTATCGGATGATCTCCCCGTTGGTTAGGTGGATTCCCAGGGTGTAGGTTCCTTTCCTCTTTAACAGTTGCCTCTCAGGTGTGCTAGTCCCATCCTAATTCCTTTTCTATCTCTCTTCGTTTTCCATAGCTGGTTATGCAGAGGGTTTCTTGCCTTTTTGGAGCTTTAAGGTCTCTGCCAGTGTTCAGTAGATATTCTATGTGAATCGTTCCACAGTTTTTTTGTTTTTTTTTTTTGATGTGTTTGTGGGAGGTGAGCTCCACGTCTTATTCCTCTGCCATCTTGCTCCTCTCTCTAAATTAGCTCTTGAATTTTATTTTACTTTTTAAAATTTTATGGCTGCACCCATGGCATATGGAAGTTCCCAGCCCAGGGACTGAATCTAAGCCTCAGCTGCAACCCACACCACAGCTGCAGCAACACCAGATCCTTTAACCAACTGTACCAGGCTGGGGATTGAACCTGTGCCCCTGCAGCAACCTAAGCCACTGCAATCAGATTGGGTTTTTTGGGAGGGCTTGGGGGGGGTTGTTTTTTTAATTTTTGTTCTTTTGGGGGGGCACACCTGTAGCATATGGAAGTTCCCAAGCTAGGGGTCAAATCAGACCTGCAGCTGCTGGCCTATACCACAGCCATAGCAATTTAGAATCCAAGCCACATCTGAGACCCTATACAACAGCTCATGACAATGCCAGATCCTTAATCCACTGAGTGAGGCCAGGGATTGAACCTGCATCCTTATGGATACTAGTTGGGTTCTTACCCCACTGAGCCATGATGGCAACTCCTGCAGTGGGATTCTTAACCCCCTGCACCATAGCAGGAACTCCCAGCTGCTGAATTTTAAAAACAAAAATTGTATCTGGAAAACTATGCAAAAAACTAATAACATCAACTGTGGGGAGAAGAATTAGGTGGCTAGGGATGAAGGATGAAAGAGAAAACTTTGTTTTTAATTTTAAACTGCAAAATTCAGGCTCCATTTGACCCTTAAACAACATGTTTTTGAACTGTTCAGGTCCACTTACATGCAGATTTTTTCCAACAGTAAATGCTAAAAGTATTACACAGTCTGCACTTGGTTGAATCCTCAAATTTAGAACAATATCAAGGAACCACAAATACAGAGGAACCATGTATAAGAAGGGCCCACTTTCAAGTTATATGAGGATTTTCCACTGCATGTGAGATTGGCATCCCTAAAACCAAGTTACTCAAGGGTCAACTGTATAGGAAATACTGTGGTCAGTTAGATCAAAACAATTGATACAGAGAAAGCCTCAAAAAGATAAAACATGGAGTTCCCCTCGTGGCGCAGTGGTTAACGAATCTGACTAGGAACCATGAGGTTGAAGGTTCGATGCTGGCCTCGCTCAGTGGGTTAAGGATCCGGGGTTGCTGTGAGCTGTGGTGTAGGTCACAGACGCAGCTCAGATCCCGCGTTGCTGTGGCTCTAGCGTAGGCCGGTGGCTACAGCTCCGATTCGACCCCTAGCCTGGGAACCTCCATATGCTGTGGGAGTGGCCCAAGAAATGGCAAAAAGACAAAAAAAAAAGATAAAACATTATGATTCATGTATCTTTCAAACTGCCATGCAACAGAAAAACCGCCATAAATTCTGTAAATGAAGAATTCCATGATTAAAAAATTTAGTTAAAAAAATAAGTAAATCAACAATAAAAAGGCTTTAATTATATAGTTTATAATACATGTACCTACACAAACACAATGAAAAGCAATTTAATTGGCTTTTCACAAATTTACCAGGTAAACATTATTTACTTTATCAACCAGGAAAGCAGTGATCATTTTTTATTCTTTTCAATCCATACTGAGCACTGACAAGGTTATCAAGTACCAAAATTCTGGAAATTCAATGTTGAATAAGACAGACATGGTCTCTGACCTCCTGAAAAGTTCTATTAAAGACAGGAAAAGTTTGTTGTTTATAATGATACACTGAATACTCAATAGCTGCTTTCCCAGTTCAGTAAAACAGTAAACATTCCATTGTGAAATAAAAACAGGTGGAGCAGCTGGATACAATTTAACTTTACATTAAAAAAATCCTCAGACGTTGATTACTTATCCTCTCCACACTCATGAATAACTCCTGTTCAGGAGGCTCAGCGTGTAAGGATAGAGTAGGAAAAGACTCCCCTCTTCCTCACCTCTCCATCTTCTTCCCACGTAATATACCTCCCTCATCCCAGAAACAGGAAAACACAAAAGTGCTTTTAACAAGGTCCCATAATTTATGATTGGATCAAATGATAGTTTTTCTGGATATAATCTGTTTTATGATATGTGCTCTATTTTTAGTGAATCTAGAAACATGTTGCTTAAAACTTGTTAAAACTTGTGCAAAAACGATTGGACAGTCCCTATTAGGATTCATTTGCATACTTGCTCCTTGCTCCTTATACCATCAAACTAGCAAAGTATACTCTGGTGAAAGATAACATTGGGGATGGTCTTCAAAAAATAACATCAGTGAAAGAAGAACTAGAGGAAAGAAGTGAGTGTAACTTCATCCTCGAGTGCCTCCTTCATACATGAGAGACATTAACAATACTTCATAAATAAGATGCTCTCCTGCCTGAGACAACTGAAGTCAGGAAAAGAAAGTAGTCCCCAAATGAGAAAAATAAACAGAAAACGTGAATGGCTAATTGATGTACATTCCATTCAAGCCTGAATAAATCACAAAAAGGAGACACTGATAAAACCCACTTTCTGGGGACTACCTGGACTGCAAAGATGGACCAACAGTTTAATCACAAATGGAATATCAACAATATGTTGAATAGAGAGTTCCCATTGTGGTGCAATGGAAACGAATCTGACTCATAACCACGAGGTTGCGGTTCGATACCTGGCCTTACTCAGTGGGTTAAGGAACTGGCATTGCCATGAGCTGGGGTGTAGGTCACAGATGAGGCTCGGATCCTGCATTGCTGTGGCTGTGGCGTGAGCTGTAATTTGTAGCTCCTATTACACCCCTAGCCTGGGAACCTCCATATGCTGTGGGTGTGGCCCTAAAAAAAAAAAAAGGAATATGCTGAATAGCTAAACTGGTCTCATCACTAATAACTGGATAAAGTGAAATTCTGTCCTTGCCTCCATGATTCTCTTTTAACAATTAATGGACATCTGCTCTTATGCAAGTATGCACATGTTTCACAAGCAATAAGCCTTCAGGAAAATCAATATGTACTTTGCAAACCCAAGTTCCTCTGCTAAGTGAGAGAGATTGTTTTCTAAGTGTTTTGGGGGAACCTGTAATTATACATAAACAAGGAAACAATCTTTATTATATCATTGCATTTCTTTCAGCTAGCAGAATAGTAAATTTGAAGCATCTATAAAGGATTTCAATCTGCCTCATAGTTTTGCAAGACCATACACTTTCTAAATTAGCACATATGATAGAAATAATCAGTGTGTACTGTACTTCATGCATTGCAATAGGGCATGAGTGTTGGGGGAGGAATGAACATATAAATATGCTAATATGACATGAACTGATGAGAGCAAATTTGCTATTGAGAATTCTATTATTCCACAGAAATAGTCCAGTGTTGTCTATTTATCACATATATATGAGAAAGCAAAATTTTTTATTTATTAGAATCACATGGACTTTTGTGTATTTGAGAATTAAACCATCAAGATGCCATTCTCTTGTAACAGTAGCCCATAAAGTGGTATCTCTTTCAGTTTATGGGGAAATTAAGTTGTATAAAGAGATATGAAATCCAGATCTTATATTTAATCATACTTCAAAAAGCTGTTCTAAGAAAACAATAAATTTTCATAAATTTCATCCATACTTACTCCTTACCAAATTTTGACTATTTGGCCAAATAACTTTTAAGAAACAATTACAAGCAGTTGGTGTTAATAAGTACAAGCAATCTAAAAGTAGGCATTACACCCAATATCCTTGATGAACATGAATGGAAAAAATCCTCAACATATTAGCGAATTGAATTCAATACATTAAAAGGATCATACACTACAATCAACTAGGATTTACTCCAGGGATGCAAAGATGACAACACCCACAAATTATAAACATAATACATCACATTAACAAAATAAAGGATAAAAATCATATATTGATCTCAATAGACACAGAAAAAAATTGACTAAAATCAACATCCATTTATGAATAAAACTCTCTCAACAAAGTGGATATAGAGAGAATGTACTTCAACATAATGAAGGCCACATATGACAAACAGCTAACATCGTACTCAATGGTGAAAAGCTGAAAGCCTTTTTTCTGAGATCAGGAACAAGACAAGAATGTCCACTCTCACTGCTTTTATTCAACATAGTATTAGACATTCTAGCCAGAGAAATGAGGTGAAAAAAAGAAATAAAAGGCATCCAAATGAGAAAATAAGAAGTGAAACTGTCACTATTTCCAGAGGACATGCTATTGTACATAGAAAAGCATAAGGACTCTCCCAAGAAACTGTTAGAATAAATGAATTCAGTAAAGCTGCAGGATACAAAATTAATATTCAGAAAGCAGTTGCACTGTTAAACACTAGTATCTATCGAAAAGAGAAATTAAGAAAACAGCCCCAGTTATAGCTGCATCAAAAATAATAAAATAGGGAGTTCCCATTGTGGCATGGCAGAAACAAATCTGACTAGGAACCATGAGGCTGCGGGTTCAATCCCTGGTCTTGCTCAGTGGGTTAAAGATCCGACGCTGCCGTGAGCTATGGTGTAGGTCACAGACGCAGCTCGGATCTGGCTGTGGTGTAGGCCAGCAGCTGTAGCTCCGATTAGACCCCTAGCCTGGGAACTTCCATATGCCACAGTTATGGCCCTAAAAGTCAAAAAAAAAAAAAAAAAAAGAATAAAATACCTAGGAATAAATTTAACCAAGGAGATAAAAGACTTATATTTAGAAAACTCTAAGACAATGATGAAAGAAATTTAAGAAAACACAAAGAAATGGAAATACATTCCATGTTTGTGGTTTGGAATAATTAATATTATTAAAATGTCCATACTACCCAAAGTAATCTACAGATTCAATAAAATTCCTATCAAAATTCTAGTGGCATATTTCACAGAACTAGAACAAGGAATTCTAAAATTTCTATGGAACTATAAAAGTCCCCAAATAGTCAAAACAACCTTAAGAAGAACAAAGCCAGAGGTATCACACTCCATGATTTCAAACTATGCTACAAAAGCTACAGTAATCAAAATGTTATGGAACTGACAACCTAAATGGCCATCAACAGAGGAGTGGATCAAGAAGATGTGGGGAGTTCCCGTCGTGGCGCAGTGGTTAATGAATCCGACTAGGAACCACGAGGTTGCAGGTTCGATCCCTGCCCTTGCTCAGTGGGTTAAGGACCCGGCATTGCCGTGAGCTGTGGCTCAGATCCCGCGTTGCTGTGGCTGGATCCCGCATTGCTGTGGCGTAGGCTGGCGGCTATAGCTCCGATTAGACCCCTAGCCTGGGAACCTCCATATGCCGCAGGTGCGGCTCTAGAAAAAGGCAAAAAGACAAAAAAAAAAGAAGAAGAAGAAGAAGACGTGGTACATATACACAATGGAATATTATTCAGCCGTTAAAAAGAACAAAATACCAGCATTTTTAGCAACATGGATAGACCTAGAAACTATCATGCTAAATGAAGTCAGCCATACAATGAGACACCAACATCAAATGTTTTCACTGACATGTGGAATCTGAAAAAAGGACAGACTGAACTTCTTCACAGAACAGATGCTGACTCACAGACATTGAAAAACTTATGGTCTTTGGAGGAGACAGTTTGGGGAGTGGGGGAATGTGCTTGGGCTGCGGAATGGAAATCCTATGAAATTGGATTGTTATGATCATTATACAACTACAGATGTGATAAATTCATTTGAGTAATAAAAAAGTGTTATGGAACTGGCACAAAAATAAACATACAAATCAATGTGATAACACCACATCAGCAAATTAAAGAATAAAAACCATCTGATCATCTCAACAGATTCAGAAAAAGTTTCTGACAAAACTCAATACCCAATTATGGATAAAGACTCTCCAGAAAGTGGACATAGAGGGATCCTATAACTCACCATAATAAAAATCATATATGACAAAGCACAGCTAACATCATTCTTAACAGTGAAAAGCTGAAAGCATTTTTGCTAAGATCAGGAACAAGACAAGGATGTCCACTTTCACCAATGTTACTCAACATAGTTTTGGAAGTCCCAGACATGGTAATCAAAGGAAAAAAAGAAATTAAAGGAATCCAAATTGGAAAAGAAGTAAAACTATCACTGTTTGCATATGACATGACACTATATCTAGAAAATCCTAAAGATGCTACCAGAAAACTGTTAGAGCTCATCAATGAATTTGGTAAAGTTGCAGGATACAAAATTAACACATAGAAATCAATTGCATTTCTTCATACTAACAAGGAAAGATCAGAAAGAGAAACTGGGGGTAGGATCCCATTTACCATTGCATCAAAAAGAATAAAATATCTAGAAATAAACCTACCTAAAGAGACAAAACACCTGTACTCTGAAAACTATAAGATGCTAAGGAAAGAAATCAAAGATGACACAAACAGATGGAAAGATATATCATACTCTTGGATTGGAAGAATCAATATTATCAAAATGACTATACTACCCAAAGCAATTTACAGGTTCAATGCAATCCCTATCAAGTTATCAATGACATTTTTCACAGAACTAGAACAAAATATTTTAAAATTTATACAGAAACAGAGAAGATCCCAAATAGCCAAAGCAGTCTTAAAAAACAAAAACAGAACTGGAGAAATCAGGCTGCCTGACTTCAGTCTATACTACAAAGCTACAATAATCAAAACAGTATGGTACTTGCATATAAACAGAAATATGGATCAGTGGAACAGGAAAGAAAGCCCAAAAATAAACCCCAGTGCCTGTGGTCAACTAATCTACAACAAAGGAGTTAAGAACATATCATGAATAAAAGACAGTCTCTTCAAAAAGTGGTGCTTGGAAAATGAACAGCTACATATAATAGAAGGAATTAGAATATTCTCTAATACAATACCCAAAAGTAAACTCAAAACAAATTAAGGACCTAAACATAAGGCCAGATACTATAAACTCCTACAGGAAAACATATGCAGAACACTATTTGACATAAATTGCAGCAATATCTTGTTTGATTCACCTCCTAGAATAATGAAAATAAAAACAAAAATAAACCAATAGGATCTAATTAAACTTAAAAGCTTTTGCACAGCAAAGTAAACCATAGGAAAAGAGAAGACAACCCATTGAATGGGAGAAAATCTTTGCAAATGAAGTGACCAACAAGAGCTTAATCTCCAAAATACACAAATATCTCATGGAGCTTTATATAAAAAAATCCAAAAAACCCAATTTAAAAATGGGTAGGCGTTCCCATGGTGGCTCAGCAGAAATGAATCTGACTAGCATCCATGAGGACTCAGGTTCGATCCCTGACCTTGCTCACTGGGTTAAGAATCCAGGGCTGCCATGAGCTGTCATGTAGGTCCAGATGCAGCTCAGATCCCGCATTGGTGTGGCTGTGGTGTAGGCCAGTAGCTACGGCTCTGATTCGACACCTAGACTGGGAACCTCCATATCCTGCAGGTGTGACCCTAAAAAGACAAAAAAGGGGGGGGGGAGTTCCCATCATGGCACAGTGGTTAGCAAATCCGACTAGGAACCATGAGGTTGCGGGTTTGATCCCTGGCCTCGCTCAGTGGGTTAAGGATCCAGCATTGCTGGGAGCTGTGGTGTAGGTCGCAGATGAGGCTCGGATCCCACATTGCCGTAGCTCTGGCATAGGCCGGTGGCTACAGCTCCGATTAGACCCCTAGCCTGGGTACCTCCATATGCCGTGGGAGCAGCCCTAGAAAAAGGCAAAAAGACCAAAAAAAAAAAATGTGCACAAGATCTACATAGACATTCCTCCAAAGAAGACAGATGGCAAAAACACACGGAGCGATGTTCAACATTACTAATTACTAGAGAAATGGAAATCAAAACTATAATGAGGTATCACCTCACACCAGTTAGAATGACCATCATCAAAAAGTATACAAATAAGAAATGCTAGAGAGGGTGTAGAGAAAAGGGAACACTTCTACACTATTGGTGGGAATGTAAATTGGTGCAACCACTCAGAGGACAGTATGAAGAGTTCCTTAAAAAACTAAATATAGAACTACCATATGATCCAGCAATCCCACTCCTGGACATATATCCAGAAAAAAATGGAATTTGAAAAGACAAAAGTACCCCAGTGTTCACAGCAGCACTATGTACAACAGCCATGACACAGAAGCAGCCTAAATGTCCATCAACAGAGGAATGGATAAAGATGTGGTAGATATATATAATGAAGTATTATTCAGCCATAAAAAAGAATGAAATAATGCTATTTGCAACAACATGGTTGGACCTAGAGATTATCATACTGAGTGCAGTAAGTCAGAGAAAGACAAATATCACATGATATCACTTACATGTATAAAAGGAACTTATAAAAATGTACAAAGGAACTTATCTATAAAACAGAAACAAACTCAGAGATTTCAAAACCAATCGTACCAAAAGAATTCAAACTCAAGAGATTTCAAAACCAAAATACTGGGGCAGGAAAGAACTGGGAGGGTGGGAATAACATATACACACCACTGTATAAAACAGATGATTTACAAGAACCTACTGTATAGCACAGGAAGATCTACTCAATAGTTTGTAATTACCTATATGGGAAAAAAGAATGGATATATTTATATGTATGACTGATTCACTTTGCTGTACACCTGAAACTAATACAACATTGTAGGTCAACTATACTCCATTAAACACACACACACAGATCAACAGAATTGAGAGCCCAGAAATAAACTCACATATATACAGACAATAAATTTATGACAAAGGAGAAAAGAATGTACAATGGAGAAAGAATAATCTCTTCAATAAATGGTACTGGGAAACTAAAAAGCCACATGCAAAAGCATGAAACTGGACCACTATCTTACAGCATACACAAAAATTAACTCAAAATGTTTAAAGTCTTGAATGTAAGACCAGAAACCATAAAATTCCTAGGGGGGAAAAAAAACGCAGGTGGTAACCTCACTGACATGGGTCTTAGCAATGTTTTTGTGAATCCAACTCCAAAAACAAAGGCAACAAAAGCAAAAGGAAACAAATGGGACTACATCAAATTAAACAGCCTCTGCTCAGCAAAGGAAATCATCATCAAAACAAAAAGGCAACCTACTGAATGGAAGAAGATATCTGCAAATCATATATCTGATAGAAGATTAATATCCAAAATATATAAAGAACTCATACAATTCAACAATAAAAATTTTTTAAATGTGCAGAGGATCTGACTAGACAAATTTTCCAAAGATATACAGATGGTCAACAGACACATGAAAAGATGTTCAATTTTTGGAGATGTGAAAGTCAAAACCACAATGCAAAATTACCTCACACCTACTAGAATGGCTATTACCAAAAAGGTAAGACCTTACAAATATTGGAGAGAATGTGGAGATAAGGAAAGCTTCATACAGCGTTGGTAGGACTGTAAGTTGGTGTAGCAACTATGGAAAACAGTATGGAGATTCTTCAAAAAATTAAGAATAGGACTACCATTAACCCAGCTATTTCATTTCTGAGTATTTATCCAAAGAACACAAAAACACTAATTCAAAAAGATACAGTCATCTCTATGTTCACTGCAACATTACAATAGCCAAGATATGGAAATTACCTAAGTGTCTATCAATGGATAAAGACACACACACCACAGAATGCTACATGGCCATAAAAAAGAATGAAATCCTATTCTTTGTGACAACATGGATGGACTTTGAAGCATTATGATAAGTGAAATAAGTTAGATGGAAAAAAACAAATATTGTATGATTTCACTTATGTGTCAAATCTAGGAAAACAAAACAAATCAACAAACAGAATTTTAAAAATCAGAGATAAAGATCAGATCAGTGGTTGCCAGAGAAGATGAGACTAGGGAAGTGGGCAAATGGTGAAGGGAGTCAACTGCATGATGATGGATGGTAGCTAGACTTATAGTGTGATCACTTTATAGTGTATACAAATTTTGAATTATACTACCATACACCTGAAACTTATATAATTAAAATTCTTTCAAAAATTAATTAAAAGTAGGCCTGATTCAATAAAGTACAAAAAGTCAATAATATCTTTGAAATATAATTTTTATAAACAGGAAAGATGATATAGATTATCTTCGGAATCACTTTCCAATTCTATTATGGGTGATTTTAAGGAACTGATAATGATTTTAAGTCCATAAATATGCAACCAGAAGTGAAATTCTTTTTTTGTTGTTGTTGTTTTTTTGTCTTTTTGCCATTTCTTGTGCCACTCCTGCAGCATATGGAGGTTCCCAGGCTAGGGGTCGAATCGCAGCTATAGCCGCTGGCCTACACCAGAGCCACAGCAGCGCAGGATCCGAGTCACATCTGCGACCTACACCACAGCTCGCAGCAACACCGGATCGTTAACCCACTGAAAAAGGGCAGGGATCGAACCTGCAACCTCATGGTTCCTAGTCGGATTCGTTAACCACTGCGCCACCACGGGAACTCCCAGAATTGAAATTCTTTGCATAGACAGAAAGCTTACTAAAGTTTTAGAATTACAGATGGATTTAGGACAATATTACACCATAAATTCTGTAATCTTCTAGTTACCATATAAATGCCAGTAGTAGTAGCCAACAGCCAATACAAAATTCACTGCCCATTTTGTAGTTAGTAGAGCAATTGATAATAAATAAGACTATGCTACCTAGGTTAAAAGAGGCCTTCAAAAAAAACCTGAATTTATTAGCTATTCCTAAAATTCATCTTCTTGGTGTTCTGCACAGTTCTCCACTGCTGCTTTCCTAGAACGTACCTTTTCTTTCTTCTTTCATGTTCTTCATTCACCCTATATTTATGAAATACCTACTAGGCACTAGGACCAGAGCAGCAAGTAAGACAGGAAAAGATTCTATACTCCAAGTTAAATTACCATTAAACCTTCATTAATCACCAGCTGCTCATACCATTCCTAATTCATCAAAGTTGCAAAAGTGATAATTCTCCTCTCTTTAATCCTAGATTTAGCTGACTAAACATAAAATCCCATTTCTTTAAACCAAGCGCATAATATAATTTCAGAGTCAGAGCAAGTATGACCTTTCAGTCTGTTACCTTCTTCCTTAGCCCATCCATCCAAGCCAAGGTCCCTTTTCACACTTTTGAAACACCCTTGTAATACACCCCATGTTATATTTTGACCATTTGAATTGATTTATTCATTAACTTTTGCATATATAGTACAATATTTAAATGTTAACAAAGTATATGTCTCAAAGTTAAACATGTAGTGAATTAAATGTTTTTTGGCACAAAATTTTTCACTCTTTATGTAGTTGTTTTACTATTGTATGAAATACAGCTATAATGTTGTATATAATACAATATTACACTTCTGGATTTCACAACAAATAAAACTTCCAAAAACAGCCACCAAAAGATGTTAAATACAAAAGTAGGAAATGCAGTTCTTATGTGGCACAGCAGGTTAAGGATCTGGTGTTATCACCGCAGCAGCTCAGGTTACTGCTGTGGAACAAGTTCGATTTCTAGCCTGGGTACTTCCACATGCCACAGGCATAGCCAAATAAATAAATAAAAGTAGGAAATAACATAACCTCAGTATAAAGAATAGTCCTAATTTAATTTTCTTTTTTTTTTTTTTTTTTTTTTTGCCATGCCACAGCACGTAGAAGTTCCAGGGCCAAGGATGGAACCCACACCACAGGATGGTCCTTATTTATTTGTTCATTTACTTATTTATTTATTTAGCTTTTTAGGGCTGCACCTGCGGCATATGGAGTTTCCCTTGCTAGGGGTCTAATCAGAGCTGCAGCTGCAGGCCTACCCCACAGCCACAGCCACGCCAGATCTGAGCCACGTCTGCGACCTACACCACAGCTCACAGCAATGTTGCATCCTTAACCCACTGAGCAAGGCCAGGGACCAAACCCACAACCTCATGGTTCCTAGATGGATTTATTTCCACTGTGCCACAACGGGAACTCCAGATGGTCCTAATTTAGACTGGATAAATTTAATGATGAAAAACTCACCATGTTGCCCTAATATTCCTATTTCATCACAGATGGGTGAAAGTTTAATCATGAATCACTACTTAGGAACCACTGGTATAGATATGCCAAGTCTAGACACATCAATTATTTTAGAAATTGCTTTTGAAAAATACTTGTAAAAAGTTGGCTGCCTTTAATTTTTAGATTAAATAAATTATTATTAGGCTTTGCAGACCAAACTAGAAGCTCTTAAGATGAAAAAAAAATCCTAATCTTTCCTTCTAGGTGAGGTTTTAATAAAGCCATTTTAGGAACGAGAGTATCTATCCCATTCTTTAAAAAGCAATTTCTAAGAGCTTCCAGCACTTCTCAGGGTAAACCATCTTGGAGTTTTCCAATTGTGTTGGATAATTTTGAAGATCTATTATAGTTGTATATAAGACCACAAGTTGGATCTGTATAGGAATAAAATATCTGTTACCTATTCAATAACTATTTAATAGTTTGATTTGCATGCACTCTGAAAAATGAATTCCAGATGTAGAAATCACAAGTTTCCATAAACATTCTCAGGCAGGCAGACAATATAACTTTTCTGTTAATAATGAAAAAAACCTTTGACAGACCACTCCGTAGCTGTATTCCAGCTCCTCCCATGTGTGACTGGGTGGCAGTCACTGCAAGGGAATTCTCATTCCAACCATATGTGAAAATAGAGCATTTATACCTCCAAGTTTGAAATGATGCCATTACTAGAAATTTCTGTGCAACACAAGAAAGCATTTTTAAAAAGTGGATTGAGCCCCCATTTCTGATTCTTTTCTAAACATAAAGGTTTACCTGCTTTTCCAGAAATAAAACGTAATTTTAAAAAAAGATATAGTTTGATATCATATAGAATAAATTTAAGAGAATGCTGAACTTACTCTTGTTAGTTATTAGAGTCTATAAGATAATTTTACTTGGAAAAATAAGGAATAATTTAATGAGGAAGGTGCTATATCAAAAATGAATGCCTACAATTAAGTTATATATGGATATGCTTTTTCATCAATGAAAGATTTTTTAAAAGTGGTAAATGGATTATTTTGTATCAACATGTGTATATGCCCATAGAGGCATATAAAACTAAAATGCTTCATAAAACAAACTGAATTGCATCTTTGTTCTGTTTTTCAATTTTATGTCAGAAATTTGACAATATGTTTGTCCATAGGGAAAAATAAAATATAGAGGAGAAAACTTATGGCACCTACAGTGTAAGTACAAGAAGTTTATTATAATAATGTTTTACATATAATTCATGAAAGTTTGAGAAAACAGTAAGAGACTTCTTATTCTGTTATTATTCACATACATTAAATACATACTATATTACATTCCAGTAAAAATATATTTTGATTTACTGGACTCTAAGTTCTTATGGGATATTTCCTCTCTGATCAAGTGATTGACCAAAACAGGAAAAGTAGCAAATTCAGGAATGAATGAAACAATTATAAAATCTCAAACTGTGACTTAATCCACAGCTCAACAATCCAGTTTCTGTCTATATGTACGAAAAGGTTTAATTTTTTTTTTTTTTTTGGCTACACCAACAACACATGGAGGTTCTCCCAGGCCAGGGACCAAAACCCACATCACAGCAGTGACCCAAGCCGCTGTAGTGACAATCTGCAGCTAGATCCTTCACCCACTGTACCACAAGGGAACTCCAATCTTTCAATATTTAAGCAGCTTATTTGGTAAAATATAGACCGTTTTCTTGTTTGTAAAAGAGGCATAATTCAGAACCATCAGATCTCATCCAGACATCTGTCCATCCATAAGGAGTTCTTCCTTCAAACATACTTTTATTCAGGTGTGGGTAGTGGAGCAGGAGTGGAAGCTTATGTTTATGAAAATGAAAAGGAGGGAGGAAGGGAGAATAGGAAAGGAGCAGGAGAGAAGGTAATGTCCCAAGGAGGAAAGACAGTGGAACTAAAAGTAAGTTTTATCTCCTGTGTACCATTATCATAAAACTATGTAATAGCAATGCCATGTCCATTGTTTCACTCATTCATTATGAATTAAGTGATACTGAAAATTAGACCATTAGGTACATAATTTCTTTTCTTTTTTTTTTTTTTTTTTTGTCTTTTTAGGGCTGCACCTGCAGCATATGGAGGTTCCCAGGCTAGGGGTCAAATCGAAGCTGTAGCCGCTGGCCTACACCAGCCACAGCAATGCCAGATCCAAGCCTCGGCTGCAACCTAGATCACAATGCCAGATCCTTAACCCTCTGAGTGAGGCCAAGGACCGAACCTGCATCCACATGGATACTAGTCAGATTCATTTCCACTGAGCCAGGACAGGAACTCCTAGGTACATAATTTCAATTTCACTTCAGCAGAAAACAGATGGATCCTTTTTCTCTCCATCTTCTATCTTAATAACCATAAAGGAGAAATTTAGTACTTGCCAGGTGGTATAAAGCATTTTTTAATTCTTTAAATGTAATGGTAAATATATTTTTTTCAAAATAAAATATATGGAGATAGATATACAATGAAAAGTCTTCCTCCTATTCCTGTCCCCAATTTGCCCATTACCATTAACTCCCTCAACATGCAAGTATTGTTACTGGTTCCTACTGTGGGCAGCTGTTTCTAAACTTTTGCAAATACAACCAATACAAAAAAACAAAAAACCCTTTGTTTAAATGTCATTTCACATATAGGCATATGCAAGTCAATCTATAGGAAAAATTCCCGGGAGTGGAACTGCTGTAGCAAAGGTCAATTTGTTATTTCAGTAGATATTTCTAAATTGCCCTCCACAGGGGATATGCCAATTTATATCTATACAAACAGGGTACAAAAATTTCTTTTTCCTGGAGTTCCCATTGTGGCTCAGCAGGTTGGGAACCCAACATAGCATCCGTGAGGATGTGGGCTTGATCCCTAGCCTGGCTCAGTGGGTTAAGGATCCAGCGTTGCCACAAGCTGCATAGGTTGCAGATGGGGCTCAGATCCAGTGTTGCTGTGGATGTGGCACAGGCCTGCAACTGCAGCTCCAATTCAACCCCTAGCCTGGTAACTTCCATATGCTGCAGGTGCAGCTGTAAAAATAAAAAAAGTCTGAATCATAATTAAGTGGGAAATAGTGTTTCATTGTAGCTGTAATTTTTACTATGACAAGTGAGGCTGAACATCTTTTCATGAGTTTAAGGAGCCGTTCATATTTCCTTTTCCATGAAATATCTGTTTATATGTTCCAGCCATTATTAGTCCTTTGTTCAAAATAGGTTACAAATATTTGTCTTGACTTAATGGTAGGGTTGTTTTTTGCTTTTTGTTTTTGTTTTTTGTCATGTAGAAGTGCTTCTTTTAAAAAATTGCAAATTTTTTGTGTAATTTCTAAAGTCATTGTTAGAAATGCTTTTTCCACTCTAACACTGAAAAGTAAGTTCTGACATGTAGATTACTAAAACTGCAATACAGTCAGATGGAGAACATAATTCAAATCTCACTCACTCACTCTCCCCACCCCCTACATCTCTATCCTCCTTCTCTTCTTTCTCAGGTAACTTCTTGATCCTCCTCCACTGTACTGTTTTCAGTTCCTGGGAGGAGAAGTTGAACACTCCTAATTCATGAACCCCTCTTCAAGTTTAAGAAGAGAAAGAGATGGAGGCTGAGGAAGAGAGGAGGTTGAGGAAGGTTGTGTGAAACCAAGAGACAATTCTCAAAACAGCTGCCACCCTAGCGCTTATAAAGACAGTGGCACACATAAATCAATGAAATTAGAAAACTTCCTCACACCATAAACAAAAATAAACTCAAAATGGCTTAAAGACTTAAATATAAGATGATACCATAAAACTCCTAGAAAAGAACATAGGTAAAACATTCTCAGATATAAGTCACAGTTATATTTCTTACTTCAGTCTCCCAAGGCAAAAGAAATAAAAACAAAAATAAACAAATGGGACTTAATTAAACTTATAAGTTTTTGCACAGCCAAGAAAACCACCAATAAAAACAAAGAGACAACCTATGAACTAGGAGAAAAATATCTTCAAATGATGCAACCAACAGGAGATTAATTTCCAAAAATACAGACAGCTCAGGCAACTCAACCACTAGCGTGGTAACTTCCATATGCTGCAGGTGCAGCCATAAAAAGAAAAAAATTTTTTCTTTTTCCCTATAGTCTTGTCAATATATTGCCAAATTTAAGTATCAAAAAAGCAAATAACCCAATCAAAAAATGGGCAGAAGGCCTAAACAGACATTTCTCCAAAGAAGACAAACAGATGGCCCAACAGGCACATGAAAAGATGCTCAACATCTCTAATTACTAGAGAAATGCAAATCAAAACTACAATGAATTATCACCTCACACTGGTCAGAATGACCATCATTAAAAAGTCTACAAATAAATGATAAATAGGGAGTGGAGAAAAGAGAACCCTCCGACATTGCTGGTGGTATTGTAAACCAGTGCAGCCACTATGGAAAACAGTCTGGAGGTTCCTTAAAAACCTAAAAATAGCATTACCTTATGATCCAGCATTCCCACTCCCAGACATACATCCAGAAAAGATGAAAACTCTAATTCAAAAAGATATACAGACTTCAATGTCCAGAGCAGAATTATTTACAATAGCCAAGGCATGGAAGCAACCTAAATGTCCATCAACAGATGAATGGATAAAGAAGATGTGATATAGATAGATAGATCAATCCATCTCTGTCCATTCAAATACATATAGGTCCATTCATATGGCTGCAGTTGGCAATATTTTCTAAGAAAAAAAGAATGAAATATTGCCATCTGCAGCCACATGAATGGCCCTAGAAATTACCATATAAATGAAGTCACTCAGAGAAAGACAAATATTATGTCACTTATATGTAGAATCCAAAAAGATAAGACAAATCAACTTATTTACAAAACAAAAACAGACCCACAGACATTGAAAACAAACTTATGTTTACCAAAGCGGGAAGGAAAGGGGGAGGGATAAATTAACAGTATGGGATTAATAGATACACAGACTATATATAAAATAACAAGGATTTACTGTATAATACATGGAACTACATTCAATACATTGAATGTATATATCTATAATGGAAAAGAATCTGAAGCTGTAAACCTGAAACTAACATAATATTGTAAATCAACTATAGTTTAATAAATGAAATTTTAAGACATAATCCACATCACAATGGTAAATTTTAAAATATATATATATAATGGCATAAAACCACTCTATCACTGTCATTCACCACCCTGCAGGCAGGAAAGCTAGTTTCACTTAGAATGTCTTTAATAGGAGTTCCCGTGGTGGCACAGTGGTTAACGAATCCGACTAGGAACCATGAGGTTGCGGGTTCGATCCCTGCCCTTGCTCAGTGGGTTAAAGATCTGGCATTGCCGTGAGCTGTGGTGTAGGTTGCAGACGCGGCTCGGATTCCGCGTTGCTGTGGCTCTGGCATAGGCTGGTGGCTACGGCTCCGATTCGACCCCTAGCCTGGGAACCTCCATATGCCGCAAGAGCAGCCCAAGAAATAGCAAAAAGACCAAAAAAAAAAAAAAAAAAAGAATGTCCTTAATAAGGAGTTCCCGTCTTGGCGCAGTGGAAATGAATCCAACTAGGAACCATGAGATTGCAGGTTTGATTCCTGGCCTCGCTCAGTGGGCCAAGAATCTGGTGTTGCCATGAGCTGTGATGTGGGTCGCAGCCGTGGCTCGGATCTGGCATTGCTGTGGCTGTGGTGTAGGCCAGCAGCTACAACTCTGATTAGAACCCTAGTCTGGGACTCCATATGCCCCAAGTGCAGCCCTAAAAGGACAAAAAAAACAAAAAAAAAGAAAAGAAAAGAAAAAAAGAATGTCCTTAATGAGTCAATAGAAATAATTTTATTATATCTCAACCCTTGAGTACAAACAAGCCTTTTTAATATTCTGTGTTATAAAATGGAAAGTATAAATAAAGCACTTTTGCTGCATTCCAAAGGACTGTGGATTCTCATGATACTTTGAGTTGCAATTTAGTTGCAAGTTGAACTACAGCACGTTTTCTCATGGAACAGCATTTTTATCTGAAAGAAAAATCTGCAAACAAGCTATGGTTTATTCAGACTTGGGTATTTGGTATTTTCTCAAAAGTAAGAGAGTCTATAACCCCGGGGTGTGCAGGGGGGAGGGATGGCGGTATTGTTGCCAAAGGTAACTGTTAATGAAAATTAGAATGCTCGAAAACTTTTATCCACTATTGTGAGCTTCACAGCTTCCTAATACTTAAGCACTTACTCCTCTGAAGAGGTCAGTGTTAACATTAACAAATGTGATTTCTAATATTATATATGATAAACATAACTCAGTGAACCAATATTTTCTAAATGACCAATGCATGAAATTACAAAATCATGCATAGATAAAAGATTTAGCAAAGTACAAGACGTGCCGATAAATTTTAATATAACAAACTACAAAAAGTTCATTGATAATAGTTTCAGATTTCACATTGAAAATCACCTTTAAGAAACTACCACTTGTCGAGCTTTGGTGCAGTATCAAAGATAAATATCCACAATTATCTGAAAAGGCTTTTAAAATACCCCTCACTTTTCCAACTACATGTCTGTGAAGCTAGATTTTCTAGATATAGTTCAATCAAAACATTTTACCAGAGATGAATGCAGAACAAATATGAGAATCCAGCTGTCTTCTATTAAGTCAGACATTAAAGAAATTTGTACACATTTAAAATGATGCTGCTCTTCTTACTAAATGTGTTGCAAAATATAATTATTTCTCATTTTTAAATGTTACTGTGTTAACAGTTTATGGTTTTATGATTATTTTTAAATTATTAAATACTTAAAGTTTCATTTCTAAGATGATAAATAACAAAAGCTCTTTGGGATCCTCAATAATTTAAGAGTATAAAGGGATTCTAAGACCAAGATGTTTGAAAGCTGCTGAAAGAGAGTTTGTCTTAGTTCACTGAAAGTCAAGGAGGCTATGTGAATACCCTGGATGTTTGTTAGGCAGATAATTACAATTTTACTTCTGCCTAGAATGCCATGAGTCACTCTCAGGAAAGAACAGAAGACACCTCAGAAATGCACAGTATAAGAAAAGTGTCTCACTTTTTTTTTTTTTAGTTACAAAATGATGTACAATAAAGACAGCCATTGTAGCAAAACACTGAAAACACCTAAATGTTTGGTTTCTTGTTCGATTTTGAACTTCAGATGCATAGGTTGATCTAACTATAGCCTTAATTCCTCAGCATGTTGTCATCATTGGTCCACGCAAGATCCCTCTCCTTCGCTTTGTTTCACTCTTTCTTCAACTTTCACTCTCATTTCCCTCCTGAGTAATTATATATTTTGAAAAAGTTAGTATATATCTTTGAAAGTGTGTAGTGTTATAAAATAGGTAGAGTTGTTTTATAAAGAATTATATGTTTTCTATTTAAATAAATATTACTGGTGCTATAATTCTCATTGTTTCCTATTTTTTCTTTCATGATTATGCTTTTCAAATTTTTCCATGATCAATTAGTTCATTGCTTCTTACTCATGCATATCATTTCACACTATGCACCCTCTATATTTTATTTATTGATTAAAATTACTTATTGAACTCAGATGCATCTAACTCTCTACTTCCATTAGTGATGCACTAACATCCATGAACATGTCCCCACTTAAACTTTTGTTTTCTGGAAAAACAGATCCATGAATGGGGTTATGCAATTTATATCCCCATCAGCAGTGCAAAAATCTTCACTATTCCATATCCTCTCCAATACTTGGTATTATCCACCTTTCTAATTGCTACCATTCAATACTTTTAAAATGATAATTTATTGTTGCTTTAATTTGCATTTCACCCCTTTATAATGAACTTTAACAATTGTTCATATATTTGCTGTTTATGCAGACTTCTGAATAGAGATCTCAGACCTGTTAACCCTCCTAGGAATTTCACATTTTTCTCATGGGCTTCCCATATTTTTCACGTTGACCTAAGGAGTTCTTGCATTTTTTGGATATTACCCCTTGCTGGTTTTAAACATGGCAAATATCCTTTTCCAATCTAACATCTGCTTGTTAATTTCATCTGTAGAACACTACATTGAACAAAATCCTTAATTGTGGTGTAGCCAAATCCAACCACTCTCTTATAGTTGGTGCTTTTGAGATTCTGTTTTAAAACCTTTTCCTACCCTGTTGTACAAAGATTTTACTTCACATTTTCTTCTATTATCTTCTGCTCTCTTTACAGATTTATCTCTCACATTTAGGTCCATAATCTATCTGCAGCTAGCCTTTATGTAAGGTGAGGGTCTGTATCTTTCTTCATATAATGAAATAGTTATTCTAACATCATCTTCTAAACAATTTGTCTTTTTACAATGCTTTGTGACACAAACATTTCTCATGTAAGTCTTTACATATACCTAGATATATTTCTGAGTTCTGCATTGTTTTGTTTTGGTTTACTAATATATTGCTGGACCGAGAATAACATCATCAACATCATCATCACCATTACCATATATATAGCACGCCTTAGTATCTGATGAGTGGAAGGCAACTACCATCTATTTGGCTCACTTTTTTCTGTGTACACTTTTAGAAATTCTGGGGCCATTAGCTGTCCATATAAATTTTAGAATGTGCTGTGTTCCTCAAAAATCCAGTTAGAATTTTGATTGGAATTTCATTTACTGTGCATGTGTACTTTGAAAGAATTGATAACCTTACTAGGTTAAATCATACCAGCCATGCACATAGACTCTTGTCCCATTTATTCAAATCTTATGCCCTTGTCTATTTTTCTACTAAAGGAAAACAAAAAATGAGGATTTATGTATCCCTATTATTTTTTTTGTCTTTTTTTTTAAGGCCACACCCGTGGCCTATGAAGGTTCCCAGGCTAGGGGTCAAATCGGAGCTGTAGCCACCAGCCTACACCACAGCCACGCCATATCCAAGCCACAATGGCAACCTACACCACAGTTCACAACAATACCGGAATCTTAACCCGCTGCAGGGCCAGGGATCAAACCTGCATCCTCAAGGATACTAGTCAGATTCATTTCTGCTAAGTCATTGTGGGAACTCCTATCTTATTCTTATTATAAGAATAATCTGCCTAGGAGTTGCCATCGTGGGTCAGTGGTTAAGGAATCCGACTAGGAACTATGAGGTTGCGGGTTCGATCCCCGGCCTCACTCAGTGGGTTAAGGATCTGGCGTTGTCATGAGCTGTGGTGTAGATCGCAGGTGTGGCTCAGATCCCTCGCTGTTATGGCTGTGGTGTAGGCCATCAGCTATAGCTCCAATTACACCCCTAGCCTGGAAACCTCCATATGCCGTGGGTGCAGCCCTAAAAGAAGTACCTTTTTCTTTTTTGTTGTTGTTGTTTTGTTTTATTTTTTGGCCACAGTAGCATGCAGCAGCTTAATCTGGCATCTCAGTCCCCAGACCAGGAACTGAACCTGGGCCACAGTGATGAAAGTGCTGAATCCTAACCAGTA
The DNA here is from genome assembly GCF_016906955.1 of Phacochoerus africanus. Lineage (NCBI taxonomy): Eukaryota > Metazoa > Chordata > Mammalia > Artiodactyla > Suidae > Phacochoerus > Phacochoerus africanus. The sequence goes on from NC_062544.1 coordinate 199,993,249, forward strand.
GACCACCAGACTCCCAAAGGAGTACTTTTTTGAGCTGATTTGTATTAGTCTATTAATCTTGTTAAACTTTTCTGGCACTCATAGTATGTTCATTCAATTGGATTTTCTATATAGATAATTATATTATCTGTGAATAATGATTTTTATCTCTTCCAATCCTATTATACCTTTATCCTGCCTTAACAGATAGGTAGGATCTCAAATATTATGTTGAAATGGTAATGAAAACTGTAACCATCTTTTTCTCTTTGTTTCAGTGGAAATGCCTCTAATCTATTCCAGTAAGTTTTTTTGTAAACTGTCTAGAAGTCCTGTGATACTCCTAATATTCTGCAAATTTTTCATAAATAAGTATTAATACTTTATTCTGCAACTTTTATCATAGATAAGATGCTTTTCTGTGTCTCATAAAATCATATGATATTTCTTCTTTGATCTAATACTAAAGTGAAATACATGATGCATTTTTCTGATGTTGAACTATCCTTTCGTTTGGAATAAATACTACTTAATCAATATGTACTTTTAAAAATAAAGTACAGGAGTTCCTGTCGTGGCTCAGTGGTTAAGGAAACCGACTAGTATCCATGAGGGACGCAGGTTCGATCCCTGGCCTCGCTCAGTGGGTTAAGGATCTGGCATTGCCGTGAGCTGTGGTGTAGGTCACAGATGTGGCTCAGATCCCACATTACTGTGGCTGTGGTGTAGCCCAGCAGCTACAGCTCAGAAGATTTGGCCCCTAGCCTGGGAACCTCCATATGCCACAGGTGCAGCCCTAAAAAGACAAAAGACAAAAATAAAATAAAGTAATATTTGTACATAATATGTACTTTAAATAAAGTGTTGTACTTGGTTAGATATTTTATTTATAATTATTGCACTTACATTCATAAATGAAATAATAGGTTTATGCTTTTTGTCTTATAGCTTCCTTATCCTTATCCTGACTTGATAATCAAGATTCCACAAGCTTTATAAAATGAGCCTGGCAACTAACTGGGCAGCTCCTTCCTTTTTTTTTTTTTTTTTTTTTTTCATTTTCTAGAGCAATTTATGTAAAGTAAATATTATTTATCCCTGAAAGTTTTGTAAAATCCCACTGGAAAGCTGTCTAAGCTAGGAGCTCCTTTTTTTTGATAGGGGGGTTATAGATCATTTTTCTTTGATCATTATTTATACACTGATGTACTTTATAAATTCTGTAGTATGTGAATGCATAAATTATGCAGAAAATTACACACACACCTACAATTATATTCTTAAATTCATACAATGTAGTTTGAGCTAAATATCTTCCATTTGCCCATCCAGACCCCTCTCTCATCCTGCTCTGCCTCAGGAGGCTGCCCTGTAAGACATGGTGCCTAGACATCCAGCCTCCCATTGGATTATGGCAATCTGCAACAAGAAATCCAAGGAAGGGAGGAGAGTGTGGCCAGGATATTTATTCTCCTGGTCTCCTTCCTGAAGGTCCCTTCAGGTTTGTTGCCTCCTGCGACCAAAGTCACTGCTCCTCCCAAGGTGCTTGTCCCTCCACCAAGTTCCAGAATTTGCTCCTTCTCTTCAACCTCTTGGGCCCTGAGGGGATAACAGCCCCTGCTGTTGCTAACCCTGGGGTACTACACTAATCTTTGTGGTTTCCCAATACCTCATCCATAGGTTCGTAAAAGCCTCTTTATTAAACCATTTTTTATTATCCTAATTTTAAAGTGCCCATCTGTTTCCTCCTGAGATCCTTACTAATATACCATTTTATCTATTTACATACAGAAAACCTACCACCTCCAACTCCTCCAGATTAACAATTACTAACAGTTTGGTGTGTATCCTTCCAAACACAGAATATATTTGTGAGATATAGAACACCAAAAACATGCAGTTGAAACATAATGTATTTAAAGTGAAAACTAGTTTTAAAAAGTGAACATTTTTGGTTGCTATTGACCTCACCTCATTTTTTATACTCTTTCCTTTCTCAGCCCTTATAACCCTTCACAATTCTGATACTCCTTTAAGCTTTTTGATACCTCTACCTCTGTCTCCCTTTATGGGCTATCTTTTTACATTTAAGTGTTCAGGTTTTGTCCATAGTTCTCTCACCATTCTCTCTTTTTGAGACTATATTCCCTGCAGAGCTTCAATTATATTTACAATGCAAATAATTCCAAGACCTCTGTTTCCAGTTCTGACCTCTATCCCAAGTTCCTCCATTTTCATTACTCTCTGATGGCTATATTCAACCTGAGCAAACTGACAACAGGATCAAAACTGAATTCATAGCTTTCCCATTAAACCAATTCCTCCATCTGACTTTCCTCTTTCTACTCCTAATACCACCCAGCTCAAAACTTGGTGCCATGATTAATTCCTTTTTATTGCATTCCATCACTCCTACTTAGGACAAATTTTAGCAGCTCCTTAACTGCAGCATTCCCTCAATGTTCATCTCCATCTTTAGATCACCACAGCCAAAATCTAATATGAGACTCCTATCCTGGAATCTCACAACACCCTCCCAATTCAGCTTCCCATCGCTAGTTTTTCCTCCCCTCATACTAGCCTTCCAACAGACCGACAATCTAATCTTCCTAAAAAATGCATTTCTATCTTTCTAAATCAAAAAATAACTTCCCAGTATTCCCTGAATTTAAGTCTATATTTCATGATTTCTATCCAGATATCAATATGACCTTAAACCTACACAAGGTTTCATCCTATTACTTTCACCATGCTCCTGTCATGGAGCCTTAGCATATGCTGTTCTCTCTGCTTATAAAGTCTTCCTCACATTTCTGCTGGTTTAAATCCTTCAAGGTCCAGCTCAAACTCTACCTCCCTAATATGCCTCCCTTGAGATATTAATCATATTCTGCTTTACATTACACGGGTACTGTCATCTTGTTCACCAGATTAAAAGTTCCCTGATGGCAGGGACTATTTCTTAGTCATTTTTGTTTCCCTCACAGCACCTATATAACCCCTTTATAATAGTAGTAGTCAGTAAATAATTAATTAGTTATTGAATTAATCAATCAATGAAAACAAATCATCGGAAAGAAAGAAACAAGTTTTCTTTCCTTTAATGAAGATTTAGAAACCATCTGCTTTTTGTTTTCTCAAGTAGTTTTTTTTTTCTTTTTCTTTTTTTTTTTCTGTCTTTTGTCTTTTCAGGGCCACAACCAAGGCATACGGAGGTTCCCAGGCTAGGGGTACAATCGGAGCTACAGCTGCCAGCCTATGACAGAGCCATAGCAACACCTGAGCAAAGCCACGTCTTCGACCTACACCACAGTTCACAGCAACACTGGATCCTTAATGCACTGAATGAGGACAGGGATGGAACCCACAACCTCATGGTTCCTAGTCGGATTCCTTTCCTCTGCACCACAATGGGAACTCCTCTTTTTTTTTATTTCTAAATGCATGTACACCTATATTCTGCAACAGTTGTTTATTTTAATTTTTCAAAAGATTATCAATTTTAAGAAGTTCAATTGCGATACAGCTGGTTAGAATCCAACACTGCCAGAGCTGTGGCACAGGTCACAACTATGGCATGGGTTCAATCCCTGGCCTGGGAACCTCCACATACTATGTGTGTGGCCAAAAAAAAAAAAAAAAAGATTACAAATTCTATAAACTACATACAGGAAACAAAGTCCAACAAAAGATATGATTGAGGAGTTCCCGTCGTGGCGCAGTGGTTAACGAATCCGATTAGGAACCATGAGGTTGCGGGTTCGATCCCTGCCCTTGCTCAGTGGGCTAACGATCCGGCGTTGCCGTGAGCTGTGGTGTAGGTTGCAGACGCGGCTCGGATCCCGCATTGCTGTGGCTCTGGCGTAGGCCGGTGGCTGCAGCTCCGATTAGACCCCTGGCCCGGGAACCTCCATATGCCGCGGAAGCAGCCCAAGAAATAGCAAAAAGACAAAAAAAAAAAAAAAAGATATGATTGATAACAACATGACCAATAACTGTTGTATCATTTCTAATCTCTAATCAAAAGTAAATGTAGGAATTCCCATCGTGGCGCAGCAGAAATGAATCCCACTAGGAACCACGAGGTTGTGGGTTTGATCCCCAGCCTCACTCAGTGGGTTAAGGATCCAGCATTGCCGTGAGCTGTGGTGTAGGTCGCAGATGCAGCTCGGATCCCACGTTGCTGTGGCTCTGGCACAGGCCGGCAACTGTAGCTCCTATTAGACCCCTAGCCTGGGAACTTCCATGTGCCGTGGATGCAGCCTTAACCCCCCCCCCAAAAAAAAAGTAAATGTAACTATGGCACAAGCCAATATTTCTTTAAAGAAAGAACAGACTAAGAACTCTGGGCCTTTAACTGAAAGACTCTATGTGGTTTATTTCCTCTTCAGTCACACTACTATCCAAAACTCTTTGGATGGAATTATATTAATTGTATTTTTGTAGATAATCAATGCTAACAAAAAAGAAATATGATACATCTGGCTGTCAGAAGTTGCAGGTTTTGAGTGACCAGCTCATCTCAAAAGGTAAAAACTAAGAAGTGTTATATAGTATATAAAATAAAAGAACAACTTGTAGCTTCAAAGATGAAGTCACACAGGTGACTGAACAGCCTGGTTACTACTTCAATGTAAAGAAAAGATTGATGGGGTTCTTTTCATGGCTCAGCGGTTAACAAACTCACCTGGGAGCCATGAGGATGCAGGTTCAATCCCTGGCATCATTCAGTGGGTTAAGAATCTAGCGTGGTTGTGGCTGTGGCATAGGCCAGAAGCTGAAGCTCTGATTTGACCTCTAGCCTGGAAACTTCCATATGCCATGGCCCTAGAAAACAAGCAAAAAAAAAAGAAAAGATTGAAAATTTCCCTGCCTTCATTCCTACCTTCCTAAAACTTTCCTAGGTGCCAATCATGGTAGGCACTAGGGAGATCAAGTAAGATAGAGACATGAACCCTTCCTTAAAGATGAGAATTATAAATTAATGATGCAACAATAATTTAAATGTAAAACTTGCGCCAAGCATACCAGCAACACAGAAAAAGAAAAAAATGATTGTTACAGTTTTATCATTGAGAGCCTTCACTAATCTAGTTTTCTATAACTTAGTATAAAATATCACCCACCAGATAAAACCAGGGGGGAAAAGTATTCAACTTAAGTATTTGAATAATTTATAATGACTACATTATTTAGAAAACTATTTATTTAGGCAACATGATGAGATCACCGGTCTCAAAAGTGAAGGAAAAGCATATAGCATTGAAGGACCTGAAAAGAACATATAAATATTTAAAAGTGAGGGCTGGTCATTATTATTTTCCATACCTAGAAGGTTTACTTCATATTTTAAAAGGATACTTGCCTAAGATTTCTTATCTCTGAGCTAAATAAAGCATTTTCATTTCAAAGCCACAAAAAATTATTTCTCAAAATACATATTTAATTAATTGCTTATTTACTTGGCTTTTTCCTCATTAGACCATGAGCTTCTTCTAGGACAAAAACTATTTCCTATTCATCTTTATACCTGATGCCCAGACACAATTCCTAGCACATAGCAGGCAATAAATACTTAAGTGAAAAATGTAAATACAGACCTTCAGATCCTTTCCAGCTCTCAATATTCAAGTTTCTTTTGTTGTTTTTGGGATTTTTGTTTTTGTTTTTGCTTTTTAGGGATGCACCCTCAGCATATGGAGGTTCACAGTCTAGGGGTCAAATCGGAGCTACAGCTGCCAGCCTACAGCTACACAGCCACATCCACGCCAGATCCAAGCCACATCTGTGACCTACACCACAGCTCATGGCAGCACCAGATCCTTAACCCACTGAGTGAGGCCATGGATCAAACCTGCGTCCTCACGGACGCTAGTCAGATTCATTTCCGCTGAGCCACGACAGAAACTCCAATATTCAGGTTTTTTAAAGCTCATCATCTGCATTTTTTTTTTTTTTTTTTTTTTTGCTGTTTCTTTGGGCCGCTCCCGCGGCATATGGAGGTTCCCAGGCTAGGGGTCTAATCGGAGCTGTAGCCCCCAGCCTACGCCAGAGCCACAGCAACGCGGGATCCGAGCCGCGTCTGCAACCTACACCACAGCTTACGGCAACGCTGGATCCTTAACCTACTGAGCAAGGGCAGGGACCGAACCCGCAACCTCATGGTTCCTAGTCGGATTCGTTATCCACTGCGCCACGACGGGAACTCCTGCATCTTTTTCTACTAATAAAAACAAAGCAAATACTTCCAAGCAGCCTAATTTATAGTATACTGATGTTTCAACAAACTAAAGCCTCAGGACTTACCAACTTTAATTCTGGGAAGGAAGGAAAGAGGGAGGGAAAAGGGGGAAGGAAGAAAAAGAGTGAAAAAGAGAGAGCAGGAGGGAGGGGGAAGGGGGGAGGAAGAAAAGAAGGAACGAACAAACGAAACCTATTTATATTTCAACTCAAAACTGTATACTTCCTGAAAATGTTTTTGTTTTTCTTTTTTTTTTTTGAAAATGTTCCTTTTGCTGGATATCTATGTGATATCTTCAGCAAATAGAAAACTGCAGACATGGCCCTAAACTTCATTAAAATGATTGTATTTATTATTTATATTTTTATCCTCACTTTTGCTGTGGTTACTGTGAATGGCTTGGAACATGCAAAATATGCTAAGCAAGAAACACAGCCTGTACCTGAAGAGTTAGCAGTTGAAAGGCACAAAGAGGTACAATGGATTTAAAAGCCTCTTGAAGAACAGCCTTTTGCTGCATAGATGCCAGGCAAGACAGTATGTGGCAGGAAAAGAGTTGGGGAAACTGCTTTAAAAAGCTATTAACTAGGAATGTGAAAAAGCAGGGAACAATTGGGAAAGGAGGGAGGTGCTCACTGCTTAAAAGGCTTTTAAATGTGGCCATATTTTTGTTGGCTTTTTGCCTGCAACATAAAATGAGGTTGGTGTACTGAATGGCTAGATGGCTGCTGAAGGTAGAATGAATGGAAGGCTAGGGAGTCAAGGCTGAATTCTGAGATGCCACTCTGGACTGTGTGCAGCTGTTGAGACAACTCTTAGCAATGGTTTAGTGAAATAAATACAAATTTCAGACAGTATGCTCAATCACCCTTTCATTCTTGTGTTTTTCTTGATCCCATAAATATTTGACTATGCAGTCTTTGCTGCAGATAACAAGGAGTTAATAAATTAGCCAGCCAAACAGGCAGGAATGGAGAAAAGCCACAGAACTTAGAATTGAACAGCTGACAGCAGATTCTGCAGGTGTGAGATGGGAATCAGCTCTGCATTTTCCATGTCGCACGATTCTCTCTGTCGGGGCTATGGCCTAATTTTCTGGCCCGTTCAGGACAAGCTGAGTTATAAGGGAGGGAATTCCAGAGGGTCTTGCTCTATGAACTCTAACTCTCTTTTAAAAGGATAAGTAATCTATGTTTATACTAATAATACTACACGTTGGCAGTGGCCTTGTGAGATTTTAGTTTTATATTAGGAAGGAAAAATACTCTAGATGCCATCCTACTTGAATAAGAAATGGTGCGATAAACTGCATAGCACCATGCATCATCCTCTTGCACAAGGGGTAGCCCGAGCGTGTGCGTGTTTGTATGAGAAAGAATAAGTGGATCACTACTTGCATTGAATATATAAGTACCACAGCAGATAATAAGATCATAACACAGTTGGTGGAAAGGAGAGAAATGGACTGCATTTAAAGTACATATTTCTAATATACTAGTTTATCATATTCTTCTAATCAGTCCATTTGCTGGTAGTGGGCATTTAAGGCTAAACTGCACATTGTGGCAATTCTTCCAAATCTTTTTGACTTATAGTGTTAAAAATACTAATTATATAACACTTGAAAGTGTTTAATAACATCCCTTGATTAACAAAACATTCTAGCGTTTCTTTCTGTAAAGGGCTTTGGGGTGCCTATAAGAATGACAGTCACTGATTAGCTTAATGACAGAAAAATTAATTTGATGTTTTTAAGCTGGTGAATATGGCCTACCCATCCAAACCGTTTTGACCAAACTCTTATTGTGAATAAGAATAGAAAAACTCTGCAGTTCCTGTTGTGGCTCAGCAGGTAACAAACCTGACTAGTATCCATGAGGACAGAGGTTTGATCCCTGGCCTCAGTCAGTGGGTTAAGGATCCGGCACAGCTGTGAGCTGTGGTGTAGGTCTAAGACTCGAATCAAATCCTGCTTTGCTGTGGCTGTGGACGTAAGCCAGCAGCTACAGCTCCAATTCGACCCCTAGCCTGGGAACCTTCATATGTGGCAGATGTGGCCCTAAAAAGACAAAAAAAGAAAAACTCAGAGGTCTGAGGCTTTTTTCTAGATAGATTCTAGGAAGGACAAGTAAATACCTTCACTTATCAAAAAAGTAGAAGCTGGTACCTACCGTTAAATCTTATTTTGGATCTTCTTTCTCTAAGGCCTACTTTTTGCCCCTAAAATTCTATGTTTCCAATTTCTCCTTCGAAAACAAAGGATCCTATGATTTTTTTTTTTTTTTTTTGTCTTTTTGCCATTTCTTGGGCCGCTCCTGCGGCATATGGAGGTTCCCAGGCTAGAGGTCTAATGTGAGCTGTAGCCGCTGGCCTATGCCAGAGCCACAACAATGTGGAATCCAAGCCGTGTCTGCAACCTACACCACAGCTCACGGCAACGCCGGGTCCTTAACCCACTGAGTAAGGCCAGGGATAGTACCCGCAACCTCATCGTTCCTAGTCGGATTTGTTAACCACTGTGCCACAACGGGAACCCCAAGATCCTATGATTTAAACCATAAAAGATTACTTTCAGATACACTGACCTTAGAGAGCTCTGAAGAAGTCTCCCCAATCCAAAAATGTATTTTTTGTGAATGTCTATTTCATCATTAGAGATTTTAGTATTGAGTCTTTGTTCCTTTTTGACAAATTCAATTTCAAAACACAAAAATAAAACTAACCAAACATAAAAATCCAAAAATATATCTACTACAAATGTAATTTTTAATTATATGTGAGCCAAAGGTCAGAAAGGAATGTAGAAAATTAAGTTATTTAAGGTGTTAGGGTTGTTGTATAACATTTTCCTTTTAAATTTTCCCTTTGCATTTGTAATAAATATCAGTAAGGAAAAAAAAATTAATACCACCTTTAAAGACTCTAATTCTTCTTGGAGTTCCCATCATGGCTCAGTGGTTAAGGAATCCAACTAGGAACCACTAGGTTTCGGGTTCCATCCCTGGCCTCGCTCAGTGGGTTAAGGATCCGGCGTTGCCATGAGCTGTGGTGTAGGTCTCAGATGCAGCTCGGATCCCCCGTTGTTGTGGCTGTGGCGTAGGCCAGGCTGGCAGCAACAACTCCAATTCAACCCCCAGCCTGGGGACCTCCATATGCCATGGGTACGGCCCTAGAAAAGACCAAAAAAAAAAAAAAAAACTCTTAATTCTTCTTGACTGCTCTATCCCTGTTGTAACCTAAAAAAATACATAAATAAAAAATATAAGATCACTCTCAGCTACATACAACTGGATTTGGGGATAAAAACACAAAACTAACAAATATTCATTTAGGAGTAAATGTATATTTACTAAGAGGAAGGCACTTTGTTGGGTGACACAGAGGAAACAAAAACGTCCAAGATCTGTGTCTATCTCCCCCTTTAAAGAGCTTCTGGCATAAAGCTAGTAACTTTGAAGAAAGAACACAATGTTATTATCACACATTAGTACATTAGGGTGAATCCATTTATTGGCCCATTGTTTCAGACTTTGAAAAGCGGAAGGATGGGGCAAGCCTGGGACACTACCTAGGAAAGATCAGCCTGGATTAAGATACTTAATGAAGGAACATGAGGGCAGTGGGCACAAGCAGGGAGAAGCGATAGCACAAAAGAGGTAAGAAGATAAGAGCATGCCGACAGCCAACTGTGTCTATTTCAGAGGGTTGATCTGACTTCTAGCAAATAATTTTCAATATATAAAATGGACCTTAACAAAGCATTATTCCTATCAATCAGTGAGTACCAAGTAATCGAGGGATTATTTAAACACAAATATACCTTTGTATTCACAATATAAACTATGAAATAGTGTCTATTTCCTTATAAACCACCACTGTAGTGAAGATTGTTTTAATCCAATCATTTTCTGAAGCTCACTCTGATATCTGATGTTGCTAGTGCGGCCCTAAAAAGCCAAAAAAAAAAAAAAGAAAAGAAATATGGCATTGATAATTATCAAATGAATACATTTCAACAGACTTTAAAACAATACTATTATTTTTTCTTTTTTGCTTTATAGGGCCGCACCCACAGTATATGGAGGTTCCCAACTAGGGGTCGAATCGGAGCTACAGCTGCCAGCCTACATCATAGCCACAGCAACACAGGATCTGAGCCAAGTCTGTGACCTACACCACAGCTCATGTGAACGCCGGATCCTTAACCCACAGAACAAGGCCAGGGATCGAGCCTCGTGGTTCCTAGTAGGATTCGTTTCCAATGCGCCACAACAGGAACTCCGTGCTATTATTTTTAAATGTTTCTCTCTCCAAGACTAATTTCTTACAATTGATCACTCTCTTTAGGAAGTGCTGACACTCGTAGGCCTTAAATTTTCATTTGGTCCCTAATACTCCATTTGGTAATCATATCCTCTTTTGCTCTTCCCCCAAACCCCATAAGCCTTACTCTCCATCAGTATCTACCACATTTTTCTTTTCCTTTGGTCATTTTCTATCTTTTTTTTTCCTTTTATGGCCACAACTGTGACATATGGACATTCTCAGGGTCAGAGTCAAATTGGAGCCTGCTTACACCACAACCATGCCAGATCCCAGCTGCATCTGCAACCTACGCCACAGCTTGCGGCAATGCCTGATCCTTAACCCACTGAGTGAGGCCAGGGATGGAACCCCAGTCCTTGAGGACACTATGTCTGATTCTTAACCCACTGGGCCACAACAGTAACTCCTCCTTTCATTTTTAATCCTTCCTTTTGGGCCAGGGTTTCTGCCTTTTATATCTGTATTTACTTCCTCCTTCTCTTTCTCATTTGATACTTTCCAGGCCTTAAGATAATGAATGTTGACCTCTGTGACTCATTTTTTTGCCATGGTGGCCTCTCATTAAAAAAACTTCCCTCCTCCACAGACTGTTCTAAGCAATCATAACTTTAAGCATGCACAACTATTGTCCAAATAGAGATTCACTTCATCTGATTCTTTCATGTGTAAAATCAAACGTGTTCAAGAATACGGTTTTTGGAGTTCCCGTCGTGGAGCAGTGGTTAACGAATCTGACTAGGAACCATGAGGTTACAGGTTCGATCCCTGGCCTTGCTCAGTGGGTTAAGGATCTGGCATTACCGTGAGCTGTGGTGTAGGTCACAGACGCGGCTCGGATCCTGCATTGCTATGACTCTGGTGTAGGCCGGTGGCGACAGTTCCAATTGTACCCCTAGCCTGCAAACCTTCACATGCCGTGGGAGCAGCCCTAGAAAAGGCAGAAAGACCAAAAAAAAAAAAAAAAGAATATGATTTTCTATTCCTATTCTTATTATTTTCTGTGAGTCTCTTTATTATACCTTTCTACTGCAATGTGGAAACTTTAGCTATCTGTCATCTAGTCCGCACGTATATGGGACAGTGATAATGACCTTCTGACCCTACAGTTCTTCCTGGCTGTGGGTAGAATTGAAAGCACTTTTTCAATTTCTCCCTTGTCTTTGCTTGAAGATACTGGAATTACAACCTCTGACAAAAGCAACATCCCTTTTGTAGTGGAAACAAAAGGAGTGTGTAATGAATTGGTTAAGATTACATTGCATGTTTAGATGATGAAATCCAACTGCAGCTCAATTCCTTTATTTTCTCTAGCTGGGCCTGGTCTTTCAATAAGACATTATTGACTGGCATCTTCCCCAGAACAGGTGCTTTGGAATATAGTCTTGCTGCTTCGAGTTCTTTGGACTGAAAAACAACTACTGTATAGGTCAAGGGAATCAGATATGAGACAGTAATGCCTAGTATCTTAGGATGAGCACTGTAGATGATCCATATCCAGATGGCACTAAAAGAATGAAGGGTCCTTAGATTTATACGATGTGCTAATAATAACCCTTTCAAATTAACTTTAGTTACTAAGGTGGCAAGATGTGAATTACAGTTTTACATGCCATTTCTCTGCAAAATTTTAGGACTCAAAGGAGCAAGGAGAGGGGAGGAAGACAATTTTTTTTTTTTTTTTTTGCCATCCCACTGCATATGGAAGTTCCTAGGCCAGAGATCAAATCTAAGCCACAGCTGCGGCAACACCACATCCTTAACCCACTGCACCAGACCAGGAATCCCACACCCTTCCTGTGGCCCAAGCCACTGCAGAGACAACACTCATCCCAGGGAGTTGTCTGGGAAACAATTTTTTTTATATAATTCATCAATACAAATGTTGCTATACTAACATTGTAAAATGAATTATTAATCATTATGAATATGGAAACAATTACTGCCACAATCATGTAGTATTAACAAACTCTTTTTATCACAAAACATATCACACTTTTGGTTGCTCTGAATAACAAATTATTGACCTCTTTCTATCCACCCTCTTGTTTAACTTGTACTTTCATCTTTTCAAAAAAAAAAATCACTTAGAATTTTTGCTTTTCAAAATGGTACAATACCAATATTGGCTGCAGAAAATATTTAAAATGTGTTTTTCAAAGAATGATCAGATCATTTATTCATCTTTTAGAGAAAAATGATTATATTCATCTCAATTATTTTTGCCAAGGACTGTAACACTAATTTTACTCTTTCTAAAAATTAAAATAGCAAACAGTTTATATAAGGTGTTGATAATTACCTATATTATTGTACTGCTGTGACAGATGTTGGCAAAAAAGCCTAAAATGCCTACAGCTGTGCACTCCATGACATCTAGTTTATACTCAGACAGAAGGCTAACAGATGTTCTGAACTGTCACTTTGCCTAAATGTTTTTAAAGTCTAAGGACCCTGCTTTATAATTCACTAGGGTCTGGTTTGGTTTCACATAGGTCCTCAGAATTCCCATCTGTGACAATTAATGTTAAGGACATTGATAAATCAACCCTTGTGTTTTCCCTCTTCTTTAACAAGCAGCCATCAGTTTACATATAGATTGTGGATTGTAAAAGCTGTTTTTATATACATCCTACTTGTGAAATTCTTTCTTTAAACATAGATTTTACTGGGCTACCAGAATTCATGAAGGTCTATTTTGATCTGGGTTACGGAAAGAGCCAGGAAATCACCCATTTCTTTTCGCTAAATTTAATGCACCTTGGAAGTAAAATGTTAACAATTTCCAGTGACAGTTAAATTTTTTCTAGTGAATAAAAAATGTTTTTTATTCTACATTTTAATAATTCTGCTCATAACAATAACTATTAATTGTTCAGCCTGTTAGGATAATGAAAGAACCAAATAAATGGCATTCACAAAGCATACAACACATCTCCTGCCTGACACCCTAATACTTCCTCTTCCCAAACATACCTTCAGATCCTTCATACAGAATTACTGCCCCGTGCAAAGGCCATCAATGCCTTATTTGCTGTTGCTCTTAATTTTAACAAGCTGGATTCCTGTAGTACACTTGCTTAATAGTTTAAACATTCTGTTAACAATCAGGTGTTTGGCCTATCCTGTTTCTTCTCCATTCTGTATAGAAATATAACTCCAAATAGTACATCTTTCTGGGTTTGTTTCTAAATTAGTCCCCACACTTAATTATGAGGATGAGAGGGATGCCTTATTCCTCTTTGTTATAGGCTAAGCTCTCAGTAATCCCAAACAAAAGAGCCAGTTCTAGAAGATATAGGATTTGCTAGCAGGATTATGGTCTCATAGATAATGATGTGCAGTCAGCAGAAGCGAAGCTTTATTTTAATTCAAATAAGCTAGTAAACAAACCACTGACAAGTCTGCTGGTGAGAGTAACTGGCTGCTGTTGCCACATTGGCAGCTAAATTATAGAAAATCTATTATACCCTGTTCACCGTATGTTTAATTTAATACAAGATACAAATTAAACTATCCACAGTGCCTATTAAAATAACAATACTTTTTTATATTTGAATGTCTTAAAATAATTTCTACTGACCTTTTAAAGGGTGGTTTTGATATAGGTGATTATCTGGAGGGGAAAGGTAGTTAACAGAAGGCAAAAAAATTAATTGCCTTTCTAAGAAAATAAAAATATAAATGTTCACTGGTTTGCAGCTGTTAATAAGGTTAATTAGCAGTCATGTATTCTGCTATTACTATATTTCCCTCCCACCCTCTTGGATTCTGAGGCTGGAGTTTTTTAAGAGTGAGAGTTTGACCTAGGTGAGTCTGTCCTCACGAAACTGTTACCTTGATCAAGTTAATCTATGGGTAGCCTTAAACCTGTTGCCAATTGAGACTTAAATTCAGAAAACTGAGTTTAAACTAGGTTCAACTCTTTTGTGTGGCATAGGAAAAAAACATAGACTTTTATATTCCTGCTTCAAATCAATCCCTTCATAGCCAAAAGATTCTAAAGAGAGACAAAATTAAGAAGCTGTCTTCCAGAAAAAGAAGAGAAGAAAAAGACAAGACCACACACTGTTCACAAACAATTTCCTCCTGTACCCACAATAGTCAGTAACCAAGAGTGATTGTTTGAGTCTTTAGACTCAGTCTACCAGATTGTAAACACCTGGCTAGGTTTTAGAATTACAGAGCTAGATTTCAAACCCAGATCTACCATTTCTCAACTGTGTAACCACAGATATTTAAACCAGCTGGAGCTTCCCTTATTCTGTTGGTTTTTTTTTTTTTTTTTCGGGGGGGGAGCATAATTCCAATTTTATAAATTATGAGAATTAAATAAGAGAAAGTACCTGGTACATAATAGATGGTCAGTAAAGGTTAGCTCCTTTCCTCTTATTACCCTCAAGCAAAAAGAATATTGATCTTTCTTCAAGGGTAAAGGGAGAATGTTAGGAGATGGAATTGAAAGGGGAGGTGTAAATTGAAATTCTCCCTAGAATCAGTTTCCTTGGATCATTAACTCCTTTCCACAAGCAAAACCTTAAATGGAGTGCTCCTTTTTTCCCAAAATCCACTGCAATTTTTACTCTCTTTAAGAATGTATCAGCAAATGAACTTATTTTAAAACAGAAACAGGCTTAGAGACATAGAAAACAGACTCATAGTTACCACAGGGGAAAGGGGAGGAGAGGGATGAATTAGGAGCTTGGCATTAGCAGGCACAAACTACTATATAGGTCTTACTGTATAGCACAGGGAACTATAGTAACAAACTATAACAGAAAAGAATATGAATATATTATATATATAAGTGCATTATACAAATTTTGGTTCAAATACAAGCTGATCAAATCCAACTCTGTACCGGCAGTTACAATATTGCATTAGGCATACATTTGGAAAATATCCTTAGTTTACTTATTCTTGAAGATGATAGTATTTTATCTAAAATGCAAGTTAATTTATCTTAGATTGATGCAAGAAGCAATTTTGGGAGCATTGTACTAGTAAGAATATCCCAAAGGGACACAAGACAAAAATATTCCATGGTCTCTTCCCCTGGCTCCACTACTCAGAGGTTAAAGACCAGAGACATTTTCATTTATTGAAACTCTAAAATATTGATACAGTAAGAAATAGGGGAGGGAGGTCTCAAAATGTGTGGCATATTTTAAACGTTTAACATTTTTAAATTAATATTTTAAGATACTGTCAACACATAAACACAAAACCTACGACTGCACGTATAATTTCATTTCACATATATCAAGAACATTTTAAGGAGGCCATTGATGAACGCTACCCATAGGCCTTACTCCTATCCCCAACTTTTCTCTTACTCATAAAAGCACACCTTCTTAGTCCCTGTTGTCAGTCTTAGAGTAAAGCAAAGACTGGGGGAACCTCAGAGAATTCCAGAAATTTGGGAAGGAAGACCATGCTGAGTATGTGGCAACTAGGAAAGCAGGCCGCCTTCGAGCCTGCACTCCCCTTCACTACCTCAGCGTCCCAGGTCGTGGCCGCGGACCCACCAGCCGCCTCCTCAGGGAGGGCCTCCCCACCCCCACCACCCCCCCGCCCGCCCCTAGCCCCTTCCTGGTTCCCGACCTTAAACCCCTGGAGTTGTCGAGTTGCCTAGGCTCACGCAACCCTTGGGTAGGTCGCCCGCCTCCCCAGGCTCCCACGCCTGTGGCTGCGCCGGGCCCGCGCCTCTCCACGCGGCGCACGAGGTAACGAGCCAAAATGGCCACACTGTGCGCTCGCGGGAACAAGCGGGTCCCGAGACCCTTGAGTCTAGAGTCAGGGAGATGTGACTGCCCGCCCTCGGGGCGCCCAGCGTGGGAAAGGGCGGCCTGGAAAGCGGGCCTGCCAGCTGCCTGGGACCCAAGCCTACACTCACTCGGTTGGCGCCGACCGTCCCTCGGCGGAGGGCCTCTGCTGTCCCTCTCGCAGCCCGACTCGGAGCCCTAGCCGGAGGCGCGGCCGCGCAGGCCGTGCAGGCCGCGCAGGGACCTGCAGGCCGCGCCGGGACTTGCGGGCGGAGAGCGCGGGAAAGGCGGCGGCGCGCGAGGGCCGACGGGCGGGTGGGCGGGAGCGCCGCGGCTCCGGGGCCGGGGGAGACCAGCCCCGCCGGCCGAGTCGCCGCTTTACCGCCCGAGCGAAATCAGGTCGAGGGAGCCGGTGCGCAGGGTCTCGCCAGTCTAGGGGGCCCGCTGAAGCCCACGAGACTCGTTCCTTCTCGATCCAGCTACCCTCGGGTTCCGCTGACCCGACAGAGGAAAGACGAAGGAGAGAGGGCTAGAAAGAAGTTTATTTTAGAGGCTCTGAAAAATGAGGTTCCCGGGCATCTTCACACACTCGTTCGTGCTCCAGGGTTAGGTTTCAGAATCTCATGAGCTTGGATTTAAAACCACGTTCCTCCCCGGGTCCTGTCCCGCGGAGGGTCTGCCTGGCCGCGCTCCCCTGTCATTATAAGGGCCTATCAAGTGGCGGGACTGTGTGTTGGTTTTGTCTAAGTGAATAATTGAATCCTTTTGGCGAGTTGACGGGAGCAACACTTTCAAGGTCCGGTGGTGTATTTGGAGCACTCGCAGCCGTACCCTCCTCAGGCTGGGCAGCAGTCGCCCTCCGACCTGGCGGGGGCCGCCCCTACCCGATCCCCAGGCGGCATTCCGCCGCTTGCTCGCGAGCCCGTGTCCCCAGGGGGTCCCCGACACTCAGCCCGCGCCGGAGGCCATCTGAGTCCGACTCCTTTCCGTGTGGAGGGGTAGAGCGGCCACTTAGTGAATGACGGATTGCCTACGAGAGGGAGGCTATGGCTTTCACGGTAACTGATGGCTAGAGTATGACACTCTGCCATCTCTGTGAAGCCCGTGATTTGTATGGTCACTGGTTCGCTGGAACACCCAGACCCTGATCGTGCGTACAGTGTTTCCTTATAAGCATCACTTGCCAATTTAAAACCAGGTCCCGGGTGCCCTTTTGCTAATCCCTTGTCCCATTAGTCTGATTAAATCCTCTTTTTTATCTCCTCTGCCTTTCCTTTCCTTTCTTCCTTCTCTCTCTCCCTCCCTCCCTTCCTCTTCTGAGCCTTTCCAGTCCCGAAGCCCAGTCCCGGGATGGGGGTAATCCCCACCCCACCCATCTCGCCAGTACCGCTTGCTACTTGCAGAATTTGGAGAGCTCAACTTTGGCCATAAAGCACTTTTGAATAGTGAAGTTTCCAATTCAGAGCCCTCTATAAACGCCCAAAATCGGTACACATGGATTCCCTAATCCTGTCAGAAAGCAGTTCCTTTAATTTAGAATCGTTTTGGTGGTATGTATTTGCTCCAACAAGAGACATGATGATCAGTAAGCTTAGTTTGTGGATACAGAAAGGTTTGTGTTTGTTGGTTTGTTGGTTTGTTTTAAGCAGTTATCCAGTTGCAGGCAACTAGTTCTTGATTCCCTCTCCTACCAAGGGAGTTTGTCACTTTTTTAGTTATAGGCTGAAGTCTTCCCCCAGGTCAGAGAGGATGTCATTGCATTACAGCTTTTGAGAAAACTTTTGGGGGCTTAAACACTGTCTTCCTATCCTTAACCAGAGTGAGGCCACCTGAGAGATTTTTAACTTCCTTAAGGCTGGGATTGAATAGATTCAATTGAAAAGATGTGTAAGGTTTATTTACCTTCAGCCACCTTAGAGTGCTCACTAATGCCTTCCTATATTACTCACTTAGATTCAGCCCCTAACCTCTCCCTTGGTGGAAAGAGGACAAGCAGTTCAGATTCTTCTTTCAGTTCATTATGAAAAGGAAAATGCTTTTAACAGGTTGGGGCATCTTTATAAGATATTCAGGAAAAATATGACAAGGGAAGTGGAAAAGACCATTCGGTTATTTCAGTGGATTACTTTTGTAGTGCAAGGTTATGAAACACTGGATTAAACATTTTACATTTGCCCTCTCCCACTCTGCCTTTAGCTGGAGGAAGTATTTCTACTATTGACTTTCAATTTTGCATAATGCACCCACACCTTTCCAACAGTGGGGAAAGTAACATACTCCTCAGTCTGTTCTGTTAAAGGTCGCTCTTGATTTACACTCTCCACTCCCTCCCTCTCCCAACACACACTTATACAGAAGGCACATTTTTCTTGATCCAGAGAGAGTTGGGATATGCATAACTTTTTTAGTATTGCCCTGACTTTCATGCTTTTCAAACTGATATTAAAGTGTTCATCTTGAGATATAAAATGAAGTATTGAGAAATAACCACGTGAAGTATTGCTTAATTTTGTTTTAGTGTTTGTTGTTCAAGTTTTGTAGGAAAGACTTCAATTGGTAATAGCCTCCAAGAATCCCTTACTAGATTACTTCAGACCAGTTGTAAACGAATGACATTGTTGTTTCCAAAAGGGAACATGGAAGCTAAGATCAGTTCTGTTAAGGGATTCATCTGAGTATTTATCTTTCTTTTATTTTGAATGGTTTGTGGGAAGAAAAGGAGGACTAATGGGACAGAAGGCAGGTTAGAGAACCCAGTGAAAACTTGTTTTTAAGATTAAAGCCATTTTCCCAGACTATTGTCTTGCCACAAGTGACAACACACAGAGCAGAAGTCATGAAAGTGGATTACTGTCACTCTAGGCTATTGGAGGCCCAGAGTACCCTAGCATTAATTCCTAAAGAAAGGTAGAGAAACCTAGCCCTCTTCCCTGTGTTTGCCCTGCAGCACTCTCATTGCTTAAATGTTCAGGGCTCAAAGTTGATACAGACCTCAGCTGGGTCTAGGTGGCAGGGCTTCCCCTTTGAGGGGAAGCAGATTGTCTCTGTGGAACTGAGGGGGGAAGCCAGGTGGCTAAAAGAAGAAGCCTGAGGGGATGGGACACTGTAGCAGGAGAGCTGTGGCCACCAGTCCCCTGGCAGGATAGCAATCAATGAGTCAAAGCTAACAGTGAATGCAAGAGAACCAGGAGTAGGACCTCTTGGGTGCAAGAGACTAACCTTGTAACTTGTTCCACTCCTCCCCCTGGGCTTCCATCCTAGGTTTTCTGGGATTGGAACCTAAGCAGAGAAGGGGAGTGTGGTAAGGAAACATGCCTAACCTCAGTCCAACATGCATACATGAGTGGAGCTTGCAGAGATCAGGAGACACATCCCAAGTCCTCAGTGATCTGTGTATCTGGCTTGTGCATTTATGCATGGCCAACGGGGGCGGGGAGGAAAGCCTGGTTTTCTCCAGTCACTCTCTCTGGGGTTGGTGTGTTTCCTCTCCCCCTAACCCTCCACCTTACCCCTTCAAGACCAAAACGAATTGAAACTCCATTGCCTTTGCCTGCTCTGAGCCTAAAAACTCAGGATTTGATAAGGTTACTGCACCATTGATACAATTGCAGATTTTTTAAACCCTTCTCAAAGAGACAGATGTTTGGGCTGATTAAGAATTGAGGAGGAAACCTGCAGCTGCACCAAGGAATAATCTATTGGACAAATATTTTAATAAAAAAATATGAAGAGATCAGCCCGACCTTGCAAGGTCTTCTGCTTTAAAAAATCTTTATCAAACCCCTATTCTATGGCTTCAATAAACAGAACCCATTACCTCACGGCATCTTTTGTTGGCCCCATACAAGAGAGAACAAAATGGTTATTCAGGGGAACGCTTTCGATTTTTATTGTGGGTAGCCTGCACAAAGAGCCGTGTTATTGTATTTAAAAGAACCATCTGTAGCAGAAACAATGGCATCAAATTATCTTTGAATACCCACTGAAAAAACATAAAGCTTTTTTTTTTATTCTTCTTCTGTACGGTGGGGGGGATAGAGCAGTGTTAGGATAACTGACTTTTTTGTTGTTCTCTGGGTGCATTCTTCTCACTCCCCCTCTCTCTCCCCCTCACCCTCTCTCTCCTCTCTCTCTCCCTCTCCCTCTCTCTCTCTCTTTTAAAAAATCAGCCATTTGGGGTTTTAAGCCATAAACGATTTTTCTTGTTGCAGGGGATTGCAGTGGCAAAGCTAGGCTAGGTCTTGGAGGCTGGTGTAAGGCGAAGCGGGTGAAGGCAGGAGGCTGATGGAGAGACTGAGGGGAATAAAAGCCGAAATGGATTCACGGTGCCTTGGATGGAGGACGAGAGGGGAATTGCAAGCTCCTTCAACTCGTTCTGTCCGGTGAGAAGTGATCAAGCTTGGGCTGACAAGAGGCTCAGGGAGCCCTCACGTTCTTTCGCTTTTTTACCTGCCAATCAAACTGCTACAAGACAACACCCTGATCTGGCATGGACATGTAAGTAGCTTGCAACCCAACTTTGACATTCACTGCTAGCTCACTCCTCTCCGCCCACCCCCCCAACTCACTTTCTTCCCTCTCATTCTATTTTTTTTCTTTTGACCTTTAAGAGATCTGGAAATACATCCTGTGTAGCAGTCATTTAACACAGACAGATTTAAGTCTTAAAGCGTTAACTTTTGGAATTAAACACTAATTTTGATTTCTTTAACAAACGCAGAAATGAAATGACATTATTTTATTCTCTTCTGAACAGTTTTAGGGCTGAGCATAATCAGTTGCCTTGCAGTGGTGTGTGTGTTTCCTTTTCTATTAAAAATTTTTTTTTAAATCCGTGAGCCCCCAGAGAGAAATGCAGAAATGAAAAATTCAGGCTTCCATTTCAAAAATATTAAATTCTAGCATTTCATCCCTGCAAAGAACCTTCTCCATACCAAGGTTACATGGAGTAGAGTGAGTTGAGTCAAAAGGTACATGTTAAGGGATTACTACTGTTTCATCGTGCATCTTACTATTTTGGTGGTGATTGAGGGAAGGGATGTGAAAAAAGAGAAGGAAAGGGGCATGGCGACATTTTGTTCTTTATAAGAGATTGACATTGAGGGGGCCAGAAAGGCAAGAGGACAGGATAAGCAGGAAATATTACCTGAGAGAAGGAATTACAGAGCATGGCGATGCTGGAAGCTAGGAAGGCTTCTGCGGGAAGTTGTGCGAGGGGGAGATAGGGGCTTGCTCTCTGGCTCCCTCTAATGGCAATTTGAACCCATATTTTACTTTCTCAATTCAGTACTGGGAAAAGCAGCTGGGTTTTTGTTGTTGCTTTTGGTTTTTTTCTCCACAGACTTAGAAACTAGAGACTATTAGCGGAGTAAATTGATTGTTTTCAACCCCGAAACTTAAGTATATGCCTTAAAATTATCAATGGTTTTTCTTCAAACATTCCTGTTCTCCTGAAATTCGTTAGAGTAATAGAAGTAAGGCTAATGGCAAATTGATTTATAGAGGATGGCCCATGCCCAATTAGTAATTTGGGGAAAGGGATTCCTTTCCCACCTGAACAGCATTCTGACTCTTCTAATATACTCGAGAGGTGTGGCTGGGTGGAGTGGGGAGGGATGATTTGGAAATTGCAGATTCTGACACTGGCTCATTATAATACAATTTAAAGGGGGCTCTTAGGAACCTCTGTTATTTCGACATGTGGTGGTAAGGGGGCTTTACTTCCCGCCTCCTTTTTCTTTTTTTCTTTTTCTTCTTTCTTTCGTTCTTTTTTTTTTTTTTTAATTTGGTAGATAAAGGTTAATCTTGGGCTGAATGATAGAGCTATGATTGACAAGAGAAAAGGTGTTGAGGGCAGGTCGCGCTGTCTTATTTACAGCCCACTGCTTGCTGTAGAGTCTTTGTTAGGACTGGAAAGCTAATTTAGTGCTGATCAAAAGCACCACAGAGTTAAAGGACTGGTAATGACTGCTAATTTCATTTCAGCCTCATGCATCCCCAACTGCTGTAATTAAAGACATGCTATTTAAATACAGGTGAAGGGTGGTTTTTTTTTTTTAAGTTAGGGTGGGGGTGAGTGGATTACAATTTTATGTAGATTTCATCTTATACTTGGGTATTATGTAGTCCAGCATTAAAAAAAATTTTTGTAGAGTCGCTTCTTGTCATTTATACCTGGCTTTGCAGAATACGCAATGTGAAACGTGTCAATCACATAAAAGTCTCTGTTTAAAGAAAGAAAGGGGGGAAAGGGATGCAGAGGAGTAACTGTTTGGGGGGATTTAAATATTTGGGTCTCTTTTTTTTTTTCCCCTTCAAATTAATAGAAAGACCTTCGAAATAGCTAAGGTATTTGAAACTTGGGGCAGGGTGAACAGGCCAAAGAGATCAATGTCAGCTTTTTAAGTACTTCTAAAAAGATCATGTGAACAGATGGAAAAATATATTTTTAATTAAATAATTTCCCTCACACTGTAGCTGCAGTGTTGGCTCAGAAACCATGTAATTCCTCAACCGATAGGAGTTTCTTTATGAGAACATCAAAGGATAAAAAGCTCTACATTTTCGTAGTTGGTTAAAATTGATAACCCCCCCCACACACACACACACGCACACGCACGCACACACACTTACACACACCCCAAAAAAGAATTTAGCCTTTAATCTCTTTTTATCCAAGAAGACTAAAGCTCTGTACTCGACCCCGCAAGCGGCTCTCGCCTTCCGGGGCTGGAACCCGGCTCAGATGTGAAGCGACGCTGAGCCGCCGCGCAGGTTCGTGCCCAGCGCCCCCTGTTGGACTCAGTAGGAGCTGCGCAGCGCCAGTCCTAGAAATAGCTAGAACTTTGCTCTGGGGTTAAATAAAACTCTTTATTACCCTCCAAAAAAGAGATAGGGTAAAGAAGCAAATTGTTATATCCTTAAAAGATAATATAAGTTTAATTCAATAAAAAGTTAAAAGGAGATAACAATTTTAATTCAGTAAAAAATAAAGAAGGCTCTATTCCACCTCCTCATATCCTGGCAGCCATCCATCACCCCATTCAGTGATAGTAAAACAGGCAGAAGAGGCGTGATTTTAAGAGAAAGAGAAAGAAAATTTTCCTCTGTAGCAGTGGAGAACCAAACAAAAGTTTTTTCTCCCGCTCTGTCCAGATTTGGAAAAATAAAATGGAAGATGGGGCTGCGTGCTGTTTTGACGTTGTCAGCAGCATCTTGAATGCCCTCAGAAATCCTTCGAGTAACTGAGTCTCTGAGTAAACGAAAGAATTTGATCCTTTTAAAATTTATTTTCAGAGTGTAATTAAAAGGCCTGTTTCTTCTTTTAATGTTTCCCATCCCTCAAACCAATTTGATCAAACTTTTCCTTCCCTGGCTAGCGATTAAATTCCAGATATCTGAAATTTCTTAAACAGTATCTAGTGCCTGACATACACACCCTTTTTTTCTGAGCCATAAGATTTCAGGAAAGGAGTGTCAATGGTAAAAATAAAATAAAATAAAATAAAAAGTATTCTCTTTTGAAATTCAGCATTTTCATTGATCAGGAATCCAAATTATCCTAGGGGTAGAGGAGCATTTTTACACTTTCAAAAACTACCTGTCTACATATGAAAGAGTTTTGGCTTTTTCTTTGGTCAGCAAGTGAGGGCAAAAGTACACTTTGAATTCGTTCAGAAAGGCAATTATAAAAATGACACATCCACTAAATTTAAAACAGTGGGAAAATAGGGGTTTGTTTATGTGCTTAAAATCAGACTGAAACAATATGTGTGCTAAATGAACACATATGATCTCAACAAGGTGTTATGATTTCTATCTTGAGGAATGTACTTACAATTTTAACTTTTATATAAAAACCTTAAGAAGTTGAGAGCTTGCTTATTGTTTTTTAAAGTTTGCCTACTGAAGAAAACTAGCTTAATTTTCATAGCAGAATTACTTTTTAAAATGTATAACACTGTGGCTACCGAAATTGTTTTCAATGTTGATCTTCCCCACCTCCCACAGTCATCGGACCTGAGATTGTGTTTTCAAGGAAGTTTCTGTTTGGTAAGATGAGAGACGCTTTCTCCATCTGATTCCAGAATCGAGTCTCAGCTTAAGCTTCTCAATAAATGAGTTTGGATACAGTGGTAGGAAGAGAATTAAGGCATTTAATCATTTTTTACCTGGAATTCTATCCAAATGATGGGCAAACAGGATTCCCTGCTACAGACACCCGTTCCCCTACCCTTTGCTTCACCAAAGATGATTGCCCATTACACAAATATTAAGTCCAGGCCAACTTTGGTGCCAACCCTGTTAAGGTAACAGTGCTTCTGACAAACACGGTCCAAGACTGCCTGCAGCATGGGGAGGCCAAAGCCAGCAGAATCTTGGAGGCAACCAGGTAAAGGAGATATACTTGCTTGCTGTTCGGAAGTGATGTAGAATTTGCAAAAGCAGAGGCCAGAGGTTTCATACCCTCTTCCTCCCCAGGCGGTCTGGCCTGTATGGAGGGGGCAAGGGGAGGAGCCTGCACCTGGCTGCGGGAAGAAGGCAGGCAGTGAGCCTCCAAATTCCCAGGGCCCAAGGAGAAAGCACAACCCCTAGTTTAGAAAAAAGAACTGAACAAGTGGGTGGCCTAGGTCTGGAAATACCACCCAGCTCTCCCAGCACAAAGTCATTTCTGTGGTTTCAGGCGGCCTCAGCCCCTGCTGGAAACTCACGCCCCTCTTTGGCCAGCAGGAAGGCAGCCCTTCCACCTTGGGGGCTGGGGAGGGGTCAGTGAGTGACTGACTCCTTAGTAGCAGGCAAAGCTGCAACACTGGCAACCTGCCGAGTTTCCGCCGCAGCAGCGAAGCGCCCTTTAGGGGCGGGGCGGGCATTTTTGGTTTCTTTACCAGCTTCCAGGCCTGAGCCCACAACTGTTGGTTGAGCTCCCTGCTTTGTAAGTAGTCAGTCTTGCCCAGTTCTGAGGGCGATCCAGGAGGATGAGCCAGCCTGGCTTTGGATCCATTGAGCGCTATGTCTTCAGCCCCTCTCCCCACCATTCCCTCACACCTTTCCTGGTGAACCCAAGCCTCACTCTGAAAGCCAGTATGTAGGGCTTTGAGTTTGGGAGCTATTTGGAGGAGGAGAAAATCGTTGATTATTAAAACCAAGATTCAAGGAGAAACTCAATTATTATTATTTGCCCTTTTACATTATCTTTAAACTTTGAAGATCCTCTAGTCCCATTGATCCAACCCTGAAACAGACAAGGCATCAGGGAGAAAGCCTAGCCTAGCTTGAAGGAGCTGGGGTATAGACAGATACTCATCTCTCCACCATTCAGCAGGCAGATAAGCACTTCTAGGCTGTGGGTCCTAATCCAGGGCACAGCTGCTATGTGGGTTGCTGAAGGGTGTTGAAACTACAAGTACAACTTGACACCATTGAGCCCACAGTGCTTGTCAATAATCTGTGAATTAGGTGCAGAGATTGTCACTGTAGATCATAACAGTTTCTGGAGGACTCATTACAGCCTATCGTGTAAATGATCTTCAAATTAAGGGGGGGAGGGGAAAGGAGTAGGGAGAGCCTACAAAAAGGGAAGAAGGGTGGGAGGGGAGATAAAAGTCAGAGACCCAGATCCTTAGGAGCCTTTAAAGATTATCAGGCTAGCGATCTGAGAATTCCACTGGGATGGGTTTGGAAGGCCAACTCTGTCTGAGCCAGGGCTGCAAAGGGGGCACTAGGGGTTGAGCAGAAGTGGGCCCCTGGGAAGGCAGACTTCTCAGACATGTCTTTTGACAGCAGAAGAGCTTTGGGGAGAGGGCTCCAGATGTCAATGGGAGGCCTAGAGGATGCCAGCCCGCCCAGGATGGGTGTACACTTTCATTTAGAGTAGCTTCCAAAGCTAGGCAATGCTGCAAATCTTGGAGAAAAAGTGGCTAATAGTTTTGTTTAGAGCTGATGGTAATTGTAGGTGTTTTGTTTTTTTTTTTAATAGTTTGCATTCAGTACTTTTTCATGCAAACAGGTGAAAGTCTTTCTTCCTTTTTCTTTAATAGTACTCCTGTCCCTCAGGCGCAGGTTAAGCAGATCTTTCTTCCCCCACCTTGCTTTTGGGGGTGCCAAACCTCTCTGCCTTCTGAGGTAGTTGAGTTGTCACTTTTTGTGAGTTTGTATTATGTCTGATTGTACTTCCAAAAGGGGATTTTGCAAGTAACACAGGAGCAGTATGCACCATGAGATCTCCAGAAGGAAGAAAACTAAATCCCATTGCTGTAGCTTGGAAGGGACCAGGCTAAGGGAAAGATGCTCTCTCTGCTTGGTGTATTGCCAATGCAGTGTGTGTGGAGCCCAGCATGCACTGAGGTGTCATTCATGTGTCATTTAAAATGGTCTAGAAAAAGCTTAAGGAATGTTTGTTTTCCACTCAAAAGTTGTGGTCACAACTAAATGAAATAATCAGAGAATTTGAAACAACGATCTTTTTCCTGAAATGAGGATAACAATCCTAGTCACTGGAAAATTAGGATTCTGAAGAAACCTTTTTCTTTTGGTATGATTAATTGCACAAGATAGTGCGGTCAGTCAGGGAGGTATGTAGTAAGACTCCCAAGCTGCAGCAATGGTTTAGAGGTATGAAAAGGCCCAAGAATTTTTTGGGCCATTTGCAGTTCCTGGGGATCTGTTTGCTGGGTTTTTATTTTTGTTTTTCATTCCCTTCTCCTAAATTTTAATATCAAAATCATAGGTTCATTTTTTTCAATACAAATGAAAACCACTGGTGGCAGCTTTTTAAGTTTTCAGTTTGTCTCTTTAAAAGGGGAATTTATATTTAAATAGATTATTTAATGGGCACACTGAATTTTTTCCCCTGCACAACAGCTGCAGTGCAGAGATGGAATCTTATGTTAAAACTGCTTGATAATTCAAAAAAGGAAATAAAATTGTGAAGTATGAATCCCCTTCTCCAGAAAATATTTGAGCTGGAATATATGAAGGATATACATATATAATACTATTAGCAATATGATTGTTATTGTATATAACCCTAAAGACGTACATAAGTGATTACATATTACTTTTGTTGCTGTAATTTGAAAGACAAAATATAGTTAGTTTTCTAACTATTGAATTCTTTTAAAAATGTATTTATTTCGTCAGTGGGAATTAGATGAAAGAGAATGAGTATAAAAAGGAGCTAAATGCAGAGCAGCCCTGCATTCCTTGGGTTTCAAGGGTCCTTACAGCTCTTGAGTGAAATTATTTGGTGAAATTGGGTCTGGACTGAAATAGCATTTGTTATCCCCTTATTCATTTGTTATGTGTAATACCACTTCTGGAAATTAAAGGCAAGGTGCTGAAGGGACAGACAAGAAGAAAAAACATGATTAAGCAATTTTAAATTGTCAATCTACCATGCATCCATATGCACATCTATGCCTTAGTAAATAAGAAAGGATAGAGGTATATGCTTGTCTTTTTATCATCTAGAAACATTTATTATTTCTGTTCCTGTCAATAATCCTTCATGCTTCCAAAATCTGACAAGTTTGGCAATAGAAAGAAAGTGGGGGAAATGTAGATGAAGGAGTCTCTATCATGTTAAAAATTGCTTTATAAAAATTTAAGTGTCTCCTCTAGGATTTCTTGTGGGAGATCCTTCACAGTCTAAAGCAAATGGAGTTTGATAACAGTACAGTTCTAGTCTAATTTTTGTTCTTACTTTCAATATTCTAACAGTTTCCTGCTTTTTTCTTTTTTTGATTATTTTTGGGAAATATATGGTGCTTTTGTAAGGAAAACAATTCCTCTAATACTTTTATTTACCTTCATTTATCTGTATTTGTCTATAAATCTTGGAGAATCAGGTGTTGATCATCTGGAAGTCTTGTGGCATGATCCAACTTGAAATGATTGAGGTTTTTTGCAGTTTAGAGGGGAGAAGGAAACAATTTAAAAATTGGCTTATACCATTTCTTTAGTCTGGAATTCTCAGTTTTCTTTTTTCTTATATTGAAGGATAAATATCAATGAAATCTCATCTTACCAGATTACACCGGCATGATCCTAAATGTTGAAATCTTCTTTTATTCTTGGCTTTTAAAATCAGGAACTTTTCTCATGTTGCCGTACTTCTCTTTTTAGTTTTGTTTCCCTCTTACCATATTACTGCTATGATCTCTTTCACTGCAGTATGATCACTGCTATGGTCACTTCCACTGGAGCTGTTTGGAAGGTTAGGATCCGAAGGAAATAAGACAAAAAGGGGAGGGGAAAAAAAAAAAAAAAGCCTTCATTTGGCCAACTCCAACTCCTAATATATTTAACCAGTTCCAGAATTAGAAATCCATTCTGTACATTTTCTTCTATTTTTCTGTCTTTTTCTCTTACATAATGAAATTAAAACTTTTGGAGCCCACAGTTGACATTTTTCAGAAAATTGAGTTATCAAGGCAGTAATTATTTCACGGGGAGATAAAACTCTCATAGCCCTAACTGTCAAATAGGGCCCTTTTCAGATTTTAATTACAAAATAAAATTAGTCTGCTCTTCCTCGGAATGGTTTGTGAGTGGTTAAACAGAGCTTTCCCCCCAATACTGGTGGTCGTCAAACTCTGCTAATTAGCAATGCTGAGAAATTCCAGTTAACAAGGACATTCTCCAAGACTCTGCAGGTTCCCTGCCGTTTGCCTTCATTTCCATAAGAAGATTAAGAGAGGAGGGGAACACACTCAAATGCAGATGCAGAAAAGAAGCGTTTTTTAACAAGCATCATAATAGTAAGATGCTTGGCTAGTTCTCACCTAATTACTGCAAGTTAAACCTCTATTTGCCACTAAGAAGAAAAAATAAGTCTACAGTCCCCTATCTCCACAAAATTGTTAGTTGGCTTCAGATTTAATACTTGAGGAGGGATGAGTGGAGTTTAGGAGGAAAATATCAATGCAAAAGATTTTTAAATAAAATTGAGTTACACTTGTTAAGGATTTGAGGTTGAAGCCTATAGTAAAACAAACTCAAATCAGAATATCCTGGGCATTATGCGTTTTTTCCTTAATTTCTAATCTTACTCTGAAAGTGCAGTTTTTGCTGCCTAAAGAAGGGAAATATTACAGAGTCTTTAGATTAAGCACTTTCAATTTTCATAAATTGTGCCAATGGCAACATTTTAAATTCTCAGAGGATGAAGCACCCTCTTCCAAATCTTATTTTGATTCCCCAGTAGTCAATGATGTATTGTTATTAGTACTGTAGCCGTCTGTTATAAACCTAAAACAGTGCTGCTTCTGTCATCTATGATGATTGTTATAGTTATTATTATATTTAGGGCCCAGTAATGGTGCTGGATTGAAATAGAGTGGCCGGTGATCTGATTTTTTAAATGTATATGTTCTTAAAAATCTAATGAGAAAATTGTTCCTGCTATCATCATCTTCTTTAATCTTATTTTCATTGCACATTATTATGCATAAACACCATCCACAGTTAGTTTATTGCCTTGATAAGTACAGCAGGCTTAATTAAAATAAAGCTGTAAATAAATGCAACCAATGATAACACAATTGTAATGTATTTCCATAGCTTATTTATATGATAAAAGCAATTAACAAAAGACCTAGCCAGCCCCTTTAACCTCTTAAATGCATTATTGTAGAGTTCAGGCACAAACACATGCATCTGAGAATGTATAAAAGCTTTCATATATCATACCAAGGAAAAATTTGTGCCTCTTATTACTACCCTTTAGAGAGAGATTAATATTTGCTTCTATAACCATCTGTTATTAATATTTAATGTATATATACTACCATTATCCACACCAACCCCTTGGTTTTTTGTTTTTGGGGTTTTTTTTTCCCCCTCAAACTTAATTATCCATAAGCTTTTAAAAAGTTTTCGGAATAATGCTATTAAGCGCAGACCAATGCATACACAATCATAAAATGAATTCTTGGTCTGTCTTTCATGGTGTCTGGACAATCATAATTCATTCATATGTTGAATCTCATAATTTGTACCTATTTTTTCCCATGGTTTAACCTCCCACTTATCTCGAGGTTATATGTACATTTCTAAGTTAAGCGAATTAAATCCGATTCTTGTGATTTGATTCTATAGCTTATATGTTAACTTTTCTTTTGTTTAGATTACGTGTAATTAGTTTGATCTTCTTCCCATCCCCCTCATTTTTTTTCTTTAATTACTTCCAAACACCTTTTGAAGATAAAAGCAATAGTCTTTGGAAAAGAGAATCCACCAGTAGGGGGCGCACCAGCCACATCCCTGAAACCAGACGCGCTGAAAAGCCGCTGGCCGCCTTCTCTTCTCCAGCTTAACTCAACCTTTTCTCTTTCCTAATCTCCAGATCCATGTTTAGTTTAATATTACACCTTGAATAAACAGAAGACACTGCTTTATTTTGAAGAGTACCATATATTTATGAGTTTCCAGAAGGCTAGCTTCATCCCTCCCCAGTTCCTAATAAGTAAAAAACAAACGAAAGTAACTTCAGAGCAAAAAGGAGAATTGCAGGGGGAGAGGCTGATGGGAAATAGCAATTTATTAAGAAAAGTCTGCAAGATTCTTTTTCACAACTTTTCTGGGTTTCCAGTGAGCATACCTATCGAGTTTGACAAGAACTGAAACGCCTGTGAGGTCAGGGAATGGAAAAGTTGGGAGGGAGTGGGGAGGATGGTTATGGGAAGGTTAGTAAGGAACAAAACAATGCACAGTTTGTAAAGATAATAAATGGAACGTGGCCTACGGATACTATTCAGTACATTTTCTTAGGGTGAGTAAGGGTAGATCAGGGGAGGAGGGGGGCGGAGAAGAGGGTTACAGAAGAAAGAAAATAAGTAACCCTGATGGTTTAAGCCCTTTATAAAAAAATAAATAGCATCAGGTTTTTTTTTTTTTCTCCCCCCCCCCACCCCCCGGCTTTGTAGTCAAGTGCATTTTAGCCACAAAGATCCCAACAAGAGAGTGGAAGGAAACTTAGACGGGGCTTTGTTTGACTCCATGTAGCGACAACAAGAGAAACAAAACTACCTATTTGTAACGGACGTGCTGCCATTGCTCCGCGCATTGAGAGCCTACCTATTGAAATCTTTACATCGGGACAATGGGAAAGCGGCTAAAATTACCCTCATGGGTCCTGGGAGGGCAAGATTCCTGAGCCCCTACTCCCGCCCCCATCCCTTCCTCCTCCAGCCCGAGCCTTGAGGGGGCTTCCCCCCTTCCCCAATCCTGGTCGCCTTCCTCCAGCCAGCCCGGCCTGCACCTGTGCCTGAAGGAACACCACCCCGCCTCCCAAGCCTGGAGCCCCATCCGAGCGCAGCCCCAGCCCCTGGCGGCAGGGGCAATGCGGCCGTAGCCGTGGAAGTCAGTGGGGGGAATGCCAGGGCTGGTTCTGCTCGAGTCCTGGGAACTCTGCGTGGGAGGGAGTTTGTAAGCTCAAAACCCACCTCCAAGCTGTGCCCTGGGATGCCAGGAAGTTATTACACTCCCCCTAGTCTTCTGAGCGTCCTTCTGTTGCTCTTTCTTCCCTCAGCCCCCTTTGGAAACCGGCACCACCTGAGATCCCTCCTTTAGGAAGGCTCAGCAGAATGGGGAGAGAGAACGAGCATCCCCTTTGCACTGACTGAGTGGAAAAAGATGGGTAGGAGATGTGGCTGGGGTGAAGGCAAACCTCCCAGTTTCCTGCCCGGAAGGCTGAACTGGGCAGGAAAGAGCAGGGATTCGGCTGCTCACCCAGGCCCGGCCTGGCCTCAGCTCCAGTCCGAGCAGGATTTAGTTTTAAAACAGAGCAAATTACGTGGAAGCAAGGAGGATTTTGAGGACGGAGCTTTCAGTCTCTTAACTTCCCGTCGGGACAGTGTGACAAGGGGGTGAGCGAATGTCGACACCCTTGGAAGAAGAGGGGCAACCGGAAGAGCTAGGTTAGGGAGAAGAGCTGGAGCGGCTGGAGTTGGGGGGAAGTGTGCGGAGGAGTGGGAGAACAATGACACACCAACTCCAGCACGGCTGGTTTCCTGAAATACTAGTAGGACAGTCGCCCAGAGCCACCCTCTCTGCCCTGCCCCACCCCCACCCCAGCTTCTCGTGCCCCTGCCTCATTTCAGCAGCTCGCACCAAAAAGTAAATCAAGATTAAACTTAAAGAAGAAAAAAATCATACTCTTAGTGCTGTTTACCCACTTCCTTCGAAAAGGCGTGTGGTGTGACCTGTTGCTGTGAGGGGGGATACAAAGGTTTCTCAGTGGATGGCAGGCTGGCTGTGGGAGCCGCCTCCCCCTCCCTCTTCGCCGCGCCTCCCCTCGCCTCCCCCGCGCGGCCCGCGGCGCGGCAGGCCCCGCCCCCTTTCATGCAAAACCCGGCCGCGAGGCTGGGCTCGAGTGGAGGAGCCGCCGCGCGCTGATTGGTCGCTGGAAACCCATTTATTCCCTGACAGCCCCCGTCACATGGATGGTTGTCTATTAACTTGTTCAAAAAAGTATCAGGAGTTGTCAAGGCAGAGAAGAGAGTGTTTGCAAAAGGGGGAAAGTAGTTTGCTGCCTCTTTAAGACTAGGACTGAGAGAAAGAAGAGAGAGAGAAAGAAAGGGAGAGAAGTTTGAGCCCCAAGCTTAAGCCTTTCCAAAAAATAATAATAACAATCATCGGCGGCAGCAGGATCGGCCAGAAGAGGAGGGAAGCGCTTTTTTGATCCCGATTCCAGTTTGCCTTTCTTTTCTTCCCCCAAATTATTCTTCGTCTGATTTTCCTCGCGGAGCTCTGCGCTCCCGACACCCCCGCCCGCCTCTCCTCCTCTCCCCCCGCCCGCGGGCCCCCCAAAGTCCCGGCCGGGCAGAGGGTCGGCTGCTGCCGGCGGGCCGGGCCCGCGCACAGCGCCCGCATGTACAACATGATGGAGACGGAGCTGAAGCCGCCCGGCCCGCAGCAAACTTCAGGGGGCGGCGGCGGCGGTGGCAACTCTACTGCTGCGGCGGCGGGTGGCAACCAGAAGAACAGCCCTGACCGAGTTAAGCGGCCCATGAACGCTTTCATGGTGTGGTCCCGAGGGCAGCGGCGCAAGATGGCCCAAGAGAACCCCAAGATGCACAACTCGGAGATCAGCAAACGGCTGGGCGCCGAGTGGAAACTTTTGTCGGAGACGGAGAAGCGGCCGTTCATCGACGAGGCCAAGCGGCTTCGAGCGCTGCACATGAAGGAGCACCCGGATTATAAATACCGGCCCCGGCGGAAAACCAAGACGCTCATGAAGAAGGATAAGTACACACTGCCGGGAGGGCTGCTGGCCCCGGGAGGCAACAGCATGGCGAGCGGGGTCGGGGTGGGCGCCGGCCTCGGCGCGGGCGTGAACCAGCGCATGGACAGCTACGCGCACATGAATGGCTGGAGCAACGGCAGCTACAGCATGATGCAGGACCAGCTGGGCTATCCGCAGCACCCGGGCCTCAATGCGCACGGCGCGGCTCAGATGCAGCCCATGCACCGCTACGACGTGAGCGCCCTGCAGTACAACTCCATGACCAGCTCGCAGACCTACATGAACGGCTCGCCCACCTACAGCATGTCCTACTCGCAGCAGGGCACCCCTGGCATGGCGCTCGGTTCCATGGGCTCAGTGGTCAAGTCCGAGGCGAGCTCCAGCCCCCCCGTGGTTACCTCTTCTTCCCACTCCAGGGCGCCCTGCCAGGCCGGGGACCTACGGGACATGATCAGCATGTACCTCCCCGGCGCTGAGGTGCCAGAGCCCGCCGCCCCCAGCAGACTTCACATGTCCCAGCACTACCAGAGCGGCCCGGTGCCCGGCACGGCCATCAACGGTACACTGCCTCTCTCTCACATGTGAGGGCCGGACAGTGAACTGGAGGGGGCGGGGGGAGAAAATTTTCAAAGAAAAAGAGGGAAATGGGAGGAGAGTAAGAAACAGTATGGAGAAAAACCCGGTACGCTTAAAAAAAAAAAAATCATCACCCACAAAAAAAAATGACATCTGCAAAAGAGAACACCAATCCCATCCACACTCAAAAAACCGCGATGCCGGCAAGAAAACTTATGAGAGATCTTGGACTTCTTTTGGGGGGACTATTTTTGTACAGAGAAAACCAGGGGGTGGGGAGGGTGGGGAGGGCGAGGGAATGGACCTTGTATAGATCTGGAGGAAAGAAAACTACGCAAAACTTTTTAAAAGTTCTAGTGATACGGTAGGAGCTTTGCAGAAAGTTTGCAAAAGTCTTTACCAATAATATTTAGAGCTAGTCTCCAAGCGACGAAAAAAAATGTTTTAATATTTGCAAGCAACTTTTGTACAGTATTTATCGAGATAAACATGGCAATCAAAATGTCCATTGTTTATAAGCTGAGAATTTGCCAATATTTTTCAAGGAGAGGCTTCTTGCTGAATTTTGATTCTGCAGCTGAAATTTAGGCCAGTTGCAAATGTGCAAAGAGGAAAATTATTCAGATTTGGACATTTGAATTGTTTAAAAATTGTACAAAAGGAAAAAACTAGAATAAGTACGGGCAAAACCATCTCCATGGTATTCTTTAAAGGGGCAAAAGTTTTAGATTGTACTAAATTTTTTAAACTTACTGTTAAAAGCAAAAATGGCCATGAGCAGGTTGACATCGTTGGTAATTTATAATAGCTTTTGTTTCCCAACTTTCCATTTTGTTCAGATAAAAAAACAACATGAAATTACTGTGTTTGAAATATTTTCTTATGGTTTGTAATATTTCTGTAAATTTATTGTGATATTTTAAGGTTTTCCCCCTTTTATTTTCCGTAGTTGTATTTTAAAGATTCGGCTCTGTATTATTGAATCAGTCTGCCGAGAATCCATGTATATATTTGAACTAATACCATCCTTATAACAGGTACATTTTCAACTTAAGTTTTTACTCCATTATGCACAGTTTGAGATAAATAAATTTTTGAAATATGGACACTGAAATTATGCTTGAGTCTTTCATTTACTTGGATAACACTGTGTTTATACTCAACTCCTCGGGGAATATACTGTGCGCAGCCAAGAAAGCAAAGTACCTAAAACCTTGGTATTCTAGTCCAGTAGCATGTTTCAATGTGAAATGCAACAAATAAATGGCTAGATGATTAATTGAATAAGTACTCTTGAAAAATGGAAATGCTTATGTCATTTCCAAAATAGAAACGAGGGACATATATTGTAAATCCACCCCCTCCTTTTCTAAGCAGCATGAATAAGCATGATGGGGACTTAAACTGATTTATGCCACTTGTTGCCAGAAAGGAGTCAATTCTGGAAATTTTCATGTAGCTTAGCAGATGGGGTATTGAGCCAAATCAGAACCAGGTTGGCTGGTTTTGTTTTCATTTTCTTCACAGCACAATGGCCCTTTGGAACGTGGTTATAAGGGAAAATGATGCTTCTTGTATCGGAATAATTGCAAACTAGACTAGCAAAGTGCTCATCTGCTGGGTGGTTGTTTGGATTACTCTGGCCCTGCTATTGTCTGAGAAGAAATAAGTGGTTTGCTTTCTTTGTTCCTTGACTTCATAAACTTTCTCCTACATTTTTCTGTTTAGGGGCGAGGGAAATCAAAGAGCGTCTTGCAAATCTCCCTGACTTATCACGGCTATTATTACTATTATTATTATTTATTTTCTTTTTTCCTCTCTCTCCCTCCACGAATTCCATTTCTTAAATTGGCAGCGCGGTTCCAAGCCTGTAGCCCCAAATCGGATAATCTCTGCAGCTGATAACAAGCAAAAGAGAAGCCAGGCAACAGCCATAGTAAAGAAGAAAACAATCAACTCTGAGGTAGATATTTTACTTTGTCCGGTCTAATCACATTTGAAGATGATTGTGCTTTTGATCTGTTAACCATGTTTTACTACAGTGGTGGAGAAGTAGGGGGAGGAGGAAAGGGGTGGGGAAACAAGGTTGGATTTGTTTTCTTTTGCCCTAGGAAAGGTAAAGAAAGACTATAGTTGTCCTCAGTGGGAGCGGAAAAGTTGAGGAATCGACATGGTCTTTGAATTAGCGGTGTTTCTGTATCACAACCGACGCGCACGCTTTGGCGCAGGCAGAGAATCTGTAAAACCGATTCTGAGACTTCTTTTTATTCGCTGCTCACCTCGCTCTTCTTCCCCCACCAACGGGGACCAGGAACCTAAAATCCGGCATTAAGAGCGTAGGTTTCCTTCCTACAATTTCAAGGGCTTGTTGTGT
Source organism: Phacochoerus africanus (assembly GCF_016906955.1). Taxonomy (NCBI): domain Eukaryota; kingdom Metazoa; phylum Chordata; class Mammalia; order Artiodactyla; family Suidae; genus Phacochoerus; species Phacochoerus africanus. The sequence goes on from NC_062544.1 coordinate 200,029,752, forward strand.
GAACTTGCTACAACTTTGGAGAAGTTGGAATCCAGCTGCGCTTTCCACCTCTGAGTAAAGCACCGGCTGCAACCACTAAGTTAGCTCATCCCGTTGGTTTGCATCTTCTCGTTTCCAAGAAATTATTTCTTTCTTGTGGTGTTGTTAATGTTAGTTTTGGACTCAACTGGGGATATCTTCGCATTTTCTGTATTTTTATTTCATGTGGATTACTTTATTTTAGGTGCTTGTTGGGTTTTATTTATTCCTTCTTTTAATCCTCATTTTTAGGGTAATATTGTACTGGGAAAGGACAATTATTATGCCAGTTCCCAATTCTAAGTGAGGCATTTCCCCCCCTAATTAATGCAGAGACTCTAAAAGAATTTCCCCCAGCCTGGCCAGCCATTGTAATGCATATACGGATTATTCACGTGGTAATGAGCACATTCGCCAGTTCTTGCTCACACATACGAATAAAAGAAACTTTGAATAAAGATCCAAGATCCAAATGATCTTGCTGGGGGGTGGGGAGAATATTCCCGGAATTTAAGCCAATCAACTATATGGTATGTATATATTTGAAAAATAAAAATAGAAATATATTAGAAATGTATATTGGTATTCAGAGTAATTGCACTGTGCTAACCTCCTAACCTCCTTTTTAAAAAAAAGAGCCCACAAAATCAGACTAAAAACAACAACTTTTTGGCAAAATACTCAGGTTCAAATATTTTGCAAGAGGAAAGAGCAATATCGTGAAAAGTTGAACTAGTTTTGAATGATTATTACTGTCTGCATAGAATGAGAGAACTACTGTTCCCCTCCTAGTCTTCTATCTCCTAACCAAATGAAAGCCAAAATATTTTGTTTGCAAATATAAACCATTTTGATAAACTGCATTTGAGGAAAATCACTAATTTGATTGGGTTAAATGGTTCCCCAAGATGTGTAGTTTCATGTCAAGATTAATATTGAACATACAATATTTTAATTATGACATGATTTCCAAGAAGAGGGTAAACCTATAACATTGCCCAGAGATGATTATCTTCCAGTGCTGTTAGAGTGTTCAGTTCCTTCCTCGGAATATTATCCTGCTCACTAAAACCATTCAATTTGCAGTCAAAAGAGTGAATTTAATGTTTTGTTAACCTTATACACAGAATAGAAATGTGCAGAAAGATGAGATTATAGTTTGTTCCCTCTGCAATTTTTTTCTTTCCCTGCACCACCCCCTCCCATACTTTAAATAAAGAGTGTTAAAATATTTTGCTGAGCTGTAGTAGATTAGCAAGGTTTCTTGCCAATGCTGGGAAGCTGGTATTACAGACGGTCCCAGGGGAAAATGGCTCACATTAACCACTAAATGAATATTTGACAAGGGCTCATTCGGAGGTATTATTACTATAAACGTGTCCCTACTGGACTTTTCAAGGGTCAAAGAGCAACGCTTCAATTAATTATTTAGTCTGCTAGTAGATTTGGTTGTAATAGCTGTACTTATTTCTAGAACCGACACATTCTTACAGTAGGAAATCTCAGGAGAATCTTCTCCATCAGCAATGCCTTGGATTGAAATACACACAGAGCCCTGGAATTCTAAAGCTGACTTTTTCATAAAATCTTTTCCTGGACTGGGAGTGTGTTTGCGGGGGGGGGGGGGGGGGGATTATAGTCTCTTTTCCAATATTATTTTCTGGTTTTGGCTTAAAAGAAAAAACAACATAATAAGTTATCTTAATTTTGACATCTTACCTGGTGTGGTCTTTTAGGGCCTTGTAATTTGGTGAGGGGAGGGATTTATTTATAACCTTTGCCTTTTTAAAGTGGGGATGTCAGGATTTCAGAAATTCAGGCAGGCTTTGAATTTAGAAAGGGTACATCTTCCTGTTTCCCGGTAAACTTTGGGTTTTAAAACAGAAGGCTCATAGGCTGAGTACTAGCAGTCTGAGTAAACTGGGGTACAAAATAATCCCTCCTCCATTTCCTACCTATTGGGCTAAACACTTCCAGGTATAGTGGGGGCAAGTGTTCCATTTCTGCCATGTCATAAGTTCCTCCGTGGCCCCAGGTAAAATGGGAAGGGGATGATTTTGAGAGTTAGAGTCTTTGACAATAATATAAGGTGAATGAATAAGAGATAAGCTGAAAGGGGTGGGGGACGGGGGATGCAGTAATTACAAACCCAATTCATTCAGCTTTTCAGAACTTTTGTTGTGGGAGCTCCATTGACGGGTTTTGAGCTGCCACTTTTCTCACATTATAAAGAACTGATCAGCGCCTCAGGGGGACAAGAAATACCGCTTAACTGCATAGTGATGGGGTCTTCATTTAGAACCCTTACAAGAAGAAAATTAAACAGTGCCTTTGTGTGCACAAGGTTTACTTTTCAACTGCTAACAGTTTATAGCTAACTGCTCTGAGATTGAAGTTTGACTGTGGTTTGATCACCTGCTAGTTGGCACTGCTTATTTATTTATTTGTTGTAATTAAAAGAGTTTTTTTAATATTCCCCTCCCTTTTATTTATTGCTTTTGCAAAACAGGTTCTTATATTTTGCTTGGTGGAAGGAACTTCCTTTGACATGAGCTTTAGCAGAGGCTTGCCTTAACATTCTCCAGCACTTCCCCCTCCCATTATTGCGTTAAAATAATTTGCATCTCACTGTTTTTTATGCTGCCTTTCCTTACTCTCAGAGCAAAGGCTGCTTTTCAGGACAGCCACAAGTGAAATTGAGAGTGGGTGTTGATTTATTTCTTTTTTGACCAAAGTTGGAAGATGACTGGATAAATTTCCTTAGGGACTTCATCTATGAAGTGACTCCCTTAAAGACTGGAGAAAGAGAAACTTCTTGACCTTTACTATGAAAATATGGATGAAGTCCAAAGGGACACAGCTTCCGGAGTTCTAGAGTAAGCAGTTGTGGAGGGAACTTTCCAAAGATAGGGAAATTGCCTAAACCAGAGAACTGGTTCTGGGTCTTTCATAGTTATTTTCTATTTAAAAAAAAAAAAAAAAAAACTTTCCTGGAAATATGACCTCTGATACCACCCAGGGAGACTTTATGACCTCTCTCACTTCTGCCAATGTGGTCCAGTTTTACACTTTTTGTTTTCAATTTTCGTATGTTTTGTTTATGCAGCCTTTAGGAAATAATGGGCTTGACTTTCTTATTTTGACTAAGAGACTTATCTTTGGGAGGGTGGGTTGCTAAGACAAGGTCAGGATTTCCTGTGGCATGGAGCTCTTTCTGTATATGGTTGTAGATGGATTTTACTTTCTAAATGGTGTAATGGTGATATTTCGGATTCCTTGAGCGGTGGACTCAGTTTTCCTTCAAAAACAAATAGACCGTCCTCCTCTCACTTCAGAATGTGAAGATATTTGCTACTTATGGGATTTTGGACATGAGATGCTTGCTCTACTTTGCAAAGAAGTGTCAGGTGATTTAAAATCTACATAGAGTCACTCGTTTCGTTACCCTCGTCTGCCTGCATGTGTAAAATGAAGTGTGCACTGTTAGTAAAGATTTCGGTGCTTTGAACTATTTTTCGCCTCCCTCCCTGGGCTTCTGTGCTGGCGCAGCTCGGGGCTGGGAGCTTACCGGCCTCCCACCCGCCCGCCCCAGGGAGCTCTCCGCGCCCAACGCCGGGAGCGGATGCGCGGGCAGATGGAAGCTGAGGCGGGCAAGCTCCTGGCCGGGGACTTGACGTCACCGCGGCACTGGCCACGGCCCCCGTGGGACTCCCTGGGAAGTTGCTGCGTAGGGCTCGCGTTCTCCCTGCCCAGATCCTGCCCAAATGGCCCGATTTCCTCTCCCAGCCCTGGACACTGATGCGTGGGTCAAGTCTGAAAAGTCTCCGGAGGCGTCACAGGCCCTCGCCCCTCCAAAGTCCTCTACCTCCTGCACCCCAGCCTTCTCCACGTTGACTTCATGGTGCTGAAGATGGTTCAAGTCCCCAAACTTCCCAAATCAGAGGGTGACTGCCTCAAGTTCTGCCTTCCTCATGCCTCTCACCCCAGACCCTTACTTTAAAGGATTATTTGTCCCTGTTTGGTGCTGAGGCTCAGCATTATTTATCCCGCTCTTAGTGCTTCCCTAAGTCAGAGGCTTCGGATTGGCATGGCTGTGGGAAGCTACAGGAGCGATGTGGGCTCCCCGGAATATTGGGCCCCTCTAGGATCAGGGCAGGTAGGGATAGGATGCAGACATTTCACTTGTCCATTTGTAAAACAAGGATAATATATAGTTACCTCGTGGAAGGTGAGTACAAAGTCATCTTGACACAAAATACGATTAATTGATAGCTATTACTTTTCTCACTGTCCAGGGGAATTAGGTGATAAGAAAAGGCAAAGGGTTCTCATTTTAGACTCAGAGATCAATACAGAAATTTGGGGTCTTCCTCTCCTTTCTGTGAAATTATCCTTGTTCAAACCACACTTCTTCCTTTTCCAGTGCCCTTCCTAGCTTAAGGTTCGCCTAGGAAGTTATCCTGCAAACTTGACGTCCCTGGGCATCTTCCTGAAGGGAGGGATACCAACATTCCAGGCAAGAACCGCCCCCACCCGCAGAAGGCAGAAAAATAATTACTGTATTAAAAGGAGCGGTGAATTCTTCCCGAGGGTTCTTATCGCTGGCGGCCAGGCCAGAAACGGGACTGCGCCCCCACCCCCACCTCGTGACGTCAGGGTCTGCAGGGCCTGGGGATGGGATGATTCGTTTGAGTGTTCCAGAAAGGGCAATCCGAACACTTGGAGGGCGAGGCCAGTAGAGCTGGTCTCCCTCCCAGCACCCAGCTCCAGCGATTGAGGCTGCAGAGGCTCTTGCCCCTCAGAGCATAACTAAATACGCAGATAGCCAGAATCTTTACCACACATACACCCAGGCACACAACACCAATCACTGTCGCTGTGGCACTCGAGCTTATACGTGTGCCCTTCATACATACACACATATATATAGTTATATATATTTATACATATAAAGTTATAGTTAAAGTTACTTGATTTGCTAACTAGGTTTTTCTGAGGTCTGAATGAGTTGTTTTTGGTTTACATTTGCTTTGTTTTGAGATTCTCAATAATTTGCACCAAAGCCTTTACAAAGTACACCATAGCTTTATTTTATTTGGCTGTGTATAAGTTTCAGCAATGGATTAAGAATTAGCCTCCCAAAAGTTTTCTGGTTCTGATATGGAGCCATGATTAGGGTGATTGCTTCTAGCTTCCATTTCCATTTTCTCCTTTCTTCTCTACTCCTAATTATATGTGTAGCTTCTAATATCTTTTTAGAATCAAGAAAGTATTGCCGAGAGAACTCCTTGGAACAGTGAATTAAACTGTAGACATTTGGACCATGCATCCATGTAAAATGGATAAAATTAGATGTTGGGTAAAAGCACCTCTGCATTTCTCAACTCTTATTTAAAAACCAATTTAATTTATTGAATATCCTTGCGATGCAGGAGGGGTCTGGGAAACTAGGCCTTATGCTCTGATATTGGTTCAGACTAATGATTTTCTGAGAATTAGCCAATATTTCCCAGGCAGCCAATTTAGTATCAGCTCACATCCAGGTCAATTTGACTATCGCACTTAGCTTAAATCTGGGCTATTGCATAATATTACAGTTTAATAAGTCTGAAATACTAAATGGCAAATATGTCTTCTGCTCAAAATCCTCTTCCCTTTCTTTGTTTCCCCTTTACCCCCACCTCCAAAGAAAACATCTTAAAATCAAGTTTCCCTTATGAGAATTTGTTTACTCCAACTTCTGTTAAACTAGACTAACACTTTCTCATCAGCTTTCTAAACACTCTCTCATCAGCTTTGTGAAATGGTGCAAAAACGTCTTGGAATCTAAAATGGCAAAATAAACCTGAGCATATGGGGGGAAGACTTCGTTGTTAGGAAATTAATTTAAATGTTTAGCTCACACTTCAGCCTTGATGCCTCCCTTACTACCCTCTCTTGCTTTGCTCACTGCCCACCCCTGGCTTTTGGGTAGCTCACCTCTATTAGCAAGCTGGTTCACCAGCATAAATTATGAATGCATTTCAAGCCACCCTCTGATAAGATAAATCAGGGGCTTTTCTCTTTTGCAAGTTTCTGCTTCCATTCCCTTTAAAACTCTTCTGTGTGCCATGCTGCAGTGTCTTTCTGCAAACTTACTATGCCCATGTAAACTATGGAGGTACATTTTCAATAGGAAAAATAAGGTAATCTTTTTTTCCAAGAAGCTTTACAAGTTAAGGATACAAAATATTTCACGGTTAGTTGTGTGAGCTTCCAAATTAGCTGCATATAAAGTATTTTAGGATTTTTTTGGCTGTCACTGGCTGGCAATACTCATTTTGTGTGTGTGTGTTGGTTTGAAAAGCAGGAAGAAATGTAATGAATTGAGTGCTGTCAGAGATGTCTTCTGTTTGAACAATCTGCGATGGGCTGAATGGCAGGGACTCCCTCATCCAGTGCAGGTGCAGTAGAGCTGGGGAAGGGGGGAGGGGGGCTCCCTCTGTTCAGTCAAAAAGCACCATTCTCCACAATAGACCACACACTGACAGCCAGCGTGACATCAGCTCACACTTTCATACTTTTTCCCCCCATCCATAGTTCTGAGTTCACAAAGTGGCCATACAGTAGCCTTGGTTAGGTTCCTTTAATGAACATTTTGTGGCTACATGACCAACACTGAAATCTGCTGAGCCCTGGGAGGAACAAATAGATTTTTTAATCTCGAGTTCCAAATCAAAACGTATAGCCATAGATATTCAAAGTTAAGTTGGTTTCTCCACTCTCTCCCAATATCAATGCCTATGACAGCCCACAGATGATCTGAAAACTCTGAGTTAAAAGTTCTTCTAAGACTTACTAGGTTCCAAGGCACTGTTTTCTGGTGTCTGGAGACAGACCAAACAGGAAAGGAGAGAAGGCACGAATTTCGTGTATTTATTTAAATTTAAAAGAACCTCTAGTATTTTATTATGCTTCGTGAGAGGGTTAATCCTGCAAATGAACGGACATTAATCTTGTGGAGTGGAGTCTGTCCCCCTTTGAATTGGTTTTACTAGGAGATAGAGAAGGGGGTTAGGAAAGGCGGCAACTGTTCGAAAACTCTCGACAAAGATGTGACCACCCTTTGGCTGCCCCACCGCTGTAAGGGCCGGACTTTCCGAAGATTTCATTTTCCATTTGTTTAAACTCAGGCCTTGTTGCCTCAAGTTTTAAATGGAATTATTCAAGGAGGGAATGCTACAAGGAAAACTATTCTCCTCCACCCCTTTTCGCTGCCACCCCCTCCAGGTTCAAACTCCTCTCCGCCCCCACTCCCCCCCTCCCCCACTTCTTAGTCTGGGATCCGAAAGAGTTTAGTAGAAAGAGGGAGGGGCGGGGAAAGGACCTTGCGGGCCAGGAAGGTTCCCCCACCGCCCCCGCCGCCGCTGCCGCCGCCGCACGGGAAGAGATCTCCACGGCCCTGCTACTGGCAGATTTCCCTCTGTGCCCGTACTTGCTGAAGCATCACGCCGAGGAAAACTGCTCTCCTTTTGCTTATTAAAAAAACCATGAAACCATATACATTTTTCATCACGGTAACAGAAATATCAACTTTCTAGCGCCTGGAGCAACACCTTTATCTTTCGCCTAAACATTGTTCATTGGATGGGGGCGGGAATAGGCAGACCTCTTGGGACAGCGGACACAACTTTACCCAACTCCCGCCTTGGCGTGAAGGCAAGGAGTCGGGGGTCCGGCGGGGCAGGGCATAGGGCTAGGGGATTTGGTTGCAGGGTGAATAAGAGCCAAGTTCTTTACCTCAAAAAACACAGGAAGAGACGGGTCTTATATTTCTGTGGCACCCTCTGCTTGTAACTGCCATGAGTTCCCGGAGGACTGCATTAAGTATGCCTACGGCGCCTACTAAAGTCTGGGCCTTGGACTAGAGGCGTCTCCTTCCCCTCGACTCACTGCCCGCCGCTATTTGATAGCTGCCGCGTCTTCCGGCAGGTACACACCCACAATTAATCTTTCTTATTAAAGCTTCCATTCTGTACCCAAGGGGCGACTCAAACCTATTTAGATTTCCTTGGTTGGCTGCACAAATTTAAGTGGGCAAAGAGTTATAAACCTAATAACAGAGAGTGAAAGAGGGATTTGAGTGGAGAAGACGCAAGATTCACTAGGGGTGCAAGGATGCTGCAGGCCTTGCCGGCCCCGCCGCCTCGAGTGTACCCTCAGACTCTGGGAAAGGCAGTGAACCTCCCGCGCACAACCGCACGCAACATCCGTACACACACCTACACTCCTACCCTTCCCTTCGCGCACAGGTACACTTGCACTGAGATTGCGTCTTCCGGATTTCTTATAAACCCCTCCCAAAAAGGCGGCATTCTCAGAGCATCCCAAACCGGGGAACTTCCAGAGACCCAGGGAAGGTTTGCGCTGTTTGGGATTAATTGAGAATAATTAACACTGGAGACTGTTAATCACTACTTTGCTGCTCTCGTACTCCTTTCGGGTCTGCGGCGACTGCCTCTCTCGCTCCGGCTGCCGGCGCGGGTGGGTTCGCTGGTGAAAGTGAAGACGTAGCGGTAGCTGTCACCCAGTTCGGCTGTACTTTTTTAAACGCTCGCATATTGTTTGATTACTAATTCGAGTTAATATGATCTTTATGGCAACATAACAGTGGATAATTGGCCTTTTTTTCTGAACAACAATGTAAATCACAATCGCTTTATTATTTAATAACGTCAAACGCTTCGTTGGATTGGCCCCGACCGAGAAGACCTTTTCTTTCTAGACAGTGTTGTGGAGGAAGAACAATGAAGATCTAATTGTGGAGATTTCATAAGTTGGCTCCCGTAAATGAACAGCTTAGATATGGAAGTTCCAGCAGATGTGGGCACTATTCGCTGTGGAAACTCTACCCCCAACCCCCAATGCACACAGCCCAAACACTCTATTGGAGGTTTTTTGTGGCGGCGGTGGTGGTGGTGGTCCTCAGATCCTAGCAACCACCTAAATCTTCCAGTAACAATTAGAGCTTTTATCGGGCTTGCTCTTCAGCCCTTTATATTGCCGATTTAGCATTAAGGCATTGAGTCCACGTACCAAATTAGCGCAACTCCCAAAGAGCCACAACCACTAATGCGCCCCTTAAGTTCCTGGTTGTTGGACACCCAGAGCACCGGCCTAGGGCTTTTTAAAAGTCTTACTTTGTTTTGATTTGATTTTTAAAACGGAATCACCCACGCAGTATCTAGGTCTAGTAATATACTTTTTCAGGCAGAGTTTTGCCAGGGGCACGAGCCATTATTTTGCTAACGCCTGTCAGAGCAGACACCTAGAGACCCCGCAAATGCAGACGGCAACGCTTGGAAGGAATGGGTCTCCGCTGCCCAAATGAAAGATGAATCACATTTGCCCCCAAAGCCTGAATTCTAACGGTTCTCTATGGCGGCTCTTGCCGTCGCTAGTGGACTGCTATCTCTGGGGTCTTAAGACTTCGGAGTTCTTCGCCAATGCGGAACCCTCAACACTTGGAATTCGGGTCAAGGAGAGAGACTCCGAGTCTACAGCAGGTTTTGTTTTTGCGTGTGCCCGCCTCTCCATTTTATTCAACTTCTCCTGCCCGTCGGGAGGCAGAACAATTCGCTCCCCCCAACCCCCCGCCTGCCTCACTTCAAAGATAAACACGAGGTGCGAAATGCTTCGCCTGCACACGCGTCCTCGGGGCCCCTCTCCCCTTACCCCCAGCGCACCGACTGTGCAGCTGTCCTCCGCCCAGACCTGGGTGGAGACACCCTCCTTCTCTTCCCACCCGCATTTTAAAGCCATCACATCGACGGTTCTAGAGTCACGTTCACATTTTCGGCTCACTTCCAATTTCTTTCTGGCCCACTCTCCCCCTTTAAGACCTAAAAAGTCACAAGGGGGAAGAGTTGAGAAATTGAGAGGAAGGCAGTGGATTTTCAAAAGTTATCTCCACCCCACCGACATCCCCCCCCCCGCCCTGTTAAAAGTGTATTTTACCACAGGAGTGCATTAGGAAACTTTCCCTAACAGGACTTGGGCTCAGTGTTATTCTTCTCCAGGGGCCTGCTGGCCTCCCCGCCCCCGCTGGACAATGCGCGCTTTGAGGCTCGGTGGCCTGCAGGCAGCGGGAGACGAGGGGACTAGGCGGCCTTCCTCCAAGGGGCCCGCAGCTGGGGGAGCGTCGGGCAGGGAGCAGGGCCGGGGAGGCGGGCCACGCAGGAAGAAAAACCATAAAAGCACAATTTTCTTCCCCCTACCCCTCCACAGAGGCCGGCTTTGAGGACGTGGGGGGCAGGGCGGCTGGGGAGGGGGATGTGAGAGATTTTGCGTTTTGTTTCTTTTTATCCTCCCCCCTCCCCAACCCAAATATTTTATTTCAACCTAGAATTATGCAGCCTAGGTTTGCCAACCCCCTCGCCTTCAGTCTTGGATACCTAGTCTCTGGTTAGTAGTATCTCATCCCGGGTCTTTAACGCTCACACAGACCCCGGCACTCACTTCTTGCCCAGCCTGGCTTCACAATTCCAACCAGCCCCTCCCTCCCCGCTCTGGGTGCCGAGCCCTAGACTGGGAAAAAACCCTGGCCAGGCACCCTGGGACGCTACTTTCTAGTTTAGGGGAGGGGGTAGGTTCTCCTAGAGAGAATATCACTACGCTCCCCTCCAGGCAGCCTCAGGACAGGAGCTCTGAGATCAGCAGAAGCTCTCGGAGGGTCACCACACTGGTGGGAGCGTTTGTCTGATATTTTAAAACTTATACCAAAAGGGGCTCCAGGGCCACGTGCTGTGCCTTCGAAAAGCCGCCGCGGGCCCTGGCTTTCATAGCCACGGAAGCCGGGCTGGCCTGGAGCGGCTGCGGAAGTCACCAGCCGACGTTAGGGGCCCGCTCTGCGCCGCAGGTCTGGCCGTAGAGCTGAGTGAAGCGAATTATCTGGAGCGTGTTTGATCTCGGGCTGCGTAGTCAGCTTCCGCTTTATTTGTTTGTTTGTAATCTCATATTTAGCAAGCTGGGACTGTGGCAGCAACGGAGAAAGGAAGGGATGGAGGAGGGGGCTTCTCGGTAACCACACCCCTTCCTAATGAGTTAATTTCCATATTTGCGCCTCCCGCATCTAGCGCCCTCTTTTCCCCGACGCTATGGTGCTGTGGCGTCTTGCGCAGTGCAGGCGCCTCCACTCTAGACTGAAGCGAAAAAGCTCGCAGTGGGTGCAGAAAATTGGTCTATTGATAACATTCGCTCTGAGTGTTGGTTGATCTTGGCATCACCGGCACGGGGTTGTTCCCCCCGCCCCAAATGGGGCGCACAAGGATTGCCGAGGGCTCGAAGACACCCATGCAGGCAGCAAACAGAAAACGACTTTCCTGCCTTTTCCCCTGCTCCAGCTGTCCGATCCCCACTTCCCTTTCTTTTTACCCAACTCCAGGTTTTCTCCCTTCTCTCTCTCTTCTCTTCCTCGCTGGCGCGCGCGCGCGCTCGCGCTCTCTCTCTCTCTCTCTCTCTCTCTCTCGCGCGCGCGCGCTCCCTCTCGGTGAGGGCACTGAGGGTAGGGTCGCTTAGAAAGCGCGGGGGATGGGGAGGGGGCATGTAACCCCAAACGAATGAATCAAAAGTGAAAGTTTCAAAGTACATTCCCAGTCCTGAGAAATATAATGTTATCTTGCACTCGAGGGAGTGTGCTGGCCCGAGTATATGTATGTAAGAGAGAGAAGCAGAAAATCTGAGGTTGTGAGATTTGTCTGTAGTCTGAGTCGGTTAGAAGCTAGAGCGAAGACTGAACTTTTGAAGGACCCTCAGTAGAAAACTCCAGGCGGGTTTCAGCTGTTTCTAGCCTGGTTTCCTACACATTTCTGTGGTGATTCTGCTCAGGAAATTGGAGGAACAGGCTTTTACCATTGCTCACTCTCCCCTTACCCCTTCCACAACACCCTCCTCACTTTGCCGCGCGCGAACTAGGGTGTGGGCTCGGGCTTGAGCTCCAAAATAGCATGCTTGTCAATTTCGAGCTGAGGCAGTATCAAAGTGAACTGTCCCAAGTAACGCTTGTCTAGAAGCTGGGAAGAAGCTTAAGCAGCTCGCTTTAATGATGATTTGTAGCTCGGCGAGGGGCACGGACAGCAAACACCCCGCAGGTGTGTGCCGTAACACCACCATCCGGACTTGAATGTAGATTACTCTGGCGATCGTTTGATCGGCCCTTTGAAACCCTTTACAATTGCCTGTGACGAACGGCCAGTCTCAGTTTTTCTCTGAATAATGCCTGGAGGGTAAGTCCTCCGGGCTTTTAAAGAGCTCCAGTATTTTTTTTTTTTTTTTGTAGAAGAAAAAAAAGAAAAACGTTCGATTTTAGTTTAGACATTGTCAACTTTGAGTCGCTAACAGGCATCACTCAAGCTGTTCAGTACTTAATGACCGTTACCATTGCTGTCTTACATATGTGTAATAAAACACATATGAAAACAAAGTTATTAATTTCATTTTCTTTAGTTCCAAACTGCCCTGCCCATTTATGGATGTTTGTGTGTTTATTATAAACATGCGTCATCATTATTATTAATGTCATTGTTAATCTTTATGCCTTCTGTATTCTCTCTGAATTATATCTATTTGGGCAAGTGTGAGTTTAACTTAAAGATTTAGGCTTTCCAAAGTAAAACTCTATAGTTTAACCCCCTCAACATGTTCCTACCAACCCCCACCACCAAAATGGAAAAGGTAGTGCTGTTGAACCTTTAATATTTACTTAGAATGTTTACATAAAGGGAGGAAAATGAACTTTTGTCTGAAATGTGCAACAAGCGGCACTTTGATTTCATAAAATAAGTGTCAACAATTGCAAGAGCTTATCAAACTAGGGTAGGGGGTGGAGGGTGGGAGTGCAGTTAAATTAAAGGCCCATTCCTGCCACTTCAGACTACAAAGGGTTACACATAAATAAGTACCACATTTGCCTACTGCAAAAGTTTTCTCCGTCCTTTCTAAGTCACAACAGGGGAGGGGGAAAGCTGTCGTTTATTATCCAGCTCTGGGCAGGAGCAGACCCCAGTACCACGAGGCTCTTAGCTTTGGCCCGCAGAAGAGGGGTAGCCTTTCAACAGCAGCCCCCTTTGTTCTCCCGATCTCTTTCCCAATTTCAAGCTTCACTTGCACATCCCAAGTTTGTGTGTTAATGACGCTATTACCATCTGGCTCGCCCTACTTTCCAAAAGATATAAATCTCCTAGCTCCATTGCCCGCATTATCATTTAAGTGCCACCATAGCCAGAAGAAAAAGATGCTTTCAAGACTCCAGATTCTCTTGCACTGACTACCCCTGGCATGACTCTTCCACTATATTTATAGACTATACATTGGGTGTGGGAGAGCTCCTTGAGAGACCTGATTTCTCAAGAGCTGTCCCTCCAAGCCAAGGAAGACATGCTACTGGGTGAAAGAAGGGCTTCAAATAAATTTTCCCTTAAAATATTTTTGTTTTGTTTGCAGCAGGCAGAGTGTGTGCCTCAACATAGTTTTATGTGCCTGTGCCTTCCTTTCTCCCACTAAGCTTTGTAAAAAGTCACGGTGCAACTCCTAGACATTCAAGATGTGCCACTCTTCAAACCCTATTTTGAGCGGGAGAATAGATTGATCTCTTTATGGGAGTGGTGACAGGAGGGAAGGAGGGGAAAAAAAGCCCCTTGAGGCAACTTTTGGGAGCTGGGCCAACTGCATCCCTTCCCTAACCCCTCACTTTTATAGTGCCTGCATAGATGTGTAGGTGTTGTGGGATAGACACACTTTGAGCTCTAGCTCTAGATCCACCTCTTCTTTCCTGGGTAATTAGTGATTTGCGTGTTTTGAGTACAAAAGCTGAGAAACTATAACAAAAAGAGTTGTGCTGGCTTGTGAGTGGCTCCACAATGACTTCATTTATCTGGCCAGGTTTGAGTGAATAGAGCAGAGCAGAGTCTGCCTCTAAGCATGTGGGGTTTAGATTCAGGCCGCTAGCTGATTTGAATGGCTTATTTCCCTTTGAGGGCTTCTGCTATTTGTGGCCCTAGACGGCCACATCCAGGTGTATCTCTCTCCTTGCGACACTCTCCTTCCCAATGCTATCTTCACACGAGGCCAGTTCCACTAAGATAAACCAACCAACCCCACAGGTCGGAAGTGGAATTGGAAAGGTGAACTTCCCAGGTTCCTAATACAAGTTCTTAAAATCATCAAGATTTAAGCAGACCCCTCTCTCTGTCGCTTAAAAAAAAAAAAAAAAAAATTTGTCAGACAGAGATAGCATCTTTAATGAAATACATTCTTTTTAAGGGATGAAAAAAATCACCTGTAGTATATTCCTAATACTTTGAGCCCAGAAGATGCCTAAAATAGTGATTAATTTATATCACACCAGTGTACTTGTTCCTATGTAAAAGCCACTTTTTAAAAAAACCAGTTCACCTTCCTGCTTTTTCCCCCAAACTCAAAAAAGATCTTGTTTAGAAATGTGTATCCCTATTTTTTCCTTTGAGAATATTATCAAGTTGATATGAACAAATTGCAGAGGATATACCATTTAAGTAAGATGCACTTTTAATCACTGATCATTAAAATGGTTATGTTAAATATACTCAATTACATGCATGACTTAACTCTAACAGTACTTTCTATTCTCCCAGCTGCTCACGTATTCCTTAACGATAGTCTGTGGTAGAAACTTGATTATGCTGAATTCATACATTTCGATGGATTTCATCAGCCTAATTAATGCCTCAGTGTGGTCCTGGGGTCTGAATGAACCTTTTACTATGTCTGAGGTTAAGGGCAGTGTTGGAATGTAGGTTTTTCTTTCTTAGTTACTCATGAGGTACTTTGGGATTCTACTAAGCAAGGTAGGTAGCAGTTGTTAAAGAGAAAGACAGCAAAACAAGAACACCTATCCTGACTGCGGTAAAACAAGGCTAATTCCTCATCCTTACTTCCACATCAGTATTTTTGAATTTGATAAACAATCTCCAAATATTTAGTAAAGAGGAAGTGACCACCCCTCTGGTATACCTTAAAAACTACACTAAAATGGAAACATTGAATGCAGATTTGTAACTGGCAGCTAAATAAATTTCCTTTAATTCATCAAGGCTTTCCCTGCTCCCAGTCCTTCTTCCTGCTCTCATAACTTTTAGACTACTTTCCCCCTCCATTTCAGCTTTCCCAAGGAAGCACTCAAGGCCCATGTTCATGAGAAACTCTAGTCACCCCCCATGTGGGTAACTGCATTCAATCTTTTCAGGTGTAAATTAACATTTGAATACATCTCAACCTTACTGACCCTTGCCACCACCACCACCATCCGCCTCAGCAGAGTCTCAGCTAATCTGCACCACCACAATTGGCAGGGCAGACTGAGGTCGGATTTCTCAACCCCCCCCACCCCCCCCACCCCACCACCGACAACAAAAGGACCAAAAAGTTCTTGTGTTGCCTATGAGAGCAGTACTGATATTTGTCCATGTCCAATGAGACACCTATGGAAGAATAGCATTTAAGACATATTTTCTTGGTGGTCAAGGAAAGAAGTATACAGAAGGAGAAAAGAGAGAGAGAGAGAGATGGAGGCATTTTTGTGTCCCAACTTGGGCAGGTGAAACTTGAAACTTTTACTTTTAGTTCATGACAGGAAAACTTCCCTACACGGAGTTCCCTGGTGGCACAGCAGATTAAGGACCCAGTGCTGTCACTGCTACGGCTTGAGTTGGATCCCTGGCCCTGGAACAACTCTGCATGCTTTGGGCATGGCCAACAAAATAAAACAAACAACAAAACAAAACAAAAAACAGAAACAGAAGAAATTCCCTCCAGCAGGGGACTGACCCAGATCCCAGTGGCAGCAGGGTGACATCATACCTAAACATCAATCCGATGGAACAGGAAGGATTTGAGATCTATAACCAAATTACTACCTTGGAACTTTGTGCTTGTTATGCTAATGTAAGGACTTCCGTACTACAAGTATGTTTTCAGAGCTGGAAATTAGCTTTTTAGAATGCTTTGTGTAATGACAGACATTGGACAGAGGAGACAAATGTGCCAGCAATGGTGGTACAATACTCCTGGCAAACACCCTGGACTATTTTAACAGATAAATGGAGACCCAGATAGTATGTTCATAAAATTAATCTGAGAGCAAGCTCGGGGGACTGGGTGAGAAAACAGGTGCTGCCAGATCACTGCCGTGGTGAAGGTGCTCTTGCAACCCCCCACCTTTTCTTTCAGACTTAGTTGATTAGCACCATCCATTTCTTGTCCCTCGGGGTAGATAGATGCCTAGGGAGAAAAGCATTTCTTTTTTCTTTCTCATGTGTCTTTTTAGGGCCGCACCTGTGGCATATGGAAGTTCCCAGGCTAGGGGTCAAATCTGAGCTGCAGCTGCCAGCCTGCGCCACAGTCACAGTCACAGCCACAGCCACAACAACACAGGATCAGAGTGAAGTCTGTGACCTATAGCAAAGCTAATGGCAATGCAGGATCCTTAACCCACTGAGCTAGGCCAGGGATTGAGCCTGAAACCTCACAGATACTAGTCGGGTTCATTACTGCTGAACCACATTGGGAACTAAATAGAGAAGTATTTCATAAATAGTACTGCAAACACACTGCTACCTCCAGCTAATGGTTTGTGTGCTCTTAAACTTAGACTGAAGACAGTAAGGGGAAGAAATATTTTCAATGAGGGGTTGGAGGTGGAGTGGGGGGGGTGTATGCAAGTATAGAGAGAAATTAACAACTTAAAATTTTAGAGCCGTGTATACATTGGGGTTGTCCAATATATCTCCTGTGTCCAGTGTATCATACTCTGCACTGTGATTAAGAATTCAGGCAAATCTTCAAAATTGTGGCATTGACCTCATGTGGTTTATGTCTTGAGAGTCAAGGCTAAGATACTGAAGGCACCATATTTCTAAATAATAATAATAATAATTATAATAATTAGTTCAGTGTATAAGGCTGGGATAAGAGCAATCATTTCTCATAATTGTAAATAAGGTAAATTCACACACTGAACAAGTACTCAAGAAGAGAACTCTTTTTTATCAGTTACCTGCTCTTTATAGACAGCTTGGTTATTGTGTGCCTATTTCTTCTCCTCCAGCTCCCCGCCTTCCCCCGCTGCTACCCACTATGACAGTTACTTTAGAAATAAGTGACTTGGTTCCTGGATGGATTTCCAGCCCTTCTGCATGACACAGGTTCCAAATGTCAAATTGCAACTATGGAGAAGCCTGTGAACTATGATAATGGATAAACTCGTGTGTGTTAACAGTCCTGTTTGGTGCTAGAGCAGGGTTGCCAAGACATAGTCTGAATGAGTTGGGGGTTTCTGAGATCTTGTAAAATGAGGCCAATTTGAAATGTTGGCACTGAATGCTGAGCTTTTTATAATAGCCCACGTTGTCCCATTTTCTTCTAGAGTTGAATAGGAGCAAAATACCTGGCTTGATGCAGTGGTTCTCTGATGACAAATGAACTAATTAGAGGTGGTGTTTCTTAGTTCATCCCAAAGATCTTAGCCTAGCCGTGGTAGATGTGGGAAATGCAGGCTCTGATACCTTTAGTTTTAGAAAAGACAACTTTTAACATCTGAAACTGTCTCCCCTAGCTCTCTACTATCTGATTCCCTCTAGCATTTTCTTTGTATAGATGGGTCCAGGTAGGCTAAGGGTAACTGTACTATTTAATACATTAACTCAATGACAGAGCAAATCTATTAAACAGATTACCTTTCACCTTTGGTGTGTAAAGAAGTCTTCGTATGCCAAGGTCATGAGGCCTCTTAGCAAAGTTCCTGTGAGAGAAATTAACATTTTTATCACATAATCTAATCTATCAAGCGGAGTAGATTCCAAGGTAGGTCCATCTAGTACTGCTTTTTTTTTTTCCTTTAAAAAAGGCCAGCAGTGAAAGAAGTCATTGAATTAAAAGTGCTATATGAAAAATAAAAGGGGAGAGAATACAGATAAGGAAGGTTTACATCTTCATGCTCTTGTAGGATATGGCAGTATTTGTAGGTGGCAGATTGTAGAGAGAAGGCCATAAAGGCAACTACAGTGACATTGAGGCAGAGAAAAAGCTTGCTGGAGATTATGGGTTCCTGTTACTTATGATCAGATGCCTTTCAGTTACTTTTGAGGTGAAGGATTTATACACTGCAGAAATCCTGATCACATTGATGGGAATGATGTGGGACTTCAAAGGATAGGTTTTGAAGGTGTTGGACATTTAGTTTCAGATTTCCATCTCCAAAACTCAAATCTGAATTGCTCATTGGTTCAGAGAGGAAAATGCTTAATTTGAAATTCTGTCATAAACTCTGTGAGAGTAGACAAACTTAGATGAGCTTAGAAATAGCTTTGAATCCCAAATCTCAATACCGTTATTCTACTTGATTATAGAAGAAAACGGGACCACCTGTCTCTAACAAGGAGAGACGCCTATTGGAAATATCTCAGCATGTGTGTTCTCAGCCCATCATAGAGAACATGACATTTAAGCCGTATGGATAGTTCTGGTCTCATGTCATCTAAACATCACATTTTTCAAACTCAGAAATGCCAGATCGTGTTATTTCTGTGGCAAGGCGTTGCTTAGGATCTGTGACAGCTGAGTTTTCCCTATCGATTATGTGACAATGCAGTTCATTTATAGAGTTCAAGGAAATGAGAACAGCCTCCAGTTTAACAAGAAGACCCTTAATTCAAGGGCTGTGTTGTATTTAAATGCAGAAATCAAAATTCAAGTTGGAGAAAGTGGAAGAGTGAATTTAACTGTGAACCCAAACTTTTGTAGCTCAGTCATCCTCCTTGGAGGGCTGCAACTGATCACTGAATCTAATGCCTTCTGATTAGGTGACTGATTTGTAAATAAACCATGCAAGAAATCATATCTTACATAGAGAATTCATCTTTACATCAATGTACACATTTAAAGTTGCTCCTAATGTAAAACATGTAGTGAATCCAAAATGTAAAAAACAAAGGGCACCCTAGTGAGTCTATGTGCATATGGGGAGGAGGGGCTGTTAATAGAGATACCAACCTGAAAACACTTTGAAAGAACTTTCCAGATTTATCTTAAATTCTGAAATGATTTAATATGCACATGTTCTTCCAATGTATCCACAGGTAAAAATATCATTATTATTTATCTTGAGCCTCAATTCCTAATATTTTCTCTGTCGCAGGATACAGACAGGCATGCAGAAGTAACTAGACGTCCAACACATGCCAAGGTCTTGCGGGCCCAGGATTTCGAACAAAAGAAAACTCGGTAACGTGACTGTAAATCAAGGGCATTTGAGACCATAGACGCGCGCACCACTGCAAGGGTTAATTGGAGGAGAGGGAAGAGAGAGGCTCCACCTTGCAGTCTGTGTGAACCTCGGCCAGAAAAAGAGCTGGAGCGCCAGCAGCCGCCGGTGGGAGCCCTGCAGTCCGCGGCACGCGGTCCCTTGTTGTGGGGCAGGTGTGGCGCCGGGTAGAGGCGGGGCGCAACCTGGAAGCTGCCGCCTGAGCTGTGGCCCGCGCCCTGCCTACCCTTTGGCGCATCTGTTTCTTTATTGCCTGAAAGCCATCCGACGCGTTGAAGGCGCGATTATCGACAATTTGTCAGCCCGATTTTGTCGCTTGCAATAACTTTTGGTGAAGTTTCACTCTCCGGCCCTTGAGTTTCGGGATGAGGAAACGTGGTATGAGAGCATTGTCCTGTGTTTGGCTTCTCATTTCCACAGGACCCAGGCAGGCAGAAGGGAAAACAAAGTTAATCCGACTGCAGTCACTCTGGCACACAAGCCATGGGGAAACGGGAGAGAAACTTGTTCCTTCTCCTACAAAACTCTCCCCTTCCCCCTCAAGCCCCTCCCCCCACCAGGTCCTTTTTAATAGATCAGTCCCTCATCTCCCCCCTCCCCACACACGTATTCTTGGGCCCACAAGTCTCTTGAGCAACCTAGGACCGAGTTTTTGTGTTTTGTTTGTTTTGCTTGCTTTTTCCTTTGTGTTTGTGGATGTGGATTGTTTCTCAGGGACCAGGGGCCAGGACCGCAGCTCTAAACCTGAACCGTTCACCTTCATGATCCCTTTCTTCCCCTCTTCTTGATTGGTGGCTGTCGTGGCCAAGACCATGCTCTTTCCTGAGCATGGAGCAGTGGGGCAGCTGCTCTGAAGCAGCTGCTGTGCCTTACCCCTCTTTTCTCAATCATTAAAATTCAATTTCAAAATTTCTGTCTTTAACAATTTCCTAAGGAGCCTATGAAGGATGCCAAAAGAGTGGGCCCTTTTTCAAGTGGTCGTGTTTCAGCAAAAGGCAGGCACAGTCCAAGTTGCCCTAGGTTGTGCCCTTATAGGAGCAGGGCAGTGGATGTTGTGTAAAATGGAGTGCTGTGCCCACCTTGAACGAGAGACGAGCTCTGGCAGGTCAAGAACCTGGGGAGAGCAACTCCAGCTTTTCCATCCACATCACCCCTGTAGCTTGATGGAGCACAGCACCAAGCAGGAAGTTCTCATTCTTTTTTTTTTTTTCCTTTTTTCTTTTTAATGTCCACACCCATGACATACAGAAGTTTCTGGCCCAGGGATTGAATCTAAGTTTCAGCTATGACCTATGTGGCAGCTATAGCAATGCCAGATCCCTTAACCTGCTGCACCAAGCTGGGGATCAAACCCTCACCTCTGCAGCAACCCAAGCTGCTGCAGTTAGATTTTTAACCCACTGCACCACAGCTGGAACTCTGGGGAGGTTCTCTTTAATAGTTCCTCACTTTCTTCCTTGATCCAAAAAGAAAAATATTTGTATTCGGAAAGTTCTCTTCTGCTGAGAAGTTTCTATTAACATCTCTTTCTCCTTTCAGTGAAGTCTGTTTCTGGGTCAAGGGGAGTGTTTTAAGAAACAGAACGATAGAGACACACACATAACATGCAATAGGTAGCTGAACTTCATCAGGAGCCTTGAGTAGCGAAGAAAACATTCTTCTGATGCAACTTCAGAGTTTCATCCCCTGCTCCAAAATTTATCATGTAATTAGTACCCAAAATGCCTCCTTTAACCAACACCCATTGCAACCTATGGAAAAGATGTAGCATTTTTTTTTTTTTTTGAAATTCTAAATGGACTTAAGGATTACCTGACTCCTATTGCCATCACCTCTTAATCACACAAAACTGTTTTCCTAAACACCAACCTTTTTCTCTATAAAAACCACTGACCCCTCAGTATACCTAGTACCTTTTTTCCTCCCTTTAAATTATTATTCCTTACTCTTTTCCCTTCTGGGGCCCTGAGCCAGATTCTCAGAATTAATCCTGAGTTCTCCCAAATGCCATGACAAGTTAGAAGGGAAATTGGGGGACTGCACTGAAAATACATGGTATAGAGAGTAAATGTTACAGCTGTTGACAAGTGGCAGTTTGGGGTATCAGCAATGAATTCCACATTTTTCTATAGGCTTCTTTTTACTTCACTTTAGGATCCACTGATCCTAATAGAAACAAGTTAAAACTGGAGTTCCCTTCGTGGCGCAGTGGTTAACGAATCCGACTAGGAACCATGAGGTTGTGGGTTCGATCCCTGGCCTTGCTCAGTGGGTTAAGGATCCGGCGTTGCTGTGAGCTGTGGTGTAGGCCGGTGGCTACAGCTCCGATTAGACCCCTAGCCTGGGAATCTCCATATGCTCTGGGAGCAGCCATAGAAAAGGCAAAAAGACCAAAAAAAAAAAAGAAGAAGAAGAAAGAAACAAGTTAAAACTGAAGTAAATTAGAGAAATATTGAAGAAAGACCAGACTAAGCCCCTCTGGACTGGCAGGCATTGTTTGGACAAACTTTCATACCACTGGAAGCTTAGACTAACACCCAAACCCTTGCTTTTCAATATTTAATTATAAACCTGGCAGAGTGGAGACTCTGTACCAATTAAAAGAAAATCGATCAGTGCCTATTAGCCAAAACAATCAATAAAAACAATTGGCTGGAGAAATAATATAAACAACACACCTTTGTTACCATCAGATATAATAAGTTCCTGGGAATTTTGAAGCTTCCTATAGTACATATTACTGGATTTTTTCACTACCTGATTTTGCAGAATTTCTGCTTGTGTGGTACCTAAAACTGTCTCCTGGAAGTGTAACCTGAATGAGCTTTACAATTGTTTTATACCATGGCCCCAGAATAACTCTGTCTCCAAGGGCTCTGAATATGTGTCCTGGTATGGGCTTTCAGTATCCTTTCTGTCAGTGAAGAGGCTGCTCATTGCAGTGGAGAACACACCAGGGTAGAAATGCCAAATAGGATCTAAGTTCCAGTTGAGGCATGTAACTAATAATGTGTATGTAAGACAGCAGTTCAGGTTCCTGGCTTCAGATTTTGCATATGGTAAAGAGGTAGGACTAGATAATCTCTTAAATCCCTCCCAGTTCCTGAATCCTGTAGTTCTAATGACAAATTGGTGAATTTTCAACATAAGAGAAAATCCAAGTCTATGAGTTGCTGAATAAAATATCTATTTATCTCATTGTCATTTTAGTAGAAATTTATGCAGAAAACCGACAAATGATTTTTGATTTATTCTTGGGAGAGATATTAACTTTGACTTGAGGAAACCAAACTAAGACTTGGCACTGTTTTCTTGAGTACAAATGGTCCATTGTCTTACACTTTAACTTCTTTTCCTTTTCAGATCCAACTTAGAAATAATGTTTCACTCAAGATAAGGCTTGTGGTTTAGGAAGATTCTGGCCTGGCTTGCTTCACTTTAAGTCTTCTATCATCTCTTTTCAAAACCTGAGGAGGACCTCATTTCCTGTTTGATAGTTCTTCATGCTTTGCCAGCCTCCGGGTCTTTAAGGAAGCTTGCCAAGAGTTCCCGGCTGGGAAGGACAGTCTGAGTTCATCATAGAGAATGAGCTGGCACCACAGTTGTAGTGACTCA
Organism: Phacochoerus africanus; assembly: GCF_016906955.1. Lineage (NCBI taxonomy): Eukaryota > Metazoa > Chordata > Mammalia > Artiodactyla > Suidae > Phacochoerus > Phacochoerus africanus. The sequence goes on from NC_062544.1 coordinate 200,052,718, forward strand.
CCAACCTCATTGCCCACTCTGCAATAGCAAGCACCACACTCTCTAATTGAAAGACCTGTGTTTTAGTAAAGTGCAGTTGGATCACACGACGAAATCATCTCGAAATATATTGCCAGTCTTTCCTTTCACTGGGTGTTTTGAACACAAGACAAGAAAGGAAATTAAATTCTGAATTATATATATATTTTTTTAAATTAAGATTAATTAACAGATACTTGGTTTTGTGTCCATTCTGTTCTAGGAATTTAGTGGTGATTACAAAGCAGTGAAAATAGGTCACAGCAAAGTGAACATTCAAGATTAGTTTAAAACATTCCTCTGAAATTTCAGTATTCATTTTTGGAGTGTCAGTTACTAGATTTCTGTAATTCATCATTTTTCCTTACTTGGCTTAAAGTCAAGATGAGAAATGATATTTAGACCAAAGACATTGTTTTGTTATATAGCCACTGCTTTTTAAATGCAAAACCACCCTCACCAGTGCTTAATTGTTTGTGAGTGCTTCTGTTCACACACACACACACACACACACACACACACACACACACACACTCTGTATAAGGTCCTTTCAAGACTTCCAGGGCCTGGGTCATGTAAGAAGTAGATGAGAAAATTCAGGGAGGGCCAGAGTAGTAACAACACTACAAGTCAGAGATTTAACTTTACAAAAGGTTATACATTACACAGGCATTTTTTTAAAGCAAGTATTAATATGATTAAAGAATATTTGACTTCTAAATTATTATGATTCTCATCTAATTTCAAGTCATATACAGGAGCCATTTAAAAGTATTTTGTATTACAATCTGTCACCAAAATTCAACTAGTGGAGTTTTATAATGTGATAGGTTTACCCCATGGGGAATTAAATTTTAATTCATAAGTCTTTCTATTGTTGTGGAACTTTAAGACAAGATAGCATTTGGTATTAACAGAAAAATATTCTGTGGCTTTTTTTTTTTTTGAAGCTTTAAATTGCTCTAAAAAAAGGTGCACCTTGAATTTTTTCCTCTCAGCTTTCTTTTGTTAAGTGTATCTTCATGATATTGTTTTTAATGTACATATTATTTTACTAAGTCACTTGGTAAAAAAATTTAGAAACATGTAATAATGACCTCTTGCTTTTCTTCTAACTTTATTATTTCAAGTCAAGCAAAAATGGATACTTTTCTCCCAGAAAAAAAAATTGCATGTGTTTTTGATGCAAAAATGGTAATTTAGTTACACTATTTTAGATTAGCATTTATGATAGATCTTATTTCAAAGCTGATTCTCAAAGAAAAGCATAGAGATATTAGAATATTCCAAGTACCTTACATTGTTGAAAAAGTATTTTAATACATTATTCAAATTGTTGTCAGCTATTAATTTTTTAAAGTAGTATCTGCTCCAAATGTGAAATTTTGCTTTTTTGAAAGAACTTACAAATTCCAATTTTGTTAGGAACAGCAGTGGAAATTAATATAAAAGTCATAGACAATTTAGAGCTCCTTCAATTTCTCCCCCCCCCCTTTTAAACTTTAACTGTGATAGGCATCTCTGCAAGGTAGGTTTTAACATATTTTTTCCTAATTTTTTTTCCTCCTTTCAGTAAGAAGGATAAGCTTTTAGAGTACCCAGTCACCGTGGTAACTGCCAAAAAAATTCTCCTGAAGTTTGAAGAGGTCAGCTAGCAGGGTCAACAACTCTGGCCTCTCTCTGAGCTCGGTCTAGCATGCCCCAGCCTGCGATTGGAGTGTCAGGCCAGATCTGACCCTGGGAGGTGGACTATTCCGGCTCTGATATAAATTTTTTGAGTCAGTTCATGGCCTGGACTCTCCAGGTGGCCTCTAAAATCGATTTTGACCCCCTGACCTTGTCTCACGGAGGCATAGCATCCACCCTAAGTAAGGATTTAGCCAGGAATGACAGCTTTCCACTGAGTGTTATTGGGGACAGTATAAACAGTTTGGAAAGCAAGGAAGGAGGTGTGAGTGCTAGAAATCATTAAAAGCACATTAAAAAACAATTAAATTTTTCTTTGCTTAAAATATTTAATATGTATATTTGTTATATAATTCTACATGTTTTGTAAGATTTTTTAAATAAAGAAAGTGTTGAATATAAGAACTCAATGAACTACACATCTTCATCCTTTTATATACTTTGTTACAAATATGCAAATAAGATAGCCTGACTTGCAACAAAATAGGTTCAGCAGGGATGTAAAATGTAGGGAAAAGAGAAGCTAGTTATTAAAATACATTAATAGATAAAGAGTTTCAAGTATTGTAAATACTACATTTCATGTGCTTCTGTCTTGAAATGTTTAAAATGGGAAAATATGGAATCTTAAAAAAAAAAAGTCTGGAATGAAGATAAACTTGCCCTTCACTTTAAGTGCCTTTCTACTTTGTAAAACAAATAGGTACTCATTTGGATACAATGAGATAAACATTATAAATAGAGGAAATAAGCTCTTATAGAGCTAAAGAGGAAAAAGCAATAAATTAATAGTGTCTCCAAATCAACTTTAAGTATTTTCAATAGTTTAAGATATCAGAAGCTTGCAAAGTATAATAGTAATAATGTGTGTAAATCATCAGTGATTCTCCTCTTCCTTCTTCTTCTCCCTTGCCCCCACCCCAAGATGCCAAACTGAAAGTTTTATTTTCTCCAGCAAAGTAGAGTTCCCTTTGAGCATGTACTCAGTATGTAAATGTGGTCATCAAGCAAGGCGGAACTGCCGAGAGGGAAGATTTTGAATGTTTCTTTCTCAAAACCTTTCACAGCATTCCTGCTTCCAGTGGTACTTTACGCAGTTTCCCCCATTTCCCAGCACTGTTGAAATGGCACTGAAGCAACGCTTCAGTAACTAAACCAATTGTACTGTGGAGTTGTTGAGATGACATTTCATCTGAATCCTTTGTAAAAGTTAGATTTTAAATAGGGGCGAATGTCCTTTCGGGAGAGGGGACAAGGGAGGGTGGAAGAAGAGGGGGAGGGGACTGAGCAGTTTATATACATATATACTCTTTGTGTTTGAAGGCCTCTGTGTCTTAGCTTCTCACTATGTTAAGTCCCTATTATAAAACTTATCTTCACAAAGCCTATTATAGTATTCTGAGAACAAATTGGACCATGAATAACTTAGTTGGAAGTGTAGATTATTTTCTACTCAGGGAAAGTTAGAGATGACAACAGCTTAACTAAAAGAATAGTGATTAACCTTAAATAGATGGATTTCAAAGTTTCACTTTTGATAAAGAGTACCTTTGATATTTCCCCTCTTCAGATTCATATTTCCACTTTCTTTGTATTAAGAATTGTCCTAGTGATTACACTGTCCACCTAATATAGCATGGCTCTAACTGTAGATCCTTTTCTTGCAGGTTGCTAATCTGAGAGGGGACCAGAAAGACACTCTACTTCCTATAGGTTAAATATATGGTTCTGAAGTGTTCCCGTGCTTAGACATCAAACTCACTGTTGGGAATGATATCTTGCATAAATCATAATTTCTCAGCTAGATAAAATTATTATTGAAAAACATCTTAGTTTTATTTAATGCCTTAGAGTTTACAAGGCACTTCTCAATTCATAATTTTGTTTGATCCATAGAATAATGTCATGAAATAAATATCATTAATGCCATTTTGCCAAGGAGACGGCTGAGTCATTTGCACACTCTGATCCACCTGATAAATGGAACTGGGATAGCTCTCTTTATGGCTTTCTATTTCAATTGATTAACCTATAGCAATAGGCTTTTTAATTTTTTAAAAGATTTATTGGAGTATAGTTGATTTAGAATGTTGTGTTGTGTTATTTAGGCTATTTTATTTTTATTTCAAGATTTTATATCAAAGAGCAAAGTTTTTATATGTCACAGACAAAAAGGTTAAAAGACCCAATTTAAAAAATTCTATTCACTGAGAAGTAAATTTTACTAATTATTGTTTTTCTTTGTGTGTGTGTATCTGTCTATCTATCTACCTATCCATCTGTCAATGTATCGGTCTTTTAGAATGGAAAGTCTTTATCTCTAAAAATCAAACATGAACAGCCTTATATAAATTAAATAACTACCTTGAATTTTTTAAAATGTACAAGAAAACCGTAGATTGTATGTATATTTCAAAACAAAATGTAATAATAAATATGCTTTTAGAAGTAGGTTATGCATATTAAGTAATTATTTAAGAGCATACCATTGATTAAATTCTGCAGTGTTATAGGTAAGGTTTCCTTTCTAGATTTTTTTTTCAGCTCTATTGAAATATAATTTACAAAATTGTAAGATATTTAAAATGTACACCGTGATGATTTGATAGAAGCATACACTGTGAAAGTGTTTTTCCCATCTAGTTAATCAACACATCCATCACCTTCTGTATTTATCTTTTTTTTAAAAGAAGACATTGAGGTTCTGCTCTCTTAACAAATTTCGATTATTCATACAGTGTTATCAACTATAGTCACTATGTTACACATTACATTTTCAGACCTTATTCATCTTATAGCTGAAAGTTTGTACCATTTTATCAACCTCTCCCTAATTTCCTCACTCCCCAGCTCTGCCCTTTTTAGCATTTATAGACTGGTATCTTTTGATATCTTAACAAGACTGAATAAACAAAGTTGTGAAGGGCTACTTTTTGCTTCTCTTGGATTTCTACTCTCAGTGTTTAAAAAAAAAAAGTTTACAAAATACTCTAAAAAACGACAAATAAAAAGTTTAGTTAATCGGATATTGATGCAACCTCTCTAAACATACAGAAATTAAGGGGGAGTTCCCGTTGTGGCACAGTGGTTAACGAATCTGACTAGGAACCATGAGGTTTCGGGTTGGATCCCTGGCCTTGCTCAGTGGGTTAAGGATCCGGCGTTGCTGTGAGCTGTGGTGTAGGTTACAGATGAGGCTTGGATCCCGCATTGCTGTGGCTCTGGCTTAGGCTGGTGGCTACAGCTCCGATTTGACCCCTAGCCTGGGAACTTCCATATGCCGCAGGAGCAGCCCTAGAAAAGGCAAAAAGACAAAAAAAAAGACCAAAAAAAACCCCCAAAACCCAAAAAAATACAGAAATTAAGAAATACAAAAGGATTACACCATGTGACTCTAATTAGGTTATTAGTTAATTAAATTATTTTGTTTTAATTATGTAATGTATGCTTGTGGATGTTAACACGGAAATTTTTTTGGCGGTGGTGGGGGCACACCCGAGATATGAGGAAGTTCCGAGGCCAGAGATCAAACCCACCCCACAGCAGTGACCCAAGCTGCTGCAGTGACAATGCCAGATCCTTAAGCTTCTGAACCACAAGAGAACTCCCTGGAAATTATTATTTTTTAATTTTTTTTTTGTCTTTTTTCCATTTCTTTGGGCTGCTCCTGCGGCATATGGAGGTTCCCAGGCCAGGAGTCGGTCGAATCGGAGCTGTAGCCACCGGCCTACACCAGAGCCAGAGCCACAGCAACGCTGGATCCGAGCCGCGTCTGCGACCTACACCACAGCTCACAGCAACGCCGGATCCTTAACCCACTGAGCAAGGGCAGGGATCGAACCTGCAACCACATGGTTCCTAGTCAGATTCGTTAAACACTGCGCCACGACAGGAACTCCTATTTTTTAATTTCTTAAGTTGTATACACTTAAATTAGTAATTGTACATAAACTTAAATCAAGGCCTTTGCCCCTGAATTATGCAAGCATCCAAACAAATTCAGTCATCTTTTTAGGATTAGAAAAAAATTTTAAATGTTTAAAAAAAAGGAGTTCCTGTCATGGCTCAGTGGTTAACGAATCCGACTAGGCACCATGAGGTTGCGGGTTCAATCTCTGGCCTCGATCAGTGGGTTAATGATCCAGCGTTGCTGTGGTTGTGGCACAGGCCGGCAGCTATAGCTCCGATTAGACCCCTCACTTGGGAACCTCCATATGCTCCTGGAGCGGCCCTAGAAAAGGCAAAAAGACAAAAAATAAATAAATTAATTAAATAAAATAAATGTATATAAAAAAGAAAAGCAACTGTTTCTGGTTAGACATTGCATATTGTGTATAAAGAATGACGTATATTATAACCTTTCTTATGGCAAGGTTTTTCAATTAAAACATGACAGTTAAACTGAGAATTGTTTATTTTGATTTGGAAGTAGATGCTCAAGCCCCCAAAGTCAAACTTGGAGTGTCTTCTCTACAATTTGCAAATTAAGAAATGCAAAAATAAAGACTCATATTAACATTGAAATGTTTGTTTAGATACTCTGAAAAAAAATTTTTTTTTTTCCTTTTTAGGGCTACACCTGCTGCATATGGAAGTTCCCAGGCTAGAGGTTGAATAAGAGCTGCAGCTGCAGGCCGATGCTACAGCCACAGCAACACAGGATCCTAGTGAGTCTGTGACCTATACTACAGCTCATGGCAACACTGGATCCTTGACCCACTGAGCAAGGCCAGGGATCGAACCTACATCCTCATGGATGCTAGGCAGATTTGTTTTCGCTGAGCCATGACAGGAAGTCCGGGAATCAACTTTTAGTATTATAGATTCTGGTAATGTCCCTCTTGCTGTCTTCATAGTATTTCTAAGTAATCTAAGCTGTTGGTGCGCTTTCGTGTAAACTTCCCATGTTGCAAAAGAAGAAGATGAAGAAGGAGGAGGAGAAGAAATTATTTTAGGAATACCAAAAGAAAATTTGTCAATTGCTACATAAAGTTTGCACATAGAAGGTACATAGAAGCACCACACACCACACGAGCACTGGGAAGCATAAATAAAGGTCAGAGATTCTTCATTTTTCTTTTAAATTACTCCTGCCCAACATACTGTGATATCAAAAATACATTTTCTTTCTCCCCACCTCCTTTTTCTTCTTTTTCTTTCCTTCTCTTTTGCCTCCTCCTCCTCCTCCTCCTCCTTTCCCTCTCTCCTGAAGCTGTCATCATTCTGGACAAATTCACATAATTTTGGCAAAATAGGATTTCCTTTTAAAATTTAAAAATATCCTAATGAGGTTTTTAAGCAAGTCAACCAGTCATAAAAATGTTTTGTATTCTTCCAAAAGGAATATTTTATATCTATGTAGTAGAAGATCACAATGTATAGTGAAAAATTCAATCAATTATTTGAGTGTTTGTTTAATATCAGATTTTTTTCTCTCTCTCAAATTTGTGAATATATCTATACTTGAGTGCTGATAGATACAATTCCTGATTATGGAACTTAATTTAGTGGAGAAGTCTATTTCAGTTGACTATCCTTGGGTGCCTGCTACCCACTGAATAAATGACGTTGACTTCCTCTACAGTAGGTATAAGGTATTCCTCCAAGTTATTCAAAGATGACAAAAGACTAAATAAACTCCTGCCGTCGTGAAATTTTGTGGAAATATGGATTATAATTTAAAAATACCAAAAAAGCTTGGGATTTGGGCCCAGCTATCTATCCAGGAAAAAGAAATTGGATACGTTTCCTCAGAATAAGTCACAGTAAAGGTATGAACTGCTATGAAAACAGAATATCCTGGAGAAGTTTGATAGAGAGCATAGGACTTGAAGAGTGGGCAGGGCTGTAATAGACAGATATGGGACCATATTCTAGGTGGGGGGAAATGTATAGAAATGAAATTGTACAGTGTACAATAAAAATTATTTAATGAGTTTCAAATAAAGTTTTGAGAATAACACAAAGTGAGACCAAATGTTGTCTGTTTTAATGGGCCATTTTATACCTTATTCATTCAGGAAATACTGTCATCATAAGTGCCATGAAAACATTTTACTAGTATTAAAAACATTTATTTTAAAGAGAGTTAAAATTCAGTGGTGAGGAATAAGTATGAGAAATCTAGTGCTTGTCACACTAGCTCATCCCTGGATCTAGGTGCCTCCTTCCTCAGTATCCTCATGTAGATATGTATTTCTCATATTTGTGAAATAACATTTCAAAGAAAAAATTGAAGACTCATGGAAAATCAATCATTCTTTCTCAAAGAAATTGTGTGGGTCACTTCTTATGTGCCACTTGCTCTCAAAGTTTCATTATAGTTACGGATAAACACTGCGTCTTTTTTTTTTTTTTGTCTTTTTGCCTTTTCTAGGGCTGCTCCCGCAGCATATGGAGGTTCCCAGGCTAGGGGGTCTAATCGGAGCTGTAGCCGCCGGCCTTTGCCAGAGCCACAGCAACTCGGGATCCAAGCCACGTCTGTGACCTAAACCACAGCTCACGGCAACACCAGATCCTTAACCCATTGAGCAAGGCCAGGGATTGAACCTGCAACCTCGTGGTTCCTAATCAGATTCATTAACCACTGAGCCACGACAGGATCTCCTACACTGCGTCTTAAATGTGGTTTTTGTTTTTTAAGGCCTCACCCGTGACACATGGTGGTGTTCCCAGCTAGCTGCTGGCCTAGGCCACAGCCACAGCAATGTCAGATCTGAGCCATGCTTTCACGCTACACCACAGCTCACGGCAATGCTGTATCCTTAACCCACTGAGCGAGGCCAGGGATCAAACCTGCATCCAAATGGATACTAGTCAAATTCGTTTCCACTGAGCCACGATGAGAACTCCTTAACATGTGTTTTTAAGTGAATAAATCTTTAGCTTAAGAAAGGAAAAAATAATTTTTTAAATTCTGTCACCCAGATGTTCTTCATTTACACCTATGCAAGTGAATGAAAGTTTAGAAATACACTCAAATACATTTAAAAGGCCACAGGGATATCTTATAATCAGGAAGTATCAGCCAATTGTATGATCAACCTCAAAATCTTTGATAAAAAGATACTAACAGGCAAAGAAGCAAGGAATAAAGACACACTAAATATATTCTAGCAATATCATAATCATCTTGAAATCAAAATAGTAAACTAATACAAGTTTTTTAGTGAAGTAATGCACAACAGTCCAGTAATGTAATGTTTGTTATGTGTCGATCTTACTAATATGAAACTCAAGTAGAAACTAAGTCTCAGTTTAGTTTTAAACTAAATTAACTAAAGCTTCCAGGCCCAAGAAATATTTTATAGGGGAAATGGTTTGAAACATATGGAACATCAAATTAGAATCAAATATGAGGCAAATAATGTGGATGGGTGCAAGCGTTTGTGACAGTAAAAGAAACACCCATTCTTATCTGTTGCTGGTTAATCATGTTGAATAAAGCACTGGTTAATTGTCTAGAATCATATATTTAATTTTGATTTGACTTTGCCCTGCTACATACCCTCAAATTATAACCCTCCTCTAACAGAAGTCTTTTACTTATAGGCTCCTTTCAGTCAGTACAAAACTTCTGAATGCTCATAGGGGAAACAAGGTGTTATGTAGGTGCTCTTGAATGAAAAAAATGTTGCAGTTAAAAGCAAAAGGTGTCGGAGTTCCCATTGTTGCTCAGCAGAAATGAATCCAACTAGTAACGATGAGGTTGCTGATTTGATCCCTGGACTCGCCCAGTGGGTTTAGGATCCATTGTTGCTGTGAGCTGTAGTGTAGGTTGTAGATGCAATTCGGATATGGCATTGCTTTGGCTGTGGTGTAGGCTGGTAGCTGTAGCTCTGATTAGACCTCTAGCCTGGGAACCTCCAAACGCCAAGGGTGTGGCCCTAAAAAGCAAAAAAATGTAAAAGGTGTCATACCACTTGCCCTAAAAGATACAGAACAATTTTCATATTTAAGGGCTGACTCAAAGAAAATTGTTAACATTGCTTTTAATACCCACTTAAGGACCACTTGTTTGTAAAGCTTTTCCTTAATAATTACTGCAACTTTTAATCAAATATACCCGGTATTATGCTTCTAAATTTTACTATGGCATGGCCAACAATACAGAAATTTATAGAAGTGAAAGTGATAATGTAGAAAAAAGTGAAAGTGCCCTTCATCACTTCTCCAAGAGTGTGCATCCTTCCATATCTCAGGTAGAAAGATGGATGGATGATGGATGAATGGTTGGAAAGATAGGCAGACAAATGATAGGTAGTTGATGGATAGATAGATAGATAGGTAGCCAGACAGATAGATAATAGTGAAGAACACAGACTCTGGATCTAGAGAATCAAGTTTTGGGTCCCAGCTCTATTGTTTACCACATGTATGATCTCAGTTTCCTCATCTGTAAAAGTGGGGATGACAACAATACTATCGCATTGAGTTATTGTAAGGATTAAGTAAATTTTTATGTGAACTGCTTAGAACAGTGTTTGGCACACAGTAAGCATTATATAAGGGTTAGATACCCTTGTTATTATGAATGCACACATATACTAAGCTTTTTTTTTTAAACAAATGAGATTTTATTATGTGTTTTTCTCACTTCATAATATGTCAGGGAAGACCTTTTTTTTTTTTTTTGTCTTTTTATGGCCGCACCCATGGCATATGGAAGTTCCCAGGCTAGGAGTCAAATCAGAATTGGAACTGTAGCTGCTGGCCTACACCATAGCCACAGCAACACAGGATCCAAACCGAGTCTATGACCCATACCACAGCTCACAGCAACGCCATACCCTTAACCCACTGAGCGAGCCGAGGGAGCAAACCTATGTCCTTGTGGATACTAGTTGGGTTTGTTACTGCTGAGCCATGATGGGAACTGCAGGGAAGACATTATTATAACACAGACATTGCTATAAAACATTTCACTCTTTGTAACTGTTGCCTAATAACCCACAGTACCTGAATTTCTTTAACCATTATCTTATTGATGGTCATTTAGTTTGTTTCCAGTTATTTCTGTTTTAAAGCAGCTACTTGTCCTTGAATATATAACAAGGAATGCAGAAGGGTCAAGTATATAAGATATCTCCATAGAATAAATGATCAAAGTGAGGCTTAGAGAAGTTTAGTAAATTACATAAGGTCAAATAGCTAAAGTAACAGAGTTCAGAGGAGAACTAGTTTAACACAGTTTCACACTGTCTTACCTCACAATTTCCCATTTGATTTAGAATAGCTTCACACATACAGTGGTCACAAAAGACATTTCTGCTTTCTAAGACAAGCACCAGACTACTATAAGTCACTGTGCTGCCAAAGTGGACGTGAGCAGAGAGATATAAGGGAATATATTAAAAGACTGAATAAAATAGTAAGCCGGGCAATGTCCTAAGTAAATATTAAAGATAATATTAAATTTATGACACCAATTTTAAAAGCTCAAATGGTGGTGGGAGGCGGGGTTGAGAGGATGACTTGCTACTTGAACTATTTGGAAGGATATTATTTGAAAAACTGCTACATTTACTTCTAATCTTCTCAGATTGTACACCCTCAATTAACACTGATCTGACATTATTGTGATTGACCCCAGTACCCTCACACACAAACTCTATAACTTATCACACTCTATTAAATAATATTAAGATAATCAAAGCTTCATTAACTACAAATACATATTAAAGTCAATTAAAATGACTTTAATTCATTGTGATCCTAGAACATATAGTCCATTTGTAATACAATGAAGCCTCAGCCAAGTATAGTCCTCTCTTGCAGACAAGAGACTATTGTACAGTGACTTCAAAATATGCAGGGCTCATTGTGGAAATACCCTTCTAATAGCTCACTTTTCCTTTTTTTTTTTTTTTTTTTTTTGGCCACTCCTGCAGCATGTGTAAATTCCCAGGCCAGGGATTGAACTTGCACCATGGCAGTGACCCAGGCTGCTACAGTGACAAAACCAGATCCTCGACCTGCTGCACCACTACAGAACTCTATAGCCCACATTTCTAATTCCGGTAGTATTTAACTTTAGAATTTTATTCTAGGCTAAGTCATTCAATGTCTTTAGAACTGGGGCAAATGACTTCTCCAAATTGAAATTTCCTCTGATATAAAACAGGATTACTGTGTTTGTTTTGTTGGGAAATAGATGAATTTATTTTATTGATGTTTATCTGAAAGTTTGAGAAAGTCTAGGAGATGGCAACTGTGATGTTTCACTGCAGTAAAAACAATGCCAAAAGTTAGAGATGTGAAGAACATAGTGTGACTTATGGTAGAGAATGGGGAAAAAATGAAGCACTATGGCCCTTTCCAGATATATTTCTTAGATAGCAGTACTTCAGTTTAATTAACAGTCTGTTGTTTACCTTCTGCCTCTGTTTCTGAATTATGATAACACATAAGAAGCTTCCAAAAATACTTATCAAAATCAGTTGGACACAATGCAACAATTTAACTCCTAATGACAGCCACCTCTAACTATGAATGACGTATAATAAATTATGTTTGAACTGGATTTTCAGCTGCAGTTCCTTATTCTGCCACCCAGACAGCCCTATAAAGTTGCACTTGTGGCCTTAATCCCACTTGGATGTGTGCCCTACTGCCTCTACTTTCCATCATTCTGGTGCTTTAGTCTTCTTGAATAAGTGAACAATCTTTGTTTCTGTACCTTATTAGGCCAAAGACCATAACAGCTAGTGATGGCATCGGCAAGCCCTGCGGGCAGAATTCTCTGCAGACCCAGCCAACCTCCAACAAACCCCTTTTTATACTCCTGTTTCTAGGAAGAATTATGATGGCGGTGCCCTGCTGTTGATCAGTCAAATCTGTGGTGGGCCTAGAGATAAGTCCTGTAAGTGTGGTGTACTGTAAAACAGCGGCTCCCATTCATTAGTAGCTTGTGTGTAATAAACCACCAAACAAGGGGGGTGGGGTGGGGTGGCAGCTGCAGTGTGCAAGAGCAAACAACGCATCTCATTCTTGGGAGCCAAAACTTTGTAATTTGCTACTGGGCAGCCTGCTCTGGCTGACATTCTTTCTGATAACATAGTAGTGCCCTATCTATATTTATAGCTTGACTACTAACCTGAGAGATTCTGTTTGGTAACTACATGTACATATTATAATGATTGTTATTAAGGAAGAGATGAAGAATGCTATCAAACTGCCTCTGGCAAACAAAATTACTGGGTTAAAGGGACGTTTTCCTCTACCAGCCGAGATCCTTAAAGACATGTGTGTTAGCCATTGTTTCATAGTATAGTTTTATAAGGATCACACTACAAAAGATACCAGCTGAAACGGACACAGAAGGGTTATTCCTTGGGAATGAGTTATGTTTCTTTGGCAATTTTTTTTTTTTTGTCTTTTTGCTATTTCTTGGGCCGCTCCCGCAGCATATGGAGGTTCCCAGGCTAGGGGTCTAATTGGAGCTGTAGCCACCGGCCTACGCCAGAGCCACAGCAACGCGGAATCCGAGCCGCGTCTGCAACCTACACCACAGCTCACGGCAACACTGGATCGTTAACCCACTGAGCAAGGGCAGGGACCGAACCCGCAACCTCACGGTTCCTAGTCGGATTCGTTAACCACTGCGCCACGACGGGAACTCCTCTTTGGTAATATATTTTTTAGACATAAAAATGCTCAATGAAAAAAAAAATCATCAAATAGAAAGGTATTTGTGGAGTTCCCATTCGTGGCGCAGTGGAAACGAATCCGACTAGGAACCATGAGTTTTCGGGTTTGATCCCTGGCCTCACTCAGTGGATTAAGGATTTGGTGTTGCTGTGAGCTGTGGTGTAAGTCACAGATGCATTTTGGATCCAAGTTGCTGTGGTTGTGGCGTAGGCTGGCAGCTGTAGCTCTGATTTGACCGCTAGCTTGGGAACCTCCATATGCCTTGGGTGCAGCCCTAAAAAGCAAAATAAATAAGTAAGTAAGTAAATAAATAAATAAGTAAATAAATAAAAGGTATTTGTGAGATGCTTGTCCTTTTAATATTTAAAAAATGTCTATAAAAGTGTAAACTACATTTTTTTGTTGTTGTGTCTAAGAAACACTGTTTTGCAACAGTACTACAAATGACTCATCTGCCCAAACCAAAATGTAGGAGGCAATTTAATTGTGAAAGGAAGACAATATACCTGTTGGGGAAGAAAAGGAAAAAAAACCTCTCAATAAGCCCTTTTAATTCAGGATGGGTTAACCTAATAAATGGGAGACACACTTGAATTTGCTCATGTCTACTTAATGAGAAGATGAAAAAAACGCTGCAGTTTCTGTAATAAACTCTTTCTTTTTACATCCAAAGCAGGTGCATGGCATTGTGACATCAACACTGTAGTAGTTCCTCATCAGCCCCCCACTGCTCTTCCAAATAGGGTTGGAAGACTGTACATTCTAGGCATTTTTTCTTTACCACCCCTAACTCAGGGTCAAGAGAGTGGCTATGGCAGAGTGGAAGGCATGCCAGTTGTTTTGGAATCCTTGCAGGTGTTTAAAAAGCAAAGGATTCTTTTCAGAGGCACATCTGCATTTGTCATATGCCATTTGCACTAAAGCCTGTGGTGTTTTTGTTTGTTGGTTTGACAGATTGACATGTAATGGCCAGGACTGTTGGGTGGCTGCTCCCGACAAAGTCATTCTGATAGCTGGAGTTCTCTAGAAATCAACTGGCCCGAATTACCCATGATTTTTCTCTGCTCTTCAAAGGAAAATGTGTTGTTCTAATGTTCTTTTGGTTTTGTGTTTGCTTTGACAGTTCTTTCTTTCTTTCCTTTTTTTTTTCAGTTTCATTGTTTTAAATTCTAAATTAAGATGAAATAAGGATTTCAATAGGATAATAATATCTAAAAAAAGAGTTTAACATTTACTTAGAAATGATTAAAGAGGTTTACGGACTTTAAATAAATATTGGGATATCATAAAATTGTAAAAATTAAGAGAACATCTGTATCAGTGATGGATAAGGGAACTTAAAGCAAAAACTGCAACTTTCAATTTTTTTGGCTGCACCTGCAGCATGTGGAAGTTCCCAGGCCAGGGTTCAAACTTGCGTCTTAGTTTTGACCTGTGACACAGCTGTGGCAACACTGGATCCTTAACCTGCTGTGCCATGAGGGAACTTTCTTGAAATTTTTAAAAACATTTTTAAATACTAAAATAAAGTTATTTTTGAACCTTTTTTCATTTTTCATGTCAGTGGATAATATACCTGAATTTGTATGTAAGCATGTGTTTTATCAACCATGTTAATTAGCCATGAAGCCAAGTAAATATATATGAAAGCAAAACTTAATATAGTGTCTTTTGTCAACAAAGTTAAATCAGAAATCCTTATTACTACTCTCTGAACATAGGTAGTGTCTCACAGAATTTAGAGTACAAAGCTCATGCTTCAAGTATTAACTTCATTGTTGATGAAAGTTTCTGAATTCATTAAACTATTGTAGGCCTTCACCCTGTCACCTTTTTGCAAAACATAAACTAACAAAGGAACACCAGGTGTTAATCTAGGAAATGCAAAATGTCATAGGTATGTTCATAACATCCTTTTACATTTACTCCATTGATGTAAACATTTACTGGACCTACATCTTCCCCTCCCTACATAGTACCACTTGACTGGAAAGGACCATTCCTTTTGACAAAGCATCTCAGTTTGGGTGTATTATTTGTCAGTTTACTCTCAGCTCCACAGGTCTCTCTGCATAAGCAAGTTTCCATGGAGCCCAGCACTGGAGAAAGAGGAAAGGCAAAACAAAACAAAATTCAGAACTGGCCAAGGGAACCTAGAAACAGCACATTGCCATGGTTTAGGTGAGAGATTATTAAAAACCAAAAGCCACTTGCTAAACTCTAAAATGGAAAAACAGACATTGTTTGTTTCTCTTAATTGATAAGTTCTGAAAATTTGAAAAGTTTTAATCATATAAATTTCATTTTTTAAATTTTTTTGACTTTCTGAAATAAGGTTTCCTTTCCTGGTACCTCTGCAGGGACATGGGCTAAAAAGTAGGAATTAAACAAACTAGGTCTCTACTGTTTGCAGTTAGGTTGCCACATTTGTTGAATAAAAAAAACAGGACAATCAGTTATATTTGAATTTTAGCTGAACAACAGGCAATTTTTTAGTATAATATTGCATGGGACATACTTACACTAAAAATATCTGTTGTTCTTCTGATACTAAAATTTAAGTGGGTGTGTTTTTTATCTGGAAACCCTGTTTGTAGCAAAGTTTGATTAATGAAAATTTCATAATCAGAAGCTTCATGGAGTTCTGGTCATGGCACAGCGGAAACAAATCCGACTAGGAAACATGAGGTTGTGAGTTCGATCCTTGGCCTCGCTCAGTGGGTTGAGGATCTGGCATTGCCGTGAGCTGTGGTGTAAGTCAAAGACAAGTCTCAGATCCAGAGTTGCTGTGGCTGTGGCATAGGCCGGCAGCTGTAGCTCCGATTGGACCCTTAGCCTGGGAACCTCCATATGCCGTGGGTGTGGCCCTAAAAAGCAAAATAAATAAATAAATAAAAATTAAAAATCTTTGCAATTATCAAAAAAAACCCCCAAAACTCAGAAGCTTCATTGGTTTGAAGGGCTGAGTTTTCGTTTTTGTTTTTAATTAGGTTTTATTTCTCTGGGCTTCCTAATTTCCTTAAGACTTTCCGTTACCTATTTAGAGTAATGGGGTGAATGATATTTGATTGGGCACTTGCTCAAATAAATGCTTTCTATTTATTATCTTCTTTAATTCTCACAGAAACCTAGGTATGAAATGTTATACCCATTTTACAGATGAGAAAACTGAGGCCCAGAGGCATTGCTAGTCATCTGTGTATATGTGTTTGCCTTTCTTGCTTATCTCAAGGTCAGTGTCAGTGTCTCATACTCCCTTAGACAAGCAATCATATAATTTTATGTCAGATTAAAAGAACGTAATGTGGAGTTCCTGTTGTGGCTCAGCTGTAATGAGCTGGAATAGTATCCATGAGGACGCTGGCTCGATCCCTGATCTCCTTCAGTGGGTTAAGGATCCAGCGTTGCTGTGAGCTGTGGTGTAGATTGCAGCCGTGGCTCAGATCCTGCATTGCTGTGACGTTGGGTGTAGGCAGGCAGCTACATCTCCAATTCGACCCCATGCCTGAGAACTTTAATACGCTTCCGGTAAGACCCTAAAAAAAAAAAAGGAATGTCATGCTATTTAAGATAATCAGAAATTTGTCTTTGTTTAAACCAAGAGTAATTTCATTACTATATAAAATTTAGAGCATATTGTCCCAATACTCTCACCTAGTATACAACCTCTGATTCAGTTTGCCCATCGTTGGTATATTCTGTTGTTGCACTTCCAAAGTTTTAACTTGCTTTATAAACTGCTCACAAAACCTCAAAAAACCCCCAAAAAACAGCATTTCTCTTGCTAAAATACCAAAGTAGAAACAATTATTGGATTCAATTTTGGGCTCTAGTTCTGCAAATACTTCAACCCCTGGTTTACCTTTGCCTGCCGTGCCCTCTATGATGTAAATACTATTATACAATGATGTCCCTCCCCCTGGTCCTTTTCTGGGTCTTTGATATTACTTAGAAGGTGATTACATAGCTTCATTTATTTCTTTGAATGCACAGGTTTCATGGTCATTAAAATAATCACAGACTCATCAGTTTTCCCCAAGCTTAAATAAGATCAGTACAAACCAGAACAAGAGGCTTCACTCCTCCATTCATCAAGATTTCTCTTTTCCTTCTTTCTTTCACTTTCCCTCTTACCTCTATTTCTCTAATCCTTTCCCTTCTTTCCTACCTTCAAACAAGGCGTATAGGAGAATACAATGGTTTTTAAAATCATTCTCTCTATAATGAGTCAGAACATTTATTCAGCTGTTATCCAAGACATAGTGATGTATTGTCTTTATATAAAAGGGTCAGAGGCAGCTGTAGCAATTTTTAGTGTTTGCTAGGGAGAAAAACCCTGCTGGCCTAGTCTTAAAAACCAGTCCAGCACCGAAATGGTTAGTAGGATGAGTAAAGGCTATTTTTAAGTCTGGCTCCCCTTTCTGATACACTCTTGAAAATTCACCCTGTACTGAAGAAATCCTAAATTACAGTGCCCTGCACCCCACTGAAACTCTTCAGTCTGCTGTAAGTAAGCCTCAGCATGGGCAAGATTGGGGGTGAACAGCTGGAGGAGGGGCTCAAGCCCTGGGCCTTTGTAATGGAGGGGCGCTACACTGAGATCCCGTGGAGAAGGAACACAGAAACCCTCAAGGCCTAGAGAAATAGACCCAGACAAAAGCCCCGTTACATGGTTGCAAATCACCCCACTGCTGTTATTTTATTTACTGTGGTCTGCAGGAGGATTGTTTTCTCTTTGCAAAAATTTTAAGCTTCATGGGCTTTTCTCCTCTACAACAGCGGTCACTTATACCACAGTGCCACATAGAGACAGGCTTCACCTTCAGCTTTCTTAAGGAAAGGGAAAAAAAAAAAATCTTGCGTAGTCAGGAAGCAGGATTTCTAGTCTTCCAGTTCTTTTCCAGGGATTAAAAAATTGAAGTATGTGTATTTAAAATATTGACTTATATTGGTTCTGTTGATGTGGTTTTGTCCCACATTTTTCTGGCTTAATTTGATTATTTTTCTTAAAGATGACACCTACATTTATGTTTTCGGACATACATTTGCTTAGATGTGGGAAGGAAAGAAAAGATGCCATAATTTTGTATTGAATCAATTAGAGATATAGAAATGAATAAACCTTTTCCCCCAGTCAGTTTTTTTTCCAGTTTCAAAACTGGTAGAAATGTCATCCTATTACATGGACAAGACGTGTGTATATATACTATGAGTTTGAGGTTTTTTCGTTGGAGGGTTAGGAGAGGAAGAAGGCTGACAGAAACAGTTATTTAAAAATCTAAAGAGAAAGAACTGTGAGAGCAAGTCTCTTTAGTACTAGTTTCTTTGGATATTTGTGAAAAGGGGTTCTTGCCTCATTGCGGAGGGAGGGAGAGAGGCCAGGGGAGGTAAGAGCAGCTTACTGCTCTGTATAGAAATATGCTGCTGACTTGGGTAAACATTTCTCTACAATAGAGTCAGAGCTGCAAACTATGCCTTGGGGTAGCTGAGGAGGAGTGAGAGTCACTTCACAGTAACCAGAGTAGCAGAAGGCTCTTCTACTCAAAAGGCTTATATTGTCATGACTAGGAAGTTGAAAGGGGAACTTGCAATAAGTGTGCTCAATTTAAGAAAAATAAAAAAGTGAAAATTTCCTATGACAAATTCATGGAGGTATTTAAAAGGTGTTTGAGCAGGTAATTAGCACCCAAACCAGGTTTCAGGAAATAGTTCTAGTCACCTCAAATGAAGAATATATAATGAGCTGAAGAGCTTGATTTTCAATGGATGATTTACCCGGGACAATAGCCCAAACAGAACCGGGTAAAGGGTTTACAAACGGTAACTTGAGAAGCAGTGGGCTTCCTTCCCGGGAGCTTAATTCTGTCCCCTCTCCTACTCCCCTGTCCCTTCTCTTCAACCTCTCTCCTCTCTTCTAACATCAGTTTCAGAAAGTACATGCCTAACATGACTTTTCTTGAAAACTTGAACATAGTCTTTAAAAAAAAAAAAAAAATTCTATCACAGAAACATAGGGAGAGTGCAAAGAAACAGAGTAAATTTGCCTGTTGGCATCTAGACCTAACTAGTTCTGGGTTATTTCAGGCTGAAACTTTTTTTGCTTACTTGCTGAGGCTCATTGTGGAGTCTTTCCTTATCAGAGTTTCTTGCACTGGATAACAAGCAATGCTGAAAAGATTACCCATTCTTTTTAAAGCCTATTCCAGAAGACTGACAACACAGAGAACCAAAGATGACTATATAAAAAATAGTTCAACATTTCCTAACTGACAATGTTACATGATTTTGTTGATTTAAGAAAGGATCCTTATCCATAGGCAGGATGGTTTGCTCCACTGCAAGCATTAATAATTCCAGTAAAATAATATCCTCTGCCATAGTAATTCTAGTAGCAAAATGAATCACAGTAGTCAACGTTTAACTTTGCAGCCTCTTGTTGTATTGAAAGATGGATTTTAGTTTATTATAATCTAAAATGCTTGAGTGATTCTTATTTTGCTCATTTATGGCTAAAGTCCTCCCCATTCTCCAACTGCTTTGGGTACACATTTAAAGCTAAGAGAAGGTAACTTAGACATCATTTTATAGACAAGGAAACAGGTTCAGAAAATTCAAATTACTGCCCAAGGTCACCAAGTGTCAGAGCTAAGACCAAACCTAATATTTCCTAATTCCTAATTTTGACTGCTTTTCCTAGGGCATTTAGACCATCTTCCTATGTAGTTAATAATATATGAATGCTGCCTAAGAATACCGATTTCTACTGAGGCATGCTCTCTGTCATTAAGTGCTCCAGCGAACTGTTAATTAAGATTGTTTTGAGCTGTTTACCAATTTAAGTGATGTCAGATACTTCTCTTGGATTCTGTTAGCCTCTTGGGAATGGCAGAAAATTCTGTGGATTCTGTTGCCTGTGGTTTGACCATCTGTTCTAAATCATGATTGTGGCTGCCATTTGGAAATCCATAATCTGACACTGTTACCAGAATTGTTCATTTAAAGTGCATTAAGCTCTCTGTGGGTCACAGGCCCTTTATAAGCTCTCCTTAATTTTATAGGATATCCACAGAGAACACTAAATTTTGGAGCTGAAGGGTGTACATTAAAAGAGTGAAGCGGTACAATCCTTCCTCTCTTCCCTGGCATTATAGAACATATTTTGTTAAAGTCTGAGATAGGTGATAAAACACTGGAAGGTACATCTGATGACCAAACACAAAACAGGAAGTTTTGAAGTAGGAATGAAGTTGTAGATATTTCCAGTCATTCTTGCAAAGTCCCCCTGCGAGTCACACTGGGTGCTCACTTGGGAAATGATCAACACTACTTGTGTACATAGGACTACAGAAGACTTTCAAGAGGTATTCCATCTTAAAATAAATGTTTACTTAAAAAATTTAATTTGGAAGTTCCCTGGTGGCTCAGCGGGTAAAAGATCCATCATTGTCACTGCTATGGTCTGGGTCATTGCTATGGCATGGATTTGATCCCTGGCCCTGGAACCTCCACAAGCCATGGGTGCTGCAAAAAAAAAAAAAAAAAAATTACTTTGGCACCTTCCAGAGTTAATTCTTTGTATCTCATCTCCTTAGTATCTTTTAGCATTCAGGCTATTAGGCCCCTAGGGGTTAAATTTTTTTCTGAAATAAGGAGTTAATACACAAAAACCACATAGAACAATTCCTTGTCCATTGTAAGAGCTCTGTAAATGTTTGCCATCATCATTTGTGTGTTGATGTATCGTCACTGAATGCTGGCTCCAGCAATAAGTGTGAGGGTCACAGGTTCTGCCCTTAAGGATTTTACAGTCATATGAAGGAAACAGATAGGTAAGTTGGTCATAACAGAGGTACCTGTAGAAGTATGCAGAAGATGTTGTGGGAATAGGAGGGGCCAACAGATTTCCTGGGCCCCACCCATTCCAGCATTAGGTGGCCCAGAAATCTGTATTTTCCAAAAGCTCCTCAGGCAATTCCAAAGTAGCCCTGCAGTGTTTGCCTCATCTAAATTAGTCTGGAGGAAACTTCTGGAGGGAAAGTCTTTTTGGAGGAGCTGATATTAGAGTTGGAATTTGAAAGAATGAAGGCTATACTAGGCTGAAGAAACACTGCTCAAAGAAAGGTATGAAAGAGCCTCTGCAGAGCTCCCACTGTGGCACAGCACATTATGATTCTGACTGCAGCAGCTCAGTTTGCTGCACAGGTTCGGGTTCGATCCCCAGTCCTGTGAAGTGGGTTAAGAATCTGGCGATGCTGTTAGCTGTGGCATAGGTCATGTTCAATCTCTGGCCCAGGAACTTCCATATGCCATGGATGCATCCATTAGAAAAAAAGAAAAGAAAAGCTACATTCCCAAAGATAGAAGAATCATATCTCCTGTTATAGGCTGAATTGTGCCCCCTAAAAAAGAAAGAAAGAAAGAAAGAGCGAGCCTCTGCTTTTAGGAGACCAGCCAGTAGATGGGTCTGGTTGGAGTGAAGGCCTTGCAGAAAAGGTTTGTATAGGTAGGATGAACATATATATCATTACTCAAAACAGGACACTTCTGAGAGTGAAAGGAGAGGTTACGAATAATGATGTGGGGGAACAGGAGATGATGCTTAGGGAGCAGCAAGAGCTCTGAAGAGATTTGGAGGGTCTTTCTGCATGGAGGTCTTTAGGTATCACCTGGGGCAATGGCAGCCTTTGAAGAATAAAGCAGACTGGTGACAAGATTAGACCTACATTTCGAATTTCCCCAGCTATGTTTTCTTTTTTTTTGTCTTTTTTTGTCTTTTTTATACTTTTTAGGACTGTGCCTTCGGCATGTGGAGGCTAGGGGTCGAATTGGAGCTATAGCTGCCGACCTACACCACAGCAACATGGGATCCAAGCCATGTCTTAGTCCTATACCACAGCTCACAGCAACACTGGATCCCCAACCCACTGAGTGAGACCAGGGATCAAACCTGAGTCTTCATGGATACTAGTTGAATTCATTTCCACTGCACCAAGACGGTAACTCCCTACCCAGCTGTCTTGACCTTGGAACATTATTATAAGCGAAACGTGCCAATTTTAGAGAATGGAAATTTTCTATAGTTTCTCTCAGTATGTTATTTAGCTTCAAGCTTTAAAAGAATCCTAATGTAATGCTGAAAATGAATTTAGTGATTAAAATCAGATTACATCAGATTAAAAAATAATCTGAGGAATCCAAAGTGCTAATAACTGGTCTGAGAATAACATTATTTCATTTATATAACAATATCATGTGCATTCATTCATTATTTATTAAATAACTAAGGTTAACAATTTATTCCTCTAGGTACAGGGGAAACAGTGAATGAGGCAATGAGGTCCATCTTTTTATGAACACAATTTCTACCAGAAGAGAGACAACAATTAAACAATTGTGCAATGTAATTTCAAGTATTGGTAAGTGCTGAGGAAAAATCCAATGAAGATAATGGGTTGGGGAGTTGAAGAGTGAGTAGCAGGTAGGAAAACATATTTTATTTTATTTTATTTTATTTATTTATTTATTTATTTATTTATTTATTTATCTATCTATCTTTTTAGGGCTGTACCCATGGCATATGGAAGTTCCCAGGCCTAGGGGTCAAGTCAGAGCTACAGCAACACCAAATCTCAGCCACATCTGCTATCTACATCACGGCTCAAGGCAACGCTGGATCCTTAACCTATTGAGTAAGGCTAGGGATTGAACCCGTGTCCTCATGGATACTAGTTAGGTTCTTTGCCACTGAGACACCTTGAGAACTCCTATTTTTTTTTTCTTTCTGTTTTTGGACATTTCTTGGGCCACTCCCACAGCATATGGAGGTTCCCAGGCTAGGGGTCTAATCAGAGCTATAGCCGCCGGCCTACACCAGAGCCACAGCAACTCGGGATCCAAGCTGTGTCTGCAACCTACACCACAGCTCATGGCAACGCCGGATCCTCAACTCACTGAGCAAGGCCAGGGATCGAACCCACAACCTCATGGTTCCTAGTTGATTCATTAACCGCTGAGCCACAACGGGAACTCCTGAGCTCCTATTTTTTATGTTTTTTTTTTTTTTTTTTTCTGGTTGTGTCCACAGCATGCAGAAGTTCCCAGGCCAGGGACTGAATCTGAGCCACAGCAGTGACAATGCCAGGTCCTTAACTGCTAGGCCACTAGGGAACTCTAGGAAAATGATATTTTAATTAAGTCTGATAGAGATAGCTTCCTTAAAGGAGTGGCGTTGGATGCACTGAATGAGTGACCATCAGAGGTTCAAATGAAGAAATAGGAAGTGCAAAGGCCCAGAAATAGGAACAAGCTTGGTGAGTTGGAGGAACAGAAAGAACCTCAAACTGCTTTCTGATCAGGCCACTCCTAACTCCATACCTTGGCCTGAAGGGCTTCACATGATCTAGTCTTTACCTATCTATTCTGCCTTCTATCTGGAGTTTTACAATTTGGGAGGAAGCTATGATTGGCTAGTGGAGTGTCCTTGAGGAGGGTGAGGGAAACCTAAGCTTTCCTTAATCTTCCTAACTGTTACTCTGACAGCTCTTCTCCAAGAAAAAGAATTCTAACATGTATTAATAACTACAATGTGTTTATTGAATATCTACAATTGACTAGTGGAGTATTTTATAAATGTCATTTTTTAAAGCCTTCTACCAGAGCTAGGAGATTGGCAATATTGTCACCATTTTGCAGGTAAAGAAATTAACTTGGGTTAAATAACTCTTTCATGATTATATTGTATTAAGAAGTGATCTCAGGGAGTTTCCGTTGTCGCTCAGCGGTTAGCAAACCTGACTAGCATCCATGAGGACGTGAGTTCAATCCCTAGCCTTGCTCAGTGGGTTAAGGATCCGGCGTTGCCATGAACCATGGTGTAGGTTGCAGACGCCAATCCAATCTTGGACAAGTCTTGGATCCCATGTTGCTGTGGCTGTGGCATAGGCCGGCAGCTACAACTCTGATTGGACTTCTGCCTGGGACCTCCTTATGCTATGGGCAAGGCCCTTAAAGAAAAAAAAAGAAAGAAGTGATTTTAGGTCTTTTCTTCAGAAGATGTCTTTCAAAGCCTGGGAGCCATAAGTCATGTTAAATAGGGTATGCCAATAGTACATTTTACTTAAAAGTCAGTTCCTGGAGTTCCTGTCATGGCGCAGTGGTTAATGAATCTGACTAGGAACCATGAGGTTGCGGGTTCGATCCCTGCTCTAGCTCAGTGGGTTACCGATCCGGCGTTGCCATGAGCTGTGGTATAGGTCGCAGACGCAGCTAGGATCCTGCCTTGCTGTGGCTCCAATTGGACCCCTAGCCTGGGAACCTCCATATGCCACGGGAGCGGCCCAAGAAATGGCAGAGACAAAAAAAAAAAAAAAAAAAGTCAGTTCCTGACAGCTGCTGCAGGCACAATTTGTGGAATAGTACTTTTTTTTTCATGAAGAAATTAAACTTTGTATATAGTGTAATACCAAGGAAAAAAAAAATGTCCGCAATAAAGAAAACCAGAATTCTGCTTATGGAAGTTACCAGGCCTGGGGTCAAATTGGAGTTATAGCTGCTAGCCTACCCTACAGCCACAGCAACTCAGTATCCAAGCTGCGTCTATGGCCTACACCACTGCTCACAGCAATTCCAGATCCCCAACCCACTGAACGAGGCCAGGGATGGAACCCGAATCCTCATGGGTACTAGTCAGATTCATTTCCCCTGAGCCATGACAGGAACTCCCGAAAACCAAGATTCTAATTCTGATGCTATAATTAATTAGCTCTTGGCATGCCCCTTGGTCCAACTGAGTCACATTTCCTGATCTGCAAAATGGATGTTATAATTTGAGTCTAGCTCAGGTACATGTGAAAGTGCTTTGAAAAGGAAAATGATATACACATAAAAGAAATTACTAAATTCCCAGATGATTTTTTTTTCTTTTTTTTTTAGGGCCTCATCCACAGCATATGGAGTTTCCCAGGCTAGGGGTCAAATTGGAGCTACAGCTGACGGCCTACACCACAGCCACAGCAATGCCAGATCCGAGCCACATCCGCAATCTACACCACAGCTCACTGCAACGCCGGATCCTTAACCCATTGAGTGAGGCCAGGGATCGAACCCGCAACCTCATGGTTCCTAGTCAGATTCATTTCCCCTGTGCCACGACAGGAAATCCCAAATTCCCAGAGGTTTTTACTAAATATATTTATTTGGTCATTAGCAAAATGCCCTGGTAATGATTGGGTTCATTTTCTGAGGTTTGGAATATTAAAACACACACACGCAAACACACACATAAAACTATCAGAGTGATAAATAACTATAAACTCTCTGTTAGCTAAATAGGGTATTTTCATCTTTCAGTCTTTTTCATCCTTGAACTTTAAAGACTACACTGAGAGGATAAGAAGCTGTTCAGGCTACTGCCAAGTAAGATGAACTGTGGGGTGCCTTCTTTTCAAGCACTAGAAAAAGAACAATTATTTCTAGAAACTGAAAAAGAGAGAAGCAAAGGAAGGAAAACTGGAGAGCAGGTAAGAAAGAAAAATTTCTATTTATGTATGCCATTTGGCCTTCTGTGGAGTGACATAGTTTTAATTAGCTGGTTTTGACCACTGTGGTCTAGCCATGCTATAGTTGGGGGTAGGCATGAAATAGAAGAACCCAACTCCTTAATACCCTTAAAGTCCTAAGAAACTGTCTATTGAGGCCTGCCTAGCAGAGAAGTCTTTAGCCTCTGTAGGCAGTTGGCCTCCTGAGTTGAGCTTGGTATAGGCCATCACCGGTGTTCCTACCGTCCAGGGAGGGGGGCCGACTGAGAGCCTGAAAAGTTCATTTAGGAAGAGCAGATGAAGAGCTGGTGTGGAAAGAGATCAGTTAACCTAGGGGGTGGCAATAGCCTTTCAAAACAGGGTCAATATGGTGTAACCTTCTTTCCTAACTTTTCCATTCACACTTTTAAACTTTTGTATGGTTTTCTTCCCCAGAAAAGTATAAGTGCTATTGAAAGAAAGGAGAGGAGAATCAAAGTCTTCAAACATGTCCCTGTGAACAGTAATCTTTTAGAACTGAAAAAAAGGAAGGTTCTACCTAGAAGAGTTTAAATGGAAAGGAAGGAATCTCACTCTAACACTACTAGTCAGAAGATTGAGCAAGAAATTAATTATTTAACATTTTTTTCTTTTCTTTCTTTCTTTTTTTTTGTCTTTTTGCCTTTTCTAGGGCTGCTCCCGTGGTATATGGAGGTTCCCAGGCTAGGGGTCTAATCAGAGCTGTAGCTGCCGTCCTACGCCAGAGCCACAGCAACGCAGGATCCGGGATCCGAGCTGTGTGTGCGACCTACACTACAGCTCACAATAACGCTGGATCCTTAACCCACTGAGCAAGCCTAGGGATCGAACCCGCAACCTCATGGTTCCTAGTCGGATTCATTAACCACTGAGCCACGACGGGAACTCCAACATTTTTTCTTCTTGAAAATTCCCCCTACTACTTTAAGAAGGTCCCAAATAGCTCTTTTGTTTTCAGATAAGGATTCAAGATGACTCTCCTGGGCCTAGCGTGGAGAGGCAGCTGGCAATGCTAACTGAGAGCATGGGCTCTGAAATCTCATTTCCTAGTTTGAATTCCATCCTCTCCCTTCCTAGCTCTGTGACCATAGGGAGGTTCCTGATTCTCCTGGAGCCTCAATATCCCCACCTAGGCCATGAAACTATTCATGATTATCTATTAATTAGGATTTAATAAGATTTCAATAGGAAAAAAAAGATGTAAAATCACTGTGATCTCACATTTAGTGAGTCAGTAAGTGTTAATTCCTTTTCCCTTTCTTCCAAGTTTGGTAAAGCACCCACCTTTTTTAGTAAATCTTTCTAAAGGACAATTGGTAGGAAAGTATTCTTTTTGTCTTTTCTAGGGCTGTACCCGCGGCATATGAAGGTTCCCAGGCTAGGAGTCTAATCAGAGCTGTAGCCACCAGCCTAAGCCAGAGCCACAGCAACGCGGGATGCAAGCCACATCTGCGACCGACACCACAGCTCACGGCAATACTGGATCCTTAACCCACTGAGCAAGGCCAGGGATCGAACCCGAAACCTCGTGGTTCATAGTTTGATTCGGTAACCACTGAGCCACGATGGGAACTCTCCTGTAGGGAAGTATTTTGATCTGAGATTTGTATAGCTGAATCTTTGAAGCGTCCCAAACTTTAGGGTCAAAGACAAAAGAGAGAAGTTTTGAATAATAATTCATTAGACTGTAAATCCCTTAGCATTTGGGAATACTTCTTTCATATTTTCATATAAAGCTATTCATTCAATATTTATTATGTGCTAAGAACTGGTTTTAAGTGATTTGTATTTACTTTTCCACTTAATTATCACACACCCTGAAATAAAGAATTTCCATTTCCATTTTAGAGTGTGAAAACTAAGGCTTAAGCTCTTAAAAGCACTGTATGGTCTCCTTGGAACCTGATGCATAGTAAATACTCAATAACTAATTGATGGTTGAATGAATAAATTGGCCTGTTACATTTGTAGAGCCCTTTCAACTTATATATTCTCTTCACATACTGGATCTTATCCTTTTTTTCAGGCAATCAAATCATTCTCCCTTTCTCTTCTGAATTGGAAGGGACCTAACCATTTTTCAATACAACTTAAGTATCTTAAAGAGTTGATGGTTTTGGGAGTTCCCGTCGTGGCTCAGTGGTTAATGAACCTGACTAGCATCCATGAGGATGCAGGTTTGAGCCCTAGTCTCTCTCAGTGGGTTAAGGATCCGGCGTTGCCTTGATCTGTGGTGTAGGTTGCAGCCGAGGCTTGGATCCCATGTTACTGTTGCTGTGGCATAGGCCGGTGGCTACAGTTCCTATTGGATCCCTAGCTTGGGAACCTTCATATGCCTCGGGTGCTGTCCTAAAAAGACAAAAAAAAAAAAAAAAAAAAAAAGAAAGAAAGAAAGAAAAAGAAATTGATGGTTTTGAATCAAGGAAGAAGCATTTTCCATTTCAGTCATTCTGATTGGTAAAGCTTTCCAAAGGGAGGAGGAAGAAATCAGCTGGAGCAAGCCCAATTCTAAATAGCACAAACCCGCTGCTTACTATGCTCTATTCCTTGCTAAGAGTAGAAAACCAAATGACAAGACAAAAGATGAAAGTCAGTTTTTGATGTTCAAGTCAGCTTTGGTGTCCTTGTAATCTTGTCATAGATCACTTATGTTAACATAATTACTTTAATAGTGGTGTGTATTATAAGTAGACTAATCATCTTGAGTGCAAACTGTAGAAATTAAACAAATTAAGTGTTTAACTCAAAGGTTTTTTTTTTCCTTCTTCTCCTTATTCTCTTCTTCTTCCTCTCCTTCTGTGCCTCTTCCTGAACACAGGCAGCCAGAGAGCCAGAGATTCAGGCCCCCAGATTTCTCTCTGCAGAGTGTACTTTACCTTTTGGATGGGACTTTAAAGACTTTAAACAGCTTGAGACTTATAGTTTGCCACAGGAGCATATAGCAAATTCCTGTTTCTACTTTTTGAACCAGGAGCTGGAGTATAAGAGCCCTGAGCAGGAAGTCGCAGGTGGTGGGAAAGGGGAAACAAGGTCATTTTCAACCATGTACATTGAGGTTGTACCTTTAAAGTCAATTCTAAATTTAATTGAAAGCCGAGGGCAGAAAAGCCAAGATCGGAGCAATGTGGTGATTTATTCTGAAGCCTGTAAGAAGTCATGCGGCTGAATGTGGGATGAGCTGGAGCTTTAATAAAAATGGCACTGGGGAAGCCAGCGGGAAGAGGCACAAGAATGGAACTGGGTTAGATGAAGGATCTCCAGGCCTAAAAGGGAGCGGGGGTCTGAGAGAGCAGTGTTTGCCCAAACTCTGCTGTTTTTACCAGGATGGATACACGTAAGTAATTCACATCAAAAGGAAAAACCAGGATCAGACAGAAGCCACCAAGACTTTTTACTTTTTAGACAGTGAATTTTGCATGAAATCATTAAGGTGTCCAAATTGCAGAAAGGCTATGGAATGAATGGCAATGAGAGCTCATCTAATATTATTTCTAGCTGAAATTTAGCTGAAGAAAAATGACATGTTCCTTTATTAAAACACTATGGGACTTGACAGCAAAGCTCCCACACATTTCTATGGGTGTTATTGTCTAGTAAATTATATTGGACCATTGCTACAGAAAATCCATAACATGTTCTCAAAATCAAATCTTCTCTGTTGACAAATGGTTTAGGAACAATCTTTCCAAGCTAAAAAAAAAAACAAACCAAAAAAAGAAAAAAAAACCCAAAAACCAGAAACAAGCTTGTTAGCAGATGCTGCATTAGAAAGAGAACTGGACTAGAAATTGTACTTCCTGGGTTCTAAGCTTTCTGATCTGAGGGAGGGGCTGGTTGTCCCTCCAGTGGTAGGAACTATATTTTCTGTATTCTTTTATACTTGCTTCTAATTTTTATACCCTCTTTTCTTTAGATCACATTTTTTTTCTGCATCACTATTACTATCCATTTTAATCTTATTTAAAACACAATGTATGTTCATTGCAGAAAGTTCAGATAATGCAAGAAAGATTCAAGACAAAAATAAACATCACTTGTAATCTCACCGTCTGGAGATAACCACTGTTAACATTTTGGTCAATATCATTCTGATTAAGATAACATTCAAAGGACCAGGAAGGTTTTTACCTCAGAGAACCAGGCATTGCTTTCTGTTGAGGGATGATTGTCACAATCAGAATCTGGATCTGGTAGTGGTGGCTCTTTTAAAAATCCTTAGGAGTTCCCATTGTGGCTCAGTGGGTTAAGAAGCCAACTAGTATCCATGAGGATATGGGTTTGATCCCTGGCCTCAATCAGTGAGTTAAAGGATCTGGTGTTGCCATGAGCTGCCGTGTAGGTCACAGACAAGGCTTGATCTGGTGGTTGCCATGGCTGTGGCTGTGACTAGGCTGGCAGCTGCAGCTCCGATTTGACCCCTAGTCCCGGGAACTTATGTGTGCCGCAGGTGCGGCCCTAAAAAGCAGAAAATAATAATAATAATAAATAAAAATCTTTAGATGAATGGTCACTAACTTTAAGTAAGCCTTTTCCTCATTGCTATCTCTTCTTTCTAGCTGCCTGCTTCATTATATGAAGATCTGTGTCATCTCAGAGGAAACTACATGCAAGTCTCTCTCTGGATTCTGTGAATCACGTGCTTGTGACCACCAACTTATAGCCACCACCAAGTTTCAGATTTCCTAGAGGATCTTAAATATTTGCGTGTGTGTGTGTGTGTGTGCATGCACACTTTTTTTGTGATATTTGCATAAGAACTACATAGCAATAATAGAAATCTAAAAAAAAATGGATATTTTTGGGGTACTGAAATTATGAGTAAACTTCCTTCTATTTATTTCCCTTATTCTTATTACAGTATTTATGCAACAACTGAAAATAGTAAGGAAAAAAGGCGATAGTAGAAACAGGCGGGTAAGGAAGAGGAAGTGGGCATGAGCCAAATCTAGACACAAGTAATTCTGTAGGTGACAGATTTTCAACTCTCTAGTTCAAAAAACTCACAATAAAAATGCTTTTGCACTTTAATAGGTTAGAAGTTTAAGACCTGGGGTTGAATCCCTTTGCTACCTGTTGCTTAGATTCCCTGAGCTTTGATCTCCTCATCCATAAGTGGGATCATAATACCGCTCTTACCTACTGGACACCCTCCATCTGTCCCTCCAAATTCACCCTTCACTCACTCCATCTACTTACGACTTAGGGGCTAACTGGTTATGTATCACATCCATAGGCTCCCTTGCCCTCCGGCTTCCAGTAGGCTTTGGTCAAGGGGGACACAGGGAAGGAATCTAAAAGAAGAAGACTAAGACTGGAGTATTTATTCCCTTGATAGAAGATCACAGTGTCTGTCAGGTGGCCTTCTCACACAGCTGTTTCTTCCTGGGGTGGGTGAGCACTCCCACAGAGACAAGGTGAAAGCACCTCACTGATACTGGCACCCAGGTATGTAACCATCTCTTATTCTTTAGAAAATATCCTTTCATTAAATCTCCCTAAATTACCCAACTTGAGGTACCAGGTGTTTCTGGCCAGGCCCCTGACTGGTACACGGCTTAAGTAATAAAAACTATGTGGGAGTTCCTGCTGTGGTGCAGTAGGTTGAGAATCTGACTGTAATGGCTTTTGGGGTTTGATCCCTGAGTGGCGCAGTGGGTTAAAGGATCCAGTGTTGCCACAGCTGTGGCTCAGATTCAGTCCCTGGCCTGGAAACTTCCATGTGGCATGTGGGAGCCATAAAAAAAACCCCAAAACCAATGTCTGTGTGGGGGAGGGCTAGGTCAGAGAGATCATGGTACCAAGGCCAAAAGACATGAAGTTCCAGAACAAATGATTTATATAAAGAGCAATGGTTTGTCCAGTTTTCTTTTGTGGTGCTAGTCTTGAACCACATGGTGACGTGGCATGTCTTCTTGGAGGGTGTTCTTAGGCTTGCCTCGTGACGTGATTGAGGGTGACACTTGATTGATGTTCCCCATCTCCATGGTGGACTGATTTCCAGAGGAAAGCCTTGAAATGAGCTGTTTCACATCAAGATTTCTCTTCTTATTTGGGTAGTTATGGAGATCAGAAGTGGGAATGGTTGTAGGTGACCGATGTGGCAGACTTATGGAAAAAGCCCCCTTTTTTGGCCTGTTTTTCCTTTGCAAGGAGTCAACAGAGTTTCTATTCACCATCCCCGCCCCTCATTTTACCCCAGGTATGTAGGAATAGTCTACTCTCTCTCCTCCTACTCCTGTCCATCCTGTGCTCTGGGAAGCACCATTTAATTTTTACAGCTCTCCTCAGGGGGGTTGAATTTTGAAACTCGGTCTTAATTATATAATGAAAAATATGTTTCCCATTACAAGAATTTTAGACAGCAGTGAGGAGGAGGAAGAGGGGGTGAGGCTGTGAGGAGAGAGAGGACTAAGTGACTTCCACTGAGCAGTAATTACAGTGGAGAGTAGAAGACCATTCTCAGCCCTCTGAGGCATAGCTGGAAACATTTCCTTCAACAGCCATTTAGTGTTGAGTGCCATGCCTGCAGGCCACTGCTAAGCTTTGGAGAAACACAAAGTGGAGTGGAGTAGAGATAGTGTGGGGAAAGGGATGGGACCTGTACACATATAGGTAAGTAGATGAAGGGACTGTGATGGGGTATAGAAGTCAAAGAGACGAGTTAGGTTGTGGGAACTGGATCCTAGAGATAGAATTTTAATTGGATCTTGAAAAATGGGCAGAGGAGTTCCCAGTGTGGCATAATGGGATCTGTGGCATCTCTGGGGCACCAGGACACAGGTGCAATCCGGCACAATGGGTTATGGATTGCCACAACCAATCCAGCTGTGGCAACACTGGATCCTTTAACCCCCTGAACCACCCAGGGATCGAACCCAAGTCTCCCCAAGACTTGCCCTAGCTGTGCCTTGTGTCACAACTGTGGCCAGGGAACTCCATATGCTGCAGGATGGGGAAAAAAAAGATGGGCAGATATGGAAGTAGCAGGAATTTCTGTGCCCTTCTTCCCCATTCTTGCCACCTCCCTTACCCCACCCCCTCCAAGTACAGAATCTGCCTCAATGGATGTAGAGAACAATTTTAAATATTTGATGAATTATTAACATAGATAAAATTTACCCAGGATATGCTTCAGGGTGTTTATGGTCTAGGACAAATCTTATTTTGCATAGGTTACCTTCATCAACTCAACCACCTTAGCAATAAATAAATATTTGTTTCTGGAATTCCCATTTTGGTGCAGCAGAAACAAATCCTACTAGGAACCATGAGGTTGAGGGTTCAATCCCTGGCTTCACTCAGTGGGTTAAGGATCCAGCGTTGCCGTGAGCTGTGGTGTAGGTCTCAGACGAGCCTTGGATCTGGTGTTGCTTTGGTTGTGGTGTAGGTCAGCAGCTACAGCTCTGACTAGACCCCTAGCCTGGGAACCTCCACATGCAGTGGGGGCAACCCTAAAAAGACAAAAGACAAAAAAATTAAAATAAAAATAAATATTTGTCTCTAATTACAGAATTAAAACACAAATACTTTTTGATCATAAAAAAGTTCAGGCATTACAGAAATTCCCTTTGAAATCACCACCCCCAAACTCATATTTACTTCTAGAAATATATTTTTTCTGTATGTGGGTCTGTGGTTATGTAATAGTATCATACTGTGTGTTCATTCTATAGTTTGCATTTATCGCTTGATATATCTTGGAGCTCCTTCTGAGTTGCTTTGCAGAGATCTACCCTCATTCTTTTTCAATCCTGCCAAGTATTTGTTTCCTTCTAGCTATAGTTTTGGTAACACTTTTCATAATTCTTTTGAAAACTTTCCCAATCATAAAAATCACCTAGAAATATTCATGATCCTCCTCAAAAGAGTCTATTACCATAATAGGACTAGAAAGAGGGTTGGAGAAATTACTTTCAATCAATATTCCAGGTTATTTTATTTTATCTTATTTTATTTTTTATCTCTTAGGGTTGCACCTGTGGCATATGGAGGTTCCCAGGCTAGTGGGAGCTGTAGTTGCTGGCCTACACCACAGCCATAGCAACACAGGATCCGAGCCCTATCTGTGACCTATACCACAGCCCATGGCAATGCTGGATCCTTAACCCACTGAGCAAGGCCAGGGATCGAATCTGTGTCCTCATGGATGCTAGCAAGATTCATTTCTGCTGAGCCACGACGGGAATACCCCAGGTGATTTTATTATTCAGCAAATCTGGAAACAGTAACTTGGTCTATTTACCATTTCCCTGCCAAAGGACGTTTAAGTAATTTGGATATTTTGTATCACAAAAAATGCTGTGATGCACATCCTTTTACTTTATTCCTAGTGCAAGTGTGTTTTTCTGAGGGTGATCCTGAGAAGTGGAATTGATGGGTCATGTGGTATGTGCATTTTAATATTATATTATATACTGCCACAATGCCTTGTATTATGAGTGCAGCAATGTATGATGCCATCACTGTTTCAATATTATTTATCTGAGGAGTTCCTGTCATGGCTCAGAGGAAACGAATCTGACTAGCATCCATGAGGACACAGGTTTGATCCTTGTCCTTACTCAGTGGGTTAAGTGTACGGCATTGAGGTGAGCTGTAGTGTAGGTTGCAGATGCAGCTCGATCCCCAGTTGATGTGGCTGTGGTGTAGGCTGGCAGCTACAGCTCCGATTTGACCCCTAGTCTGGGAACCTCCTTATTATGTCACTGGTTCGGTCCTAAAAAGACAAAAAAAAAAAAAACAACCTACTCTTCTGATATTAAAAAGATGAATTACATCTAATCTGTCATTATATCTCAACATCAAGTTCTACCAAAACTCATCATCATATTCTCCCTCTCTCAATCTACTCTTTACTATTCTTTTTTTTTTTTTAAATTGTCTTTTTGCCTTTTCTAGGGCCACTCCTGCAGCCTATGGAGGTTCCCAGTCTAGGGGTCTAATTGGAGCTGTAGCCACCAGCCTATGCCAGAGCCACAGCAAGGCAGGATCTGAGCAGCATCTGTGACCTACACCACAGCTCATGGCAACGTCGGATCCTTAACCCACCGAGCAAGGCCAGGGATCAAACCCAAGTCCTCATAGACACTAGTTGGGTTTGTAACCCGCTGAGCCACCACGAGACCTCCCTGTCTTGTTTCATTATTTTTTTTTCATCTTAGACAATGTAATATACTCCCTGCTAAAATTTTTACATATTAATTATATCAGCTCACTGATTACACCTCTTCAATGCCTATCAAGTGCCATGAAAATCAACTTCAGACAAGAATTTACATAGACTATAAAATCAATCACTTTTGCCCGTTTCTGTGCTGCCTGATAGAAATGTTATCTATGAAGGAATTGCTGGAAGGACATGCAGCCTCTCCATTCTTCTAGCTATTCTAGATTTTCTTCACTGAAAAACCATAACCAATACTTGGTCAATACTATTGTGATTCCAGAGTTCCCGTCTTGGCTCAGTGGAAATTGATCTGACTAGTATCTATGAGGTCGAAATTTCGATCCCTGGCCTCACTCAATGGGTTAAGGATCCAGCTGTGAGCTGTGGTGCAGCTCCATTCAGCCCCTAGCCTGGGAACTTCCATAAGCCTCAGATGCGCCCCCCTAAAAAGGCAAAAAAGAAATACTATTGTGATTCCCTCTAGAATTGATTTCTGTGAGTTATTGTTTGCTTTGTGTATCTTCTTTTTAAGAAGCACTGCAAAAAACTCTCTCTCTATCCCCCAAATCTAGAACAATATTTTATTTACACAAATATTGTCATATATATGTGTATGCACATACACTCATATATCAGCCACACGTAGAAATACACACATACATCAAATCAAAAACAATAGGAAAAATCCAGATTTAATTATCTATCCAAGGATGTCTTTTCTGGCTTTTTTAAGAGGTACTATATATGCATTATGTGACCCTAGACCTACCTATTCTACCCTGCATGTGCCAAGCTTCATTATGTCTCTGTGTGGTAGTCTCTGCCTGGACTCCTTCCCTGCCCCTCTTATTTTAAATTTATTTAAATTTATTTTTTGTTAAAGAAGAGTTGATTTGCAATGTTGTGCCGGTTTCTGCTATACAGAAAAGTGACTCAATCATACATATTTATACATTCTTTTTAAAAACATATTATTTTCCTCCACCCTCTTCTTGTTGAGCTGAGGAACTCTTAACTTAGCCAGAAGACCAACTCAGGTGTTCCTGTTGTGGCTCAGCAGAAATGAATTCAACTAGTATCCATGAGGATATGACTTGATCTCTTTCCTTACTCAGTAAGTTAAGGATCTGTCGTCGCCCTGAGCTGTGGTGTAGGTCACAGACGTGGCTTGGATCCTGCATTGCTGTGGCTGTGGCTGTATGGGCAGCTGTTGCTCCGATTCGACCCCTTGCCTGCAGCTCCCCCCCGCAAAAAAAATCAACTGAGTCACTCCAGGCAAGCTGAGCTGCTTCTTCCTGTGCTCCTTAGTGTATTATCTATCAGTCTTATCCTATTTTGTGGTTATTTATTTTTGAGCCTATCCCTCCTCTAGATGATATGTTTCAGTAGGACAGGGTAGATGTCTTCATCATCTTTATATTCTTCACATTGCCTAATAGAAACATGGAAGCCCACATAGCAGTTGTTTAATTGAACAACTGAATTTATAGCCCTAGGTCTTTCTGGCAACTTTGAACCTTCCTTCTATTCACGGCAGCAACCTGGAGCTCCTGAAATGGCCATGACTGCCCAAACATGCCCTAATTTTATGGACAGCTTGTGAAACAAAAAAGGGAAATCCTGAACAGTAAAGGACATTTCACCACAGCCTCTGGCACAGAACACATGTGTCTGGAGGGAGGTATGTGAACAGAGGACACAGCCTGTCATGTCTGAGGTTATCCTTCTGTCTCACAGCCTGGGTCGTGGGGTTAGAGCAGAGGCTGGATTAGAGAAGTTTGAATATGCTGTATCTTTTTCTTCTTTTAACAGCACCACCTCTTTTTAGGAAAGTCTCCAAAACCTTGGAAATCAGGTTATTCTGCAAAGGAACAGTTTGCTGAGTTTGTGGGGTTTTTAAAATTGAATTATAGTTGATTTATATAATATTACATTCATTTCAGGTGTACAAAATCGTGATTCAATATTTTTACAGATTATAGTCTATTTGGAGTTATAATAAAATATTGACTATATTTTCAGTGCTGTAGAATATATCCTTGTAGCTTATTTTGCACGTGGTTGTTTGTACCTCACTGAGTTTGTTTTTAATACGTCAGAAACATATGTATTAAATTCCGTTAAAATACAGATTTTAAAAAATTTATTTGTTTATTTATTTATTTATTTATTTTGGCTATACTCATGGTGTGCAGAATTCTGGGGCCAGGGGTCAAACCTGTACCACAGCAGTGACCCAGACCACAGCAGTGGCAACGCTGGATTCTTAACCTGCCGAGCCATGTTAAGGCATCCTAGGAGATCTTAATTAACCACCAAGGAGTTTCACTCAAGGATTTTCTAGTTTTCCATGATGATTTTATTTTTATTTTTATTATTTTACTTTTTTTTTTTAATAAGATCCGAACCTACGGCATATGGAAGTTCCCAGGTTAGGATCTGAGCTATAGCTGCCGGCCTATGCCAGGGCCACAGCAACTCGGGATCCGAGCCACGTCTGCGACCTACACCAGAGCTCACAGCAATGCCGGATCCTTAACTCACTGAGTAAGGCTGGGGATCGAACCCTCGTTCTCATGAATGCTAGTCAGGTTCATTAACCTCTGAGACACGAAGGGAATGCCCCACGATGATTTTAAATTTAGAGTTTCTCTCTATCTGTGAGCCTGAGTTTATGTTTATGATTGAATTGGTGCCAAACTGTGTTACTTTCATTGTACCTGGTTAATAAAAAAAGATTACATAAGAGACACACTAGTACCAGGCAAAGCCTGAGGAGTTCCCCAGCCAGTTGTGGAAGGACTCACAGAAAAGCAGGGAGAAGTTGGGTCACTGGCCTGCTGGCCTACACCACAGCCACAGCAACACAGGATCCGAGCCATGTCTGTCACCTACACCACAGCTCACCCCAATGCCGGATCCTTAACCCACTGAACGAAGCCAGGGATCGAACCTGCAACCTCATGGTTCCTAGTCCAATTCGTTTCTGCTGCACCATGATGGGAACTCCTTCTCGTTGTATAATCTTTGATTTAAATTCTTATTTTCCACCCACTTGTTTTACACTCTTTTAACCTTAGAGGTCTTTCTGTCAATCTTGCCTGTCTGCTTGTATCTAAGTGATTGGGGGCTTGTAGACTGAGTTTCACTGGGAGGCCAAGTGGCTAAACCTTC
Organism: Phacochoerus africanus; assembly: GCF_016906955.1. Lineage (NCBI taxonomy): Eukaryota > Metazoa > Chordata > Mammalia > Artiodactyla > Suidae > Phacochoerus > Phacochoerus africanus. The sequence goes on from NC_062544.1 coordinate 200,090,965, forward strand.
TACTTGGGGAGACTCTAAGGTCAGTATCTTTAGATTTTTTTCCTTTTAGATTGTCAGAGAAAATGCTTCCATTTTTTGGTTAGTGGGTGAAGGCGTGGCAGGAGTTCAGTGTAGAAAGAACATGAACTGGTATGATGTGCATGTGGGGTGCCTCGGCATCTTCACCCTTTGATCCACTACAGTATTTCCGTCCTCAGCTGCACCTGGTCTCTCCAGCCCAAAGCCCCTCTGTTTTACAGAGAATAAGTCTCCAGCCTTTTGAAGGGATGGGGAGGAGTTGACACCCAGCTATGCAGAGTGGAGGGAGGAATATCCCTAGGAGATGTCCCCTAGGAGAAACAAAGCAGTCTTAAATGTATTTTAAAAAAATAACACTGAGGAGTTCCCGTTGTGACTCAGTGGTAACAAACCTAATATCCATAGGATGTGGGTTTGATCCCTGGCCTCACTCAGTGGGTTAAGGATCCGGCTTTGCCTTGAGCTGTGGTGTAGTTTGCAGATGTGGCTCAGATGCTGAGTTGCTGTGGCTGTGATGTAGGCCAGCAGCTACAGCTCCGATTTGACCCCTAGCCTGGGAACTTCCATATCCAACGGGTGCAGCCTAAAAAAATTTAAAAAATAAAATAAAATAACACTGAGTGCTTGTTTCAGCAGCACATATACTAAAATTGGAATAATATAGAGAAGATTAGCACACCCTCTGAGCAAGAATGACATGCAAATGTGTGAAGTATTCCACATTTTTCTAAATATCCATCAACAGAGGAATGAATACAGATGTGTTGGAGTTCCAGTTGTGGCAGAGCCGAAACAAATCCGACTAGTATCTATGAGGATGCGGGTTTGATCCCTGACCTTCATCAATGGGTCGGAGATCTGGCATTGCCATGAGCTGTGGTGTAGGTCGTAGATGTGGCTCAGATCCTGAGTTGCTGTGGCTGTGGTGCAGGCTGGCAGCTATAGTTCTGATTCGACCCCTATCTTGGGAACCTACATATGCTGCAGGTGTGGCACTTAAAAAAAAAAAAAAAGTGTACATATATACAATGGAATATTACTCAGACATAAAAAAGAATGAAGGAGTTCCTGTCGTGGCTCAGTGGTTAATGAATCCAACTAGGAACCATGAGGCTGCAGGTTCGATCCCTGGCCTCGATCAGTGGTTTAAGGATCTGGTGTTGCTGTGAGCTGCACTGTAGTTTGCAGACATGGCTTGGATCCTGCGTTGCTGTGGCTCTGGTGTAGGCCAGCGGCTACAGCTCTGATTAGACCCCTAGCTTGGGAACCTCCATATGCCACAGGAGCGGCCCTAGAAATGGCAAAGAAGAAAATACAATGTTGTAAGTCAACTATATGCCCATAAAATTTAAAAGAAAGAAAAAATAATTTTTCCTAAAAAAGGCAAATATTTGTTAAAAGCAGAAAAATTATAAGGTAGACCCAAGCAAAAAAGAAGAAAATAAAACTGTTCCAAATCTCAACACCCAAAGATAATCATTGCTAATTTTTGGTGTATTTCCTTCTAGTCTTTTTACCTGTGTATGCATTTACATGAATTTGCTTGTTTTATTTTTCTAAGCAAAATTGTGGTGATACAATGAATATTACTTCCTGTTGTTTTCTACTCACTAATATATGGTAGAAGACGTTTCAGGAATGGCTTTTAAAGAAGGTTATCATCTTTCTGTTGGTAAACGCCTCCTGGAATCTAATAGCAAACATGACTGAATTAGTAAGCCAGACCCTGAATTGAGAGGTCAAATTCTGCCCATGTCCCCATGTACACATTTTATCCTCTTAAGTTAGTTAGTAGGGAAATGGAAACATTCAGTGAAAAGAAGTAAAATGTCCTTAACTCCACCAGAGTTTTAGGAAATGCACCTGGTTGCATCTTTAATTCAACCCTCTTCACTAGTAAAAGCAATAGTCGAAAGTGTCAGGAACTATGAGAGGAAAAAAAGAATTAATTTGTTATCAAAAGTAATAGGATGACGCCTTGCTAACTCAACTCCATTGTTCTGCAGAATTAACTTCAGCAGGTCACATGCCACTTGCATTGAACAAAAGTCAAACAGGGTCAGAACAGATTGGGCATAAAAGAAATGCCTGTTTCCTAATACAAGGGCTGGGGGGGTGGGTTTTGACTTCTTTTTTGATTTGGCGAATTTCTCTTTCTTCATTTAGGACTTCCCTCCCAACCTTGCACACCCCAAAAAGAACAAAACCTTATCTTGCTAATATGTCAGTAGAAGAAATCATTAAAATAAACCTTGCAGGTTAAAAATCCTTCTGGATGTTAGTCACATGAAGCACAGCTACCCATTTGGGGGAAGTCTGCAGAATGAACTCACTTTTGAGGTGCTACTGTGGGGCAGTTGGCAGTACAATGCTAACATTCTTTGCTTTGTTACTGGGCCTTCTTCTTGCCATAGGACCATCCCTCCCTCTGTCTGGGATTTAAGAAAGTGAAGTTGTCCCCTGTCCTGCCTTTTACATGCTTCCTTTTCCTGGGCTGTGCATCACATACCACAGTGCACCACAGCCTTCCCCTGTGACCACTGGCTAGGCATGGAGAACCATCTACGTCCTCGATGCCAGGCTTTTTCCCCATTGCCTCCACTGGACCAACCCCCTTCTCACCCTTGTATGTGGGTTTCCTCCACTCACTTCAGATGATTCCTCACCTAATTGTGGGGCAATTATCCTGGCTCTGAAGAAAGGATTTTGTAGGAGGATAGCCAAAGAGAAGACATACTGAAGTGAAAGGGCTGCAAGTGAGCAGGTGGGGAAGGACAAGGGAAAACCATAGAGGGAGGTAAGATGGGAGACAAAGCTTCCACCAGTTCCCATAGAAAAGTTAAAACAAAACAATGTCTGGAACTTTTTAAAATTTAATTGAATTTAATTTTTATGTTTTAATTTTTTTGCTTTTTTAGGGCCACACCCTTGGCATAGGGAAGTTCCCAGGCTAAGTGTCAAATCAGAGCTGCAGCCGCTGGCCTACACCACAGCCACAGCAATGAGGGATCTGAGCTGCATCTGCGACCTACACCACAGCTCACAGCAACGCTGGATCCTTAACCCACTGAGCAAGGCCAAGGATGGAACCCCTATCCTCATGGATACTAGTAGGATTCATTTCCACTGTGCCACACGGGAACTCCTGGTGCTCTTCATAAAGTTAAATGTATTTAATTATTTTATTCTGAGATTATGAACTCTCCATGGTTTTTGTGTTAGCATGTTCTTTATTTTGAGTTAATGGCAGTGAAATAAAGAGTTGGTAAATTGGTTCATAATTTTATTATTATTTTTTAAATGAAATTGTATTGGTCTGGGAAATCCCAATTCAAGGCAGAGAGGTTAAAAACCCTTAATGGCTTTGAAGTCTAGGCTTAAACACTACTTTGTGTCCTTGGACAAGTGACTTAATTTTCTGGGTTTCAGTTTTCTCATCTGAAAATTATAATCTGTGCTTCACAGAGATTAAAGTCAATGAAAGGCATGTGCTTAGCACAACATAGAAAATAGAGAGCTCAACAGTATTAGGTTTTATTATTATTATTTGTGTTTTTGTCTTTTAGGGCTGCCCCCACGGCATATGCAGGTTCCTAGAGGTCCAATTGGAACTGTAGCCGCTGGCCTATACCACAGTTCACAGTAACGCCAGATCCTTAACCCACCAAGAGAGGCCGGGGATCAAATCTGCATCCTCTTGGATACTGGTCGAGTTTATTAACCACTGAGCCACTACGGGAACTCCACTTTTACTGTTATTAGTACAATGATAATAAGAGTTTACTTGCTTTTGGATACTTGTTAAGGTGACCAGAGCTGGCTTAATGTGTGGGAGTGTGTTTTAAGTGTTGGTGATCTGAAAAACATCTGGGAAGACTGGGTTGAATTTTCTCTACTATAATTGGAACAGCAATGGGCTTGGTGGAAGATGTGTATTCACGTCCCAGTTCTAAGATGTACTAGCAAAGTGGCCATGGGCAGTTGATGTCACAGCATCACTGGCTCCTCGTCTATAAGATGAGGATAATGATGCTTAACTCTGCAGGGTTCCTAAAGGGCACTGTGCTCCATCATTGGTAGTAGTAATGGCCCAGCAGAGTATGTAGTTGTTGGCATAAATAATCCCTCTAACAACCCTTTAAGGCAGGTCCTATTATAAGAAAATAAGAAAACTTAGAATAAGAAGGTCAAGTAACTTGCTCAAGGTCACCTTAGGTGGCAGAGCTCAAATTTGGACCCACACTGGCTTTCAAGGCCTCTCTCTTAACCACTAAGCAACACTCTAAGGATAAAGGTGCTGAGTAGAGATGTTCTGATCTATTCGGAGAGGGAAATATTTTTTCCTAGTGTGTATTTTCCTCATTTATATGTCAGAGGAACTGTAATTTGAATGTTAAAATTTTATATATACACATAGTAAGCATTTAATAAACATTTGCTTGCCGAGTCAGAATCCAATTTGGGATTAACATACACTCCTAAAATAAGGACTAAGGCACGATCTCTGCCCTTAGGAGGTGGGCAGCTGCTAGGGGAGAGACAAATGATCCCACTGTAGGAAGATAAGCTTTGGAGGTGTGTGTCAGCACCCAGAGTTGGAGCACAAGACTAGGGGTAAAGGACAGGCTGAGGAGGAGGCGCCAAGAAACTTTTCCCGAAAGAACTGTCTCCAGAAGTGAGTATTGAAAGCTGAGTAAGAGTTAGCCTCATGAAGGTGAGATGATAAGATGAAGAGACTTCCAGGCCAGAGATTGCAATCTGGCAGCTCGATTTTGGTTGGCAGGTGTGTTTCCATTATCACAATTGAATTACTTGCCAACATTTAGAAACTGGAAGATTTCACATAAATACAAAGATTCCTGGCTTCTCTTGAAAAATGGGAAGATCTAGACACCCTGGGCCCCCATTCCTGCCAGACCACAATCTCTGGACCTGGGTAAGGGCTGTTCCTCTGAAAAGGACAGCTTACCACTATTGTACCTGGCAAGACTTTCTAGCAAGAGGGCCCGAGAAACAAAGAATCAAGGTGTTTGTACTGATAGCTGTTCACAGTGGCTTAGATGTAAAGTTTCTGACAGAGCCTCTGAAAAGGGGCCAAGTAAACTGATTAATCATCTTAATGGATTTATAGGTGGCCAGTTGATTATGTTAAATGACAATAGGCTAATTATGAGGAACACTGTAGTAAAAACTGTTTCCTCTTGTATTTTTTGGTGTTTTTTTTTTTTGGAGTCATTTCGAGCTCAGATGAGGGGAAGCTTTTTTACCTTAATTTATCTGAGGGCTAAATGTGAAAATTGCATACTCTGAAACAGTAATCCTTAAGCTTTATTGCTTTTAAAAATACTGATGCTTGGTGGGGGGGGGGCGATAAAGAGTTCCTTGGTGGTGCAGTGGGTTAAGTACCTCCATTGTTACTACTGTGGTGCTATCCCTGGTCCAGGAACTTCCACATGCTGAAGGCACGGCCAAAAATTAAGAAAAAAGAAAAACTGAGGCTAATTATATCAAACCCAGGTATTCGAATAGCTTTTAAAAACTTGCCAGGTGACTCTGTTGAGCAGCTAATTTTGAGAACCAGAGGTCTAGTGTCTGCCTTTTCCTCTCACTTAGTCTCCCTGAAGCCCTGGCTCACCTCCAAGGAGTGGCAGGTCAGTGACAGTGTTGTCTTTCACAATGTCCATTTCCAGATGGCAGGGAAGAAGCTCCAGCTTGAATTCTAAGTGTGTTTGTCCCTCTGATTCAGAAGAAAGCCCAGCTCTCAATCCTGGGGAGAAACAACTTTTCCACATGCTGAATAGACTTGCTGCTTTTTGGCATCTGAAGCTTTTTTACCTGAGGGTTCTGACAATTTAAATAATTGGTATGCTAACTATTCTAGCTGACAGAGTGTGGTTTAATGCTGATGAGTTGTAAAAGTGTGTAACAAACAGCCTTCAGGCTAAAGATATTTGAATTTAAAAAAAAGGAAAAGGAAAAGACAGAGGAAGGTGGAAGGAAGAAAGGAAGGGAGGAAGGAAAAGGAAAGGAAGCTTGGTCACATTTTATTCCACGGACTTTTTTAAACATTTTAATCAGGTTTCTTTCTTCAGGAAGAAACTTAATGAACATGGCCACATTTCCAGATATCCCAGTTCTTTTGGATGACTAACTTATATAAAAGACTCGGTGTATACAATAAATTGTTTCAGCATAAACTAAAACAATTTTTCATAGCAGTATTTCTTTCTTTTTTCTTTTTGTCTTTTTGCCTTTTCTAGGGCCGCTCCTGCAGCATTTGGAGGTTCCCAGGCTAGGGGTCTAATCGGAGCTGTAGCTGCCAGCCTACGCCAGAGCCACAGCAACACGGGATCCAAGCCGCATCTGCGACCTACACCACAGCTCACGGCAACACTGGATCGTTAACCCACTGAGCAAGGTCAGGGATCGAACCCGCAACCTCATGGTTTCTAGTCGGATTCGTTAACCACTGAGCCACGATGGGAACTCCGCATAACAGTATTTCTGTGAAAAAGAATTCTTGGAAAATGCTCCCAATTATCTAAACACAATCTATATTTTGACCAAAGCACTGACTTCTCTAGTCCCTAAGAGGAAATATCAGTGAAAGTTGCAGCCTCTGCTTACATGCAGCAATTCACTGTAGCAATACTTTTTTGGCCAACATACAAGTGGATCATTGACTGAGAATGATGAAAAATGAAGACTTCTGAACTTTTTTTCCCCCTCTTAATCATTTCATATCTTGGAGGTAAGGTATTTTTCTGTGAGATTTAAAATGAAAAATATATGAGTTACAAATTTAGCAGCTCTAGACAACTGATTTCTAGGGCAGATCACACACACTTGTTTGATCCTTGAAGAAAATGAGTGAGGATAATGGGCTTATACTGGGGAAACTTGGCAGTCGCTGCAGAACTTTTGGCACTAATCAGAATGTTGAATTGTCTTCAGCTTTAAAAATGATTTTGTTTTAACATATGTTAGCTGAAGCAAAAAATAATACAGTAGGGGCTATGCGTCTATCAGAGTGACTGACAGATTGAAATTCTCTAGAAAAATAGATTATTTTCCCTCAAAGAGAGTAAAGTTTTGGTTTTCATAGTCAATCAGAAAACTAACAATTTGGACAGGAGAGGAATAAGCTTCTCTCTTTGAGACAGTATATTTCTAATGATTTTTATGGAGACTATAATAAGGATCAAGAAACAAAAGCTTGATATGGACATGTTTTTAGCTAGTAGATTGAAAAGAAATAATGGCATGAAATAAAGTGGTTTTTTAGTACTGACAAAGTTCTCATTCTTTTATATTGTCTGAAATAAAATTGATAAGTGGAAAAAAATTTCTAACAGTTCAGTTCTCCAATACTAACTCTATTTTTCGTGGTTAAAATTTTATCACAGATACATTCCTATGTATTTTTTCTTTTCTGTTTTAAAATTTTTATTACAGTTGATTTACAATGTTCCATCAATTTCTGCTGTACAGCAAAGTGTTCTAGTCATGTACATATATATGCATATAGAGATATTCTTGTTCTCTCATTAATCTCCATCATGTTCAATCACAAGTGACTAGATATAGTTCCCTGTGCTATACAGCAGGATTCTTTCCTATGTATTTTTTAAAAATTTTGGGAAGATTCAAGTTTATATAGCCATTTTCCAAATATTCAGCATATATGATATATATATATATATATGAACAATATTAAAATTAAATTTTAATGATAAACCTTCCTGATATTCAGATTTAAACAAATCTGATATTCAGATTCAAGTTTTTAAATTCACACACACAAATTTTTTTTTTCTTTTTAGGGCATATGGAAGTTCCCAGGCCAGTGTTCAAATCAGAACTGTAGCTGCTGGCCTATGCCAGATCCAAGCCACATCCACGACCTGTGACGCAGCTCACCATAGCTGGCGGCAATGCCAGATCCTTAACCCACTGATTGGGGTCAGGGATTGAACCCTTGTCCTCAAGGATACTAGTTGGGCCTGTTGCCACTGAGCTACAACGGGAACTCCCAAATTCACCCAAAATTTAAAGCATGATAGTTTATCTTAGCAATGTTATTTCCAAGACCACAGGGGCAAACATACTTAAGAAGATACTTTAAACACTTAGTATATTTGTAGAAATATCATCATTTTTCAATAAGGAATGGAAAAACTCCCTTACCTACCTGACTGCCTCCTAGTCTTTAATTCCCTTTCTATAAATAGACATTTATGGGCTTGAGTCAAAAATAGGTCAGCATGTGAAAGAAAGTTTCAAATGCAAACAGCACTGTTTCTCCTTCCTCCTCTAAGTGTCTAATCTCACCTGGATGTTCTCTGAAACACCAGCATACTTTTTATGTAGTTTCTATAGCATCCTTTCTTAAAGTCCTTGGGGGTACCTCTGTCTTCTCTGACATCCTCCATAGGAACACGACTTTTCTAAGCAATGATGCTGGTACCCTCATTTGCAAAATTCTTGTCCAGTCAAGCCTTAAGCCTTCCTATCCCTGCTCCAGCTAGCTAACTCCAGGGTCAATTCAGGAGTCATGGACTCCTTTTCAGAGGCGCATTCCCTGACCACCCCTCCACAGACAAAGTCTGGATTAGCACCTCCTCTGGCTCCCCTGGCACCTGCATCTAGTTGGTGTCACAGTCTGCACTGGCGAATGTTAATTCTTCACGCCTCGCCTTTCTGTCTAGATCTTCTGTGAAGGCTGTTTTGTTCACTGCTGTGTTCACGGTGCCCCAAACTGTGCCTGGCAATAGTAGCACTGAATTAACATTAGTGGAGTGAATAAATAAATGAAAAGTCTAAAAAAGAATTATCAAATGATAGAAGTGTAATAGAGCCACAGATCAGGAAAACCTAAGTGAAATTTGGTTAGCAGGTTGGTTAGCAATGCCAGTTGACCACACAGCTCTCTTTCATGGGAGATGGGAAAGTAGACACCAGTGGTAGCTTTGGAAGCGACTTCCTTGAAATCTGTCTCTCCCTTTCATCTCCATTAAAGAGCCTCCCTGGATCTATAATAGACAAGAATATAAAAGCATCATTCTCTTTCTCATCCCATCCTGTTTACTCAGCAACCCCAGCCCCCCGCCTTTGCCTCAGCCCACATGTTCTCTATTAATAAGCCTTAGGAGAGGCCAACCTCACCCAGCACAGTTTCCCCTTTTTCTTTTCTCCTCAGGGAGGCCTCAGCCAACTGCCAGAACTCATGAGTGAAAGGTCTTGCTTGCTCTTGGGAGCTTCTGGGGGGAGGGTGAAGACAAAAGTGACGTCTGGGCCTCCAGTGTCTCTGAGACCCAAGTGGCCTCAAGTGTTTTCAAATAAGCAAGCAGCTCTCTTAAAATTTGGTGATAAGCCATGGCCTTCATTTGGGGGACATTTAGAGGCACATTTTAAGGAGTAAACATATTTACTATAACTGGAAATACGGCCAAATTCTGTGCCTTCTGAAAAGTCAGTAAAGCAGACACACCCTTGTGCCTTCTAAGTGAATTAATGTACTGTATTCTGTTGGAGAGCCATTTCTCTCTTCATCTTTAATTCCTGCCCCGAGGAGCCATCTGTACTTGGAGGGTATGTGTTCAGGATAACTCACTGTGGACTGAGGACTTTCTCGCTCAGCCCTTGATGAATGACCCTTTCATACACTGGGTGTGTGGGGGGGTTCCTTCTGATTTTCTGATTAACCAGAACTTAGCTGGGCCTACAAATTTCTGACAGCAGAAAGGTTCACACAAATGTAAAAAGAAAAGGCAATGGGTGAATTTTCTACTTTTGTAGTTGATATGGTGGCTGTTTTAATTTAATCCATAAATGCTGTGTATTAGGAGTTCTCAGAGTGTTACGAACCTGACCAGTATCCATGAGGATTCGGATTCAATCTCTGACCGCACTCAGTGGAATAAGGATACAGTGTTGCCATGAGCTTTAGTATAGGTTGTTGTGGCTGTGGTGTAGGCTGGCAGCTGTAGCTCTGCTTCGACTCCCAGCCTGGGAACCTCCATATGCCACAGGTGCGGCCCTAAAAAGCAAACCAACAAACAAAACAACTGTGTATTAATCCACGATACAATATTATTCTCCTCAGGGTCTCATGCTTACCTTTGATAAAAACAGATTAAAAGTTGAAGATATTTGAGAGCTTTGAGGGAGGGGTAGTGCATGAATTCTTCCAGGACATTCTAGAGCAATGTCCTGGAGTCCAGGAAGAGTTAATACCTTCATAAGGTGAATGGTATACTTCTTACCAAAGGCTGAGGCTGAATGCTTGATTTAGAGAAAACAATCAATTAAATAGCTGGAGTCCTGCTGTCCATCATTATGATTGGCAGTCAACTATACCAATCGATGGACTTATTTACATTTGAATATCTTCCTTGTTTTGTATAGTCTTTTGGGGACTCTTTTTTTCTTTTAAGATTTTTACTTTATTATTTTCTGTTTATACATTATATATATGCCTATTGTAGAAAAAAATTAGAAAGTATAAAAAAAGCATAATGAAGGGGAAAAAAAAAAAACCCACAATGTAACCATCCAGAGGCAAATAGTAACTATTAACATAATGGCCTGTTTCCTTGGAGAATTTTTTCAAGCCTACTTTTTGATTCCTGCCTGCCCTGTTTTGGAAATGCTTTTTTCTTTCCCCAGTATTTTTGCCAACAAAAGAGAATCCTTGTTGCGGCCCATCTGAATGTGAATGAAACTGTCCAGCTGCTGATTCTCATGTGGCACATAGTAGGCACACAGGAAAAGTTTCCTAAATATGACTGATTATTTCCAGAGCCCCAGTGAACTAATTCTTGACTAACCTGTGCTATTCATCAGCTAGACCACATGAGATATGAAATTGAATGCATGTTAGAAAGAACAACATGCTATAGAAATGTTAATAAGTATGTGTTTTAATAGTTGCTCAGCAGTTGGGATGAAGAAACAAAATTAAAGAATACCAAAGTTATTGAACTCCTCTTTTCTCACCAGAACACTTGTAAAGGGTGAACTCTGGGAAGCCATGGGATCCCAGACTATTCTGAAATCCAAGCCTGTACATTTGGTTTCCACATTATATGTCACCTAAACTTACTCAAAGTCTCCATTAAGGACTGAGAAAATAGCCCTTATTTTATATAGAATAAAATCTGAGGTTCTGAATTTCTAATTCATGCCTCTTATTTAAGTTCCCACACAAAACACAGCACTCAATTCTTGCAGCACCTCCACTGTGTTTCAGCATATCCTTTTCAGATCATTCACCAGACAGCATCCTACAGCTCTCATTCATAAAGTCCAATTATAAGACAAGAAATGTCAGGAATATACACTTTGAGAGTGGGAGGCAAACAGAACAGTACATTGTGACTTTGTAAGAACAGCCATGCATTTCCTCTGGGCTTGTTTTCAGTTCCTTTGTCAGCTGATTACATGGTCTTTTATAATTTCTCATCTACAGAATGGAGCTATTTGCTTGTGGATTATTTGAAAGACACAGGCTTATGCAAAAGAAAAACGAAGTCATCGTGAGGTAGAATGATATTTTTTGTTAGATGTTTTTGCTTTTCTTTTTTAACATAATTATGAGAATATAATTTATAATAGTGACTCTAGATGTATGAAACCACTAAATATTCTATTAATTCAGTCAATGCATATGTAATTCTATATAGGCATTTGTTATATAATTGCTTTTATTGGTAATTACATTTATTTTTATATAAATAAATGTTATCTTACATGTATTTTGTTTTCAAAGCACACAAATTTTCAAAACATACAGATTGTGTCTTTTGATTCCTACAACATTTTTTTTAGTTTAGACAGTAGTTGATAGTTAATGCTTTCATGATTAATATTATGTTACTTAATTCTCATAACACTCCCCAAATGTAAACTTGGTCAAATTAATGGAGTTCCTGTGGTGGCTTAACAAACCCAATTAATATCCATGAGGACTCGAGTTTGATCCCTGGCCTCGCTCAGTGGGTTAAGGATCCAGCGTTGCTGTGAGCTGCTGTGTAGGTGGGCAGATACAGATAGGATCTGGTGTTGCTGTGGCTGTGGTGTAGGCCGGCAGCTGCAGCTTCTATTCAACCCCTAGCCTGGGAACATCCATATGCCACAGGTGTGGCCCTAAAAAGACCAAAAAACAAAAAACAAAAGCCCCCAAAACAAACAAAAAAAACCCTGGTCAAATTACTTTGGACTTTAAATCCTCATCTATGGCTTTACTCTTCCATCTAGGACCATAGATAAATCTCTTTTCTCTGCCTTATATCCCTTTACTTGTTAACTTTTTGAGAGAGCTTAGGGTTGCCTCCTCCATGAAAATTTCCCCAGTAAATGAAGTTGAAATGACTTCCTCTTCTCACTGTGTCCCTTCTCTACTCTATGTATTTCATTTTCATGGGGAATTTTTTAAAAAAATTGAGTTGCTTAAAAATTTCAATTGCATATAACTACATTCTTGTAAAACTATTATGAAAATCTCATCACCTTATGAGTCTATAACCACTTACATAAAAAATTAAAAACAGAAGTTCCCATTGTGGCTCATTGGAAATGCATCTGACTAGTATTGACGAGGATGCAGGTTCCATCTCTGGCCTCGCTCAGTGGGTTAAGGATCTGGTGTTGCCAGGAGCTGTGTTGTAGGTCGCAGATGCGGCTCAGATCTGGCATTGCTGTGGCTGTGGTGTAGGCTGGCGGCTAAAGCTCCAATTTGATCACTAACCTGAGTACCTCCATATGCCTCGGGTTCGGCCCTAAAAAAAAAAAAAAAAATTAAAAACAAGCTAAAAACTTGTATCCTCTCATATCAGTATATATAAGTCTTCTGGATTCCTTTACAATATTGTGTAGTAGGAGTCTCCTGGTAGCTTAGTAGGTTAAAGATCTGGCATTGTCACTACTGTGGTGCTGGTTTGATCCTTGGCCTAGGAAATTCTGCATGTGGCAGGAGCAGCCACACACACAAAAAGGAATAAAATGTTGTGTAGTATTTTGTAGTATAAATATTCTTTACCAGCACTGTTTCAATAAAAATGTTCTGTGATGATGGAAATGTTTTATATTTGCCCTAGCCAATGTGGTCATTATGAGCCAATGTGGCAACTGAGCAATTAAAATATGGCTCAGTGAAATCAAGGAATTGAATTTTAAATTTTTTTTTTTTTTTTTTTTGCTATTTCTTGGGCCGCTCCCGCGGCATATGGAGGTTCCCAGGCTAGGGGTCCAATCGGAGCTGTAGCTGCCGGCCTAGGCCAGAGCCACAGCAACGCAGGATCCGAGCCACGTCTGCAACCTACACCACAGCTCAGGGCAACGCCGGATCGTTAACCCACTGAGCAAGGGCAGGGACCAAACCCGCAACCTCATGGTTCCTAGTCGGATTTGTTAACCACTGCGCCACCACGGGAACTCCTTAAATTTTATTTAATTTAAATTTATATAGTCATGTGTGGCTGGTGGTTGCTATATTTGACAATAAAGGTTAATACTCTATATTAACATTTTTGTCATTTAGATTTTTTCCCCATTTCCCCTTAAAACTAAGTGTTGTCAACTAAGTAAAGCATTAGATCATAAAGGACTTATTTTTGCCTTCTTACATATATTAACTCTTGAGAAGCTTATATTCACTTTAATTCAGTCTTCTTTGAAGTTCATAAGAAATTATTGCATCAGTAGGTAAAGGACACATAATAAAGACATTTTCTCCGTGAAAGAATTTTTTAAAACATGCAGTGGAGTTCCCTTTGCAATTCAGGGGTAATGAACACAACTAGTAACCATGAAGTTTCAGGTTTGATCCCCGGCCTCACTCAAGGAGGCCCGGTGTTTCAGTGAGCTCTGGTGTAGGTTGCAGATGCAGCTCAGATCTGGCATTGCTGTGGCTGTGGTGTAGGCTGTCAGCTGCAGTTTCGATTGGACCCCTATCCTGGGAACTTACATATGCCACAGATGCAGCCCTTAAAAAAAAAAAATGCAGCAAATAAAAATATTTGTCATTTTTATTATAATAGTAAAATATTGAAATTAGTCCTATATCTAAGAGTGGAGGATTGGTTTTAATGCTTTATGATCCTCTATGTATAATGAATGGCAAGGTAGTCAAGAGAAGTGATGATATAATTATAATTTATTATAATAAAAATAAGTCTATGATGTATTTTCAAGTTAAAAAAAAAGTTACCAAATAATACACATGATTCCTTTTTCATACATATACATGCACATGGTTTAGTGGCCAGTCAGTATACCTGGCTGAGAACATGGTCTTTAGGGTCAGAATGATTTGGGTTTGAATTCAGGCTGAGTCACATGTCATCTATGTGACTTTGGACATTTCTTACTTCTCTGAACTTTAGTTTCCTCATTGCTAAAATGGAAGTCTAATATTTTTATCTTGGGGTGGGTGTGTTAAATAACACATGTAAAGCATCTAGTACATATGTAACATTTAATAAATGGTAGTCATTTTTCTAAGACTAGTACATATAGGCATAGAAAGAAATCAGAAATGATATTGCAAGATGTTGAAAGTGATAATCTCTCAGTTTTAAAGTTATGATTGAAGTTCTTGTTTAATTAATTGGATGGAACATTGACTTGAATATGAAAAAAATGAAAAAGTCCATTAAATTATGTATATATGAAGCAAAAAAAAGAGGTGAATAAATTCTACATGTAATGTAGAAATATGCCAAGATAATAAATTGCAGAATAGTATAGGGAATGCGATCCCATTTGTCTTTGAAAAAAATTTTTTTTCTTTCTTTCCTTTTTTTGAGGGCTGCACCTGTGGCACCTGGTAGTTCCCAGGCTAGGGGTTGAATCAGAGCTGCAGCTGCTGGCCTACACCACAACAACACCAGATCCAAGCCACATCTGCAACTTACACCACAGCTTGTGGCAATGCAGGATCCTTAACGCACTGAGCAAGGCCATGGCTCGAACCTGAATCTTCATGGATACTTGTTGGGTTCTTAACCCACTGAGCCACAACAGGAACTCTGAAAAAAAATTTTTTTTAAAGAAATATAAAGTTACTTTTGGTAAGTGACTATGGATCACCTAGCAAGGAGGGGCAGAGAAATCTTCTTTTACTTTATGCCTTTTGATTCTGTTTTTAAGTTTTCACGCAATTTTATTTAAAATTTTTGTTAATTGTTAAAATAATAAGTGCTCAGAGATCTTTCAACAAAAAGAAAAAGAGAAAGAAAAAAATTGCTTTTCCTAAAGGTCTACCTTTGCCTAGTCGGAAGAAACATAATTTTCAAAGCCATAAAATGGACTTGGAAATTACTTCAACATTAGCAGCTTTCCAATTCAGATGAAAACAGTAACAATTCTGTCATTGTGTCATAGCATTTGTGTAATGTTTTATTTTTCTACTAAAAAAATACTAATATTTATTGAGTCCTTGAGATAAAAATGAGAAAGATGAGAAAAGGTACCTTTCTTAAGAAAGAGAACTAACGTTTCACCATTTCCTTGTATTAAAAAACATTACAGAAAAACAGACATGGCACTTTACATGTGTCTTTTTGGCCTTGTCCCATAATTTTCTGCCTTTTCCCTTTAATATGACATTATACAGACCAAACTCAGTAGATTAAAAAAATTTTTTTTAAACAGAGGAGTAATAGGTGTTCACTATGGGAAAAAAAAAAGAGACAATTTGAAGGCCACCCCAAAGGCAATTATTGTTAACATATTGGTATGAAATCACATTGGTCTTTTTATTTATTTATTTATTTTTGTTTTATTTATATTTTTTTGCATTTTAAAATTATAGTTGATTTACAATGTTATGCCAATTTCTGCATACAACAATGTGACCCATTATACATTCTTCCTCTCACATTATCCTCCTTTCTGATCCAGCACAACTGTTGGAAATAGTTACCTGTGCTATATAGCAAGATCCATTGCCCACATTTGTATTTTTATATGTATATGATATTATTTTATGCATCATCTTTAATGGCTGTATGGTATTACTTTTCATGAATTTATGAAGATTTACATAACTAATCCCCTATTAATGGACATCTAGATTGTCTCCAGCCTTTTGTCTTTGTGAGAAACAATTTTGTAATTAACTATTTTTGTACAACTATGACTATTTCCTTGGAATAATTTCCCAATAATGTAACTGCTGAGTCAAAGTTCAAACAAAAGCTTCCGATTTTCATGTGTCTCAATAAATAGTTGATAAAAGGGATCAATGAAAGTTTGTGAGCTTATGGCAAAAAAGGAGACATCTGGGAGTTCCTGTTGTGGTGCAGTGGAAACAAATCTGACTAGGAACCATGAGGTTGCGGGTTCGATCCCTGGCCCCACTCAGTGGGTTAAGGATTCGGCTTGGCTGTGAGCTATGGTGTAGCTTGCAGATGCAGTTGGGATCCTGAGTCTCTGTGGCGGTGGTGTAGGCCAGCGGCTGTAGCTCCGATTTGACCCCTAGTGTGGGAACCTCCACATGCCATGGGCATGGCCCTAAAACCGAAAAAAAAAAAAAAAAAAAAAAAGGGAGGCATCTGTAGAGGAGGCATCTGCAGTCAGGCTCAGAAGCCGAGTTGGTGAATAAGATAACTGGAAGTTCCCAGGCTAGTGGTTGAAACAGAGCTACAGCTGCCTGCCTGCACCACAGCCAAAGCGACGCCAGATCCCAGCTGCGTCTGCGACCCACAACACAGCTCATGGCAACACTGGATCCTTAACCCACTGAGTGAGGCCAGGGATGGAACCTGAGTCCTCATGGGTACTAGTCAAGTTCATTACCGTCGAGCCATGACAGGAAATCCCTGGAGAAGTTCTTAAGCCATTTTTGGGTCAGGAGAGTGAAAATGGTGGAAGAATCTCCACATTCTTATGAATACAGTGCACTGTTTATGAAGGGAAGACTAACCTGCTTATTACAGCCAGTTTCTTGAGCTGCTCTACAGTGTATTTCGTAAAAGAATATTTAAAACACAGAAAAAGAGCAAGTCTTTATCTAGCCTTTCTTTTGCAATTGTGACTGTCCAGAACCTACTCATCTTTCAAGGAGTAATTTAAGTCCTACCTTTTTCATGAAGCATCCCTGACTCTCAAGGATTTCTTCCTTTATTGATGCATAGCATTTCTTATCTTCATTCCCATATTCAAGAATCATTTTTGAAACTGCTTTGTGCCAGGCACTCTGCTTGTTTATCACTTTAATCTTTACAAATATCATGTGAGGTGGATATTATTCATTCTTAGTTTACAGATGGGACACTGGAGCTGGGCTAGATTAAGTAACTTGCCACTGTGATACAAAGAAGAGGGTAACTCAGAATGAAACCAGGGTCCTTCACCCTTTCCAGCTTTTGAAATATATTTTTCCTAAGAAGTGGGAAAAGGCAGAAGGGGAAGCATATACAAAAGTAGGGGGAGAATGGAAGTGAAAAGAGCGAGCAGTGGTTTAATGCATTGCTGGGAAGCGTTTGGCATATTTGGCACAGAGGGTCCTGGATGAAGTTGGGAAGGAAAGTTGGGACTGGAATCGTAGAAGCTATGGAAACACAGTGAAATTCAATAACGGCAGCTGAATTGTACAATATGTTGAAGATTCAAACTATCTTTCTTCAAAGGTTTGTCTTCCTAGCTAGACTGTGAGCACTAAGAGGTCAGTGGTTGTTTTCATGGAATTCCTCTTCATATCTGTAGTGTCCAACACAGTGCCTAACAGATGGTTGTGCCACATAAATCTTTATTGAACACATTAATTGACTTGTAAACATTCTCTCGGGAGGAGTTCCCTTTGTGGCTCAGCGGTTAACGAACCCACTAGGATCCATGAGGATGTGGGTTCGATCAGTGGCCTTGTTCAGTTGGTTAAGGGTCCAGCGTTGCCATAAGCTGTGGTGTAGGTCTCAGATGTGGCTTGGATCCTGTGTTGCTGTTGCTGTGGCTGTGGTGTAGGCTGGCAGCTACAGCTCTAATTTGACCCCTAGCCTGGGAACCTCCATATGCCACAGGTCTGGCCCTAAAATAGCAAAAACCAAACCAAACCAAACCAAAACATTCTTTTTGGGAACCAGCAGAGAAGACCAAACCTAAAACAAAGCAAAACACAGCTTTTAGAAACAGAAGACCTGTACCTTCTGACAAGTACCTAGCTTACAGTTTGTGTGACTTTGGGTAAGTTACAACCTCTTTGAATAATTTATTCATCTGATGATATTGCTCACCTTAAAGTGTTCTTGTGAAGATTAAATGAGATCATACTTTTGAATTACTTAGCGTAGTACTTGACAAATTACAGACATTCAATAAATGTCAGTTTCCTGCTTCCACCTTCCCACCATCCAGTGTTGAATCATGCACTAGGAGAGCTATATCCAGATTTAAGGAATAGCCTCAGTATCTAATATTTGATGCTGTTGTCAGATTGTGGGTGTCAATGTTTTAAAAAGCTGGCTACTGTTTAAAGCATGTATTATAAAGCGTCACATACAGGTTCTCAATAGATGTGTTGGGTAAATGAATGAATGAAAAATAAATTGAATACTCAGCATTTCGTCAGAGTATCCAACACTCTCAGGAAGCAAGATCTCGAACTACATCAGTCATTAGTTGATTCGGTAGTTTTTAAAGGATTTGAAAAACTTTTTAAATTCATCAAACTCTTTTTTTTTTTGTCTTTTTGCTATTTCTTTGGGCCGCTCCCGCGGCATATTGAGGTTCCCAGGCTAGGGGTCAAATTGGAACTGTAGCCACTGGCCTACGCCAGGGCCACAGGGGTCAAATCGGAACTGTAGCCACTGGCCTACGCCAGGGCCACAGCAACGCGGGATCCGAGCCGCGTCTGCAACCTACACCACAGCTCACAGCAACGCCGGATCATTAACCCACTGAGCAAGGGCAGGGACCGAATCCGCAACCTCATGGTTCCTAGTCGGATTCGTTAACCACTGCGCCACGACAGGAACTCCCAAACTCTTTTTTTTTTAAAATTCTGTCCTTACCAAACGAGCTTGTGATGACCAGTTTCCAAGCTACCTTGATACCAGAATAAGAGGATCTTGGAATCAACAAAAAGGAAAAAACATCTATTAAAAAATAGCTTGTCATGTGGCTTAAATATTTGTTTCTTTCCTTTTTAAAAACAGCTTTATTAAGATAAAATTCACATACTGTAGGATTCACACATTTAAAGTGTAAGTTTCGGAGTTCCCAACGTGGCGCAGTGGTTAATGAATCCGACTAGGAACCATGAGGTTTCGGGTTCGATCCCTGGCCTCGATCAGTGGGTTAAGGATCCGGCGTTGCTGTGAGCTGTTGTGTAGGTCGCAGATCTGGTGTAGCTGTAGCTGTGACTGTGGCGTAGGTCAGTGGCTACAACTCCGATTGGACCCCTAGCCTGGGAGCCTCCACATGCCATAAGTGTGGCCCTAAAAAGCAAAAAATGAATAAACAACAAAAAAAAACCTCCGCTAGATCAAGGTTTTTGCGTGTGTTCTTCCCTTTTCAGAAACACCACCACCTCTTTATCCACCCACATTTTCTCTTCCCTGTATAGTGCATTCCAATGCGTACTTCTTATTTGGATACAAATATTTTTTGAGAAGTATTTTCTGAAATTGATTTCCTTGTCTCTTTACCCACCCCACCCCTCACCTGGCATAGGTTCTCTTTTATTTTCTTAGTTCCCTTTTGCTTTTTTCAAAACATTTATCTCAGTTTATAATTATGCTTACATATGTATGATCATTTAATAAATGTCTATTTCTTCAGGTAAATTGGTGGTGAAATTGGTTTTGCCCCTGTTGCATGTCTAACAATAAACAGTACCTAGTCACTAGTAGATAATAAATAGATAATAGTCACTGGCAGATAATAAATAAATCCTGGCTGACAATATAAATAAAGACCACCAGATTTCTGACTTGGATAACTCATGTATCTTGAGACCAGTAGTTAAGTTAAGGAATGCGAGATGAGAAATATTCCTGAATGGGGCCAGGAAAAGGGAGAAGTTAGGTAGGTATTAAGAAAGTTGCCGTTGAGGAAGTTTGACTCTGAGTTTAGAACTGTGAGAGATCTGGAATGGAAACAGATTCAGAGGTTATCAGCAAGCATACAGCTTTTGGGGAAGATCTTGGGAGTGGTTGAGCTTGCCAAGGAAGAAAATGTAGCAAAAAAAGTCACACTAAACTCTATAAATCCCCATTTTGAGAAAAAAGCAAAGAAGATTTAGAATGAAGTTGGAATGCAGTATCAGAGATATGAGAGAAATCTTGTCACATGCCTGAGGGAACTTCTGAATTTGATCTCCTCTCTCTTTCCCTTTCTTCCTTTCTTCCTTCATTCCTTTCTCCCTTCCTTCCTTCCATTTACCTTCCTTCACCCAGAGTTCCCTCACAAACTCCTTCCTTTAAGCTCCTCACATCCTCCTTCACTCACTCGGAGCTCCCTCACCCCGTCCCTCCCTCTCTCCCTTCCTCCCTCAGAGCTTCCTCTCTCCTTCCATGGCTCACAGCTCCCTCACCTCCTCCCTCCCTCACAGCTCCTCAATCCCTCCTTTACTCTCTCCCTCACCCCCTCCTTCAGTAGGAGCTCCCTCACCCCCTTCCTCACTCAGAATCCTTTATTGCCAACATTTAATCCAGGACTTCACTCTAACGGAGACTCAAAAAAAAAAAAAAAAAATGTACTGGATGAATGAAGGATTGGAGGGACTACTGTATCTGGGAAGTGTAAGTAGCACTCCGGGGCTGCCAAGTGAGGAAGGCTCTGAGTGATTGCTGAGCAGGCTTCCCAAGGGAACTGGATTTTGCTGGGAAGGCACAGGAGAGCCCTGGGGCCCTTGGAACAGTAATTAGGCTTCTACTGGATTGTTATTCAGAAAGATATCATTTAATCCTCTTAACAACTTGATGAGATCATTATTCCTATCTCCATTTTGCTGATAAGGAAATGGGCCTCAGAGAAATTAAGTAACTTGTTCAAGGGCAACCCACTAGGAAGCAAGTGGAATCAAAAAATGTCAAGTCCATCCTTTTTCTATGTCACCAGCCTGCCTCTCATCTTTTGTAGGAGTTAGAATAGATTCAACAGCAGACCAGGGCATAGAACAAATTTGTTAGGACTTTGCCAGGCTAAATCATAGGACTCATCTCCATTAGTGGGTCAGAGTTGAAAAACCAGAAACATATATTTGCTTCACATGATGTACTTGCTTGGGTCATTTGGTTGTTCATTTAAAATGTTTTCAGTATTTGTATCTTGCTGCACCTTCTCTGTCTGAGATCACAAGATATAAGTAAAGTTTATGTGAGGTCAGAGGCAAAGGTCTGTGAGGGAATTTCTGAGGCACAAACTTTAAAATTTTTATTCCTATATTTTTTTAATGTGTCACGGGAGATGTTGAGTGTTGTGCCATTAAACCCCATTTCCCCCTAAATTTTGTGGGTTTTATTACACAGTTTTTCATAGCGTGGTGGTTTTTTAAGGATATCTATGTCTATTTAGAGAAGAACTGGGAAAACACCCAATGGAGAGACAACTTGGTTCGTCTGGATAACTGGAAATGGTTTAGCATTGCTAGAGCTTCTTGCAGAAGCTCAGATTAGAGCTAAGGGTCTGTGAGTTCTTGCTGTGTTTCAGGCAGTGCTGGAAGCACTTGTCACACACATTAACTCAATTAATCTTCATGATAACATTTGGAGGTAGGTCCCATTTAAAAATATTTTACGTAACGGAACTGAAGTGCAAAGGTTTGAGGGAAACTCCTCAAGGTCACACAGTGGTAACCGTTAGAGATAGTATCTGAACCCAAGCTGCTCCAGAGTGTATGTTCTGGGCTAGACCCCGAGATAGAAAGTTGTTTTCACTTTTCTTTCTTTTTCTAAAGATTGTGCTGGGAAAACAAACAACTCCCTCCCCAAACCTAAAAGAACAAAAAGTGTTCTCTTGCCATCTCTTTTACCTTTTTCTCCCCAAATCTTTTCTACTTATCTTCCAATTATGGCTGGAAAAAAATTGATAATTCTATATGCTGGACAAGAGGCTGCTTAGCTTAGTGGGATTCTAATACCTGGTACCTCTATACCCGTTTTTCAGCCTCAGTTTCTTTTTCTATCACTTTGTTGTTTCCTAATCTGTGATAGCTTCTCTTGGATGTCTAGAGCAGAACACTTGATTCCTAGTATCATCCACAGTCTACAAAACCAAGTCCTCAAACTTCCTCACCAATTCAATTCGATTCGATTCGATTCAATTCAATTCACATCACCAAGTTCCACCTTGACACTCAAAACAAAACCTCAGGATTATCCTTGATTTCCTCATTTCCATTACCTCCCTCTAGCTTCACACACATTCAATCCATTGCTAACACCTTCTGATTTGAACTCCTAATGACATCTGACAGGTCTACTTCTTGCCACCCCTACCTTTGCTCTCCTGCCCTCCATCTAAGCAATCATAATCTCTGGCTTGGAGTCCTGGAATCACCCCATCTGTTTCCTGATTTCTTGCTCTTTTTAAATTGATTCTTTACAGGACTAGAGTAAATGTCTTAAGACTTTATTCTGACCTAGGTAACTCCTCTGCTTAAAACACTTCAAAGACTTTTAGAGTAAAATCTAAACTCCTTACTCTACCCTAGTGAAGTCCTACCTACTGGGGCCTGGTTTTCCAACTTCATTTCATACACTCAGCCCTGACCACTATGCAAAAAAACAGCCTTATTTTTCTTTGAACAGACTGGGCTCTTTCCCTCTCTGCTCTTCCTATCTCCCCTTCAGCTCTCAACTCAAGCGTCATCTCCTCAGAGAGGATGATCCTGATCTTCCTATGATTGATGGCCTCCCCTAGGCAGGCTCTGTCTCATCAGTCTGTTTAGATCCTGGCAATGATCTCAATGGTCGCTGTAATTATCTTGTTTGCTTATTTACTTGTTTTTGTTTATCACCCCATGTGTTTGTTTTCTGTTTTCTGTAGTGTAAGCTCAGTGATGGCTGTGACCTTGTCTATCTTAGTCATCACTAAATCTTGAGAGCTTGGCACATGGTAGTCCCCAGTGATCGGAAGAATGAATACAAAAATGTCTCAACCTATAATATGGACATAAACAGTTGAGTGTCTCCTGTGTATGGGATGCAATAGCAGTTGCTGGGATAGATAATTGAGATTCATAAAGAATCTTGGTTTTGAATGGAAATGCAGAAACAAAACAGGTAAACTAACAACTATATGAAATATTTGCATATAAAGTGAGAAGACAATGTAGGTAATTTTTATTTCTTTTGGCCTCCGCATGGCGTATGGAGTTCCCAGGCCAGGGGTCAGATCCAAGCCACAGTTGCAAACTTACACCACAGCTGCAGCAACACTGGATCCTTTAACCTGCTGTGCCAGGCTAGGGACAGAACCTGTGTCCTGGCACTGCAGAGATTCTACTAATACATTTTTTTTTTTTTTGGTCTTTTTTGCTATTTCTTGGGCCGCTCCCGTGGCATATGGAGGTTCCCAGGCTAGGGGTCTAATTGGAGCTGTAGCCACCGGCCTACGCCAGAGCCACAGCAACGCGGGATCCAAGCTGCGTCTGCAACCTACACCACAGCTCACGGCAACGCCGGATCGTTAACCCACTGAGCAAGGGCAGGGACCGAACCTGCAACCTCATGGTTCCTAGTCAGATTCGTTAACCACTGCGGACGACGGGAACTCCAGATTCTACTAATTCTGATGTGCACAGCAAGAACTCTGACAATGCAGATAAAAGAATAATTTTTTCCACTATCTATGGATTTTTTTGCTTTTAATGATTTAATTTTTTCCCATTGTAGCTGGTTTACAGCGTTCTGTCAATTTTCTACTGTACAGCAAGGTGACCCAGTCACACATACATGTATACATTCTTTTTTCTCACATTATCATGCTCCATAATAAGTGGCTAGACATAGTTCCCAGTGCTACACAGCAGGATCTCATTGCTTATCCATTCCAAAGGCAATAGTCTGCATCTATTAACCCCAAATTCCCAGTCCATCCCACTCCCTCCCCCTCCCCCTTGGCAACCACAAGCCTATTCTCCAAGTCTGTGAGTTTTTTTTCTGTGGAAAGGTTCCATTTGTGTAGTATATTGGATTCCAGATATAAGTGATATCATATGGTATTTGTCTTTCTCTTTCTGACATACTTCACTAAGTATGAGAGTCTCCAGTTCCATCCATGTTGCTGCAAATGGCATTATTTCATTCTTTTTTATGGCTGAGTAGTATTCCATTGTGTATATGGAATATATACATCTTCTTAATCTGTTCATCTGTCAATGGACATTTAGGTTGTTTCCATGTCTTGGCTATTGTGAATAGTGCTGCAATGAACGTATGGGTGCAAGTGTCTTTTTCAAGGAAAGTTTTGTCTGGATATATGCCCAAGAGTGGGATGGCTGGGTCATATGGTAGTTCTATATATAGTTTTCTAAGGTACCTCCATACTGTTTTCCATAGTGGTTTTATTAATTTACATTCCCACCAAAAGTGCAGGAGGGTTCCCTCTTCTCCACACACTCTCCAGCATTTGTTATTTGTGGACTTACTAATGACGGCCATTCTGACTGGTGTGAAGTGGTACCTCGTGGTAGTTTTGATTTGCATTTCTCTAATAATAAGTGATGTTGAGCATTTTTTCATGTACTTCTTGGCCACTTGTATATCTTCTTTGGAGAAATGTCTATTCAGGTCTTTTGCCCATTTTTCAGTTGGGTTGTTGGCTTTTTTGCTGTTGAGTTGTATAAGTTGTTTTTATATTTTAGAGATTAAGCCCTTCTCAGTTGCATCCTTCGAAACTATTTTCTCCCATTGTATGAGCTGTCTTTTATTTATTTTTATTTATTTTTTATGGTTTCCTTTGCTGTGCAAAATCTTGTTAGTTTGATTAGGTCCCAATGGGTTATTTTTGCTTTTATTTCTGTTACCTTGGGATATTGACCTGAGAAAAAACATTTGTAAGGTTGATGCCAGAGAATGTTTTGCCTGCATTCTCTTCCAAGAGTTTGATGGTGTCTTGGCTTACATTTAAGTCTTTAGCCATTTCGAGTTTATGTTTGTGCATGGTGTGAGGGTGTGTTTCAGTTTCATTGATTTACATGTGGCTGTCCAGTTTTCCCAGCACTACCTGCTGAAAAGGGTTTTTTCCCATTTTATATTCTTGCCTCCTTTGTTGAAGATTTTTTAAAAAATCTTTTTTTTTTGTCTTTTCTAGGGCCACACCTGTGGCATATGGAGTTTCCCAGACTAGGGGTCTAATCGGAGCTGTATCTGCTGGCCTACGCCAGAGCCACAGCAATGAGGGATCTGAGCTGCGTCTGTGACCTATACCACAGCTCACAGGAATGCCAGATCTTTAACCCACTGAGTGAGGCCAGGGATTGAACCCTCAACCTTGTGGATCCTAGTTGGATTCGTTAACCACTGAGCCATGATGGGAACTCCATTTGTTGAAGATTAATTGACCATAGGTGTCTGGGTTTATTTCTGGGTTCTCTATTCTGTTACATTGGTCTGTATGTCCATTTTGGTACCAGTACCACACTGTCTTGATGACTGTAGCTTTGTAGTATTGTCTGAAGTCTGGGACAATTGTGTCTCTGGCTTGGTTTTTGTTCCTCAGGATTGCTTTGGCAATTCTGGGTCTTTTGTGGTTCCATATAAATTTTTGGATTGTTCTAGTTCTGTGAAAAATGTTGTGGGTAATTTGATAGGGATTGCTTTGAATCTGCAGATTGCTTAGGACAGTATGGCCGTTTTTACAATATTAATTTTTCCAACCCATGAGCATGGAATATCTTTCCATTTCTTTGAATCCTCTTTAATTTCCTTGATTGATGTTTTATAGTTCTCGGCATATAAGTATTTCACAGGTTTATTCCCAGTATTTGATTTGTGGGGGTGCAATTTTAAAAGGTATTGTATTTTTGTATCCCTTTTCTAATAGTTCATTGTTAGTATACAGAAATGTGACTGATTTCTGAATGTTAATCTTATGTCCTGCTACTTTGCTGAATTTGTTGATCAGTTCGAGTAGTTTTGGGGTTGAGTCCTTAGGATTTTCTACATATAGTATCATGTCATCTGCATACAGTGACAATTTTACCTCTTCTCTTCCTATTTGGATGCCTTTTATTTCTTTTGTTTGTCTGATTGCCATGGCTAGGACTTCCAATACTATGTTGAATAACAGTGGTGAGAGTGGGCATCCTTGTCTTGTTCCAGATTTTAGCAGGAAGACTATCAGCTTTTCTCCATTAAGTGTTATATTTGCTGTGGGTTTGTCATAAATGGTTATTATGTTAAGGTGTGTCCTCTCGATACCCACTTTGGTAAGAATTTTTATCATGAATGGATGTTGGGCTTTGTCAAATGCTTTTTCTGCCTCTATTGAGATGATCATGTGGTTTTTGACTTTTCTTTTGTTAATGTGGTGTGTGACGTTGATAGATTTGCATACGTTGAACCATCCTTGTGAGCCCGGGATGAATCCCACTTGGTTGAGGTGTATGATCTTTTTTATATGTTGTAGGTTTGGTTGGCTAAAACTTTATTAAGAATTTTAGCGTCTGGGAGTTCCCGTCGTGGCTCAGTGGTTAACGAATCCGACTAGGAACCTTGAGGTTGTGGGTTCGATCCCTGGCCTAGCTCAGTGGGTTAAGGATCTGGCGTTGCCATGAGCTGTGATGTAGGTCACAGATGTGGCTCGGATCCCACGTTGCTGTTGCTGTGGCTGTGGCATAGGCTGGTGGCTGCAGCTCTGATTTGACCCCTAGCCTTGGAACCTCCATATGCCAGGGGAGCTGCCCAAGAAATGGCAAAAAGACAAAAAAAAAAAAAGAATTTTTGTGTCTATATTCATCAAAGATACAGTTTTGTTTTTTGGTAGTATCTTTGTTTTGGTTTTGGTATTGGAGTGATGTGACATCATAGAACGTCTCTGGGAGTGTTCTTTCTTCTTCAATCTCAGATAAAAGAATAATTTTAACTGGTAGAAGAAGAAGGATGCCAGAGAAAATACAGAGAGAAAATGACATGATCTGAGCTTTGAAGGATGAAAGTTCCAGGTAGATGTGAAAGGAGAGTCATTTCAGGGCAGAGGTGATAGTATGAACCAAGGTGGAAGTGAAGTGTAACAAGGGTCTGAGGAGCAGAAAGGAGCTCAGAGTGGTTGGGGCTTAGGGTGGTTTGGGGAGGATGACTAGAGATGAGGCCACAAAGGCAGTACAGAGCCAGTTACCAATTGCTTAGGAGATTCAGCAAAGTTTGTAATGTGTTGTTCATGGCAACAAGGCATTCCCTTGGAAGAAGAAGAATGACATCTGTATTTGGGAAAGGTCCTTCTAACAACAATATGGCAAGAGCCAAACCTGGAGACAGGAGGCCTGGTTTGAAGGAGACCTAATGTCATAGAAGGAAGATCAAGGAGGTACGAGGTGCATTTTAAGGATAGAATCCATAGGACTTTGTCCAATTGGATATGTTTAAAGGGGGGAAAATTAAAGAACAGTCTGTAGATTTTAGCCAGGGTAGATGGTGATGCTGTTAGTCGAGGAGGTATGGTTCAGGTCTAATGTCCACTCCCCACAACCATCCCATCATAGATGTGCCTTTGTACCCTCTTGAGAGAAAGTGAATTGTCTGTACAGATATTTGATGAAAGAGCAAAGGCTGGAGCCCAGGACGCCCAAATTCTGTCTAGTGCTCCTTTATCTAACAGTGATTCTCCATCAATCTGTGGGGAATCCAGATTTTTTTCCCTTAGTTTCTAATCCTCAGTTGATTTATACTTTTAAAAAAATGGAATGGTTCACAAATTTGCATGTCATGCTTGCTCAGGGTCCATGCTAATCTTCTCTATATCGTTCCTTTTTTTTTTTTTTTGTATATATGGTGCCAAAGCAAGCATTGATTTATACTTTTATAAAATAAAAGTGAATTATTAGAAAAATTATATCTAACTTTTAAATTATTAGGTACAAAAACTGCCCTCTTAAATTGCTGTAAATATTTCTAAAGGATTATTCCCAATTCCCATACTTACGGCTAAGCCAGAGGTCAATCAGATGGCAAACATGCACTTGTCTCCAGACCAACCTGATGTCTCTGGTCCACACAGATCTGAAGGAGCAGTGGGAGCTGAGTTTACAAGAATGAGGAGACTAAACATAGTTGAAATTGGATCTGCCTGGCTACCACCGAAAAAGATGCCACCTGTCCAGTTTACCAATTACCAACCCCCAGTGAAAGTGTTCTTTGTACTGCTCCCCCTAGTGCAATGGTGGTCCTACTGTCACAACTTCACTGAAAGAGGCCCCTTAAAGGATTTTCTTCATAAAGAAATCATTTCCAGTAAATCTGCCAGAACAGTTAGTGGCCATCCTGATTTTCAGTCCCTAGGTTATTGGACACATTCCATTCATGGACTGGCAGTTTGGCAGGCTTCTTGGTTCCCTTCTCCTGCCTGCCAAGGAAAAGAAAGGTATGACTCTTTGCTTGCTCATTCTATCCCTCTGCAAGGAAGAAAAAAAAAAAAAAAGCACTCAAACACTGCTTGCTATATTAACACTGGAGGGAAAGAACTAATATTCACTTACACAATCCAGCTTACACTTGCACAATCTACTGAAGGAAACGGCAGAGTGACATTTGCACCTAATCCTTCCATAGGACTGTGACTAAGACTGCAAACAGCAGAGGGAAAGCACAGGGTTGCTTGGTGCATGGGGGGTAAATGAAAGTTATTTGATAGGCAAGGGGCACCTGCAGTTATAGGAACAGATTTTTTTTTTTTTTAAGGGACTTTTGCCTCTGTAATCCTCAGATAGAAACACAATAAACAACCCAATTGGTGAGAGAGCTGTGATGTGAGGAATAGGGTCCAGGGCTCTAGGGGAGATGTAGGGTGATGGGAAGAAGTTAGAGGCCAGAAAGTCACAAGGCCTACAAGACCACATCGACCTGGCAGAATAGGGTTGTGTTTATCTTACACAAGAGTCTCTGAGGCTTCTGTACTGGCACCCTGTCACGTCATATATGTGATATTTCCTTCTTCCTTGTTAGATGAGAAAGTAGGAGGGCAGTGGCCTGCATGTAACCATTCTCAGCTCTGTGAAGTGCAGATGTGAAGCGAGAGCATAGTAACCACACTGGTGTCCTTATTCTGTTTTTGGCTGTTTTGAGTCTGAGTTGTCGTGGCCTTCTTTTTTTTTTGCTGGTCTCTTGAACGCTCCTGTGTTTGAATGGTGGCATGATAGCGTTCTGGGGGCAAGCATAGAGATTTTGGCTTTCCTGGTATTTGCCGTCAGTGTCCATGTGGATTCTAGTATTTGAGTATTTCCTGTGTAAACCCATGCTACTAGCTGTCACTCACCAGCTCTTCTTACTGGAAGAAACCTCAGAAGGACTCCCCTTGTGTACTTGTCTCCCTTTACCACCCTAGGCACACCCAAATGGATGGATCACCACCATTTCCTTGACTCTCCCAATCTATTTCTTCAAACAAAAATGCTCTCATACCAACCTCCCACCCGTACCCCCACCTTCCCTACCTGGAGAGCCAAGTTAGAAACATAGCAGACCCTGATAGACGACTTCCTTTTCATTTCTGCCTCCATTGCCGTGTTCAATCAATTGCAAAATCCTGCGTTTCTGTGGCTGTGGTGTAGGCCAGCAGCTGTAGCTCCAATCTGATCCCTAGACCGGGAACTTCCATATGTCTCTGGTGCAACCCTAAAAACCAAAATATATGTATTGCTGTGTTCAATCAATTGCAAAGTCTTATCGATTTTATCCTTTATAAAAATGTATATATTTTTTGGAGTTCCTGTTTTGGCTCAGCGGATATGAATCCAACTAGTACCCAAGAGGATGCAAGTTTGATCCGTGGCTTTGCTCAGTGGGTCGGGATTCCAGCATTGCCATGAGTTATGGTGAAGGTCACAGAGGCTCGGATCCTGTGGTGCTGTGGCTGTGGTGTAGGCCAGCAGCTGTAGCTCTGATTCTACCCCTAGCCTTGGAACTTCCATATGCCTTGGATGAAGTCCTAAAAAGCAAAATTATATATATATATATATAACTTTTTTTTTTTTTTTCTACACCTGAGGCATTCAGTCCAGGGATTGAATCCACACCACAGTTGTAACCAGAGCCACAACAGTGAAAATGCGGGATCCTTCATCAGCTGAGCCATGAGGGGGGCTTCAACTTTATCCTTTACATATTTTTCACTGCTGTTACCTGTTTTCTTTTCTTTATTATTTCTTGTCCCCCTAGATCTCTTATCTTCACTGTCACTAAGAAATCCATCTAAAGCCCAGCTCTGACCATGTCGCTCTCAAGGTTAAAAACTCTCTGATGGCGCCTCGTAGTTAAGAGAGTGAAGCCCTGCTTTCAGCATGATAAACAAAGGGTTTTTTGACCTGTTTTCTGTTCTCCTCTGTGGAGTCTTCTCTTCAGAATCTTTGCTGGTACTTAGGGAGACAGGGGATCAGAAGGTGCCTGGTGCACCATGCTACCTCATGCTACCACTCCTTTGCCTGTCTTGTCCCCTTCCCACTAGGTTGCCCTGGCTCAGGTGTCTTCCCTGACATTCCAGAAGGGGTGAGGATTTTTGTGTTCCTCTATCACACTTTATAGAAATTAGTTGTACACTGCTTCATTTCCTCTCCTAGGCAGGGACTGTGTTTTCTTCAGCTCTATATCCTTAAAGCATTGTATGATACTAAATATACTCAATTAGTATTCACTAAAGTGAGGGGAATATACATTCTTCAGTTTTTTCTCATTTCCTTATTTTACATTTATTCCCCTGCATTAGTCAAATAAACCAAGACTTGTTTTCTTATATTAATATCATTTTTTTTGGTAAGAAATGATGATAAAGAAGAGAAGCAGTGAAAGTAATGTGTGTTGTGGTATGTGTGTGTGTGTATGAGAGAGAGAGAGAGAAATGCTGACAGAATGAGATTCCAGGGAACCTGTGTGCCCTTAACACACTTAGACATCACCAGAGCCTTTAATTATACTATTTTTTTTATTTATTAATAACAAATAACAATTACGTAAACTTTAAAACTGTACTTTCCCCTTCATTATTGTATTTTTACCTCACAATAGCTCTGTAATGTCACTCTCCTTGTTTTCATGATGAGGAAGCAGAAAGCTTGAATGATTTGCTCTTGGCTAGTTGGCTGAAT
The DNA here is from genome assembly GCF_016906955.1 of Phacochoerus africanus. Lineage (NCBI taxonomy): Eukaryota > Metazoa > Chordata > Mammalia > Artiodactyla > Suidae > Phacochoerus > Phacochoerus africanus. Next base: position 200,122,223 of record NC_062544.1, read on the forward strand.
ATCTAAAGCAAGATCTACTGCTTCATGATGCTGAACTCTCTTAGAGCTAAGGGCTGCAATGATAAGACTTCTGCTGCTTGGCATCCACAAAAGTCACAGGCAAGTAGAGGGAGTGAACATGTTTATCTTATTTATTTTTTGACTGGTATTAACAAGGGGAGACCTTGACAGCACTCATTTATAGATTGCCTAGCACAGTGTTTGGCACATGGAATAATCTTGTTTATATCTGCAATAGTATCTTGCTGGTATTATGACAAGAATTGGGTTAAGCTTGTAAATCAGTTTGAGAGAATCAACATCTTTACTATGTTGAGTTTTGTCAGTCCGTCAGCATAATATGTCTCTTCATTTGTTTAGAATGTCTTTGTTTTGTTTTATCAATATTTTATAATCTTCAGTATACAAATCTTATGCATAATTTTTAGATTGACACAAATTTTTTTTTTTTGGTTTCCATATGTCTGGTGCTAGTATAAACAAGTACAATTAATTTTTATAGTTTATCTTATATCTTGTGATCTTGCTGAACTCAATTATTCTAGGAGGATTTCTTGTGTTTTTTTTTTTTTTTTGATTTTCAATAAGGATGATCATGTTCTCTTTATTTTTTTTAATTTTTTGTCTTTTTAGGGGTGCATACGCAGCATATGGAGATTCCCAGGCTAGGGGTCTAATTGGAGCTGTAGCCGCTGGCCTACTCCAGAGCCATAGCAATAGCAATGTCAGATCCGAGCCACGTCTTCGACCTACACCACAGCTCATGGCAACGCCGGATCCTTAACCCACTGAGTGAAGCCAGGGATCTAACCTGCAACCTCATGGTTCCTAGTCGGATTCTTTCCCACTGCACCACGACAGGAACTCCAAGGATGATCATGTTCTCTTTAAATAGGGACTTTTTTACTTTTTCCTTTCTTATCTCTATGCCTTTTATTTACATTTCTTGACTCTTCAAACTGGCTAAATTTCTAGTACTACGTTGATTAAGAGTGGTGAGAGTAAATGTCCCTTTCTTTTTTCCCCATCTTCAAAGAAAAGCACTTAGTCTTTCTCCATTAAGTATAATGTTACCTGTAGGTCTCTGTAGATGTTCTTCGTTAAGTTGAGGAAGCTCCCTTTTAATTCTCTTTTTCTGAAAGTTTTTTTTTTTAATCAAATATAGGTGTCGAATTTTGTCAAATGATTTTTCTGTATCCATTGGAATAGTCATGGGATTATTGGCATTTTTTTCCCCCTCAAGATTGGTCTTCTTTCCCCAATCTGTATGTCACCTCTTGGCACCTTCTTTCTGAACAATTCAAGGCTACAGACAAATTCTTTAGCACTGTCTGAAATCAGACCTGCTTTGGGATCCAGACTGGTCTCAGCAAGGAATGGGGTTCCCAATATTACTCATGTATAAAATGTGTATAGATATTTTACCTTAAACCATGTTCCTTTGGCTTCTTTTGTGTCTATGCAGCCTTGAGACTATAGCAGAGGAGGAGAAGATGCAACCTGATGAATTGTACAAGAGCACAGTTCCTGGTGATTGGCGAGACCAGTTCTTCAACTGTTTCTTCATAGTTTCTGAAACACACAAGATAATTGTTGTTCTGTCTTAATTCTGATCATTTTCACATTGAGTCTTCCATTACGTGGCTTGGTCTTGTGGTGAGCAGACTGCAAGGCAACCTGTTCAGATACCTGCCTCTGCTGCTGAGTATCACCTAGAGAGAAACCTTTGCCTCCATGAGAAAAAAGCTCAATTGTGTATCTCTTCCATTTTTTGTCTACAGTGTCTACAGTTATTTATTTGAGCAATTTCCTGTCTTCTATAATAGATTTTGGAGATCCTGTCGTGGCTTAGCGGTTAATGAACCCGACTGGTATCCGTGAAGACGTGGGTTCAATCCCTGGCCTTGCTCAGTAGGTTAAGGATCTGGCGTTGCCTCAAACTGTGGCATAGCCCCCAGCTGTAGCTCCAATTCGACCCCTAGCCTGGGAACCTCCATATGCTGCGTACAACCCTAAAAAGACAAAATAATAGTAATAATAATATAATAGACAGATTTTCAGTCCTCAATAAGGAAAGACCAAAAGGAAGATAAATGAGCAATTACTGAGGTCCTACTATGTGACAAGTGCCATCACATAAATCATTTATTGGTTCAATAAATAGTATATGCACAATCTGATTAAATAAATGGAGGATACATGGATGATGAGGATAAGGTCCATGCATAAAAGGAGCTCGTAGTCTACTGAGAGACAGACAATTTCTAAGGAGAAAGAATAGAATTGGTAATACTGAATAAGGCTTAGCACTCCTTGGAGGTATTTTTATTCCGAGTTTACAAATTTAGAAACTGAGGCCACTAGAGGTTAAGTGATGAATTCATGATCACAGAGTTAGAACTAGAATTTAAATTCAGATCTGAATCAATTAGGAAAAAAACTCTACCAGAAAAATGCATTTTAAAATTTATTTCAGGGAGTTCCTCTCATGGCTCAATGGTGATGAACCCAATGAGTATCCATGAGGCTTGGGTTTGACCCCTAGCTCTGCTCAGTGGGTTAAAGATCCAGCACTGCTGTGAGCTGTGGTGTAGGTCGCAGATGCAGTTCGGATCTGGCATTGCTGTGGCTGTGGCGTAGGCCATGGGTTACAGCTCTGATTTGACCCCTAGCCTGGGAAGTTCCATATGCCCCAGGTGCAGCCCTAAAAAGACCAAAAAAAAAAAAAAAACAAACCCAAAAGTCATTTCAGGAATTCTTGTTGTGGCTTGGAAAGTTATGAGCCCAACGAGCATCCATGAGGATGAGGGTTTGATCCCTGGCCTTACTCAGTGGCTTAAGGATTCAGCGTTGCTGTGAACCATGGTATAGGTCACAGACATAGTTTGGATCTGGTGTTGGTGTTGTTGTGGCTGTAGCTTTGGCCTGCAGCTGCAGCTCTAGTTCGACCCCTAGCCCAGGAACTTCCATATGCCATGGGTGCAGCCCTAAAAAAAAAAAAAAGAAAAAGAAAAAAAAAATATTTCAAGTATTAGGCTTAGAAATATAGTGTAATTAACATATATGGTTAGAAATGTTTTGTTATTGTGCCCTAAAAAATTATCAGCTTTGACCTGATCAATCTTTAAAGGACACAGGAGTTGGAGTCTTGTAAAATGAGCACCAGAACGAAGTCAGGCAGAAAATCACTGAAATTCACTCCTGGCTTCTGGACATTCTAGTTGTGTGAACATGGACTTGACATATAATGCCTTTTTCTAAATTTGTGCTCCCATATCTTTAAAGCACAGGCAATTAATACTTCAAGGTGAAGATTATACAAGATACATAGTAGTATACACAGTAAATGTACTATATGTACTACTGCATGTAGTAGACATATAGTAAATATTGGATAATTTCGAATCAAACTGAAATATTTTAATACTTTATTGTTTCATTGTTTTGTCTTTCCCCCAGGGCTTTATTTTACTTTATTTATTTATTTTTTACTTGTTTAAAAAGTTAAGGAGATGGGCAGAGGGATGAAACAGAAGTGTTCAGAAAGAAATCTGGCGCATTCATGCTGTCAAGGGGATTGTGGATATGCAATTTCTAAAACTTAAGTTTTAGCTTTAGGACTGCAAAATGAACTCTGCTTGAGGGTGGAGCTCAGTGGTGCTTCATATACTGACTCCCTAAGGATTTATAGACTTAACAAATTCAAACCACTGTTACCTCTAATGTCATTTCTCTTTCTTTCTTTCCTCTCTCTCTTTTTTTTTTTTTGTCTTTTTACCCTTTTTAGGGCCACACCTGAGGCACATGGAAGTTCACAGGCTAGTTGTCTAATTGGAACTCTAGCCACCGGCCTACGCCACAGCCACAGCAACTAGGGATCCGAACGGCATCTGTGACCTACACCACAGCCCACAGCAATGCCAGATCTTTAACCCACTGAGCAAGGACAGTGATTGAACCCGCAACCTCATGGTTCCTAGTCGGATTTGTTAACCACTGAGCCACGACGGGAACTCCTCTAATGTCATTTCTAACCGGTATATCCTACGTGATAATATGAGGCCTTTATGCCTGGAACCTCTGGATGAGCTACAAATTGATGTAAATTAGTTGACCCAATTTTGGATGAACCAAGGTGACCTAGCAAAATGCAAACTTATCCTAACAGTAGGGCTGTTTGTTCATTTCCCTTTGGGAGGCCTGAATGCAATGGGATATACAACACTGTCCAGAGACATCTCTAGATATGCTGCTCCCCAAGTTGATGCTTCCCTGAATGATAAAGCAGCACCAGAAAGTACTGAATGGCCAACCCTAGCAATCCATTCTACAAATTACTGTCTCCAGAAAGTGCTGGCTTCTCAAGGATGCCAAACATAGCAAGGACAATTTGGGGAGGCCGCCTGCAGATATTTAGGTAACTCGAGAACACCAGAGTCTTCCCAAAAGTATTAGGGGAAGCCACCAACCTCCCATGTCTATAGTCATTTGGGCTCACACAAGCATGGCCTTGAGGGGCACTCAAACCTCAGTCCTGGTACTGGGATGACTTCTGTGCTGGAAAATTGCATCCATAGCAATCCCGTGTGGGACTTGACCTCTCCATCCCAGTTGACTATGGAAGGATGCCAAAGAAGGGAGAGGGGGTGTTGGTGCATATATTTGCATTTGCCATTTTTATTTGCCTCTGGGACATTAGACTGCAGGTCTCCTTAAGCATGAACTGTTTGTTAAAGTCTGGTGTTGGCTTTTGTGGACCGGTCTAGCCAAGAGTTGTTTTAGCCCAAATGGGGAGATGGGGGTGGGGATGGGGTGGGGTAAGACATCTGCAGAGCCCAACAACCGTTACCAAGGCCTACCTTAGCTCTGCCTCTACCTGCCAAATGGTAAACAAAGCCCCTGGGAGAACTCGGGCGAGCTGAACACCTTGGTCAAACACTAAGCAAACCACCACCAGGTGTGCTTGCAGAACAGACTCTCCATCAGCGTCCTGTCATGCAGAAAATGTTTATCCAATTTGTCAAGATAATCTTTCCTCAAATAAGCCGTGGGCATACTCCTTGGAACAGCCTGAATTTAGTAGGTATAATGTAACTCTATTTTTTTCACCCATTTTTCCTTTAATCGCTGTGTCAACTTTTCCCCGGCTTTAAGCAAACTGAAAGTAATTATATCATTCTTAAGTGAGTAATCTTTTGACTGGGTTAGCTGATTCGTGAGTTACTCTGAAATTCTTCTAAACTGTGCAGTCCTTTTCCAAACACATTTTCTTAGATGTTTCACAAAGTTCGGCTCATCGATGACCCACGGATGTGTTTATTCTGTCACGTTTTGTGGCTCCACCATGACTATATTAGGACATCTGAAAAGAAGTTGAGTGTAGAAATTTAAGAAAAGGGAAAAAAGGTAACTTCACCTACTAATTTAGGTATTCCTGGGAAATATGACTGTCATTGTAAATAACTTGCAGCTTCAAGCATGAAGAATGTTTGATTAGTGCTTTGAATCACAGTGTAGTATTAAAGGCTGGGCTTCACAAACTTAAAAGCATTCACTTCTTTCATTTCATTCTATAATTTCCTTGCTGTTTGGTACCCAGTGTGATATTGTTTTGTTTAAAAAACAGAAACGCTCAAGGTTACCACATTTTTCTTAGTTCTACTCATTGACATACTCCCACAGAACTCACGAAAAATTTAAAAATAGAAAGCTCAGCCATCTGGCTATTTGATGGTTTCTATTTTTGTTTCTTTTTGCATTCACAAACTCTGTTGAGTCTGAAATTCCCTCTGTTCTGCCCTATATGTAATTGTGTATATGTACACACACAGTTTCTCATTTAAAATTAGCCATTATCAATCTGGGTTTGTTTTACTGGCCACAGTGGCACTTTTGTGAGGTTGCTAACCTTGTTTCATCTATGAATTAGTCAAATATGCAATAAATCCTGACTTTGAAGATTGTTACCCACAGTATAAGGGATGCCAAGTCAAAAGCATTTCTTATTAATATGTACACACCCATGTTTACTCAGAAGTTTTGTTGCTAGTAATATGTTCCTTGCCTTGGCTTTGATGGAAAAGACGGAACATACAGGCCAGAGGGAAATTTAAAGCTCATCTAATTCATTCCTTCCATTTTATACCTGAGGAAGCTGGGGTCTAGAGATGGATAGAGATTTGTGCAAGGTCGTAAAGCTAATTAGTAGTTAAATTACTTTTAGAACCCAGGTCTCTTGATTTTTTTCTGTGCTCTGTTTTCATAAAACTGGATAAGAACTATTAAAAATACTTTTGGGAATGTTCACAAAGGTACATTTGAATTACATTCATTCTATTTTTATAACTTTCAGTATTTATAAGATTGTGTTTAAAGGGAAAATTAAAGGATATTACTATGGTTTGATGGCTGAAGGAAAGATTTTCCCACTCCTCTGTTTGAGCAGAAAGTACAGAGCATGAATTTTATTGCATAATGGTTAAAAAGCCCTCTTCAAGAGAATGAGAAGACAAGCTGCAGACTGGGATAAAACATTTACAAAAAGACGTCTGATAAAGACGTCTGTTTTCCAAAATATACAAAGAACTCTAAAAATTCAACAGTAAGAAAATGAGCAACAGAATTAAAAAGTGGGAAAAAGACCTGAACAAGCACCTCATCGAAGAAAATAAACATTTGATAAGTAAGCTTATGAAAAGATGCCCCACATGTTATGTCACTAGGGAATAGCATATTAAAACAATGACATAGCTTTGTATACATATTATAATGGCCCAAATCCAAAACACTAACACCATTAAATGCTGGCAAGGATATGGAGCAACAGAACTCCCATTCACTGCTGATAGGAATGCAAAATGGTACAACCACTTTGGAAGACAGTTTAGCTGTTTTTTTACAAAACTGAAAATACTTTTACCATACAATCTAGCAGTCATGCTCCTAAATATTTACCCAAATGAATTGAAAACTTATGTTCCCACAAAGACTTATACATGGTTGTTTACAGTAGCTTTATTTATAATTGCCACAACCCGGAAGCAACTAAGATGCCATTCTGTAGGTGAATGGATAAACAAACTGTGCTATATACAGGCAATGGGACATTATTTAATGCTAAAAACAAATGAGCTATCAAGTCATGAAAAGATATGGAGGAATCATCGCAACAAAAAAAAAAAAAAGAAAAAAAAGGAAAATTAAATACCTAGGAATTAACCTGACCAAGGAGGTGAAAGATTTACACCTGAGAACTACAAAACATTAATCAAGGAAATTAAAAAGGATTCAAAGAAATGGAAAGATATTCCATGTTCCTGATTAGAAGAATTAATATTGTAAAAATGTCCATACTGCCTAAAGCAATCTACAGATTTAATGCTATCCCTATCAAATTACCCATGACATTTTTCACAGAACTAGAAAAAACAATCCCAAAATTTATATGGAATCATAAAAAACCCCAGAATTTCCAAAGAAATTTGAGGGGAAAAAAAAGCAGGAGGCATAACTCTCCAGACTTCAAAAAATATCACAAAGCTACAGTAATCAAGACAGTGTGGTAATGATACAAAAAGAAATATACAGGCGTTCCCATTGTGGCACAGTGGAAATGAATTCCGGAATTCCAACAAGGAACCATGAGGTTTCGGGTTTGATTCCCTGGCCTTGCTCAGTGGTTAAGGATCTGGTGATGCCGAGAGCCGTGGTGTAGGTTGCAGACAAGGCCTGGATCTGGCGTTGCTGTGGCTGTGGCATGGGCTGGTGGCTACAGCTCCAATTAGACCCCTAGCCTGGGAACCTCCATATGCTGAGGGTGCGGCCCTAAAACAAACAAAGGAACAAACAAACAAACAAAAACAAAAACAAAAAGAACAAATATACAGATCAATGGAATAGGATAGAGAGCCCAGAAATAAACCTGGACACCTACAGGCAATTAATCTTTGAAAAAGGAAGCAACAATATACAAATGCAAAAAAGACAGTCTTTTCAGCAAATGGTGCTGGGAAAATTGGACAGCAGCATGTAAATCAATGAAACTAGAACACACCCTCACACCATGCTCAAAAATAAACTCAAAATGGCTTAAAGACTTAAACAGAAGGAGTTCCCATCGTGGCGCAGTGGTTAACGAATCCGACTAGGAACCATGAGGTTGCGGGTTCGGTCCCTGCCCTTGCTCAGTGGGTTAACGATCTGGCATTGCCGTGAGCTGTGGTGTAGGTTGCAGACGCGGCTCGGATCCTGCGTTGCTGTGGCTCTGGTGTAGGCTGGTGGCTACAGCTCCAATTGGACCCCTAGCCTGGGAACCTCCATATGCCGCAGGAGCGGCCCAAGAAATAGCAAAAAGACCAAAAAAAAAAAAAAAGACTTAAACATAAGACAAGACACGATAAAAATCCTAGAAGGGAACATAGGCAAAGCATTCTCTGATATAAACTGTACAAATGTTTTTATTAGGTCAGTCTCCCAAGGCAATAAAAATGAAAATAAGCCAATAGGACCTAATTAAACTTAGAAGCTTTTTGCACAGCAAAGGAAAGCATTAAAAAAAAAAATCTAAAAGATGAATTATAGAATTGGAGAAAATAGTTGCAAATATGCAATTGACAAAGGCTTAATCTCCAAAATACACAAACAACTCATACAACTCAACAGCCAAAAAACCAACAACCCAGTAGAAAAATGGGCAGAAGATCTAAATAGACATTTCTCCAAAGAATACATATAGATGGCCAATAGACACATGAAAAAATGCCCAACATCACTAATATTAGAGAAATTCAAATCAAAACCACAATGAGGTACCATCTCACACTGGTCAGAATGGCCATCATTAATAAGTCAACAAACAGCAAATGCTGGAGAGGGTGTGGGAACCCTCCTACATTGTTGGTGGCATTGTAAATTGGTATAACCATAATGGAAGACAGTATGGAGATTCCTCAGAAAACTAAATATAGAACTACTGTATGACCCAGCCATCCCACTCCTGGGCATATAACCAGACAAAACTGTAATTTGAAAAGATGCATGCATCCCTATGTTAATAGCTGCATTTTTCACAATAGCCAAGACATAGAAGCAACCTAATTGTCTATCAACAGATGAGTGGATTAAGAAGATGTGGTACATATATACACCGGAATACTACTCAGCCATAAAAAGAACAAAATAATGCCATTCGGAGGAACATGGATGCAATTAGAGATTATACTAAGTGAACTAAGTATAAGATAAAGGCAAGTATCATATGATATCACTTACATGTGGAATACAAAATATGGCACAAAACAGAAACAGACTCACAGACATAGAGAAAAGACTCATGGTTGCCAAGGAAGAGGGGAGAGGGAATGGGATGGACTGGGAGTTTGGGATTAGTAGATGCAAACTATTACATTTAGAGTGGATAAGCAATGAGGTCCTATTGTAAAGCACAGGGAACTATATTCAATCTCATGGGGTAGACTATGATGACAATATAAGAAAAGGAATGTGTATATATATATATATATATATATATATATATATATATATGTATGACTGGGTCACTTTGCTGTACAGCAGAAATTGGCACAACATTGTAAGTCAACTACACTCTAATCCAAAAAAATATGGAAGTCTGTAAATTCACGAAATATGGAGAATATATCAAGACCTGATGAGAAACTGACATAAAGAGAAATTATTTTTTTTTATAAAAGGTATGGAAGAATCTTAAATGCATATTACTAAGTGGAAGAAGCCAATGTAAAAAGATAATATACTCCATGGTTCCAACTATCCAACATTCTGGAAAAGGCAAAACAATGAAAACAGTAAAAAAAGATCAGTGTCAGAGGTTGTGGGGGTGGGGAGGAAGGGATAAATAGGCATTGCACAGAAGATTTTCAGGGCAGTAAAACTACCCTATATGCTACTATAATGGTGGGTACATATCTTATACATTTGCCCAAACTCATAGAATGCGTATCAGGACTGAACCCTAATGTAATCCATGGACTCTGAGGGATAATGGTGTGTCAAGGTAGGTTTGCTGATTGTTATAAATGACCTGCTGTGGTGGGGGAAGGTGATAGATCCCTCTCTCAGAGGTGGTAAGTGTGTGGGGACAAGAGATATTTGGGAACTCTACATTCTGCTTAGTTTTGCTGTAAACCTAAAACTGGTCTAAAAATAAAGTTCATTAATTAATGAAAAAAGAGCAGATTCCTGCTCGGCTTCACCTCATCACCTTACTCCTCCACCTCCTCATTTCCATTTTAGCCCCCTCACCACTTCCACCCACCCCTCCCCCACCAATGAGGATTTAGCTGTTCAGAAGTGAGGCTCTGGAATCTGCATTTTCAGTAATTTTGATGAGGGGTGGAAAACTGTGCTTTCGGAAATCCTAGTGTCTGCCTTCAAGCCTATTGAGGATGTGGTTCATCTTTAAAGAGACACAGTTTATTTTGGTCTAAAGACAAGGTTTTCTTTCTTTTTTTTTTAATTTTTTAATTTTTTAGGGCCATGGCATATGGAAGTTCCTAGGCTAGGGGTCGAATCCAAGATACAGCTGCCTGCCTAAACCACAGCCACAGCAACCAGCAACATGGGATCCGAGCCGTGTCTGCCACCTATACCACAAGTCATGGCAACGCCAGATCCTTAACCCACTGAGTGAGGCCAGAGATGGAATCTGCGTCCTCATGGATACTAGTTGGATTCATTTCTGTGGCACCACAGTGGGAACTCCAGGGCTTGATTTCAACATGCACTTGTTAAACACCACCTCCTGAAGTAATCTACTGCTTGGGATTAGATTCCCTACTTTGCAATGAAGCTGGTTAAACCAGAGGTCAAACTGCTTTGGAAGGAGGCAGCACACTAGGCAGGGCTACCGGGTGGTTATTTCCCTGTTTCTGCCAGAAGTGAGGACTGGAGAGAGCTTTTCCAACAACCAGACTGTTCAGCCTACCCTGGTTGGTTGCACCTGCTTCTAGCCTTTGCTTTCCTGTCCTGTGATAAGAGAACAAAGCTTCCATCTAAGGAAGTGCCTGCCAGGCAAAGGAGGAGCAAAGCATTCCTCAAAGGGTTCCGGGTCAGGAGTTCCTGTTGTGGTTCATCGGTAATGAACCCGACTAGTATCCATGAGGATGAGGGTTTGATCCCTGGCTTCATTCAATGGGTTAAAGATCTGGCATTGTGGTGGCTGTGCTGTAGGCTGGCAGCTGCAGCTCCAGTTGGACCCTTAGCCTGGGGAACTTACATATGCCATGGGTGTGGCCCCTAAAAAGAAAAAAAAGGAGTTCCTGTCGTGGCGAAGTGGTTAACGAATCCGACTAGGAACCATGAGGTTGCGGGTTCGGTCCCTGCCCTTGCTCAGTGGGTTATCGATCTGGCGTTGCCGTGAGCTGTGGTGTAGGCTGCAGACTCGGCTCAGATCCCGCGTTGCTGTGGCTCTGGTGTAGGCCGGTGGCTACAGCTCCGATTCGACCCCTAGCCTGGGAACCTCCATATGCCGAGGGAGCGGCCCAAAGAAATAGAAAAAGACAAAAAAAAAAAAAAATTCGGGGTCTGACGAGTTCGCTCAGCCAAGTGCAGACAAAAGCAAACCAAGTAGGAAATTATACATCTGTTGGAGATTTTGAGGACTTTCTGATTTCTTAGCATTTCTGTGTTGTTTTTGGGGGGTATGATTGTTTATAATGTGCAGAGGTATAAATCAGGGAGCAAAATCATTGCCCTCATCGAGCTTGTATTCTATCAATAAAAGCTAATATTTACATAGTGCTATGTGCCTGACAGTCTACATGTATTAATTCATTTAACTCTTACAATACTATGGTATCATTATTCCTGTTTACAAATGCAGAGACTGATGCTCAGTGAGGTTAAGGAGTTTGCCCAAGGCCCCATACATCCTGATCTCAAAAAAGGCTGTGGTTGAGTGCCTTCCACTGGACATTGCTCTCCTTTGGATCTTTAGGCACCGATTAGTCTACCACAATAGACTTTAATCATTCATAAGGAAGGAAAGGGGAATAACGTTGATGAAATATAGACCATACACCAGAGACTCAGAGACGCTCTATTCTGTTCTTATTTAATGCTCACAGCAACCTAGGTAAAAATTGCAGAGCTGAAAAGAGGTGGAATTTTTCTTATTCCAACATCCATATAGTGCTAGGAAACTGTATGTGATTGACCTTATACAAAATCAGTGCCCCCCAAAGAGAAAAATGGCAAACACATAGCTTGTGTTCTTAACTCAGAGTGTGTGGATGGCCTTCAGAGGTCTGTAAAGTGCCTTCCAGTGAATTTGATGGAGAGCAGGATCTTTGTTACCTTACAGATTGTCAATTATAGTTGCGAAACCAAACAAAGCACAGCAAATGTGCAGTGGAGAAATTGGGCGACAATGAACCACACCAGTGAGGAGTGGATGGACATATCTAGTGCAGAACATGGCATCCCCTGCACAGTTTACCAGCCAAGAATGTAAAGCCTCAATCCAACCACGAAGACACTGCAGACAAACACAGAAGGAAGAATGTTCTAATTAATTAATTTTTTTGTCTTTTTTTTTGCTATTTCTTGGGCCGCTCCCGCGGCATATGGAGGTTCCCAGGCTAGGGGTCTAATCAGAGCTGCAGCCACTGGCATACGCCAGAGCCACAGCAACGAGGGATCCGAGCTGCGTCTGCGACCTACACCACAGCTCAGGGCAACGCCGGATCGTTAACCCACTGAGCGAGGGCAGGGACCGAACCCGCAACCTCATGGTTCCTAGTTGGATTCGTTAACCACTGCGCCATGACGGGAACTCCTTAATTAATTAATTAATTAATTTATTTTTTGCTCTTTTAGACCCACACCCATGGCATATGGAGGTTCCCAGGCTAGGGGGTCAAATTGGAGCTGTAGCTGCCAGCCTACACCACAACCACAGCAATGCCATATCCAAGCTGCCTCTGTGACCTACACCACAGCTCATGGCAGCGCCAGATCCTTAACCCACTGAGCGAGGCCAGAGATCGAACCCATGACCTCATTGTTCCTAGTTGGATTTGTTTCCACTGTGCCATTATGGGAACTCCTGTTCTATTTAATTAAAAAAAGAAAGAAAGAAAGAAGGTGAGAGATCTTTATTTAAAAATGTCACTATCAACAGAAACAAAGAAAGGCTGTGGAAATGTTTCAGATTAAAGGAGACTAACGAGACATGGCAATTAAATGCAATACCTGACCCTGGATTTGATACTGTACTAGAAGAAAAAAGCAGTGTAATAAAGGATAACATTAGAGTAACTGACACAATTGGATTAGGGGTGGTGAATTAGATAAAAACATACCAATTCATAAAGTTGAAACAGTTCCATGATTACATAGAAGGATATCTGTATTCTTAGGAAATACATACTGAAGAATTTGGGGGAAAAGGGCTTTGATGTATGTGAGTAATTTTCAAATCGTTTAGAAAAAAATTCAGGGAGTTCCCATTGTGGCTCAGTGTGTTAGAAACCCAGCTAGTATCCATGAGGATGCAAGTTCGATCCCTGGCCTCGATCAGTGGGTTAAGGATCTGGTGTGGTGTTGCTAAAAATTGCAGCATAGGTAGCAGATGTAACTAGAATCTGGTGTTGTCATGGTTGCAGCCTAGGCCTCAGCTGTAGCTCCGATTAGACCCCTAGCCTGGGAACTTCCATATGCTGCAGGTGCAGCCATAAAAAATTCACACACACACACACTTGCACAAACACACACATATACAGAGCGAGAATGAATGAGCTAGAGAGAGCAAATGAGAAAACAACTGGTGGCAACAGGTGAATTTGGATAAATTACATATGGATATTTCTATGCTATTTTAATTTTTTTAACTGTTTAATTTTGAAGTTATTACCAACGAAAAATTTTAGAATTGTGCATAAATTTTTGTCTGTATGTGTACATATACATTTTTTGCAAGGAGAACATCCATTAGTTTTCTTAGTTTCTTGTGAGAATCTGTGATAGAAAAAAAGTGGCTGAGATACAGCATCTTGTTTTGTGAAAAAGTTTGTCCTTCATCGGAAAGAAATGTGTTCTTTAAGAGAAAGAAACATGTATAGTGGTCCCTTTTTTCCTGTGGCTTTGCTTTTCTCAGTTTAGGTTACCTGCAGTCAGAAAATATTAGATGGAAAATTCTAGAAATAAACAGTTCATAAGTTTCAAATTGCATACTATTCTGAGTAGCATGATGAAATTTCTCGTCATTTTACTGTCCCAGCTGGGAGGTGAATCATCCTTTTGTCCAGCATATGCTGTCAGTTAGTCACTTAGTAGCTGTCCCCGTTATCAGATCGACTCTCCAGGTATCACAGCACTTGTGTTCAAATTGCCCTTATTTTACTTCATGATGGTCCCAGAATGCAAGACTAAAGCTCAGATCTGCCAAAGAGAAGCCGTAAAGTGCTTGCTTTAGGTGACATGGTGAACGTTAATAAGGAAAGAAAAAAGTTGTATGCTGAAGTTGCTAAGATCTACGGTGAAGAATGAATCTTCTATCTGCGAAATTATAAAGAAAAAGAAATTTGTGTTAGTGTTGCTATTGTACCTCAAATTGCAGAAGTTATGGCCATTGTGTGTGATAAGTGCTTGGTTAAGATGGAACAGGCATTATATTTGCATAAGATATTTTGAGAATGATAGACCATATTCACTTAACAGTTATTACGTTTATACAGTTATAACAATTATATTGCTATACTTGTCCTATTTTATTATTAGGCATTGTTGTTAATCTCTTTCTGTGCCTAATTTATAAATTAAACTCAATCATATGTATGTACATATGGGGAAAAACCATAGCATGTACAGGGTTCAGTATTTCCTGCAGTTTTAGGAATCCTCTGCAGGTCTTGGAACATATCCTGTGTGGATAAGGGGGAACTACTACTATATTTCCAAATTATGGATTCTAATTTATGGTACTCAGACTTGCTTTTCACCTTAGCAACCCAGAGGTGTGTAATAATGAGCCTGTAATATATGGTTGATCTCTACTTTTGGTTCACTGAGCATTCATTGAGAACCTACCATGTTGCGTAAAGTCTGCTACAGATATACAAAGATAAAAAGGTTTTAATTGTTAGTAAGTCTTTGTTCCTTAAAAAGCATGCTCTAATTTTAACTAGAAAGTCTTAAGTGTCTCCAAACAGGTATGGATCAGAAAGTTACGGGAGTTCAGAAGATTTTAGGCTGAGAGATGCTAGGCAGGCTTCCCAATGGAAGAGACATTTAAGCTGGACTTTGCAGGATGAGTGAGCTCTGCAAAGGTGGTGTGTGTGTGTGTGTGTGTGTGTGTGTGTGTGTGTGTGTGTGTGTGTGTGTATGTGTGTGTAGAGTAGGCAAGATGTGCAGATGAGTAACTCTGGGCTGCTTTGGGGAGATTTTCCATTTGAGTTGGAATGCCTGACATGTATTAGGGAAAATTTGGTAAAAAGAACACTGAAGGTTAGACTGGAAAATTTGGATTTAGTTTACAAGGGAGTAGGTGATACAGAATTTTTTTTTTTTAGGGCCACACCCACGGCATATGGAGGGTCCCAGGCTAGGAGTCCAATCGGAGCTGCAGCTGCCTGCCTACACCAGAGCCACAGCAATGCGGGATCTGAGCTGTGTCTGTGACCTACACCACAGCTCACGGAAATGCCAGATCCTTAACCCACTGAGCAAGGCCAGGGATCGAACCCTTGTCTCGTGGATGCTAGTTGGGTTCGTTAACTTCTGAGCCATGACGGGAACTCTGATACTGGATTTTTTGAACTGGTGATTTCATGTGATGCTTTGGGAAGATGGACCCAGTATTAGTGTATAAGTAAGACTGGATGCAGGGAAGAGGTGGGAAGGAGAAACAGGGCCTGACTTTAGGGCTTCCCTCTGAATTCTGAGGTACCGGAAGTGACAGCAGAGTGCAGAACGCATGGAGTCAGCACCCTCAAGGAAGGCAGAGGGAGGGATTTGGCTCCCACCAGAGGAAGTATGTGTAGAGATGAGGCCTAAGCAGACATCAAGAAACCCTCTCCAACCTGGAGACCAAAGGAGACTGTCATGCGGTTCCTGGGCCGGGAGTAGGGGAGGACAGCTGCTTGCTCCTCCCTACCACGGATCTGTGCCACCCCCTATAAGAACACCTGGCAGAGGACGGGACCTTTGAGTGGGGATAAGTGAAGACAAAGCTGGAGCTTGCCGCTTTCCCCAGGCACTGGATGACATTCCAGCAGCCCTAGACTAGGTCTCTGTGTGGAATGTTCTCAAGGTTACCAAAATCCAAGAGTTCACAGGACCAATCCTTTTGATATTCAGCTGTCAGTGCCTCCTAATTATTCATGAACACTTCCCCATGGCACAGCTATGAGCCTGGAAATAAAAACACAGCTCCAACCATCCAGGAGAAAGACAAATGCCTACTCACCTGATACATCCAGGCCTTTGATTCTGAGGAGTGTTTAAGAGTGCTGAACCTGGAATTCCCATCGTGGTGCAGTGGTTGACAAATCCTACTAGGAACCATGAGGTTTCGGGTTCAATCCCTGGCCTTGCTCAGTGGGTTGAGGATCCCGTGTTGCTGTGGCTCTGGTGTAGGCCGGCGGCTACAGCTCCGATTAGACCCCTAGCCTGGGAACCTCCATATGCTGCGGGAGCGGCTCTAGAAAAGGCAAAAAGGAAAAAAAAAAAAAAAGAAAAAAGTGTTGAACCTATACTCTTATTTCCCAGTAGAGCTGGATGGGAATATCTCATGTTTCTGCTGAGACCTAGATCCCATCAGTCCATCCTGGGCCTTCCAGTGACTGACCTTCATGAGGGATTTCTTCTGAGTCAGAGAACTTTAGAACTGAAACAGACTTTATTTATTTATTTATTTGTCTTTTTGCTATTTCTTTGGGCCACTCCTGCGGCATATGGAGATTCCCAGGCTAGGGGTCTAATCGGAGCTGTAGCCACCGGCCTATGCCAGAGCCACAGCAACGCGGGCTCTGAGCCGAGTCTGCCACCTACACCACAGCTCAGGGCAACGCTGGATCGTTAACCCACTGAGCGAGGGCAGGGACCGAACCCGCAACCTCATGGTTCCTAGTCGGATTCGTTAACCACTGCGCCACGACGGGAACTCCTGAAACAGACTTTAGAGCTTACCTACTTCAATTGTCCTTGTACAAAGAGGAAATGGATGTCTCTAAAAGTTGGATTACCTGTCCAAGGTCTGGATCTCCTGGCTAACTAGTTATGGGTCCCTCAAAAGTTCCTTATGAACTCTTAGAGCTCATCTTTTTTTTTTTTCTGGAATTTTCTATAGAAGGGGTCTCATAGATAGCAGACCCCAGGGGAGATTCTCGAAGGTATTATTACACTTGAGGGATTGGAGAAGTTTATGTGTGATGACGTGGCCTGCATCTCTAAAAGCCTTAAAGGAACTGGAAGGATCTGGTATTTTACAAGAACTGGAACAGGTGTCTTGTTTACTTACAGAATCTTTTCAGAGAAAGCCATAATGCATCCTAAAAGAAAAGAGAGAATCATAAATTTTTAAGCAGATTAGATAGCTGAGATTAGCTTTTTGTGATCTTGCAACGTTTTCATTTCTTCCCAAATCATATAACTGAGCTGAGCGTGTTGAGCAATCAGGTAAAAATCACATGCAAACAGAGTCTAAGTACTGATAAGAATCCTAAAGGTAAACACAGAATTCCTACTAATGGCTAAGTCACTAAGGTAAGATTCAGTCTAAATACACACCCTTGGTTAAATAGAGTTTCATTAGCTCAGGTTACAGTGCTCAGGGAAATTTTTTCTTTATGCTTGTCAAGTGAAATTAATTATATATCATCCATCAATCATTCCTGCCATAGAAGGTCTATGGGACTATTACGGATTCCACGGAGGTCCCCCTATCCGGCCCCACCCCCACTCCTCACCCCACCAGCAGCACTCTGGATGTATTTTGGTGCTCATAGCTAAAAGTTCATGGGATTTTCTGGAAAGTCACAACTATAGTTTGCACTGATAACCTGCAAAAGTTTCCTTTTTCAAAATTTGACACTCGGTGTGTGCTTCGAGTTACTGACAAATATTTGACTTTGCAGTGTATATCTCAGAGTGCATAGCAAATTATATTCCTGCGTGTTTCTGTAATTTTTGTTAAGTAATGCAAACAATTAAAAAACATTTAAAGAAAAAGAAATATTTTCTAAAGTATAACCCATATTTTCACCACCACATTAAACCATTGTTAGAATTTTAATATTTTTCTTACCACCTATTTTTCTTTTCTCTTTTTCCTCCTTATTACAAGAACAATGCATGTGTAATACAAAAAATTCAGAAGATGGGGTAAGAAAACAGGACATAAAAATTGGCCATTAACTCATTCATCTTGAAATACTCAAGCTTTCTAATCTTTTTTTTACATTTATGTATTTTATTTTACTTAGTTTTTCTGAGGGCTGTACCTGTGGCCTACAGAGGGAGCTGAATCAGAGCTGCAGCTGCCTGCCGGCCTACACCATAGCCAGAGCAATGTAGGATCTGAGCCGTGTCTGCGACCTACACCACAGCTCAGCTCATGGCAACACCAGATACTTAAACCACTGATCGAGGCCAGGGATTGAACCTGCACCTTCATAGATACTAGCTGGGTTCCTTACTGCTGAGCCAGAACAGGAACTCCTATTTTTCTTAGTTCTAAACATATTGTAAAATTACCTTTTCCTTACCTTATGAGAAAAACATGTATCTAATTTTAAAATCAATTTTGTATCAAAGAAATATATATTCTTAAAAATCAAATGGCACAGGAGAGTTCCTGTCGTGGCTCAGTGGTTAATGAATCCGACTAGGAACCATGAGGTTGTGGGTTCGATCCCTGGCCTTGCTCAGTGGGTTAAGGATCCCGGCGTCGCTGTAGCTGTGGTGTAGGCCAGCATCTACAGCTCCTGTTAGACCCCTAGCCTGGGAACCTCCATGTGCCATGGGAGGGGCCCCAGAAAAGGCAAAAAGACAAAAAAAAAAAAATCAAATAGCACATAGTTATTTTATTGATGGTTTAGTAGTCTCTAGTGGATGTTTACTTAATAATTATTCTATTATGGATGAGGTAATCTGACTTTATTGGCTTTAATATTTAAGGTCTTTTCCCACTTCTTCTCTTATAGTAGTTCATTTATCACACACTTAGTAACTGTATTTCTGGTCCAGACACTAGATTTGGCATTAAAGATGAACATGTATTTGTTTATTTAAAAAAAATTACTGAGTGTTTAATATGTGCCAGACAGTGTTCTAGGCATTTGGGATATAGCAATCAACAAACCAGACAAATATTTCTGCCTTCTCAGAGTTTAAGCTCTTGTAGAGATGAATAATAGTCCTTGCTGAGATTAAAATATAGTATCTTGGAGTTCCCGTCATGGCTCAGTTGTTAACGATTCCAACTAGGAACATGAGGTTGCGGGTTCAATCCCTGGCCTTGCTCAGTGGGTTAAGGATCCAGTGTTGCCATGACTGTGGTGTAGGTTGCAGACGAGGCTCCTATCTCTTGTTGCTGTGGCTCTGGTGTAGGCCGGTGGCTACAGCTCCGATTAGACCCCTAGCCTGGGAACCCCCATATGCCGCGGGAATGGCCCTAGAAAAGGCAAAAAGATCAAAAAAAAAAAAAAAAAAAAGGCATCTTTAGGAAATGAGTAGCAAAAATTAGTATCCATATTTAATTCTTATAAATATCTACTCTTGTGAGTAGATGCATATGAGTATATCTATTCTAGCTGATTAGGACACAACAGTGAGCAAGACATCTGCCCCTATTCTCAATGTGTATGTAATTTGGTGTCCCTTAAGAAGGCATTTGGGGGCCTTGGTAAATGAGCATCCCCAAGTGGCTTTAGTGATATGTGTCCCACTACCTCACCGGATGAGTGTGAAACCAAATGAATCAGCAAGTGCTTTGAAAGCATTAAAGTAAGATACTTGATGGAAGAGTTGGTATTAGGGTTCTCAGCAATGGAGAGACCTGTAACATATCTGAAAAAAGGAGACGACAGTATCTAAGAGTGATTGCTAAGGGCCAGGTGGGCAAACCACCTACTGGAGTGGCTTTTCCCAATGCAGGAGGCATTTTTACCAGTTGGTAAAGACTGACCACAATTAAGAATTTAACTACCCATAAGTAAAGTCATTCAGTAAATAGGATTCCTATTTACTGAATATGATAAAAATGATATTTTAGTAGCACTTAACACCTTACTGTTTCACCCTACTAATTCTCACAATAGCTGTATATTTTTTTAAAACTCTGCTCTGACTCTCATCCTTTCTCTAATTCAGTGGTTTTCAAACTTTGAGGAGTATGAGAATTCCTCAGGATCTTGATAAGCCTTCCAGGGCCATGTCCTACCCAGTGCTCTTTCTTTACTGGCTCTCAAGATTGATCTATTGATCTGATACACACCAGCCCTGAGAATCAGTAACTTTCAGCTTACTTACAATCGGACAGTTTTCAGAGCTGAAAAACACTTTGGAAAGCATCCTATGGATGACTTTACCCTACAAGGAAGGGGACAGAGATTTAGCTATATTAAATGGTTTGTCCAGGGTTGCAGAGCCAGCCATTTGTCTAAGCCATCACCCAAGCACAGGCCCTTCTACTGGGTTGACCAACTTCTGGTACCCTTTCTGCTATTTTAGGGCCTCTAGGTGCAGGAGTGTCCATGTGACTGTTGAGTGTAGGTGGCACATAGCCACCAGCTCTTGTGTTTGAAGCAAGTGTGATTTCCCAGAGAAAATCCGCCCTTTAGAGTTTTTAGCACTGCCTTACCTAACCACAAAAGTACTTATTTTATCTGATAACAATGTATTCTATGTAGTGGCCCCCAAGATAAGTTTTTAAGGCACTGTAAAATTTCCAGCTGAATACTAGAGATTTCCAAATTAATCTATCCAAACTAAAATGATATCCTTTCCCATAGAAAAGCATTTCTCCATCTATTAAGTCTTTCACTTCTTCAATCTCCTGCTTAAAACTAAAGGGCTTTCTCAATCTGCCCTTGTACATGCTAAGTTTGATGTCTGGATTCTGACTAATATTCTCTCAGTCTGAATCTAAGCACTGTAAATGATACAGCTGCAAGGTGGCATTTATTAATATGCTGTTTCTGTTTCTGTTTTTACTTTTACTGGGAGACAAAAAGGGTAAGTAGTGATGTGTTTTCTTGTCCTATGAAAATATGCTGTTGATTTTATAAAATTTTTGGCCTCCTGGGGCCATAGCAATAAAAATATGCCCACAATGTGCCTTTACCTTTTGTTTTTCATTTCAGTTAAAAATGATTCATTAGAGAACGGGGCGACGATATTGGTGTGGTGAGGTGGTGGAGAAGTAGGCATTTTCATCCACGTAGAGTTGTTTCAATGTTGAGTCACATAAAAATGGATTTTTGAGGAGTTCCTGTCGTGGGGCACAGCAGAAACGTATCGGACTAGGAACCATAAGGTTGCAGATTCGATCCCTGGTCTTACTCAGTGGCTTAAGTATCTGGTGTTGCCATAAGCTGTGGTGTAGATTGCAGATGTGGCTTGGATCCTGCGTTGCTGTGGCTGTGGTGTAGGCCGGCAGCTACAGCTCTGATTTGATCCCTAGCCTGGGAACCTCCATGTGCTGTGAGTGCGGCCCTAAAAACCAAAAAAAAAAAAAAAAGGACTTTTGAGGCAGTTCTTTAAAGAAATTGTTCTTCAGTATTAGCATACCTGAGCAAGCATATATGTATAAGGATGTTAAACAGAATTTTTGTAATAGCAATGAATATATAAGTAAATGCATAAATAAACAAGGAAAATCTGTTATCTATGGATGTGAGATTATAGAAGAAAAATAGGGTTTGTATATGCTGGAATACTTTATAGCATTAGAAATGAGAGAAAGTTATATTGGTGATAAAAAGATGCAAAATATTCATAAGAAAAGATGCAACATCACTAATCATCAGGGAAATGCAAATCAAAACCACGAGATATCATTTCACACCTGTCAGAATGGTCTCATCAAAAAGACAACAAATAGGAGTTCCTTCATGGCTCAGCGATTAACCAACCGGATTAGCATCCATGAGGATGTGGGTTCAATCCCTGGCCTTGATCATTGGGTTAAGGATCTGGCGTTGCTGTGGCTGTGGCGTAGGTCAGATTCAACCCCTAGCCTGCGAACCTCCATATGGCATGAGTGTGGACCTAAAAGGCAGAAAGAAAAAAAAAAAAAAAAAGACAACAAATAGCTAGTGTTGGAGAGGATGTGGAGAAAAGGGAGCCCTCTGTGCATTGCTGCTGGGAATGTAAATTGGTACAGCCACCATGTTAAATACTATGGAGATTCCTCAAAATATTAAAAATATAACTAACATATTATCCAGCAATTTCACTCCTGGGTATTTTTTTTCAGGAAGAAAACAAAAACACTAACTGGAAAAGATGTATGCACCCCGATATTCACTGCAGCACTATTTACAATAGCCAAGATAATGCAACAGCTTAAGTGTCCATTGATTGATGAATGGATAAAGAAGATGTGGTATATATATACATACACACACATATATACAATGGAATATTAGAGGATTAAGAGGTACAAACTTTCTTTTCTTTTCTTTTCTTTTTTCTTTTTGTCTTTTTAGGGCTGCATCAGTGGCATATGGAGGTTGGCTGAGGAGAAGCTGTAGCTGCTGGCCTATACCACAGCCACAGCAATGCGGGATCTGAGCAGCATCTTCGACCTACACCACAGCTCACGGCAACACCAGATCCTTAACCCACTCAGCGAGGCCAGAGATCAAACCTGCTGTGTCATGGATACTAGTTGGGTTGGTTACTGCTGAGGCATGATGGCTACTCCCAAGAGGTACAAACTTTCAGTTACAAAATAAATACGTCATGAGGATGTATTATATATACAGCATAAGAATAGGTCAATAATGTAATAATTTTGTATAGTGACAGATGGTTGCTGGATTTATCATGGCGATCGTTTCATAATGTATTTAAACGTTGAATCACTATGTTTTCCACCTGAAACTTAATTTTGTACATCAATTATACTTCAATAAATGAAAAGAAAGCTCCAAAAATATGTAAAACAGCATTTCTTGCTTATTTGTTTATTATGCATGGGTGGATTCATGTTATCTGTCTGCCTATCTATTTCTTATCTAGTAGTCTAAAAATTAATCAGAAGTCAGAGGTGACACATACTGCATTGGTTATCTCTGAGAGGGTGGGGTCGTGGAGGATTTAGGTTCTGTAGTACTCTTTACAGCTATTCAGTGCATTTATAACTTTTGTAATCAGATGAAAAGTAAAACATGGGAAGCAGATTTTTTCTAATTTTTTTTTTGTTTGTTTGTTTGCGTTTTGGGGCCTCACCTGCGGCATATGGAGGTTCCCAGGCTAGGGGTTGAGTTGGAGACAGCTGCCTGCCTACAACACACCCACAGCAATGCAGGATCCGAGCCACATCTGCGACTTATAACCACAGCTCATGGCAATGCCGGATCCTTAACCTACTGAAAGGGGCCAGGGATCGAACCCGAAACTTCATGGTTACTAGTCAGATTCCCTTCTGCGGCGCCACAGAGGGATCTCCAAGACCATTTCTTCTGTCCAGTTTTCACACCCAAGCAAAGCCATGGAAGTTTTCTCTTTCTTAACCTTTTGCAGATGACAATTAAATTAGTGCCACCAGAATCTGGGGGAGGCCAGCCTAAAGTAGTTAGGGTTAATTTAATGCAAAAGACTAGGTTGGTTTGAGGGGAATGTTAGGAACTAGAGTTTTCTGGTTCTCAGGAGATGTTAGTATGAATAGGAATGCAGATTTCTGGTGAGGAGGTGATAAAGGCCTTCATTATCTTCAATTAGCCTTTAGCTAAGGGACCAAAAGAGGAGCCTGAGGGCTGGGAACTGAATCCTTCAGCTCCTGGCCTCCAAGACCTTCTCCTTTCTGCCTACCAGTGGGAATGTGATGGTTTTCTGTGGGGCTTGTTTGGCTCTCCTTCCCAGTGGGCAGGACTAATCACTATTTATTTATTTATTTATTTATTTATTTATTTATTTATTTATTTATTTATTTTTGTCTTTTTGCCTTTTCTAGGGCCGTACCTGCAGCATATGGAGGTTCCCAGGCTAGGGGCCTATGCCAGAGCCACAGCAACTTGCGATCCCAGCTGCGTCTGTGACCTACACCACAGCTCACGGTAATGCTGGATGCTGGATCCTTAAGCCACTGGGCAAGGCCAGGGATCGAACCCACAACCTCATGTTTCCTGGTCGGATTCGTTAACCACTGAGCCACGGCAGGAAGTCCACTAATCACCATTTAGATGTATGTGACTCTTACATTGCCAAGTACCTACCTGGAGCAGTGCTTTCCTAGAAGAGGTGCCTAATAAATACTTAACCAGTTGTGTCAATACTTCTTTGTTCAACTCCCTTGGGTCCTCATTTGCTACCAATGAAAGAGCAATTTCCTGAGATCAGGTTCCAACTAACTTCCCAGTTTTCTCTTGATTTCTCGCTCTAAATGTACCCTGTGCTCTGTAAACATGTGACTGGGAGCCAACCCCTGAATAGAGTCAGGATCCTCCCTCTAAGCTAGAGCCTGACTCATCAGCTTTCAGAATAAAATCCAAATTTTGGATTCAATGCCTTCATTGACCCTTTGCTGCCAGAACTGAGAAAATGGTGGAGTGGTTAATCATGTGACCTCTGGGGCAGTCCCAGCTCCCCTACTAGGAACTCCGACCTTGAGTAAATTACTCACTCAGGATAGTGAAAATAATGCCTACCCTTAGGTTGTTAATGAGTAATTTGCTTTAGCATAGTTCTGAGGAATGGGCTAATGCTGGATATTGTTATTATTATTTATGTAACGCCTTTATGTTAATGTTTATTTCCCCCCACCACCACCCAAGTCCCTTGAGTTTGCCACTTAAACTAGGAGGAATGAAATTGTTGGCTCTATGGGGGTAGGGATCAGGGAAGAAGAGCAGCCTGTAGTAAATGGACCTTGGGCTTCTTACAAGTTAGGTTGGAATTAAACAATGAAGGACTTTGAAAACCTTGTTGGAGTTCCCATGTGGTGCAGTGGGTTAAGGACCTGGCATTGTCACTGCAGCAGCTCAGGTCACTGCTGTGGCTCAGGTTTGATCCCTCTGGGCTGGGAACTTTCACATGCTGTGGCCAAGAAAAAAAAAAAAAAACTTGCTAAAAGATTTTAAGCTTATGGCATAGTCAATGAACTCTGAGAAGTAATGGTACATATATATTTTTTTTATATTTTTATTTTTTTAATCATTTGTTTATATATATATTTTTTCTACTGTACAGCAAGGTGACCCAGGTGACACAGTTCCCTCTAACAAAATATGCTATTTTTTGCTTTTTGAAGGTTCTATGCATTCTTCACCACCTGTTTCAAATATCGCCTCCTTCAGGAACCTGTTTGGTTCTCCTATTTGGGATTAGCTCCTCCTTCCTGTATGCTTCAGGGTTAGTGTTGAGACTTCTACCATTTACCTCACCCCGAATATTCAATATGATTCTTTGTACACACTGGTTACCTACTTTCCTTCTCTACCGGACTGTCAGCTCCTTGTTTCCTATCTCTGTTACCTCATGTTTTGCCTATATTAATTCAACTGGTCTTGAGGAGCCAGATGTGCTCTTCTACAGTCAACTTTTTTAAACCAGGGATCCTAAATTTTTCCCCCTTTTTTTTATCCAATTGATCCCATCCAGATATCTGAGAATAGCTGCTGACAGAGCAATCTTTCCAAAAGCCAAGTCTGCAAATTTCACTGCCTTACTTAAAACGTATCACGGAGTTCCCGTCGTGGCACAGCGGAAACAAATCCGACTAGGACCCATGAGGTTGTGGTTCGATCCCCGGCCTCGCTCAGTGGGTTAATGATCTGGCGTTGCCATGAGCTGTGGCGTAGGTCGCAGCCATGGCTCGGATCCCACGTTGCTGTGACTCTGGCGTAGGCCAGTGGCTACAGCTCTGATTAGACCCTAGCCTGGGAACTTCCATATCTTGCAGGTATGGCCCTCAAAAAAAGACAAAAAAAAAAAAGAACAACAAAAAAATACATATCAGTGGTTCTCACATTTGAGATTAAAAAAAAAAAAATCCAAATCATGTGTCCAGGCACACACATGCTCTTTCATAACTGAGACTTGCTTAAACCTCCAGCCTCAGGTCTCACTGCCTTTCCCACTAGGTTCCAGCTCTACTCAGCTTCTTGCCATGATCTCTTTGGCCTCCAAACAGCAGTGACTTCTGCAGTATCCTCTGGTGGAAACCCTTTCCTAATTCCTGCTAGCATTATTCCAGGTCTCAATTTAGATGGCACTTCCTCCAGAAAGCCAGCCTTGATTTCTCCTAGGGCTCCTATATGCCCCATTAGGATCTAATGCTTACTCTTACTCAACGTGTTATTCCTTATTATAATCACATGTTTTATGCTCTGTCTTCACTGCTAGACTATAAGTTTGACGAGGAAGCATTGCTGTTATTGTTGTTCACTATGCTATCTCTGGTGTCTAATTAATACTTGATGCACAGTAGAATCCAAAAGAATATTTATTGGATGAGCTCTCTTTGTATCTCCAAAGTCCTCCTCCAACCTTTGGATGGTTTAAAAAAATATACAGAGTTCCCATTGTGGCCAGCGGTAACGAAACTGACTAGAATCCATGAGGTTGTGGGTTCGATTCCTGGCCTTGCTCAGTGGGTTAAGGATCCTGCATTGCTGTGAGCTGTGTTAGGGTTGGGGTTAGGGTTAGGGAAGACGAAGATGTGGCTCAGATCCCATGTTGCTGTAGCTGTGGTGTAGGCCAGCAATGGAAGCTCTGATTTGACCCCAGCCTGGGATTTTCCAGGTGCTGCAGGTACGGCCCTAAAAAGAGAAAAAAAAAAAAGAAAAAAGGAAAAAATATACACATGCAACATGATGACATGTTTATTGTAAAAGAAATCCAAACAAAACAATTTTTGAATGCAAATACAGGTTCCCTTTATCCTACCCCTAACTCTCTCTCCCCAGTTCTACTTTCATACCTGGGATCTTTATTGTGTATCTTTCTATTTCTTTATACTGCATGTATCCACATGCACACATACCTAATACTGTCCTGGCTTCCAAACCCACATGGAGTGTTTAAGTAAACAGAAACAAGATAATATTAGAGGTGATGTTCTACTCCTTATATCTATATTTTCATTCAACACATTTCAGAGATACTTTGCATTTCCTGGGTAGACTTAACCCTACTACCTCATTCTTTTAATAGCTATTTCTATTCCATAGTAAGGTTGTATCCTATTTGATTTGTTCATTCCCCATTGGTAGACTTTGTATGTTCATCTTGTGCACACAAATGCCAGTAGAGTTGCAGGACAGGTTTCTAGAAGTGGAATTGCTGGCTCATAGAATGTATGCATCTTACAATTTTTTCAGTTGTCAGCTATTCTTCACGTAGTTCTTAGTGGGAGGATTACAAGTTCTCAAAATGTTTAATTTGTCAACCTAGCCCTTGGCAAAACTGTGAGAAGGGGGAACTTTATCTTTATATCACGTTTGACCCCTGTAGATTATACTCTTCTGCCCCGCCTTCCCTCTGTCCCTCCCATCCCACCCAGATGTGCCCTACCCCACACCATGTGACTGATAAACTTAGCAGTTTCTAGTAGCAGAAGAAATCCCTTCCATCCACATAGTCCCTGTTTCAGTTAAAGGGGCCATCATACAGCCAAGGGAATAGCCCTCAGGACCTAGAAACCCAGGTTTTCCTAGACTCCTCCCTCTTCGAAACCACCCTCAGGCAAGTACCAAATCCTTTTATTCTCTCTCCAGATTCTTCTGGAATCTAGCCTAGCCCCTATCACCATCATCATCTCCAGCCAAAGTTTCATCCACAGAGTGGTCTTATAGGAGTGGGTTACAGCCAGAATGATATTTCATCTGTCATCCACTTATAACCTTTTAGAAGTTTCTTCAGGACATACTCCAGCTCCTCAACACTTGGAGGATCTTTCTCTGGTTCTAACCTTCTGTTTAGCCTTATCCACGAAAAACATCTCTCATTGTCCACTATCTCCAGCATTGCAGGCACCTCTGCTGGTATAACCTGGGCTGCTGTTTCCTGAAAGGCACCGCAGCCTCTCTCTCTTTATATTTTCTTCTCTAACTGTCCGGAATGTCCTTCCCTCTGAACCACCTTTGCCTGCATATCTCCTACCCATCCTCTAGGTCTCAGCCCAGATGGCACCTCCTCCTTGACCCCCTCAGGTTGGCTTAGGTGCCTGTCCCAGTGTTCCCACTTGGGGCTAACATCCTCTCATGCTGGCCATTCACACCCTTGATCACACTTTTGGTGTAAATGCCTCTATACCTGCTGGATCCTCCTAGAATATAAACCCTCTGCGTGACAGAATGGTTATGCTCACTGCTGGACATCCTGTGCCTGGCACTGCTCTTCTCAAAATACAAGTTTGTGGCTTTGAGTGAAGGGGCAAACAAGTGAGTGAGTGAGGGAATGAGATGTTTTCTGGCGGCCTGTAGTTTTAAACTCAGACTTACTAGTAATCATCTCAAGTTTCATCTTAAATATGTATTTGTGCCATGCTTAGAAGTTTGTATGCACTATGTAATTTAATTCTTATCATCATTCTGTGAAGGAGGTGTTGTTAGCATCCTTTCCTGGGGATGCTGAGATGCGGAGAAGTTGAGCTCCTTGCCCTAAGTCACAAAGCCAGTGAATGGCATACTAGGCCTACAACATTGTCTGGTCCCAGAGTTTGTCCCCTAAATGAACTTGGCTGCCCGCAGACTCTGCCTCTGCTCTTTCCAGTTGATCCTGACTCTAATGGAAGGTTTGGCTGACTCAATGGCTCATCATTCTGTCTAATGGAGATTCTGTGTCCTGCAAGCTGTGCCAAGTATGTGCTTGTCACCTTCTCCTTCAGAAGAGGCCTGGTCTGGATGGAGTATTTTTCTCAGTGGACCATAAGTCCACAGAGTGCATAGAGTACACTGAGTACACAGAGTACTTAGAGTACTTTTGCTCAGTGGACCAGAATAAATATACAGAATTTTTTTTTGTGTGTGTGTGTTTGTGTCTTTTTGCCTTTTCTAGGGCCGCACCCGCGGCATATGGGGGTTCCCAGGCTAGGGGTCTAATCAGAGCTGTAGCCACCGGCCTACACCAGAGCCATAGCAACTTGGGATCCGAGCCACGTCTGCGACCTACATCACAGCTCACAGCAACACTGGATCCTTAACCCACTGAGCAAGGCCAGGGATTGAGCCTGCAACCTCATGGTCCCTTGTCGGATTTGTTAACCACTAAGCCACAATGGGAATTCCCAGAATTTGGTTTTAAAAATATTTTAAACCTTTATTTTGAAATAATTTCAACTTACTGAAGAGTCACTAGACTCACAAAGAAAGCCTGCATCCTTTTCACCCAGATTCAACAATTGTTAATATTTTGCCAAATTTGTTTTATTTCTCTCTCCTTAAAAAAGTGTTTTTTTTTCTGAAACATTCAAGAATAAGCTCCCACCATTACATGCTTTTTTTCCTGCTAAAAGCTTCAGCATTTATCTCCCAAGAACAAGGACACTTTCTTATGTAATGGGAGTGATCAAATTTAGGAAATGTAACATTTATTAAATATTATTATTGATTTATAAATTCTTTCAGTAATGTCTTTCATAGAATTTGCATCCAATATAGGATCTGGTCTAGTGCATTTACCTGTTGTGTTATCCTGTTTTTTAAAAGCCTCTAAAGTTTCCCCTGGTCCCTTTAAACAAAGCCTCTTGCATGAAGTGCAGGGAATTATTATTATTATGTGCTTATTGTGATCAGGGGCGGTGGATCCTGAGTTGCAGTCTGAGACCCCAGGCTTTGTTCTGCTCTTGACTTTGAAAAGTCCTTAGGGCCTCAGTTTCTTCACTTGTCAGAGGGGAAAAGGCAGAGTTGGGCTTAAGCATATTCCAAATCCTCTCCAACCCTTAGGGATCCATAAATAAACAACAAAAACATTATTTATTTAAATCCTTTTTTTCTTAGAAAAAAAATTTTAGGTAGGAAGAAGCCTGTCTCCTTCAAAACCTGTCAGTTCTGAAAGCCTGCTAAATGATTTTATTTTCCGGATGTCTTACTTCTACGACGTTGTCTTTTCTTTACCATTATCTTCTGCAAATGCTTGGCTGACAGTCTTTTTCATCTTAGAAGTATTTTGAACATAATATGACTGTTTATTTAATGTCTTGTGCACTTCAGAAGATAATGACCAGGAGAAGGGACTATTTACCTATTTTTTTTCAAGCACTAGAGCTTACTCAGCCCCAGACTTTTCAGAGAGTCTACATTAATTTACCTTAAGTTTGTCAGTTTGGACTTAGCATTTGTGAGCTTGTATTCTTTCTCTTCTGAAATCCGACGTGGAGACATTGCTCAGATTTCTTTGCATTTACATTTTCCTTGCGTGGGTTTCATCGCCCAGAGACAAATTGTTCGTGGGGAAATCCGTAAGGTAGTCGAAGAGTTGTAAAATAGTGGGAATGACATTTTGGCATTGGAATTTCAAAATAGTTTTTATTTGCTCCTCCTCCTTGCTATCCTTAACACCTATTTCAGAAGAGTTAGTGGCAGATTTTAAGGTGTCAGGTATTTGTTATTTCAAAAGTGGTTTTCCCTGGGGCAAAGACATGCAGATGAAAACACTTGTACTGTGAGAGAGCGTTTGCTGAACATCTACTTTGTCCAGTGCTGCACTGGCCTTGTGCATGCAGTGAGGAATTGGGGCATTGAGTTTGCTGGGGGAGACACACTTGTTCACAAGTTAGCTGAAAGATAAGCGAAGTGTTGGCTGGGGGTATTGACACGGTACACTCTGGAACAAAAGAGCGAGTGAACAGCTCTGCCAAGACGGCTGGGTGTCATGAAGCTATTCTTATAGGTTCATTAGCTTTAAAACCTTACTACTTTGCTTTGTAAACAGTTTGTGATTACTCCCTGAGGGATGTTTGTACCCCATCTTCTCTGATACAGACCGGCCAAACTCAGAGCTCTCGGGAGGAAGCAGTTTTTTTGTATCTTTAGCAAATCTGGATATCTTGGCTTGAAACTGAGCCTAATAATAAATATTTGCTGAACTCAGAAGTTGCACTGACATTAATAGTTGCCTAACAGGAGCCACCCCATTCAGTACTGCCAGAAATAGAGCTCATTCTTCTGATAATTCTACATTAAGGAGGCAGCTAGACATGAAATACAGGCTGGGAATGGACCTAGGGAGGTGGCCTTTAAGGCATCCCCAAAAGGTTGTGAACCTTCTGAATTAGGACAAACCAGGAAGTTCTAGAGTAGGCAAAGCGGATCATCCCAGGCTTCTGCAGTGAGTCACAAAGTGAGTCTTACTGTGGGAGGCAGGGGAGGGGTTGGGAGATATGGGGTTGGAGATCTCTCAACACAGAGGCTCCTTCTATAAGGTGTGGGTTCCAGGCAAGTTTAAAAACGGTGTGGTCTTAATTCTGTGAAAAAAAATTTTTGGTAGTCTGTATCTGTTAGTCCCACACTCCTAATTTTTCTGTGCCCCCTCTTCTCCTAACACTGACTTTCACCTTTGGTAACCATAAATTTTTTATCTATGTCTGTGGCATTTTTAATTTGTATTTGTGAACATTTTCCCCTCCATTTCCTACACTCAACTTGTACTGTTTTGGGAACTAAGAAATAAAAACTTAATCTTTTTTTTTTTCTTCTTTG
Source organism: Phacochoerus africanus (assembly GCF_016906955.1). Taxonomy (NCBI): domain Eukaryota; kingdom Metazoa; phylum Chordata; class Mammalia; order Artiodactyla; family Suidae; genus Phacochoerus; species Phacochoerus africanus. Next base: position 200,154,067 of record NC_062544.1, read on the forward strand.
CTTTTTAGGGCCACACCCACAGCATATGGAGTTTCCCAGGCTAGCGGTTGAATTGGAGCTACAGCTGCTGGCCTACACCACAGCCACAACAATGCAGGTCCGCGCCATGTGTGTGTGGCCTTTATCACAGCTCATTGGAACACTGGATCCTTGACCCACTGAGTGAGGCCAGGGATGGAACCCACATACTCATGGATACCATTTGGATTCTCTTCTGCTATGCCACAATGGGAACTCCCCCAAACTTAAATAATCTTGATAGGCTTGGAATGATGGGTTAAAAACAAAATGATTAGGACTCTGGGTAAAGGAGATGTGGTTAAACAGTAGCAAGGGTGGAGAAAAGGGGGCTTTAGGGGGTTGACTTAAAACTCTATATGAATAAGCAATGTGTTCAGGTTGCTGCCCAAGATTCTGGTGCCATCCAGGGTACTTATTACCCAAAGCAATTTCATGTGTCTGATGCACAGTGAGGACAAACAAACCAAAATATCAGAGTTTGGAACAGAGAAAGGTTTATTGCAAGGCCATACAAGGAGAACGGGTGGCTCATGCCCCTGAAACTCCGGACTCTCCTAAGGGTTTCAGCAAAGCATTTTTAAAGGTCAGTTGAGGGAGGGCCGTCCCAGGGTATGTGATCGGCTCATGCCCAACCCTCTGATTAGTTGATAGTGATCAGTCATGAGGCATCAGAGGTCTGGTGGCTTTGTGCTCGTGATCATCAAGTAGTTAATTTCTTCCATTTCCTGGTGGTTTTAGCATTTGAAAAATTTAGGAAATATACATAAGTTATTATTATCTAGGTACTTCAGAGAGGAGTTAAAGCAGTGGATATGGGGGAAGAGTCTCTCCTGGGAAGGCCCCATACAGTCCTGCTTATTATATACTGACAACATGGCATTCCAGGCACGTGGCTTAGTATCTGGAGGAAATTAGCAGAAATAAACCCACAAACTTATGAACAAATGTCATTTTGCTTGTGAATGAAAAATGGGAGTAACTTAAATGTCCAACCATAAGGGCTCAGAAGCAAATCATGATGCGGCACGATGATACGAAAATTTATATGAAGAATTTTTATGAAGAATAGTTAGTGACATGGAGTTTTATATTAATAAATTCATACTTCAAAAAGTTAAAGCAGGGGTTTTGCTTAGAAAACCCTCCTCCAAATAGCAGAAACAAAGGAGAATTAACAGATGTAAAGTGTTCTGACAAAGGAGAGTGTCTTAGTCTATTCAGACACAAGTTACTATGACAAAATCACAGACTAGGTGGCAATAAACAACAGGAATTTCCATCTCACACTTCTGGAGACTGGGAAGTCCAGGATCATGGTGCCTGTGTGGTTGGGTAAGGGCCTTCCTCCAGGGTACAGACTTCTCATGGACTAGAGATCTCTCTGGAGCCCTTCTTTTATAAGGCACTAATCCCATTCATGAAGGCCCCACCCTCATGACTTAAGTATCTCCTAAAGGACCCACCAACTAATATGATCATTTTTGGAAGTGAGGATTTCAACATATGAATTCTGTGGGGGACAAATATTCAGACCACAGCAGACAGAATCTTAGGCTTGGTTTTTAAGGCTTAAGAGGACCCCGATGGATATTATAGATGGAATTTATAATAGAAAATAAGGGTAGGCTTTTAAAATTTTACTTTAATCTTTAGTTACCTCATTATAACCTCTGTAAAATTTTTTTTTGTCTTTTTGCCATTTCTTGGGCTGCTCCCACGGCATATGGAGGTTCCCAGGCTAGGGGTCATATCAGAGCTGTAGCCACCGGCCTACGCCAGAGCCACAGCAACGTGGGATCCGAGTCGCATCTGCAACCTACACTACAGCTCATGGCAATGCCAGATCCTTAACCCACTGAGCAAGGCCAGGGATCGAACCCTCAACCTCATGGTTCCTAGTCAGATTCGTTAGCCACTGAGCCACGACTGGGAACTCCGAACCTCTGTAAAATTATTTTAAAGAGGGAAAAATTAGCCACAATTAGATTGCCTTTAATGCCTCAACTGTTAAATTATCTTATTCTCTTCAGGTCACTGTCAATTTGCATGCATCTTTTTGGGATGCAGTCATTGTGTATTTCACAAAAGGCTAATAGTCACATGCATTTGTGTTCTCCTACACCATGGCCAATCCCACTGACCCACGGCTACCTGAGAGAAGCCTCCGAGTCTTTTTCATTATGTCTCTCTAAGAAGCCACAACCAATCATAATAAAACTAGCCAAAATTGTGCCAGGCATTATTCCACAAGCTTTGTTTAGAGTAACTCATTTAAGTTTGCCTTAATAATCTTATAAATGTGGTAGTATTATTATCCCCATTTCACAGATGAAGAAACTGAGGCCTAGAGAAGTTACGTCATTTTCCCCAATTTACAGCCTTTAGTATGGGAGATGAAACTTTTCAAGCATCTTATGATAGATTTTATTAAGCATTATTTTAAAAAATGAGTAAGACATCATTAGGAGTTCCCACTGTGGCTCAGCAGGTTAAGAACATGACTGCTAGCCATGAGGATGCAGGTTCTATCCCTAGACTGGTTCAGTGGGTTAAGGATTAGTTGTTCCTGCAAGCTGCACTCTAGGTCACAGAGGTGGCTTGGATCCCATGTTGCTGTGGCTGTGGCATAGGCCAGCAGCTGCAACTCCAAATAGACCCCTAGATTGGGAACTTCCATATGCCACAGATGCAGCACTAAAAAGAAAATAAATAAATAAATAAATAAGACATCATTAATAATTTCTCCTTTGCTCTAGAATCTTCAAAATTATTATGTGCAATGATTATGTAAGAAAGAAAAATCTTTATTATAATTAAGACTGAGTAAAACTGGAATGAAGAAAGACGTTTTGTTATAATTATTTAAGCAATTGCTGGAGAATCACTTCTTAGGGATATTAGATGGTAGGGGTTATACCTTGGGTATGGAGTTAAATGATGTTTCAGCTTAGATTCTCCCAAATTTTGTAATTTTATGACTCTCTGAGTAGGTATTACCTATCTGATCTCTTTCATAGAACTTAAAGGAAACTTCTTCAGAGAATAAGCAAAACCCAAACCCCTTTTCTTTTCTTTTGTTTTTTTTTTTAGAGCCACACTCGAGGCATATGGAGGTTCCCAGGCCAGGGGTCTAATTGGAGCTGTAGCTGCCAGCTTACACCACAGCCACAGCAATGCCAGATCTGAGCCATATCTGCGAACTACACCACAGCTCACGGCAACACCAGACCCTTAACCCACTGAGCGAGGCCAGGGATTGAACCAGCAACCTCATGGTTCATAGTCGGATTTGTTTCTGCTATGCCATGACAGGAAATCCCAAAACCCTTTTCTTAGTTAAGTAATTTGCCAGAAGATGGTTAAAATTCTTTTAATTGAGGACTAGTTAAAAATAAAGCTTAATTCTTAGGATAAGGAATTTTGACACATAGTCATAATAAGAAGTAAATGATAAAGAAAATTCTTTTTCAAGAGGAGTCTTTGAAGTGGACAGGGTAGGCAAATACCTTAAGGCTTTTGTGACCTAATGGGTTGGGGTGCAATGAAAAGAAGTCTTCACCCAAAAGGGTGAAATGAGAAAAAAAAGGGAGGTTGACTCCTCCTAAGAGAAACTATACTATCTGATTAGCCTAAAACCAGTCTTATTAGGTTTATGCAGTCATCATTTCTTTTGTTTGATTCTGATTTAATTGGTCTAGGTTGTGGTCTGGGCATCAAATTGTAAAACGTTTTCCTTGTATCATTCTAATGTATAGCCAAATTTGAGAACCATTGTCTTCAATCCAGATGTGGGTTTTTTTGCTTTTTAAATTTCAAGTTTGTATCTTTTCTAGCTGAGATATGTTAATACAGAGTTGTCTTCATTCTCCTTGAAGACATTTTAAAAACATCAAGAAATCAATTTTCTATTGCTAATGGAGTATTCTATAAATGAGTAGGTTTAGTTGGTTAATGTCATTGGTCATGTCTTCTATACCCTTTCTGATTTTTGTCTGCTTGTTCTAACAACTACTAAGAAAGGAGTCTTGAAATTGCCAATCACATGGATTTGGTTATCCTTTCACTTCTGTTTTTGCTTCAAGAATTTTGAAACTTTGTTATTGGGTGCATTATACATTTGGTATTATGTGTTCTTAATGAACTGATCTTTTGCTTTATGAAATGTCTTTCTTATCCCTCATAATATTCCTTGTTCTGAAATATACTCTTTCTGATATTAGTATGGACATTCCCAGTTTCTTATGCTTTGTATCTTTTTTCCATCCTCTTACTTTTAACTTGTGTCTTTGTATTAATTAATTAATTTGCTTTTTAGGGTCGCACCCACAGCATATGGAAGTCCCAGTCTAAGGGTCAAATCGGAGTTACAGCAGCCGGCCTACGCCACAGCCATAGCAATGCACGTCCAAGCCATGTCCATGACCTATACCACAACTCACAACAACGACGGATCCTTAACCCACAGATCAAGCCCAGGGATAGAACCCGCATCCTCATGGATCCTAGTCAGGTTTGTTAACTGCTGAGACATGAAGGGAACTCCGTGTCTATGTATTTAAAGGTCTTTTTTTTAGGTATCATATAACTGAATCTTGCTTTTTCTTTTTATGTATAATGTTTTTTTATTTTTATTTTTTCATTATAGCTGGTTTACAGTGTTCTGTCAATTTTCTACTGTACAGCATGGTGACCCAGTTACACATACATGTATAGAAATTTTTTCTTATATGATAATGCTCCATCATAAGTGACTAGATATAGTTCCCAGTGCTACACAGCAGGATCTCATTGCTTATCCCTTCCAAAGGCAATAGTCTGCATCTATTAACCCCAAGTTCCCAATCCATCCCGCTCCCTCCCCTCCCCCTTGGCAACTGCAAGTCTATTCTCCAAGTCCATGATTTTCTTTTCTGTGGAAAGTTTCATTTGTGCCCTATGTTAGTGAATCTTGCTTTTTAACTTCAGTGTGACAATCTCTGGCTTTTAAATTATAGTGCTTCAACTATTTTTATTTAGTATAATTATCCATGTGACTGGGCTTTAATTTGCCATGTTGCTATTCGTTTTCTATTTATCCAAGTTTTTTCTATCCATCAAAATAGAGTATATACTGAACAAGTAAAGCAAGTTTTAACAAATTAAAAAAATTGGAATTTAGAACAAGGCAGAGCATATTCTCCAACCAAAGTAGAATTAAATTCAATGTAAATAATAGCAAGATTCCTGGAATATCCCCCATATTTGGAAATTAAACTATTACTCCTGAATAACCCATGGATCAAATAAAATATAATAAAATATTCTTATGCTAAAGAATGCTTAGAGGGAAATAAATCCATAGGTTTGAATGCTTATATTAGAAAAAGAAGAAAGGTCTAAAATCAACAATTCAAGTCTTCATACCAAGAACCTAAAAACGAAGAGCAAATTAAATTTGATATAAGTAAGAAACAGAGGAAATTAAAAATAAGAACAGAAATCAGTGAAATTGGCAATAGAAAACTGGGGACTGTGAGGACTGTCTGCCCCACACAGATTCAGTAAGCACTTTCTGGGCTGGCCAGTCTACACTAAGGAGCTGAAGTGGGTGGTGGGCTGGAACACATGGAACCATTTTGAAAATAAAGAAGAGAAGTTCCCTGGTGGCCTAGTCATTAAAGATTTGTCATTGTCACTGCTATGGCTTGGGTTCAATCCATGGTCTGGGAAATTCTGCAAGTTGCAGGTGCATCCAAAAAAACCCAACCAACCAAACAAACAACAACAAAAAAGAAGAAAATAAAGTAGAAATGATCAAGCATGTTTTTTAAACAAAGCTGCAAGGGGAGGAAAAACAATAGTGCTTTCTTAGAAAATTAAAGACTATTTGAAAAGTGTCTATATGATTGGCAAAACTGTATCAAAGAAAAAAAAAAAAGACAAATCACCAACATTAGGAATAAAAGAGGTGGCATCATTACAATCCTAAGTGTTAACATTAAAAAGATAATAGAATAACAAAGAAATGGTATGTTTTGGTGATGTATTATTTTCATGATTATCAGGATAATGATAGTTTGCTGAGGATAAAACCAAAACCTAAAAATACTCTCTTGTGGGTTTTGTTTGAATTGGTTATTCCAGCTAATATTTTGAGTATGATTAAGTCAGAGCAAAACACCCCCCCCCACTCACCCTACCACTAATAAAAATTTAAACACACAATGAAGCAATAAATAAAAGTATTCCATTACCAACTCTGGACAGTGAAAGTAGGGTTAATCCTAAGTTTCTTGCACGTACAGTTAGTTGTGCTTATATGGTTGCTGTGATCTGTTGATAAACTGAAATTTTCTGAAACTCCCCCTTTCCATTTCAGCCCATAATGCTGTTAGCCTTCTCTGTCAGTTAGCATCCCTGTGATTCTAGCCCTTTTTCTGCTTTGTCACTCTTTTTTTCATTTAAATATTTCCCCATCATATTTCTTGCCTTTGTCTTTTTTCTGGTGTAGCAGGTTTAATTATGGGCTCAATAATGGGGGAACTAGCTTCCCTTGGGCAACAAATTATTTAGGTCCTTTCTCTGTGGATTTTATTTATTATTTATTTTTATTTTTATTTTTCTGTTTTTTTGCCTTTTCTAGGGCCACTCCCACAACATATGGAGTTTCCCAGGCTAGGGGTCTAATCAGAGCTGTAGACCTCCACCTATACAACAGTCACAGCCACAGAAACTCGGGATCCAAGCCGAGTCTGTGACCTACACCACAGCTCACAGCAATGCCAGATCCTTGACCTACTGATCGAGGCCAGGGATCGAATCCGTAACCATGATGGTTCCTAGTCGGATTCGTTAACCCCTGAGCCATGGGAACTCCCTCTTTGGATTTTGAATACCAAGTTATTTTGCATCAAATGGGAACACTTTTTCCAAATATAGCTGTATGCCTTTGGAAAAAACTTTTAAATATGCTTGTTAATATGAACATATGTGATTAAACAACCTATTTTGCATATTTCTCTAATTGCAAGGAACCAGGAGTGGGACGAAATGGCATCACTTTAGATTCAGGACTTTGTCTGGAGGGAGGTGTTTTAATAAGTTCAGCATGTGTGCAAGGAAAGAGTTGCTCTAAAAATATAAGTCACTGAAAAGAATGAAATTGACCTATTCATATTAAAAATAAAGGATTTTTTTTTAAAAAAGAATACATTTAATAAGAGTGAAAACCCAGAAGATATAAAGCAGAACTAATCTATAATTTTCTAAAGTCAGTACAATTCTCTGCTTATAAGAAGCTGGAAATTTATGTACCTTGATTGCTTTAGGAATGATTTATGTGTTGCAGCTTTAATTTATTTAAAGTATTTTGGCTGTCCTTAGAAAAATGTTTCAACAAAAGTGTGCTCTCTGTTTAAGTTGCATTTAGGCAATAGATAGCGGCTCTGAGCATAGAAACTGGAAATGTTTATTGTGAGGTCTGTTAAAAATTTCTGTTTTGTGGGATATCCTGTAGTTTCATGTCAGCCTAAAATTGTCAGTTCTCTGTAGATCTACACCCCATTCAAAGCAAGTGCCATTATTTTTAAAAATAAACACTTCATGTTGGCTTTGATGTTAAATAAAGAGCTAGATTTCTTAAATTAAAAAAAAAAAAGAAATGGTATGGACAACTTAAGGTCAATAAACTAAAAACTATGGATGAAATGAACAAATTTCTTGAAAGAAATCACTTACCAAAATTGGCACAAGAAGAAATGGAAAATATGAATAGTCCTATATCTGCTAAAGAATTGCATTTCAATTAAAAATCTTTGAGGAGTTCCCTGGTGGTCTAGTTATTAGGATTTGCTTTCACTGCTGCAGGCAGCATTCAATCCCTGGTCTGGGAATTGAGATCCTACATCAAGTGATCCTACATTGAGCTGCTGTATGTCATGGCAAAATGAAACAAAACAAATAAATTTTCCTTCAAAACAAATAAAACCCCAAAAAGCCACTTTGGGTCAAAGCCATTCAAATAAATTTTGCTCTTAATCCACTCCTTCTCTCATTCCTCTCACATCCAGTAACTGGCTTCCCTAATAGGAGATTTCATTGTGCTAAATTGGTGATATCCTTCAGTTCTACTTCAAGATGGCATATTCTCTTTAGGTGGTCATTTGTTTAATTATTAGCATTAATCATTATTACTTTGCATGTATTTAAAATTAACGGAGTTTACCTTTTTGAGCATTACCATACATAAAATTATAGAAAACAAAACAAAAACAGAAGCATCAGTAAATGTTATTTAAGGAAAAGGCAGAGCCCTTAGTTATCAGACAGCCTGATCTCTGGCATGGCTGTGAAGCCTAACCCTTCTGACCAAACTGCCCTCTTGTCTTTATAAAATTAAAAAAAAATTTTTGATTAGGGAGTTCCTTTCAAGGCTCAGTGGTTATCGAACCTGACTAGGACCCATGAGGATTCGGGTTTGATCCCTGGCCTCACTCAGTGGGTTAAGGATCTGGCCTTGCCATGAGCTGTGGTGTAGGTCACAGATGAGGCTTGGATCCCACGTTGCTGTGGCTGTGGCGCAGGCTGGCAGCTACAGCTCCAATTTGACCCCTAGTGTGGGAACCTCCATATGCTTCTCGGGTGTGTCCCCAAAAGCAAAAAAAAAAAAAAAAAAGAATTTTTTTTGATTACAGTTTATAGTGTTCTGTCAATTTCAGACATCTGCCCTCTTGAGTGAGTTTTCTATACATGCTTTACATTGATGAGTGCACCTCAGCAAATGGCTGCCAAGTCCTGAATTTTTAAAAGATAATTTCACTTCCTTTTTTTTTTTTACACAAGAAAGAAGTTACTGTGCTGGCAGTATGTGTCATTTCAGCACTCCACTTGGCTCTGGATCCTGAATTGCTGCAGCTTGTTTGCCTGGTAATCTCCTGTCTGTGTGAGTTGTTAGGGGTAACCAAGGGCAGCTGATTACTTAATTGTTGAAGGCCGGAAACCAGGTCTTTCATTTGTTCCCATCAGGATCTTGAGAGTAGCTGGTGTTCTGCCTCACAAGGATTTCCATCCTTTCTAATTCAAAAGGTGTACTTTTTTTCCTGATAGAGTCACTGCGCCTTTAACCTGCTGAGTGGTACACAGAATCAGCTGCATATTAAAAACAAATTGAAAATTTTCGATAGTCAGTGAAATAAAGATAGTTGATTTAAGGCAGACAAGTAAAACCACATTGGTGTATCGAGGTACAAGTCTTTATCTTTGAAGATGCACAGACATGTTTTATGTTTCTTATTTCATTTTTGTTGGATCATTAGGATATTTGAATACTTGGAATTTGTGAGTACCCAGGATTCATATCAAGCAGATTTGACTTTTTAATGGATCTATTTTCTTATGTAATCTAGAGTGTTGGTTGTTACTGGCAAGTGCAGTTAAACCTAATATCCAAATTCAGTTATTTATATGGATAGTAGGGTTTTGAGCAGTTTAATTTGTCTTTAGAAAATAAGATTTCCCTTCCTCTCCTTCCCACCACCGGCTATACTGAAGCTATGAGAACCTAATGCCAAAGCAACCAGTTGAAAAAGGAAACATCCACATAATTACTGGTTGTTTTGTCTATATCATGTGAAACAAGAAGTTGGCATGATTTTATTTTTCACCTCGTTGACCATTTTGTTTTGTTTTGTTTTGTTAGATTTCTTTGGACTGAAATGATTTGTTGATTCGGTATTGTGTAAATCAATCCAAATTCCACAATACCTCTGTGACTGTTAGGTAGGGAAAGAAAAAAAAAAAAAAAGAAAGGGAAAAAAAAGCACATGAAGAGTGAAAAGGATTATTAAACCAAAAGCCTGGAGAGTTTTCGATTTTGTTCCAGCTTTGTTACCAACCAGTTACGTGATCTTAGGCAGGTCATTTTACCTCCTGGGGCCTCCATTTCCTTAAATGTAAAATGAGGAGGCTGGGCAAGACCAGTCCTCAGGTACCTGGAGTTTCATCTTTGTATTCTTTGACTTGGAGAATGCAGAATAAAGCTCCAAAATCTTCACAGAGACCAGTTGATGACGAACATTTTTGGTTGGCTCAGGAAGAGAATCCATTTTGTAGGTGATTTTTAGAACCTGATCACAGCCTTGACAGGATTTTTAAATTTAACAATTTTTCCAATTTCTTATTACAAATCGATACATGCTGATTGAAGGAAACAGAAAATACAAATTAGCAGAAAGAAGAAAATTTAAATCACTTACAATCCTATGCTGAGCTATAACTAATGTCAACATGGTGTACATATTTTCAGATTTATAACATCATCTAAATACAGTCAGTTCTGGTAAGGTTTGTTTTGAAAACATAAATATGTTCCAACATGATTAATATTACTAGGGAGCAATTGAACAGGTTCATGGATGCTCAATTTCTTCCAGGAAAAACACTGGTGAATGCAAAAAACTGCACTTAGCTGTGTGAGTGTGTGTGTGCATATATACAAACACTTTCCCAAGGAAAATGAGCCACAGGAACTGATATCTGATGTTACAACTTTTTGTCCTGATTCAAATAAGGCTCCTACCACCACGTCATCATAATTGGCAACCTGCAACCCTTCTTTCCCCTGACACCCAGTACCCTGCCTGGATTGTGCCTTCCTGGTCTTTAATTTCTTTTTCTTTCCTCTCAGCCAATTTTGTATTGTTCCTCCCTGTTCTCTGTTCATTTCCTTTCTTTTTCTCACCTTTCTTTCTTTTTCTCTCTGTTGTTTTTTTGCCTCTCCCACACAGGGTGGTGGGCATGGGAACCCCACAGGCAGCCTGGCAGGCAGGCAGACATCTGCTTCCACAACAAACTCTGGATCTCTTTCAAGGTCAAGCACCATATTTATAAAGTGCATGTTTAACTTGCATAAGGCTGTGCTGTTGTTTTTTAAAGTTATTATTATTATTTTACTGTGTCATGATAGTTTCTGAATGTTGTGCCCCTAATCCAGTTTCCCATAAGTCCTGTAAGTTTTTACTGCCTAATTTGTATAGTGCAGTAATACCCAATACTTAGAAAGTAATTAATAACTGAATAATAATTAGACAATAAAACAGTTAAACAATAACATTTAAATAATCACTTAACTAATGAATTCATTAGATAACAAATTACTAATTGTATGAAATTTCAACTTGTAAGTTCATAGCCTATTAGTATGCTAGGAGACGAAATGAGAAGTACTCACAAGGCACTCCTGCTGCATCCTGACATCACTGTGACCATCTGGAGGAAAAGCCCTTGAGCGATTGTTTGAGTTTCTAGTTCAATTTCTTGGTTTAAATGTCTAATATAGCAGCTATTAATAGATTCAACTTCAATAAATGCTCTGTGGGTACTTAATAATTTTTAAGAGTTGTAAAGGGGTCCTGAGACTAAAACATTTGAGAACACCTGCTAAATCCAGCTTCCTATAGCTTTTCATTCCTGTATTGAAAGTATCAAATTCCCTTAGTATATCTTCTCAGAAATCTTAGACTCCGGAGTCTAGGAATGAATACAAATACTGTATGATATCACTTTTATGTGGAATCTAAAAAAATAAAACAAGTTAGTGAATATAACAAAAAAAAAAGCAGACAGAGCTAACACAGAATAATCTAGTGGTCACCAGTGGAGAGAGGGAAGGGAGAAGGGGCAAGAAAGGGGTAAGGGATTAAGAAGAATAAACTACTATGTATAAAATGAATAAGCTACAGAATATATTTATTATCCAGCACAGGGAGGGATATAACATTTAATAATAACTATAAATGGAGTATGACCTTTAAAAATTGTGAATCACTATGTTGTGATTCACCTGAAAATGAATATGGTATTGTATATCAATTATACCTCAATTAAAAAAGAAGAATGTAAGATTTTTTTGGGGGGGGGGGCCCACACCAGTGGCATATGGAAGTTCCCAGGCTAGGGGTCGAATCTGAGCTACAGCTGCCGGCCTACACCACAGCCACAGCAATGCAGGATCCAAGCCGCATCTGCTGCGGCCTATACCACAGCTCACGGCAACACTGGATCCTTAACCCACTGAGCAAGGCCAGGGATTGAACCCGCATCTTCATGGATCCTAATTGGGTTTCTTAACTGCTAAGCCACGATAGGAACTCCAGAATGTAAGTATTTTATTTTATTTTTATTTTTATTTTTATTGTTTTTGTCTTTTTGCCTTTTCTAGGGCCGATCCCGCAGCATATGGAGGTTCCCAGGCTAGGGGTCAAATCGGAGCTGTAGCCGCTGGCCTACAGAAAAGCCACAGCAATGTGGGATCCGAGCTGCATCTATGACTTACACCACAGCTCATGGCAACGCCGGATTGTTAACCCACTGAGCAAGGGCAGGGATCGAACCTGCAACCTCATGGTTCCTAGTCAGATTCCTTAACCACTGAGCCACGACGGGAACTCCCAGAATGTAAGTATTTTAAAAAGATTTCTCTCTACGATGCTAAATTGCCCTCTAGAAGTGTGGTGCCAGTTTATATTCTTTTTTTTTTTTTTGCCAGTTTATATTCTTACGATTAGCATGTGAGTGTGCTAAACCTGAAACACCGGCTAGAGTACAAAGGTGGAGATCATGTTACAGTTCTCAGGGAGTTCCCAGTTATGGCTCAGTGGTAACGAACCCAACCAGTATCTATGAGGATGTGGGTTCTATCCCTGGCCTCCCTCAGTGGGTTAAGGATCTGGTGTTGCCATGACCTGTGATGTAGGTCACAGGCGTGGCTCAAATCCTGTTTGCTGTTGCTGTGGCATAGGCTGGCAGCTACAGCTCCAATTTGACCCCTGTCCTGGGAACTTCCGTTTGCCACACCTGTGGACCTAAAAAGAAAAAACAAAACAACAAAAAAAAGTTCTCCCAACTTTTTTTAGAGATATTTGAATTATTTTTATTTTGAAGTTTAAAATGACTTTGAGATGTAATTATTGCTTTATTAGTATGTTTTAAGCCAGAGACAAAATTTCTTGTTTTGGCCTCTTCTGAGAGAAAAACCTGGGAAGAGGACATCATGGATATTTAAATGACTCAACAGTTCAAGGCTTAGTTAAAAAACAAAGGGACAGACTTTAAATATTGTGGCCCAAGACACTGAATTAGAAGTTGTTTTTCGTTTTTTTTTTGTCTTTTTGCCATTTCTTGGGCTGCTCCCTCGGCATATGGAGGTTCCCAGGCTAGGGGTCGAATCGGAGCTGTAGCCACCGGCCTACGCCAGAGCCACAGCAACTCGGGATCCAAGCCGCGTCTGCAACCTATACCACAGCTCACAGCAACGCCGGATCGTTAACCCACTGAGCAAGGGCAGGGACCGAACCGGTGACCTCATGGTTCCTAGTCGGATTCGTTAACCACTGAGCCACGACGGGGACTCCAACTGAGTTATAAGTTAAAAGTTTTGCTTTTATAAAATCACAACCTAGAGGAAATATTACCATGAAAACGCTATTTAGGAAATAATTTAGCTTCTTAGAGTAAAAACACGGGGAAATAGCCTTCCTTGTCTTTCTTTTGGCCTTCTTTTACCCAATTTATTTTCTTCCCCTCCTAATTAGACCACTAAATCCATATTCTCAAGGAAGCTTTTCGAACAAACCTTGGTCTCTCCAAGAACTGAGAGGAGTTTGATAAAGCTGAAAGGGAGTTACAGAAACAAAGCTGGTCTTCTGTCTTTCTTGTTTTTCCTTTCTTTACCTTAATTAACCCAGATTTGGGTCCCATTCTTTATTTTTTGTCTTTTTGCCTTTTCTTGGGCTGCTTCCCTAGGCATATAGAGGTTCCCAGGCTAGGGGTTTAATGGGGGCTGTAGCTACCAGCCTACACCACAGCCACAGCAACATGGGATCCCAGCCGTGTTTGCAACCTATACCACAGGTCACGGCAATGCCGGATCCTTAACCCACTGAGCAAGGCCAGGGATCGAAACTGCAACCTCATGGTTCCTAGTTGGATTTGTTAATCACTGCGCCATGATGGGAACTCCTTGGGTCCCATTCTTTTCTAATTTCTCTCAGATGCTTTCTGGCTGCTCTTATTTGATAACACAATATAGTAAATCACCTTTTGTAATTACAAGGAACAGAATGTATTTCTTAAATCACATCTATCAGAGCATCTTTGGAAATTCTGCATATACATCTTCACTGACCCTCTTGGTGTTTCTGGTCTTATTCAGTTTTCAAGTATCTGAAGTTTTCAAGTATCATTTAATCCGCTGTTGGAAAAACAGGCTGAAAACCAATAGTTTCATCACAAATTGGTGTTTCTTATGATAGAATACTATGCAGCAGTAAAAAAGAACAAAGCCATTCTCTTTGTACCAATATGGAAAAAGTTCTAAGATCCATTTGTCTGGTGAGAAAGGGCAAAGGAAAATATGAATATATATTTGTATTTGCTAGTTTTTGCATAAACTTTGAAAAATATGTAAGACACTACTTACCATGGTAATATTTGGGCCAGAGGAAGGAAACAAAGCAAATGGAAGACAAGGGTAGAAGTGAGACTTCTTACCTTGTACCTTGTTTTTTGTTTTGAACGAGTGAGTATATCATCTTAAAATTAATAACAATAATGATAGTAATAATAATTACACTTGTGTTCAAGAAACAAACCATGGCATACTAATAAGAGAGAGCCTGGTGCCTAATAGTAAGAGGTATTTCCTCACAGTTTATATTTTATCATAATTCTGGGGTTCTTCCCACCAATTATGTATGTGATGAGTTTGACCTTGACCGTGGATCTTGGCAGCTCTTCTTAGAGGGCAACCCTGGAGAGGAGGAAGTGAGTCATTCCCTTCCTTTAGGCAGCAACAGGACCCTTCCTTGCATTTTTCAGTTGCCTGGGTCATGCTGGAACTGGCACTGCCTTTCTGAGAGGCAAGGGGAGGAGGCAGTCAGGGGTTCTGGCATTCACCCCAAGGCACCTTGTTTCTGACTGCCAGTATCAAAGATAAAGCTTTGAAGAGCTGGCAAAACCAACCCCTTGCTTTCTTTGCAGGATGATGAAGATGCTAAAACTGGGGCAGTTGAAAGAAATTCTGAAGGTTTTCATTCAAAGAATATGCTCAGAGGACAATGCTCTTAATGATCCTTGGCCAAGTCCAAGTTTGTTAATATTCCAAATACCTTAGGATAGTTCGATAGCACATGTCTAATTTGAAGTAATTTATTCTGTTAATATTTTGGCTTTCTGCTGCCAGGAACTCTGGGCATATGGCATTCCCCTAAGACATGAAGAAGGAAGCCATTATGGGTGATAATAAGGAATGCACATTCATTGATATGTTTAACATCTTGGCTTGAAGATGAAATTCTAAGCCATGAATCCCAGTGGCTTCCCAGCTGTGTGCAGGTTAAAGTACATTTCCCCGTGACTGCTGTACTTATTCCAATAATGTGGTGACTCTGGGGGCCACCCTGAACCTTGGCTTTCTGATAGTGATAAGAAACGCCTGGGATGCTTGCTAAAAACACAGATTACTGAACTCCACCTAAGCCCTGGAATCTGCTCAATTGCCTCAGATAATTCTTATCTGGCAAATGTGGGAAACATTGCCTTTCAGAATCTTGAGAGGAAAGTGATGTTTCACTGAATCATTCTGTCTTTAGGCTGTCTTCCACGGGGAATGACAATTGTCTGTTTCCATCAAGAAAGGAGAAAGCATCCTCCATTCCTGGGATGTCATTGCATGTCAGCCTGTGAGAGAATCGTATGGGTCTTCATTTGGCTTTACTAGTGACTCATTCTTAAAATATTTGACTTTTTCTTTTTTGGCTTAGGACGAAGTTCATTAAATACCTGCTTTTTCTTCACAGAGGTTTTTATTTTAAATACAGAGTGCAGCAATCTGTGGAACTATATGTAAAAGTTCAGGGTTGTACTGGGTAAAGGCATCTGGTAACTACATAATTCACATAATTCAATTACCCACACCGTTTTGCAATTGGCCACACCCCCTTTCCTCTGTCAGACACACAGGTCTCTCAAGGGGACAGCCTAGAGGCGTTTATGTGGCACACCTATGAAACACAACAAAATGCCTCTTCTGTAAAAAACACTTTTATCCATTACAATGTAAAAATCCCCAATTGGTAGATTCTATTCAATGAAGTTGAGAGGCTAGACTTGGCCTCTTCTGTTCTATGGTAGAAAAGTCAAAAGTTAAATGAATCCTCCTCTGGGGTTCTTCTAGGAGTAGGTTTAAAAATATCACTCACAAATGAACTTGTGACCATGTCAGCAAAGGGTTTATTTATTTTTATTTGTTTTTTTGGTTGTTTTTTTAGGGCCACACCCTAGGCATATGGAGGTCCCCAGGCTAGGGGTCGAATTGGAGCTACGCTGCTGGCCTATACCACAGCCACAGCCACACCGGATTCTTAACCCACTGAATGAGGCCAGGGATGGAATCTCCATCCTCATGGATGCTAGTCAGATTCATTTCCACTAAGCAACGATGTGAACTCCAGCAAAGGGTTTATTTCGATTTGACTTAACTGATCAGGAGAACAGACAAATTAATAATAAATAAATTTTAAAAATTGGCCAGTTTGAGAAATTTTTGTTTTTGACCTGTCACCATTGTCAAAGCAATCCAAATGACTGAAACTTTTATGAGGCAAAAGGCAGCCTGAGTTTTAAACTCAATGTATTTTCCGCAAACTTCAGTGTACAATTGGTAAAATTCATCCTACCAAATCTTGCTCAAGGGCATTATGATGGTTTCACTAAGAGCTTGTTCTTTGTTTGTTTGCTTTCTTCTGGCCACACCTGTAGCATTTAGAAGTTCCCAGGTCAGGGAATGAACCTGAGCCATAGCAGTGACCCAAACATAGGAGTGATGGTGCTGAATCCTTAACCTGCTGAGCTACCAGGAAATCCCCAGAGTTTGCTCTTTATATGTTCTTATTTTTAATTCCTTAGATTTGATCTTCTTTTAAGTTGTAACTTAAGTAAAAACTTTTGCTTCTTCCAGTCCTAGAAAAAAGGAAGGAGGAGAGAAGAGCAGAGGAGGGAAGAAATCAGTCCTAAAGACAAGCATGGATACAGGTTTTATGGGGCCTGAGGCTTATTGTTGTCTTTAAGAAAAGTAATTCAAGGGAGTTCCTGTTGTGGCTCAGTGGGAACAAATCTGACTTGCATACATGAGGATACAGGTTCAATCCCTGGCCTTGATCAGTGGGCTAAGGATCCAGCATTGCCATGAGCTGTGGTGTAGGTTGTGGATGTGGCTTGGATCTGGCATTGCTGTGGCTCTGGAGTAGGCCGGCGGCTGTAGCTCCGATTGGACCCCTAGCCTGGGAACCTCCATATCCCACAGGTGCGGCTCTAAAAAGGCAAAAGACAAAAAAAAAAAAAAAAAGAAAGAAAGAAAGAAAAAAATCTCCCTCTCTTTGGTCTTTTTAGGGCCACACCCGTGGCATATAGAGGTTCCTAGGCTAGGGTCCAAATCGGAGCTACAGACGCTAGCCTACGCCAGAGCCACAGCAACGCCAGATCCAAGCCACGTCTGCAACATACACCACAGCTCACGGCAACGCCAGACCCTTAACCCACTGAGCAAGACCAGGTATCAAACCCGAAACCTCATGGTTCCTAGTCCAATTCGTTTCCACTGCGCCATGAAGCGGAAAAATATCTTACTTTGCAAATTTTATTTCTTTTTTTTTTCACATCTGCAGATTTTATACAATCATATGACTATGTGATTCCACTGCTAGGTCTCTTCCAGCATCTCGGAAGGAGCCCCTGCTAATAAAGGACTCAGAGCTGAAGCTTTAATCGGCTTTATTGTAAACAGCCTCTGTCTGCATATACTTTTTTTATCTTCTGGATTTGAACACTGTCAGTTATTTTCTACCCTCAAAAATTATACATTTCTGAATGAGTAAATGAGTAGATGTCCTTCCCTGCTCAGGTAAAGAGTATTTTGAGGAGTTCCCGTTGTGGCTCAGCGGAAACAAATCTGACTAGTGTCCATGAGGAGGAAGGTTTGAGCCCTCACTCAGTGGATTAAGGATCTGGCCCTAAAAAGACAAAAAAGGGAGAAAAAAAAAAAAAAGAGGATTTTGAGAAACACACAAACCAATTCTTAGATGAGTCTCCTGGGAACAAATGGGCTCCAGGACAAATTGGTTTCTACTAGTCCTTGTCTTCCCAGAAGTTGGCAGTTGGGTGTATTTTTGGACCATTCATATTTCTTTTTGGTTGGGCAGGGTAGAGGGTCAGGAGGCCTGGATTCCAGTCTCAACCTCACAACCATAGAGAGGGTTAGGCTGGAAGAAGCAGTTGAACTGTGTAATTTCCCACAAGGAGAGACTGAGGCCTGGAGAGATGTGGCCCCGAGTGGCATGATTAGTTCCTAGCACAGGCACAATTCCTAGTCCAGTGCTCTTTCTGTCTTGTATCTTCCTCTAGCTGTACATTCTTGGAAAAAGGACTTCTGACCCTCGTGATTCTTAGTTTCCTTCTCTGTATGAGAAAGAGCTAGAGCCAGATAATCCATAAATTTCTTTCAGTCTTAATATTATCTGATTTTCTGATTTTCAGGTGTTTTTTCTTTTTTGGTTCTTCCAATGGGTATTCAGCTCCTGGATGACCCGTGTCTAGCCCTAGTGCCTGGGATAGGGTTTACTGAATGCTTTGAGTGTGATGGAGGTTTCATGACTTAAGGCTTCAAGGCTATGACTATGAGCAGAATGGTTTTTCCCTTGGTTTTGAACTTTGTTGGTTTGATAGTTGTCAGAGAAGCATGGAGGTGAAATGGCCCTGAGAAGACAATTCTGGCTCTGTTTCATTATAGTAATGAAGACTCAGAGGACCAGAGACTCTCCCAAGGAGCTGTTTCACAAACATTAGTGACAAAAAATGGGCACTCAGGTCCCCTGATTCTCAGTCTGATATCCCCTCCCCCCCACTTTATTCTCAGCTTTTGGATTGCTTTTAAGTAGTTTCTACTGGTCCATGAGTGCCTAAGTTCAGTGCTAATAAAATAGCTTTTGAGAGACGCAGGTGCCTTGTCCACAGAACAGACTAAAGTAAAAATTCTTGTTGGATCCATGTTGAGGTTATTCTTGTTCATCTAAAGTCAAAACTTTATTGTTTATATATTTAAATTAAAATATAACTTTGTTAACACATATCCCTATACTTTTCTCAGTTCTGTAATTCTTTTTGGCTGCTGTCATAAACCTAAGGGATATTGGTTATTTTAATTTTGCTTTTGTAATGTTCTCCTATCACTAGAAGATCACAGGTAAGGTAAATACTCCTTCTATAAATATTTCCTTCAAGCCTTCTTCCTCCTGGTCTTCCTAAAAACTAGATTCTTCCCTTTGAAACCATTTTTTGATGAAGTTCATGCCCTATGCTTTCCTGCTAGTTTCAATTTTGTGTGGCCCTGTCAGTTGGCTCAACTGAAAACTATCATAAACTTCCTTATTGAAATCTCCTGGCCACCCTCGAGGTGGACATACTTTCTCCAATTGCAGGAATGCAGAATTATGACTTTCCTACAGATCTACACTTAGTTGGTGATAAGACCTAGACTCCAACTTGGGTTCTCTGAATCTGTTTCTGATACCTCAAAGCCACTTGCAGGACAAAATGTGAGGAATGCCATCAAGGCCTTTGAGACAACATACGTAGAGATGTAGAAAAGGATGGAACACCTTCTGGTGGTTGATGGCAGGAAGAGTTTAACGCAGAGGCATTACTTGGTCCGGGTTGAGAAAGCAGGGTAGGATGTTACAGAGGAAGAGGAGTGTGCATGTGTCAGGGGAGAGTGGTTCATGTGTGAGGGTAGGGTGTAGGCTAGTGCAGACCCTCCTTGTCATCAGCCAGGTCAGCATTGGCTTGGTTTGGGAGCCACTGAATTATACCTATAGATTCACTTGTCACTGTGAGGACAAATGGCCTTTGCCATCAATTCCTCTTGCCCTTTCTTTAACTATAAATAAATTATGCTTCTGTTCCTCATGGATGCATTTCTCTTCCCCCCACCTCCTTTCATAAAAATAGTCTTTTAAAGTATACATCATAAAAGTAACACGTACTACCTATGTCACTTGAAAGGTAAAATTCCACCATTTAGCAGCTAGTCTTAGTCCACACTTTAAGAACCCTTTTAATGGGCAGGAACATTTTCTCCTCATTATCACTTCCTTAAATTGAATAGAACTAGGAGGCCTGGACTTGGCCTTGGGGGTTTTTCAAGGTGATAATGAGATAGCATTTTCTCTGACTTGTCCCTTATTTTAGTACTTGGTGTATTTGCCTTGTTATTTCTACATTTTTAGTTGTTCCAGCAGGGACTGTGTCTGAAATCTCAATGTTGAATTCCTCACTGTGCTTGGCACAAAGTACATGCTCAGGCAGTCAGAGATTCAGTATGGGGTTTCCAAAAGTTTCCTGATGATGGAATCAAAGGGATGTTAAGAGGATAAGGATTATTCTACCCTCTGGACAGCAATCGCTCCTAATTCAAATAAGATTGATTTCTGTATGTTTATAACAGAGATCTTTCTTTCGGGGGCCAGCATATTTCTGTGCACTCTAGACACTCTTGGGGATCTAGGGGTTAATCAGGAGATTGCTTGGTGAATATAGAGTCTGAGCAATAAATGGTTTAGAATAATGTGGGTTTATTTCGTACAGGTTTTGGTGACATCCGAACAAGCACACTGCTTTAGGGACAGACATGCCCTCACCTACCACATTCACCAGTCTCTCCCCGCCCCCCCCGCCAAAGGCCTACCTTATTCTCAGGCCCCAGCTTCCTGGTAGCTTGGCATCCACAGTACCAGATGCACTCCATCTGCTGACTAAATCTAAGGCAGAATTCTACATTTACAAAAATTTTCACCCTAAGATTAATTTTATTTCTGTCTAGGCTACCGGACAGTAACCATTTGTGTGAGTGTGAATAAATTTAAGAGGAGTATGTGTGGGGACTATCATTCTCTCTGTATCTCATTTAATCCTCCCAATTACCCTGTGAGGCAGGCAGAACAGGGATTCTAACCCTGCTGATGCCAAAGCCCATATTCTTTACTCTATGTTTACACTGCCTCCCTATGGATACTCAAAGCCCTCCATGACCATACTCCCATCCATCAGAACATTCTCACCCATTCCTGCTCATTCTTCCTTCTCATAATGCCAATCAGCTCTAAGTTCCCTCTATGTGAAGAGTTGTGTCTGATCCAGAGGCAGAATAGTCTGTTTGCATTATGTTTAGCTGAGATTTGTGTCCCCAGGACCGGGATGATAACAGTGTTACAAGAGGAGTGTGTAAATTTATGTGCCATGTACACTGTGTTTTGCATCCTTAATCTCAGTTTGATTTTATCCTCATAATTATCTCAGGCAATATCAGCGAGACAACATGCATATAAGGATCAAGAATTTAGACTTAGGTAGTTTCCACTGTGGCTCAGCAGTAGCGAACCCGACTAGTACCCAAGAGGATTCGAGTTCGATCCTTGGCCTTGCTCAGGGATTTAAGGATCCAGCATTGCTATGGCTGTGGCCAGCAGCTGCTCTCTGATTTGACCCCTAGCCTGGGAACTTCCTATATTCAGTGAGTGCAGCACTGAAAAGAAAAAAAGAGGAGTTCCTGTTGTGGCTCAGTGGTTAACGAATCCGACTAGTATCCATGAGTACACAGGTTTGATCCCTGGCCTCGCTCAGTGGGTTAAGGATCCAGCATTGCTGTGAGCTGTGGTGTAGGTTGCAGACGCGGCTTGGATCCCGAATTGCTGTGGCTGTGGCTTAGGCCGGCGGCTACAGCTCCGATTAGACCCCTAGCCTGGGAACCTCCATGTGCCGAAGATTTGGCCCTAGAAAAGACAAAAAGAAAAAAAAAAGGAAAAAGAAAAAGAAAAAAGAAAAAAAAATTTAGAGCCAGTTTCCCAAGTTTGAATCTCAGCTTTGCTACTGACTAGCTACATGACCTTGGGTAAGTCACTTAACTTTTCTGTGCCTTAGTTTGCTTCTCTGTAAAATGGGAATGATAATAATGGAATTTACCTCATAAGGTTGTGATGAGGATCAAATTAACAGAGTCTGGCACATGATAAACTGTCTCTAAGGGTTAGTTTTTCTTTTTCTTTTCTTTTTTTTTTTTTGGCCGCACCCGAAACATACAAAAGTTCCCAAGCCATGAACTGAACTCACACACCACAGCAGCAATCCAAGCCATAGCAGTAACAATACTGGATCTTTAATCTTCTGAGCCACTTGGGAACTCTAGGGTTAGATATTCTATGTGGCCCAATTTTTGAGATGAGAAATCTGGACTTGAAGAGGTTATGTCACTTGTTTAACATTACAAAATTAGCAAATGGTTGCACTGAATTTTTTTTTTTGTCTTTTGTCTTTTTAGGACCACACCCATAGCATATGGAGTTTCGCAGGCTAGGGGTCAAATTGGAGCTGTAGCCACTGGCCTATGCCACAGCTGCAGCAATGCGGGATCCCAACTGTGTCTGCAACCTACACCACAGCCCACAGCAACGCCAGATTCTCAACCCACTTAGAAAGACTAGGGATTGTACCCGCCTCCTCATGGATACTAATTGGGTTCGTTAACCACTGAGCCAAGACGGGAACTCCTGCTTGTACTGATTTTTAAACCTTGGCATGTCTGCTTCCAAAGACCATATTATTTCCAGTACATACTACTATGTTCATTAAGATAAAGATAATGAGCTTTTCAGAATGAGGGGCTATCTCTTAAGTATGTATTTGTAAGAACATGGTGACCTGTAAGTAGTGGGTTTTGAGATGAATCACAAAAAACTGCCCTCAGTTTACATACTTTTCATTGTCTAGCATTACCTTCTGGGGTCATGGAACTAACTACAGGTTGGTTACTTGGGAGAAACTAATGGTTGTAAACATACAAACCCTGCATAATGGTTAGCCTGCATCATTAGAATGTGCCAATTTTACAGTGGGAAACTAGGCTTAGAAAAGCTAAGTGCAGGTCCCAGATGGAAGGGAATACTGAAAATGGTATGTGAGATAGGCGTGTTCAGCACACACAGAGAAAGGCATTTTGGTGGGAGGCAGATTGTATGAATCGGTCTAGAGCCAAGAGGCCAGCTCAGGACTGAAGGTTAGCTGCTTGGATTGCTTGCATTGGAAGAGGGCAAAGAATTGAGGGAAAACATCAAGAGTAGGGGAAAGAGGTAAGAGGGGATTTAGCTGTGAGAGTAGAGATAAGGTGGAACCTTCCATGGCTGGATGGAGTGAGAATAACTACATCCTTTCTGATCAGGAATATGGCTCCATGAATTAAATACCTCAAACATATGCCTAACTTACATAGTCTCTCCTAGGATATAATGAATGATAGCCAAAGATTTATATTTATCACAGGGTTATTAAAAATAGGGAAAATTTGGAGTTCCCGTCGTGGTGCAGTAGAAACGAATCCAACTAGGAATCATGAGGTTTGGGGTTTGAGCCCTGGCCTCGCTCAGTGGGTTAAGGATCTGGCATTGCCCTTGGGCTGTGTTGTAGGCTGCAGACGCGGCTCAGATCTGGCATTGCTATGGCTGTGGTGTAGGCTGGCAGCTGTAGCTCCAATTAGACCCCTAGCCTGGGAACCTCCATATGGTGCGGGTGCGGCCCTAGAAAAGGCAAAAAAAAAAAAAAAGGAGTTCCCGTTGTGGCGCAGTGGTTAACGAAACCGACTGTGAGGTTGAGGGTTCGATCCCTGGCCTTGCTTAGTGGGTTAAGGATCCAGCGTTGCTGTGAGTTGTGGTGTAGTTTGCAGATGTGGCTTGGATCCCGTGTTACTGTGGCTGTGGCGTAGGCCGGTGGCTACAGCTCCGATTGGACCCCTAGCCTGGGAACCTCTATATGCCACGGGAGCGGCCCTAGAAAAGGCAAAAAGACCAATAAATAAATAAATAAATAAATAAATAGACCCCTAGCCTGGGAACCTCTATGTGCCATGGGTGTGGCCCTAAAAAGCAAAAAAAAAAGGGGAAAATTTGTATATGACTTTGTTCCCACATAGATTGATAAAATGGAATAGTATGTAGCCTTTAAGAGTAATTTTAGGACAGATTTTTTTAACACTATAGGAGCAAGGATCTTTTATATCTCATTCATATCTGTGTATTCTTTGCTTAAGACAATGCCTGACACATAATAAAAGCTTAAGTAATATTTGTTAAATAAGGAGTTCCCGTTGTGGCTCAGTGGCTAATGAATCCGACTAGGAACCGTGGGGTTGCGGGTTCGATCCCTGGCCTTGCTCAGTGGGTTAAGGATCTGACCTTGCCATGAGCTGTGGTGTAGGTCTCAGATCCCGCCTTGCTGTGGCTCTGGCGTGGGCCGGCTGCTACAGCTCCGACTGGACCCCTAGCCTGGGAACCTCCATGTGCCACAGAAGCAGCCCAAGAAATGGCAAAAAAAAAAGAAAAAAAAATTTAAGTAAATAAATATAACCTTAGGTGTGGGAAAAAATTGCTGAAGGACTCCAAACTGAGTCTCTTGCTTTGAAAAGAATTCTGACCATAAAAAAGTGAGTGTTAAAAATGTCTTTGTACGAAATATGGTAACCTGAATTGGATCCTGAGACAGAAAAAGGACAGGAGCCAAGCGAGAGAATCTTAAATGCATACTGCTAAGAGAAGAAGGTCAAGCTAAAAAGGCTACCCAGGAGTTCTCCTTTTGGCTCAGTGGTAATGAATCCAACTAGTATTCATGAGGACACGGGTTCGATCTCTGGCCTTGCTCAGTGGATTAAGGATCTGGCCTTGCCATGAACTGTGGTGTAGTTTGAAGATGAGGCTCAGATCCTGCTTTGCTGTGGCTGTGGTGTAGGTTGGCAGCTGAAGCAGCTCCTATTTGACCCCCAGCCTGGGAACTTCCATATACTGTGGGTACAGTCCTAAAAAGGCCCCCCCCAAAAAAAATAATAAAAAAAAAGGCTGCTCATACTGTATGATTCCAACTATGTAAGATTTCAGAAAAGGCAAAAGTAAAGAGATAGTAAAAAGATCAATGGCTATCAGGAGTTCTAGGAGAGAGAGGGGAGGGATAAATAGTGAAACATAGGGGATTTTTAGGGTAGTGAAATTATTCTATGTGGTATGATAATGGTAGATAAATGTCAAAAGTCATCTGTCAAAACTCATAGAACTGTACAACATGAAGAGTGAAGCTTAACGCAAACTACAAACTTTAGTTGATTAAGAGTGTGTCAATATTAGCTCATTTTTTAAATAAATGTACCACAGTAGTAAAAACTATTAATAACAAAGGGAGCTGTGTGCAAGCTGTGGAGCAGCTGGAATGGGATGGGTATGTAAGACCTGTACTGCCTGCTGAATTTTTGTGTAAATCTAAAAGTGTATCAAAAAAAAAAAGTCTATTAATTTTTTTTAAAAGGACATTAGTGGAACAGCTGGCAAAATGGGAATAAATTCTGGATTTTCATTAACAATCATGTACCAGTGTTAATGTCCTGGTTTTAAGAATGCTATCATAGTTATGCAAGATGTTAACGTTATGGGAAACCACGTAAGAAATATGTGAGACTCCTCTACTGTTTTTGTCACTTTTCTGGAGATTTGAGATTAATCCAAAATGAAAAGCTTATTTAAAAAAGAATGCCTCACAGCAAACGACAGACAGTCAGCATCTCCTGGCTGACAATCCCCCAGGTACCAGCATTGTTATCCAACAGGGATAACAGTGCCAGGAACACTGCAACTATTCAGATGGCCAGAAGTAAATGATAAAGGGACAGTCAAATGCTGACACCAGTTCTGGATATTAGGTGACAGCCATGGCACCCAAGTTCCTAAGAGATGAAGTTAAATGTGATATGTATAAATCATTAAAGTATAACTCAGCAGGAGTTCCCACTGTGGTTCAGTGGTTAACGAATCTGACTAGGAACCACAAGGTTGCGGGTTTGATCCCTGGCCTTGCTCAGTGGGTTAAAGATCCGGCATTGCTGTGGCTGTGGTGTAGACAGGCAGCAACAGCTCCCATTAGACCCCTAGCCTGGGAACCTCCATATGCCACAGGAGCGACCCTAGAAAAGGCAAAAAGACAAAAAAAAAAGAGAAAAAAATACAACTCAACAAAGAATTTATACAGATGGCATCATCTACTTTTGGAGATAAATAAAAATGACAAAGGAAGGACACTTGCAGTTGTGCCTCCTCACCTTGTCTCATCGTTCCTCTTGTAACATCTTCCTATCCTTCTGTTCTCCCAGATATTGAGCACCTGGGAGATCTTGGCATCATATTTGTGAGATCTTGGGGATTCTTCAAGGATCAAGGCAGACGTGAGCCCTGCCCTCAAGGACACCAAAACTTGGACTTCAATAGTTGAGGAGTAAGTGTTTGCCTATAATTTGGTGCATTGTCTCATCTTGAATGACCTCAGTGCTGGTTTTATTATTTGTTGTCCTTTTAACACGCTCTCCTAGGTCACAAGCAGGGTTGCCATCACCACTTTGTGCTGTTCCACAAGATCTCAAAGACTTTCTTGTTCCTGTTTTGTGATAGTTTATCAATGGCCACCACCTCTGAAATTGGTGTCTTAAGGATTTCTTTAAGTAGCCATCAACATGTCATTATCCTTCCTTTGAAAAGAATAGTAGCCAGAGTGAGATGGCTTATAGGGGTAGGAGGAGCAGTCATTTAGCTTGTGGCCTATAACATGTTGAGCTTCACCCTAGGACTTCTTAGGCTTGGATCACACCAAACTGGCCCTGATATTGCCTGGTAGAGATTCAGAGAGAGAATCCTTTCCAGGGCGCCACCATCAGCTCCAGCTCTCAGGAGCTCAAATACTGGACTGTTACCCCTTCACTCCTTATGCTTCTCATGCTGCATCTGGCTTTTCCTCACCTGCCAATGTATTTAATCTGTTTCAGCAGAGTAGCAAGTTCAGGATACCTATTCTTAGAGAGTTTGTTTTATTTGGTTTGTCAGTGAGGAATCAAAGAGCAAAGCATATACTATTTCCCTAGTTCCCATCACTATCCCTGGTTGGGGTAATGGGGTGATGTTGGTGGTGAAGACATGCTGAATGTTATAGAAACATATTTTGAAGTGTTTTGTTCATCGTCATTCCTAGTCTATTTTGTTTCTTGGCCATGCCCAAGGCATGTGGAAGTTTCTGGGCCAGGGATCAAACTCACACTACAGCAGTAACCAGAGCCACAGCAGTGACAATGCCTGATCCTTAAACTACTAGTCACCAGGGAACTCCTTCCCAATCTATTTTGGGAGGTGTATCTAATTTATTATTATTATCATTATTATTATTTTTATGGCTTCACTCTTGGCTTAGGAAGTTCCTGGGCCAGGCATTGAATCTGAGCCACAGCTGTGACCTATGCTGCAGTAGTGGCAATGCTGGATCCTTTAACCTACTGCCTCAGGCTAGGGATTGAACCATCTCCTCGGCAGTGACTTGAGCCGCTGCATCTGGGATCTTAACCCATTGCACCACAGCAGGAACTCCTGGGAGGTATATTTAACTTATTATCACAAGTATCTGAACAAGGTTCAAATTCCCTGTCTGTAGATGTGGTGAGGCTGGTGGGCTTCTCAGCCTCTGACAGGCTGGATGGCAGCCTGGGAGTGAGGAGCTGGAACATGGGTAATGACTGGTTCAGCCCCAGGTACAGGGCTGTCTTTGTGAGTGTGTGACCTGTGAAGCCCCACAGACTCTATGCTTCAAAGAGTCCCATGTTAGGTTTAATGCTCTGCTGTCACTGTCTTGAAATTATTAATAATTTCCAAACAAGGGGTCCACATTTTAATTTTGCACTGCACTCCTGTCTTAATCTGTTTGGGCTGCTGTGACAAAATACAATAGACTTGGTAGCTTAGAAACAACAGAAACGTATTTCTCACAGTTCTAGAGGCTAGAAGTCTGAGATCAGAAAGGTGAGGGCTCTCTTTTGGGGTGGAGACTTATTGTATCCTTACGTGGTGGAAGGGGTGAGGGGTCTCCTAGGGTCTCTCTTACAAGGGCACTAATCTCATTCATGGATTAGGAATGCTCTCATGACCTAACCCCCAACCAAAATTTTTACCTCCTGATAGCATCACATCAGACATTAGGATTTCAATATATGAATTTGGGGGGAAGGGAGGCACACTCAGATGATAGCAGTTCTAGCAAATGACATAGCCAGACCTGGCCAGGTGCAATAAGTACAGGAAGATCAGATTTAGGCTCGGCTCCTTGTCAGCCATGAGATCATGAGCAAACCCTTATTTAAACTGCTGGGCGTCAGTGTGCTCATCAGTTAAATGGGGATACTTCCTCCTTATGAGAAATATTTATATGAGAAAACCTAGTTTAAAGAGCTAGCTTGGTACTAGGCACCCAGTAGACATCTTGCTATGTATCCATGCCTCCATCCATCTAACCATCTACTTATCTAGCCTCTCTCCAAACATCCGACAAACATTTACTGTGTGCCTATTTGTGTAAGGCATTATGCTAGGTAGGCTTGTTTGGGATAAAGAGTTGAGAAGAATATGTTCTCAAATAGGAGAGCTAAGACTCCCTCCTTCCACAATGGTCTCTACCAATGGAATTTAAATATAGTACTTTGGGAACTGGTTATTATTTGCTAGGAGGTAGGGAGGAGGTAACAGAAAAGTAAGGTGTAAAACTTAAGGATGAGATGGTAAGTTTATAACTTGGGATAGCCTGAATCATAAGAGAAGAGTGAGCAGAGAGCTTTGATGAGTGTCATCTCATTTTGACAAGTATCCCAGGGAGGGAGAGGTTGGGAACATGAATGAAGGGAGACAGAGGAAAAAGCCTCAGGGGGGAGGTGGCCGAGTTACAGTTCTAGGAGCAAGAAAAGAGCAAAACTGGATCCAATAATTGGATTGTATACAAAATTTAACACTCTCATTGTCAAGCCAAGCAGCAGGTTTTAAATAATAACAGATTTCTGGTTTCAATCGTAACAGTTTTTATCAGGTTAAGCATGAAAGCAGACTAGCAATGCACGTACATGGGGAAATTTACCATCTTGGTTTAATAAACGAGTTTATGTGCTGTGTTGAAACAGCGCAACTTCCTTAATCCAATATCTGATGAAGAAGCAAGGATAGAAGAATTAATTTACCACACACTAATTAAAGGGGGGAATGCACTGTATATATGGAGAAAGTCTCTGAAATGAGTATTTGATAAACAATATCTGGTAAATTAAAAACCTGAAATGTTAAATTAAATGCAAATTAAAAATCTGGAATGTTAAATTAATTAAATACAGAAAACTGCATCAAATAACATTATAGGTCTCAGTTACATCAGGGAAAAAAAAAGCCAAGTTACTCAGCATCACATCTTGCCAGCATGTGCTTCTGACTCACCTGTTGTGAATAAATGAGGGCTGACAGGAGCTTCAGCTTTATCCATGAATTTATGTGTGGCATGTGCAATCATTTCTAGGTACTTTTTACTTGTGGAGCTGAGTGAGGAATAAAATGGAATTTTTACTTTATCACGAAAAATGTGCTAGGAGATTCATTCAAATCAGTGGATCTTCTTCTAGCTTGAGACATATGGCCACATAAAGGGACCCCTCTAAGGCAGTGATTCACACTGTGTAGAGGCTGACTTCACGTTTGATGTGCAGCAGAAGAGTAACCTTGGAGAATCAGGCTCAGAATGTGCTTAGGGCCTCTTGCTGTTTCTTTGCTGTGGAGGAAGGACCAAAATGTCCTGGTTGTCCTATAAGCATGAGACTCATGGCCCTGTAAAGACATCTAATGGGTGAGGCCAGCCATATTTTCTGGTTTCTTAATAGGAGATGCCTCTAAACCATCACCTACTCTTATCTGACTTCTGATTTGAACACAGGATCAATTTCAGTGGGTCTTTTGGATTAGAAATTCCATTCTTGCCATTGAGTATTGAGACTATTGAGTGATCCTGGGCAGGGCATTCATTTCCCGTTCCCATTTCCTCACTTCTTAGGTAAGACTTACATTGCTGACACTGCAGAGAGCCACTGGCAGGAATAACTAATCAACCTGATACTTCATAATTTTCATTCTAACTTCTGAAAATTAGTGAGCATTCTAAAGCTGTCACATACAGCCAAAGTAGTTTTGCTCAGTCTAAGTCTCTAAATGGCGATGTTATGAACACTTGAGATGGAGAATTTATTTCATTTATTTATTTTGGGCCAGACCTGTGGCATATGGAAGTTCTCAGGCCAGGGACTGAATCCAAGCTGCAGCTGCAATCTCTGCCATAGCTGTGGCAACACTAGATCCTTAACCCATTCTGCTGGGCTGGGGACAGAACCCATGTTATTGCAGAGAAAACACTGGATCCTTAACCCACTGTACCACAGTGGGAATTCTGAGATATATAATTTAAAAACAATTTTTGAGGGGGGGCCACGCCTATGGCATGTAGAAGTTCTGGGACCAGGGATTGAACCTGCGCCACAGCAGCAACTGGAGTCATAGTGATGACAAAGCCAAATCCTTAGCCCACTGAGCCAGCAGGGAACTCCTATAAGTTATTTTGTTAAAAAGGAATAAAGGTATGTTTAGGGGATGGAAAAAGTCATAGAATAGATTATTTTCACCTTCTTTTGGTACCTTGTTCATGTCTCTATTTTGGCACTTTTTTAAAAATTGCAATTCTTTTTTAAACCTTATTAAATTGTAAAAAGTCGTTCAAAATAGTACAAGTAGTATATGAATGGATTCTTTTAAATATTCAAACAATATAGATAAAAATAAAGGCTCCAGAACCACAGCCTTCAAGCCACATGTGCCCTTATCATTGCTTTGGTGTGTATCTTTTTAGATGTTTTGCTTTACATGTACTTACAAATATATAAACCTAGAGAAACATAATTTTTAAGTAACAAAAAAGTGTTTTATACTGTGTCTATCATTTGGCAACTTGTCTCTTTTATTTAAACTGCATAGTGTCTTGCAGAGTCATGTATTATTGAATTATAAATGTATTTCATCATTTGTTTACTGCCACACAGCATGCCATGGCTGTCTCATAACTTATTTAACTACTTCTGAATTAGTGACACTTAGGTGGTTTCCAATCCTTTGCTAACATAAACAAAGCTGTACCCCTTGGCCATGTCCGTTTGTCCAGTGTTTTTCTAAAAATGTAAAAGAAGTGAGAAGTGGAGTGAGAAGTGGGGTCTATGGTGGGCACATTAAAAAATCTAATAAATGCTGCTGAATTGCCTTTGAAAGTGGATGAACCACATTTTAGTCCTACTAATTATATATATAAGAATATTGGGGAGTTCCTGTCATGGCTCAGCGGAAACAAATCTGACTAGAATCCATGAGGACACAGGTTTGATCCCTGGCCTTGCCCAGTGGACTAAGGATCCAGGGTTGCCATGAGCTGTGGTGTAGTTCGAAGATGTGGCTCGGACTGGTGTTGCTGTGGCTGTGGTGTAGGCCAGCAGCTGTAGCTCCAGTTCAACCCCTAGCCTGGGAATGTCCATATGCTATGGGTGAGGCCCTAAAAAGACCAAAAAAAAAAAAAAAAAAAGGGGAATAAATGAATATGTTTAAGAGGAATTTCAGATTTATGAACTTCTATAATATGATATTGACTAATAATATAGCGAAATTTAGCCTTAATGATGGTATTGTCAGGTAAACTAATAGTTACTAAAATTGGAGTTCCCGTCGTGGTGCAGTGGTTAACGAATCTGACTAGGAACCATGAGGTTGCAGGTTCGATCCCCGGCCTTGTTCAGTGGGTTAAGGATCCGGCGTTGCTGTGAGCTGTAGTGTAGGTCGCAGATGCAGCTTGGATTCCGCGTTGCTGTGGCTGTGGTGTAGGCCAGCAGCTACAGTTCCGATTGGACCCTAGCCTTGGAACCTCCATATGCCATGGGAGCGGCCCTAGAAAAGGCAAAAAAAGACAAAAAAATTTACTAAAATAAAAGAATATGGTATACCAAAGTTTCTGTCTCTGATTTTATTCTATTCAGTGCTTAAAAACAAAAAGAAGTAATATTTATGAAACCATAGCAGGTATACTTGGGAAGTTTGAAGACTATAAAATATAAATAGCTAATATAACCACAATTAGTTCAAAGTAATTTTATTGGTTGGAATATTTAGATCCCAAGATAAAAATTTCTGGAGCACCTACAACATTAGGTACCTATCATGTCCTTTCAGTGTACACTAAAAGAGATCAATAGATACATCCCTGCCTTCGAGATGCTCATAGGAATTTTCTGAATATAGGTACAAGTCTGAGACATAAATTCAGGCTAGGAAACATCTTCTTGGGGAACAATTCATGGAAAAAAGATGTTAGGATTTAAGCTGACCACTGCCTCCCATATATGCCATTGATAGACGCCAAATAAAGGTACTCTGACCTAAGCATTTTTAGAACTAATATGCACATAATTCAGAATAGTAATCCCACTGACTTTCAAATGTGTCAAATGTGGTCCTTCCTTGGGTATTATCTGCTGCATTGTAGCTGATATAATCGTAACTGCTGCATTTGGGTGCTATTCTACATGAAGGGCTCAGGGGAGGCTTTTTGGAAGAAGAGGTCATTTGAATGAGTCTTTAAGGAGAGAAGAGGTAGCACATGGAAGAAAAAGCATATGGTCAGATATAGGAAAAGAGGGGACCCAAGTCGCTTCTGTTGAGCCTTCCCTCAGTAGCACAGGATGGGGTGAGGAAAAAGGTTGTACTGTCCTTGCCTTGAACTCTTATCCCTTTCCTAACTCCCTGTGAAGAGCAAAGGCTGAGGTTGCAACCGGAGTCAGTGGATCCAGAGGTGGGGATGACGATGTCAGAAGGCAGAAATCAACTACTGAAGGCTCATTCACTTACATATCTGGGAGTAGATGCTGGTGGTAGCTTGGGAACCCAGCTGGGACTATTGGCCAGAACATTTTCTTGGGGCTTCTCTGTCTGCTGCCTGGGAGTCCTGATAGCATAGTAGTTAGGTCCTAGGGGCACATATTCCAGAAGAACCAGGGGAAAGCTATATCACCTTTTATGATTAGTCATACAGCATCCCTTCTACAAAAGGCAAAAGCCCAGATTTAAGGCAATGGAACATAAACCCCACCTCTTGATGGGAGGAACATTAATACATTATGTCAAGAGCCTGTGGGCTGGGGGATAGTGTTGCCATCATCTTTGGAAAATACTGTCTGCTAGAATATATCTCCCATAAAAAGACACTGATATCTTTTCCTTTTTTCCTTTTTGTTTGGCTGCCTCACAGCATATGCAGTTCCCTGGCCAGGGATCAGATCCTAGCTACACTGTGTGGGGCCAGGGATTAAACCTGCATCCTGGCACTGCAGAGACACCACCAATCCCATTAAGCCCCAGCAAGAAATCTGAGACGCTGATATCTTGATGAGAAACCTGTTGCCAAAATGAATGATACTCTAGATAAACTTCCATAGGAAGCTTGATGTGTAAAATATTCCATGAGAGAAGATAATGCGGAAATTGGTTTGAGACTGAAGAGGCTTGAGTTATGGTCCCTGTTTTCCCATTATGCTACTGTTTGAAATAGAGAACATTATGTAACATCTTCAGGCTTCAGTTTTCTCACTTATAAATAAGAAGGTGGAACAAGAGTACTCCTAGTTCTAAACATAGATAAAGCAAATCACATTTAGCCTGTGTATTTCAGATTGCTACCTTTTTGCATTAACCTAAGACAGTTTGTGATCTCTAGTCTAAATCAGAGGATGTTTGATGGCAAGAGATAGGGGTGAGTCCCGTGTCACAATGATATATTTGTAACTGAGATAGACTTGGAATTTACTTTGAGAACGTTTCCAAGTTTAAGGCTCTGATTTACTGATTTTTTTAAAAAAGTACATTGAAAGTCCATCAGCTGATGCCATGGAGATAATTTGGATCAAAACTATACCTGAGTCTAAATTGATAATTTAAATTAGTTTAAGTGGTTATAAATCATATCAGATCAGTTCTTAAACTAACTCAGTTAGGCTATGAACTTAGAGTCTAAAGATCATTCCTATATGATAAAATTAGACCATTCATGAGTGAAGAGAGACAGCTGAGTTAGTGTTAATTGTATTTACAGTTTTTCTTTTCTTTCTTCTTTTTTTTTCAGTACTCAATTTATCCCAAGTAGTAATCATCATGAGTCTATGTTTTTAAACGAATACATCTCATGAAACTAATGTTGAAATTGAGACAAAGCTGTCAATAATTAAAGTTGGTTCACTTCTTCAATGAAAATTAAAGAACAGACAGGACTTTGCCTAAATAAAACTATTTTTTATGTGTACATGTATTTGTGGGTACACATCCACACATCTATTTATGTACATATGTGTGTATAATGCACACATGTTAATAACATTGCAGGGTACATAAGATAGGAAAGTATAACGTGATATAAAGAAGCAAAACCTCGAATGAGGATACTCCCTTAAAGCTGAAATTAAATGTCATTTAAGGAACAACTGAAGGGTACAATCTTCTTGGTAAGCAAGAAATTGTATAAAGAAATAAAACATGTAGAAAGATTTGTGGGATTAAAAACATAACCCCCTCCCAACATGTGGAAGGGCATACACATTCACAAATAAAGAATTACTGGAATTAATATTGATCTTTTGGTTTCCTTTTTTCTTTAGTACTAGTTATTTCTATTTTGAGATTTTTATTCATTAAGAAAAAAAGTGTCTCTGTTTATGGACCATACTTCCCCCACGGAAATACAATATAAGATTGGTCCAAAAATAAAAAGTTGCAGATTTGTGGTCTGTAGTAATTAAAAAAGAAACTTCTTATGCACTAGTAGCATTTCCCTGTAGGTATAGTCAATTTCCCACAGCAATAGAAGATATAATTATACTGATGTAAATCACAGCCAGATGCCTGGGAGGGATTGGCCTTTCACCTTCTTTAATTCATTGGAAGATTTTTATCTTTTGACAGGTACTGTCAGGTGGAGCAAGGGGCTGGGAGGCAGGATATTTTTTTGGTAACTAATTCACTTGGAGGAAAAAAACCCCACCTTATTGCCAGCACTCAAAAGCAGTGAAATAATCTCATCTGAGCAGAAAATTCTCTAGTTTTTTTTTTTTTTTTCTTTCCCATCTCAATATCTCTCCTCATATGCCCTGCCCTCCCTCTCTCTGTCCCTAGGTCCTCTCATTTGCTCCCTGCTCCCCTGACCCCAAAACACTAACTATTCCTTCGGACCTCTTGTTGCCAAAATATGTGTAAAGAAATGTGTATATATTTACACACACACACACACACACACACACACACACACACACACACACGTGTATTTTTCTCCCCTTCCCCAGAATGAACCTTTGTTGCCAGCTTTTGTGCTTTACAATGCACAGAAAAATCAACACCAGGAAAAGCCGGCATCTGGAATGACTTTCTACCTTAACCAGGTCTGACTTATATTCACAGTTTCTTCCTGGTTTGCTGCATTTGTTCGAGACATTTCCTTTTGGACAAAACCACCTGGAGTGTAAGGTTGGATGTCTAGGATTGCGTGAGAGTCAAAGCAGCTCCAGTGACTCATGGGAGTTGACGCCGAGAACCCAAGAAGTGAAGGAGATGTAGCACCAGCCACCCACCTGGAAATGAAAAGATGCCTGGAGTTTGGTCATTTCTTTTACCTTCCTCCACATTCCTTTTATTTTTGTGGCAAAACTTGAAACAAAGCTACAGTAAAAGTACTTTCATTCAGTGGGTGGTGGAGGTTCTGACTCAGGCTTTGCAAACATGACATTGCTTGAACCCCAAGATGAATGCTCCCGCAGGATTCTGGAAAAACAAAGCAGCTGCTGCATGGCATGGCATCTGTCCCTTCAGGAATTCCGGCCAGGCTGGGGAGGCGGAGTCACAGGTGCACATGAATGGAATCACCAAAGTTCAAAGGGGTTTTGAACTTCAGATCTAGGCTTTCTTGGTTTCATTTGGCCTATTTGGATAACACATTTAGGTCTGGATCTACTAAAGCAGAAATTTCCAACACTGTCTCTAATATTTTTAAATTATTTTAAGAAGCTAGATTATGTTAATAAAATATTATTATTGCTTTGATAATATCCTAGTCACCCATGTAGGATATTATTAAATAAATTATAGCATGGCCATATGATGGAATAGCACATAGCTGTTAAGAATGATGCTGTAGAAGATAATGAAAAAGTTTCATGAGGGGTTCCCATTGTGGCTCAGTGGAAGCGAATCTGAGTAATATCCATGAGGACGCAGGTTCCATCTCTGGCCTTGCTCACTGGGTTAAGGATACGGTGTTGCCATGAGCTGTGGAGTAGTTTGCAGACACAGCTCAGATCTGGCCTTGCTGTGGCTGTGGCGTAGGCCAGAGGCTATAGCTCTGATTCAACCTCTAGCCTGGGAACCTCCGCATGCTGCCAATGCGGCCCCCCTCCCAAAAAAAAGACTAAAAAAAATTCCATGATAGATTGTTATGCAGAAAAAAAAAAGTTATAAAACTGTGGTACAATATTTACCCGTTTCATGAAGAAAAGGAAAGGTAAAGAAGGGAAAATGTAGGTCAATATCCAAAACAGGAAAATTAATTCCAAACTGTTAAAATGCTACCATTAGTTATCTATGGATGGTTGGAGAGCAGGGAATTTAATTTTCTTCTTTTTATTTATCTGAATTTTAAGAGGCAGAGAATATGTGTTATTTTGGTAGTAATAATAATGATGATAATATAATTTAAGAAAAAAACAGATTATATGGTGCTTTTAGAGCTTTTCACTTTTGTGTTTGGCACTTGGCACCTATTGAATAAAAATAACAAGATTTATGGCATAGTTGTGGAAAGAGCAAATGACAGGAAGTTTCTAGAAATTCCTTTATCTTTTTGTCTTTTTCTCTTTTCTGGGGCCACACCCTCGGCATATGGAGGTTCCCAGGCTTGGCGCCTAATCAGAGCTGTAGCCACCGGCCTATGCCACAGCCACAGGAATGTGGGATCCAAGCAGAATCTTCAACCTATACCACAGCTCACAGTATGTGAGGGATCCTTAACCCACTGAGCAAGGCCGGGGATTGAGCCCGTAACCTCATGGTTCCTTGTCGGATTGGTTAACCACTGAGCCACGATGGGAACCCCTAGAAATTTCTTTAGAAAGTCAAGGCTTTGGGCCTGAATATTTTGGGCATTCCTGCTCATTCCCAGTCCCAAGTCCACATGATGGTGAGTGATACATTGGCTGGGCACCACCATATACATGGGGGTTTGAGGTTTCATAAACTAAGGTGGTACTGACTTCATCACAGAAAGGAAATATTTTAGCCAAACATTTGTTGTTGGTGAATGTTCTGAGGATGCAAAAATTCTAGCCCAAATGTCTCAGGTTATGTGGGTCACTAGTCTATTTATAAAAAACTTGCTGGAGTTCCTGTCGTGGCTCAGTGTTTAAGGAATCCGACTAGGAACCATGAGGTTGCGGGTTCGATCCCTGGCCTTGCTCAGTGGGTTAAGGATCCGGCGTTGCTGTGAGCTGTGGTGTAGGTTGCAGACGCAGCTTGGATCCCGCATTGCTGTGGCTCTGGTGTAGGCCAGTGGCTACAGCTCCAATTGGACCCCTAGCCTGGGAACCTCCATATGCCAAGGGAGTGGCCCTAGAAAAGGCAAAAAGACAAAAAAAACCCCAAAAAACAAACAAAAAAACCCCTTGCTGACTCTATGCCCTATAGATGTGCAATAGGTGAATGGACAGTTGGGCTGTGTATCTCGTGGCTGAGTGCAGTGTTTTAGGTAAGAACCTAAAATGGTTCCATGAATGTAGGCTCCCTAGGGAGCTCTCACCTGATATTTTTGGTCTTTTCATTATATATTGTAGTCAGTAAGGCCTTTGGCCTCCCTAGACTAAGAGGCAGGCTATTATTTACTCATGCATCACTGTGGGCCTGGCATTCCACATGCTTTGTCTCATTTCTGTATGAACTCTGCAAGGTGGGCATGATTGTCAGAGAATTTAAGTCCTTAGGCCTGAACCCACATCTATCTGACTGAAAACCTGATGCCTATTGAATCACCAATACCATGATTTCATTATAAACACAATCCCCTACCTTACTTGATTATTTACAAGTAGCCTAGTCAAATCTAGATACTAGTTTTTATTATTACACCGACCCTTTCCCTTTCTTCCTTCTTTCCTCCTTCCTTTCATCCATTCTATTTTCTTTATTTCTCTCTCTCTTTTAAATCTTTTAAACAAAGAGAAACAACATTTAAATGTAAGAAAAAGCAACAGGTGACTTCATTCATTGTGCTCTAATCTATAGCCTACCAAGATATTTTTTCTCTATTTAAAAAGTTATGCAGCTATATAACTTTTCTCTTTCAACCCAGGTTATCATTTTAAACTTTGCTAATGGGAGAAGGGGAAGAAGGAAATTAACATTTATATATAAAAACAAACCTCTTTATTAAGGAAAACTTTAAAACAAATACAGATAGTATAATGACCCCTCCATATACCCAACACCACTTAGCTTCAATTCACAGAACACTTACTTCATCTAAATTGTCCACCTCCCTTCCCTGGAGTTCCTGTCGTGGCACAATGGTTAATGAATCTGACTAGGAACCATGAGGTTGCAGGTTCGATCCCTGGCCTTGCTCAGTGGGTTAAGGATCAGGCGTTTCCGTGAGCTGTGGTGTAGGTCGCAGATGCGGCTCGGATCCCTTGTTGTTGTGGCTCTGGAATAGGCTAGTGGCTACAGCTCCGATTCAACCCCTAGCCTGGGAACCTCCATATGCCGCAGGAGCAGCCCTAGAAAAAGTCAAAATAAATAAATAAATAAATAGTCCATCTCCCTTCCCATATTATTTTGAAGCAAATCCCAGGCATCTTACCATTTCATCCATAAATAGTTGAGCATGTATCTCTAAAAAATAAAGCTTCTAAACAAAAACACACATTACTATTATATCTTGAAAAATTAACACTAGGGGACTTCCCTGGTGGCTCAGCAGCTTAAGGATCTGGTGTTGCCAATTCTGTGGCTTGGATTGGATCTCTGGCCCTGGAAATTCCACATGCCATGGGTGTGGCCTAAAAAAATTAACAATAAATCTTTACTATTATGAAATACCTAGTCAGTATTTTCATTTGCAATTGTCTCAAAAATTTCCTGTTTTTTTTTATGGTTTACGTAAATCAGTGTCCAAATGTGGCTCAAACATAATTTGCTGTTACTTTTTCTTTCTTAATCTTTAGGTCTCTTTCTTCACATGATGTGCCTTATTTATTGAAGAAAAGTGACCATTTGGCCTGTAGAATTTTCCA
Source organism: Phacochoerus africanus (assembly GCF_016906955.1). Classification (NCBI taxonomy): domain Eukaryota; kingdom Metazoa; phylum Chordata; class Mammalia; order Artiodactyla; family Suidae; genus Phacochoerus; species Phacochoerus africanus. The sequence continues at coordinate 200,193,449 of NC_062544.1, forward strand.
GTCTGGATTTGGTGGATTGTATTCCTGCAGTGTACCTAACATATTCCTCTATCTTCTGTCTGTATTTCTTATACATTGATATTTGCATCTAGAGGATTGGCCAGATTCAGATTCAGTTTTTCTTTTGGTGAGATTATTTCGTAGGTGGTGTTTGGATCTTCCATGAAGGGCGCTTACTGATGGCTCTCTCCTTTGGTGAGGTCAGAAGTTGTTGACAGCCGTTGCCCAGACCCATTAATTCATTAGTGGCCATAAAATGGTAATACTCCAATTCTATAATTCTTTCTTTATTATACTATTATTGTATACAAAAATTTATTAGCCAGAATATCTCTTTAAAGAGAAACTCATTCTCATATACTATTTATTGAAATGCTACCGTATGCTGGACATTTTATATATAGTGTTTCATAAGTCAAAGTGCTAATAATTTGTAAGCCATTTTCCTGTAAAACTAATTCTTAGACGTTTTTCGTGCGGCGGAAGTATTTCCCCTCTTCTTTCCATTCTTCTTTTCTCCATCCCCCTCTCCCTTTGCCTTCAATTCTTTCGTTTTCCTCTTTGGATTTGTTTTTGCAAGGACACAGTCACATCAGTGGCCATTATGAGATCATAAGAGAACTGGAGGTTCTGAACATGCAGAAATTAGATTTGAATGGTCTTTGCTTTTTAGCTGTCTAAGAGAATGTAGCCTATTCCCAGGAGCGCTGGCTACATGCAGCTGGGTTTACTGGAGAGGTACCTGATCTGGTCAAGTTTTACTGGAATCCCAGATATCTGGAGGGTAAATTTCATTCTGGTACTTATGTCTGATTTTGCTTTTGGGGGGTAACTCATTCTTGCTTTCAGCCCATTCATGAAGTTTATGAGTGGGTAAGTAAGCTGTTTGTTTTTCAGAGTTTAAATCAATATTTTAAACTGATTTTTGTATGAAACAAGGTGCTGTCCAACACAAAATCAAAGAATGTTATGTCCCATAAGATTGCTCTTGGTCCACAAAATTTGGGGTACTTGATAAAGAATCTGTGCTAGTTGGGGGCTCAGCCTTTGTTGAATTGGTGAGACCCAGGTATGAGAGGGTGAGACCTCTTTAGGCAAAATGATCTTTCAAAGATACCAGAGCACCTCAAAGACTAGGCTGTGTCAAAGCTCTGCCCAAATGTCCTGAGCAGTCCAGGCTAGAAGAACCAGTCTCCTTGGGTTGAGCCTAAAGCAGGCACTTTAGGGACAGGTCACTGAAGGAAGGGTCAGGAGGCAGATGTGGTTCAAACTCTGGCCCAGCCACTTTTCTTTTTTTTTTGTCTTTTTTTTGCCTTTTCTAGGGCTGCTCCCTTGGCATATGGAGGTTCCCAGGCTAAGGGTCTCATCAGAGCTGTAGCCGCCAGCCTATACCACAGTCACAGCAACGTGGGATCCGAGCTGTGTCTGCGATCTACACCACAGCTCATGGCAATGCTGGATCCTTAACCCACTGAGCAAGGCCAGGGATCAAACCTGTAACCTCATGGTTCCTAGTCGGATTCGTTAACCACTGTGCCATGACAGGAAATCCAGCCAATTTCTAAGAGGGACTCCAGACAATATCCAAATCTCTTTGAGCCTCAGTTTCTCCATTTGTCAAAAGATGATGGATATACTTTCATTGCCTCTATAGAACTGTTGCAAAAAATCAAATAAAATAATGCCAGTGTTTTGACAGCCTTAAGGCTCTATTCAAATTAAAAAAAAAAAAACCCTCAATCTATATTTATTTACTTTAATTGTAAAATGCCATAGTTAAGGAGCTCCCATTGTGGCACAGCAAAAATGAATATGAGTAGGAACAATGGGATTGCAGGTTTGATCCCTGGCCTCGCTCAATGGGTTAAGGATGTGGTGTTGCTGTGAGCTGTGGTATAGGTCACAGATACAGCTCGGATCCTGTGTTGCTGTGGCTATGGTGTAGGCTGGCAGCTATATCTCTGATTGGACCCCTAGCCTGGCAACCTCCATATGCCACTGGAGCAGCTCAAGAAAAGGCAAAAAGACAAAAAAAAAAAAAGAGGATAATAGCATAGTTAAGAAAAATTTTTAAAATTATGTATCATAACTTCTTAACACTTTAAAAAAAATTGCACATTGTTTCTAGTCATTATTCACATACCAAAATTTTACAGACTTGAAATCATGTTAGGATATCATTTTATATTTTGCATGTGTAGTTTAACATTTAACATTTCTATGGTTCTGGTTGCTATATTATTTTTATAATTATTGTTTGTTATAACCATGGTTGACCATTTAAGTGATTTCCTTTTACATACAAAACTGTCACGAACATCTTTGTGCAAGAATTATTTCCTAGAATAAATCCCCAGGGGTGTGATGACTGGGTGAAAATTTATGAGCATTTTTATGGCTCTTAATAGATTTCGCCATATTGCTTTCCAAAGGCTAGTAACAATGAACTTGACACCAGCAATGAATGTGCTTCATTTAAAGTGATTATTTAAATCAATTATCCACCATCCATATGTGAAGGCATGTTTCAGGATCCTTGTCTGCCAGGACCTTCCATATTTGACTCATTCATTCATAAGAAAAATAAAACAAGGAGGCTACAATGAATAACAAGAGGTCTATTAGTTAAGATCCTAGAAAAGCCAGTCCATTTTTTTGCATGTAATGCTTGTTTGTCTGTATGACTTTATAGATTTGGTGATATTTATGCAAATTTCCTGAAACATAGAAACAATACATACTGCATTATCAGAATCTTTTATGAAATCATATATAGAAATAGGATTTTTTTTCTCATCCTATTTTTCAGGAACTCAATTTTTTAATACCAATCAAAATCTTTTTTCATTCTGTTTTGTTTTGTTTGTGGGATGTTGGTTAGGTAGGTTATGTTTCAAAAGCATGACTGAACTCTGAGTAGATATTAATATGTATACTTTCAAACTATGGTATTATAATAACATCCATCTTTTGTGTGTATAGATCTTTTAACTTTCAAAGCTCTTTCATGTTTTTTTCTCATTTGATCCTCACAACATTGCATGGGGCAGGTCAGGATGGCCTTATCATCTCAGTTTGACTGATGGGGAGACTGAGGTACAAGGACACTTCGCTAAGATCATTCCCTTCTCAGAGCTGCCATGCTTCCTGGCTCTTTTCGTCCAATTGTACTGTCTTTAAAAATACTCTTTCATATCTAGTACTGTGCTTTTCAATTAGCATTTAAAAAATATATGGTTATATAGAATTAGCTTTTCTTTTAAAAAGGCTCTCTTGGAATTCCCGTTGTGGCTCAGCAGGTTAAGAACCCAACTAGTATCCTTTAAGATGCGGGTTCGATCCTTGGCCTCGCTCAGTGGGTTAAGGATCCAGGATTGCCACGAGCCATGTTGTATGTAGGTCATAGAGAAGGCTTGGATCCAGCATTGCTGTGGCTGTGGCCTCTGATTTGACCCCTAGCCTGGGAACTTCCAATGTGCTGCAGGTGAGGCCCTAAAAAGACAAAAGAAAAGGATTTCTTGTAAAATGGCCTTGGCTTTTTCTGTACAAGAGTAATGGGATGAAGGGAGTTCTTTAGTTAACGTCACTGCTGAGTGGCTAGTATGTGTCAGGCACGTCTTACTGTTTTTTGTTTTTGTTTTTTCCTTTTTTGTGCATACTGTGGCACATGGAGTTTCCGGGGTCAGGGATCAAACTGGAGCCATAGTTGGGACCTATGCTGCAGCTGCCACCAGATCCTTTAACCCACTGTGCTTAAAGGGGATGGAAACTTCGTCTTTACATCACAGCAGGAACTCCATGTCTTATTGCTTTAATCCTCATCACAACACTGTGAAGAAGGTGGTGTTACCACTCACTACATTATAGGGGAGAAAACTGCAATTCACAGAAGTAAAGAATGTTTCCGATTTCATGGAGCTAGAAGGTGACAGAACTAGGACTTGAACCCAAACCCATTCGGTCTGAATCAAATGATCTTTCATCTGTTGTACACAGTTTTCCTGAAGGATCACTTTTCAAATAGTTAATAAAGCATACCATAATTTTTTTCTTATTATAAAAGCAATATATCATTATCAAATAGCATTTGGAAATGTAGAAAATTCCATTTACACAATGTCAGGCTATGCTTTTTACAATTTAAGATATTGTAAAGACTTATTTAATTAGTTGACATCCCAGAGATGAAAGCATGGAGTTTAAGCCTCTAGTCAGCTATTTTTTTTTGTCCCCTAAAAGTCTAGCTTTCTGTAAAGCTTAAAGGTTTAACTCATTAAATCCCACCTACCTGGTTTATGGACTCTCCGGTTTCCGGTCTTGTACTTATTTTATTTGTTCACTTGGGAAGAAAGCAAACACAACAAAAAGAAATCAAGCCCTGACTTGGTCCAGTAGCTAACAGAGCATCTTAAATCAACACAGCCAGTGTAACTTGTACTGATTCAAGTAATTATTTCTGTCTCTAGCATTTCACATTGTCTTTACTACCAAAACTTCCTGATACTCAGATGTGGAACAATGGGAGGCCCAGATGTTTATTGGTATAAGACTCATCTCCAGCTTATGAAAAGAAGATGCAATTTTCAGCCTTGTCTTAGACCTCCAGTGTCACACCCTTTCTTTTGACTACATTGAAGTGGTAGCAGAAAGCATTCCTCGAGACACAATGGAGCAACCCCAGAGCTGCAGTTGGTATTAGGTTACCGGTCTGCAGTTTTTTTTTTTTTTTTTTTTTCCTATCCTTCCTGTTTACAGGAAAGTTGGGACAAGGTCAGGGAAAGTGCGGAATTGCTATCAGCTCAGCTGAGGCCACACCTGAATGAAAAGTTTGGTGCTGAAACAAGATCAAACTTGAGTGTTACTTGGAATTGAAGACAGCAAATGTCACTGTAGAAATGAGACTGCTTCATAGCGTTGTTTGAAAGGGGACCAAAGCCCAACCTGAGCAATTAATTTCAGTTCGGCTGACATTACTTGTGGGCCTGGTCCCTGCAGCTCTTTGTGCCGCACAGTCCAGGGTGTGCCTGCCGAGCCTGGCCTTGCCACAGCTGAACTGCACACACACACTCATAGAATACTGCTTGTTATCACCCTGATTCTGATCTGAAACAGGTCCACTCCGGTTCTAGGAAACAAATTCCATATAGCAACAGCTTCAGAGAGCGTAATTAACCTATATCCTGTTCTGTCCCCTGACCCTTGTGATATACAGATTTTTAACATTTTGCTCATATTCTAGCTGCTGGCGTGCTGACTCGTTTAATGAAATTCATATCTGGTCTAAGGAGCTGTCATTAGATGAAAATTATTACTGAGCCTGCAAGCAACTCTCAGATGATTTTGAGAAGCTCCAGAATTAATTACGTTTGGAGACAGTGCCAGCTACATTGGGTCAATCTGTTTCTTCTCATTTCAATTAAATTGAATTTAGCAAACATTCATTGCATTCCTACTGTGTGCCAAGCACTGTGGTTACAGAAATGAATGGGACGCGGTTTGTGCCCTAAGGAGTTCTTGATCTAGCAAATTTTGTAGTCTCTCATTCTCCCTCGCCTCTTTTGCAGACATATTCTATTACCCCCATCCACTGCTTTTGCATTTGGGGTGGGGTTGTGAGGATGGTGCTGTTTCTCTTCTTTACATCACATGTGCGAGCATTTTCTTCTTTCTGCAGTGGACAAACTCTCCCAGGTCCTGTTCCTAACTCTGCTATAGTCTTCCTGGTTCGAGGGCTACAGTAGCTTTGGAAGGATGAGCCTGTGCATCTGGATTGAAAAATGAGGCCAATTGTTATTATCAGAGAAGCGGAGCCAAAAGCTTGGTGAACTGTGGATTTGTCCGGGGGAAAAAAAATCATTATGGTTGTGTTTTTCTGAGTTATGGGAAGAAAAGCGGCTGTGATTTGAATTCCCCTCAAGCACTTGTAGGAAAAGGAGAAATATGCAGAAGACGCTTGTCTCTTCATTCCTGTCTCTCATTTAGAAGATTCCCCAAGTCATCACAGACCATTTGCTGGCCTGGCTAAAGATGGCTATTTAGAAGTTTTAATTGAAAACTTGGCTTGGATTTTTCAGTTTAGATCTACAGATGAGAATCTACATTTTGAGGCACGATTCCAAATGAACAATTTTCCTTGAAAACAGACATATTTTTCAGCCTCATATGACTAATGGCACATGAAGGGAGTCTAGTAATCACATAATTAGTTCCCCATTACTAAGAAATCATTTTTGGAGTCCATGAGATGTGGTTTGCAATAACTTCAGTGGTTCTGCACCAACAACCTAAACTTTGGAGACCCAGATTTGAAGACAAAGGGCCCAATTTTCAGTGATAGAGCTGTGGGGGAATTCTTCTAACTGGGGGACAAATCTTGGTTTAAACTCATTTTCTTTGTATTTTGTTTAGAATCCAACCCTTGGATCAGATTCAGGAAAAAAACTTGCTAGAGGATTTGTAAACTTTTCACAGATCTTAGGCCCTTCTCAAGTTCATATGCTTGTCTAGATTCCATGCTGAATTTGAGAATTTGATGGATCATATGTTATTTGTAAAGTTTTCTCAGCTTGTTATACTATAAACCATGATTTCAAAAAGACTGGGCTACTTTTTTTTTTTCTTTTTAATAAGCTAAAGGGAAGTAACTGTGAGCAGTATTTGTACATTTGAAAATAATTCCTGGGATGTTTGGGATTTTGATAAGAGAAACTCAAGTGATTCTACATAAAAAAATAAACTGAAGAGGATTTTTCCCACCTAGTGTTAACCTTTACAAGATTAGATACAAGCTGATAACCACTGAATCTGAGTGATGGATGTTTGAGTTTCTAATCTCTAATTTATGTTTGTTTTTTTTTTCCTTTTTCGGCTGCACCCATGGTATATGGAAGTTCTCAGGTCAGGAATCAAATCTGAGCAATGCCGGTTCCTTAACCCAGTGCATGGTGCTGGGAATTGAACCTGCAACACCACAGAGATAGGCTGGATCATTAACTCACTGCACCACAGTAAGAACTCCTCTAATTTATGGATTTTTGTTTTTGTTTTTGTTTTTTCGCTTTTTTTTGTCTTTTCAGGGCTGCATCCTCGGCATATGGAGGTTCCCAGGCTAGGGGTCCAACAGAGCTGTAGCCACTGGCCTACACCACAGCCATAGCAACGCTGGATCCTTAATGCACTGAACAAGGCCAGGAATTGAATCTGCCACCTCATGGTTCTTAGTCAGATTCATTTCTGCTGCGCCACGATGGGAACTCCTAATTTGTTTTAAATTTTCAATAATAAAAAGTTAAATATAAATTTTAAAGACAAAAAGAGGCCAATAAGAAAAATTACAAGGAAATTAAAAAGAGAGGAGGAGGAAAGAGAGCAGACAAGAGAGAGAATTACCGATCTTTTGCAATGATGTGATAAAATTACCACATCTCTGGAGCCACTAATTATTGTCAGTAATAAATAAAAATAATTAATACTAACAGTCCCTTATAGAATATTTAACATATACTTGGACCTTAAGAATATTATCCCATCTAACCTCTACAACTACCTTTGATATACTTACTTGTAAATAATACAAAATATTTATATGTTTAAAAATGTTAAGTACCGAGGCTTAAAGAATTTATGCAACTTGCTCTGAATCATATGTTAATAAAAGGCATATTATTTATAATATAACCAGCAGGATATACTCTACGACAATAGTTTTCACTAATTATATTATGGTAGTAATAGTAGTATTGCTATTGTTATTCCAAGGCTATTGTATAGTTATACTGATGTATTTGAAAACTGGAATTTCAATGTGAATAAAAAGAGAGAAATATGTAAGATCAATGTGGACCTTAAGCATGGGGCTATTTGATAATTGCCTCCTAAAGAATGAAGAAGCTTGGGTGGGAAAGAATTCATTTAGCTTTATGAAGGTATATATCTGTAAAACTTTCCACCAAAGTGCAGCAGAAACACTTTGGAGCCAGACTGATCTCACTTTTTTTTGGTTGTATCATTGTATGCAGAAGTTCCCAGGGCCAGGGATCGAAACTGTGGCACAGCAGAGACCTGAGCCACATTGGTGACAGTGCTGGATCCTTAACCCTCTGAGCCACCAGGGAATTCCTTGATCTCGCCTTGAATCTTGCCTTGGTAGCTTATGGCTGTGGGACCTCAGGTGGGACTGAGCATCTCTGGGCCCTGGTTTCCTCATCTAATAAACAGAGGACATGGTATGTATTCAGTAGAGCATAGCTATTGTCATCTCTTGCCTGCTTTCTTCAGGTCTGGCTCTGTTTGAGTAATTGTCCACACTGTTCCAGCTTTTCATGGCAGAAGAGTCATACTGGATGGACTTCAGTATAATTTTTAGCAATAAGAAGAGGCTTAAAAACTGACCTTATGTTAACAGAATATGGAGTCTAAGTCTACTTGAAATTTACTGCATCAGCCTGACTTTTGAACTTTTTTTTTTTTAACCACACACACAGGGATATTTTTATAATTGTTTGTCAGACAACAGTGAATCATCTCATTGCTACTGAGTCATCGCTCCAGGACTGGAAGAAGGATGAGTAAGGGCTCATCAGGACTGATTCCAGCATTCCTCAGAAGTCTGGAAGTTCTTTGGATTGACTTGATTATTTTCCTATTCTTCCTCTGAGCCAGGGATAATTTTAGGAACATAATGGCAGTCAGGCTTACCTACTCAGAAGCTCAGTGTGCTTAGACTTACTGTTCTGATGGGTAAAAAAATTTAAAAAATTGGTGAAGTCAGTGAAAAGCCAGACTAGCCAAAGTTGGTTGAAATAACTAATTTAAAATAATAACTCAGTAACCCCTATAGACCTGACCAAGCATAGTAAAATTAACTTAATATTCTTTTTTTTCCTCTTTTTTCTTTTTAGGGCTGCATCAGTAGCATATGGAAGTTCACAGCCTAGGGGTCGAATAGGAGCTGCAGCTGCCCACCTACACCACTGCCACAGCAACACTGGATCCAAGCTGCCTCCTTGTAGCTTATGGCAATGCTGGATCCTTAACCCATTGAGTGAGGGCAGGGATTGAACCTGCATGCTCATAGACGCTAGTCAGGTTCTTAACCTGCTGATCCACAATGGGAACTCTGAACTTAATGTTCTTAAAAGTGTTATACCGTATGCTGTATTGATAAGAACAAGAAACAGAAGGGCATCTGAAAGACAGAGGATGAAAGTTTCTAAGTGCACCTTGCATGCATCCACAGCATCATGAATCTCTTGACTTTTCCTCCTCCAGCGCTATCCTCTCCTACCTCATCCTAATCAGGACTGTGTTATTTGACCATGAGCTCTTAAATATCTAACTATGCCAGGGTTTTCCTCAAAGTCATCCATAGAAGTATAGAAGTACTGCTATGAAACAAAAATTTTCACGTACTTTGTTGGACAGGCTTTCTTCCCGTATAGGGAAGGCAATACATTTCCAGGTGCTGCAGTTAATTTCAGCTCCCAGAGTTGGTTTACCATACTGTGGACATGGCTGACCTAGTAATTAATTAAGTTTGGGATGTCCCAGGTAAAGAAGCTGGTGAAAGGATTATTTCATTTAAAACATTTTTTTCCCTATAGGAAGCCTTCATATTCTAAGTCATTATGTTATAAAATAACTGCTTATGTATACCTTCACTGTTAGACATTGACAGGGTAGGGAAGAGACAAAACATTATCAAAGAAAAGCAAATGTTGCCTTTTAAATATTATTCAGTAATTTTAAAAATTTAATTTTTCTGAAAATAGAGACCCTAGCTAGTTTGCAGAAACCATTCTAGTTTGTAAATCAACTACCTAATATGTTTTGTGTTTAATTTTTTCCTTGATCAAATTCCCTTTAATATCACTAGGAGTTATGTCTGAATAATTACTTTAGAATTGGGCCCAACATAGATTTCTGAATTGGCAAATTCTAGCTATGAGGTGAGTAGTTTCAGTGTGTGTCAACTGGGGGAGGGAGAAGTGAAACCTTGAAACTTCTGGAATGTACATATATTTTATTTCTGTCCTCCATTTGGTGGGATTTCCATAGGATACAAGGGAACTACCTTGTGGAGGCTGCGCATTGTTATATGGAAAAGTGACTTTGGCATGTGAAAAGTCCTGAGAATTATCCTGAAAACCTATTTTCAGAAAAAAACAACCCTTTAGTCAGCTGCCCTTCCGATACAGGTGGTCTCCCAGGCAGACTTTTCTGTGAACAAGTGGAGAAGTGGAGGAATCTGACTGTTCCATTAGCGAATAAGCTGCTTTTGGGGAAAAATGCAAACTGGATTAAGGCTGGATTTTCTCAGAAAGAGGATAGGATCTAAGACCTGGAGATTGGTATTTGGTTTTGACGTTCACAATACCCTTTTAGTGTTTGGTCCAATAGATGACAGTAGGTCTGGAAAGGAAGCCTAGCAAACTCTTGCCCCCTAGAGAGGAGGGCCCAGACCTAGTACCATGGGAGCCTGGATGGCCTTGAGGGTTGAGGGTTGGGCAGGGCTGGACCAGGGCAAAGTTGTGAGGAAGAGAAAGCTTGATTTTTCAGATGCTCTACCTCCCTGACGCCAAGCATCTAGTAATGTGGGGGTTCCACAACTGTCATTTCCAACCTGAGCCTAGATTGCTTGGTTGCGATCAAGATTTCAAAAGAAATGAGAAAACAGTAAAACAACAACAACCGTTGTCTGTATTTGTGATTATAAATATAGTATACATTAATTGCAGGAAATTTGGAATATTCAGTAAGGAGTAAAGACAATGAGTTATTCTCTATCCATCATTCAGAGATAAATGACTTATATCCATTACTCAGAGATAAATGACTTGTAAGTTATTCTGGTTATTGTGTTTCTATTACATGTCACACACATTTTGAGTAGGAGTGAGGATATCAGTTGACACTTAGGATTATTTTCTACTCTTCTCCGCATCAAGATTTATTCTACATCTCATTCCTTTAAGATCTTGTTGAATGCTAGAGGTGTAGTCAGTTCTATTGTAATGTGATCCATATGCACTCCTGAGAATATCATGCTATGCATAATTGCACAATAAAAACTATAAGACTTATGGGAAAAAGGGATTAAAGGAACAATTCAGAAGTGTTGTCAGTCCATCAAAAAATGGGCAGAATGTCTAAACAGACAACTCTCCAAAGAAGACATACAGATGGCCAAAAACCACATGAAAAGATATTCAACATTACAAATTATTAGAGAAACACATATCAAAACTTCTATGAGGTACCCCCTTACACCAGCAAGAATGGCCATCCTTAAAAATTCTACAAAAAATAAATGCTGGAGAGGGTGTTGGAGAAAAGGGAACCCTATTATACTGTTGGTGGGAATATAAATTGGTGCAACCACTGTGGAAAACAGTATGGAGATTCCTCAGAAAACTCAGAATTACCATTTGATCCAGCATTCCTAGTCCTGGGCATCTTATCCAGAGAAAACCATGACTTGAAAAGATAACATGCACCACAATGTTCATTGCAGCACTATTATACAATAACCAAGACATAGAAACAACCTAAATGTCCATCGACAGAGGAGTGGATAAAGAAGATGTGGTATATACAGACAATGGAATATTACTCAGCAATAAAACAATGAAATAATGGCATTTGCAGCAACATGGATATGCCTAGAAATTATCATGCTAAGTAAAGTTAGTGAGACACCGATGTCATATGCAAACATATGTGGAATCTGAAAAAAGGACAGAATGAACTTCTTTGCAGAACAGATATTCAACAGACTTTGAAAAACTTATGGTTTCCAAAGGAGACAGGTTGGGGGGTGGGGAAGATGGGTTGGGGATTTGGGATGGAAAATGCTATAAAATTGGGTTTTGATGATTGTTGTACTATTACAATTGTAATAAAATTCATGGAGTTAAAAAAATAGTGTTAACTTATACAACCCAACAGCAAAAAAACCAACCAATCAATGGAAAAATGGGCAAAAGACCTGAATAGACATTTCTCCAAAGAAGATATACACATGGCCAACAAACACATGAAAAAATGCTCAACATCGCTGATTATAAGAGAAATGCAAATCAAAACAGCCATGAGATATCACCTCACACCAGTCAGAATGGCCATCATTAATAAGTCCACAAATAACAAGTGTTGGAGGGGCTGTGGAGAAAAGGGAACCCTCCTGCACTGTTGGTGGGAATGTAAACTGGTACAGCCACTATGGAGAACAGTCTGGAGATACCTTAGAAATCTATACATAGAACTTCCATATGACCCCACAATCCCACTCTTGGGCATCTATCCGGACAAAACTCTACTTAAAAGAGACACGTGCACCTGCATGTTCATTGCAGCACTATTCACAATAGCCAAGACATGGAAACAACCCAAATGTCCATCAACAGATGATTGGATTCGGAAGAAGTGGTATATATACACAATGGAATACTACTCAGCCATAAAAAAGAATGACATCATGCCATTTGCAGCAACATGGATGGAACTAGAGACTCTCATACTGAGTGAAATGAGCCAGAAAGACAAAGACAAATACCATATGATATCACTTATAACTGGAATCTAATATCCAGCACAAATGAGCATCTCCTTAGAAAAGAAAATCATGGACTTGGAGAAGAGACTTGTGGCTGCCTGATGGGAGAGAGAGGGAGTGGGAGGGATCGGGAGCTTGGGCTTATCAGACACAACTTAGAATAGATTTACAAGGAGATCCTGCTGAGTAGCATTGAGAACTTTGTCTAGATACTCATGTTGCAACAGAAGAAAGGGTGGGGGAAAAAATGTAATTGTAATGTATACATGTAAGGATAACCTGACCCCCTTGCTGTACAGTGGGAAAAAAAAAAAATAGTGTTGTCAGTAAGGAGTTCCAATTGTGTCTCAGCAAATTAAGAACCCAACTAGTATGCATGAGGATGTGGGTTTGATCCATGGCTTTACTCAGAGGGTTAAGAATCCAGAGTTGCCACAAGCTGAGGCATGGGTCATGGACTCAGCTCAGATCTGGCATTGCTGTGGCTGTGGCGTAGGCCTGCAGATGCAGCTCTAGCCTGGGAACTTCCATATGCCGCAGGTGTGGCCCTAAAAAGATAAAAAGATTAAAAAAAAATTTAAGGAGTTCCTCTTGTAGCAGAAACAAATCTGACCAGCATCCAGGAGGACGCAGGTTTGATCCCGGGCCTTGCTCAGTGGGTTAAGGATCCAGCCTTGCTGTGAGCTGTGGTGTAGGTTGCAAATGCTGCTTGGATCCCTCATTGCTGTGGCTGTGGTGTAGGCTAGAAATTCTTAAGTAGTTTCTCATTTACTTGCAGCTTCACTGGGTAGCTGAAAGCTTTGAAAATCTTAATATTTGATGCAACTAAACCAGCCACTACTATCATTAAAAAAACCACTGTCACAGGGTTTGGTGATTTCTCTTTGAGGTCTTCAAGTATCTATGCTGATTTCCTTTGTGTGTATACCAATTGGCTTTTGATTCAAGACTCTTAGACAGGTTTGGGCTGTTGAATGTGTGTTTGTATAGGAAAGTCAACGAGTGTAAAAACAGAAGACATAACCTCATAGAATAACACATGTGATGAATTCAGGTAGTTGGAAGTTCGAGTTGTGTGTGTAGTTCTACCCTTGTTGGTTCAGCTTGAACACAGCAGTTTTCTGCAGAAAACTGTTTCTTGCAGAAAAAATTGTGCAAAAGCAAATGTGAAATCTCTTATGCTCAAGCTTTTCCTTAACACATCAATGGTATTAGAATAAATTAGTGTCGTTAAAACAAATATTATAGCAAAATTACCTGTGGTCTGACAAACACACACATAGCAAGGCACGAACAGGTGGCAGAGATCCATGAAATTCTATGCACAGATTTGAAATCTATAAAGCTCTGAGAACGAAAAGATTTGTTTGTTTCTGTAGCTCAGTTTAGGTAAAACTAGATCTGACTTAGCTTCATGTGTCACCTGGCTTAAATGGATGCGAGGTTCTTTATTTCACTTAGCATAAATACTTATACATTTTGCTGCAGAAATATTTTTGCCTCTGATATTTAGATGCTATCTCAGATCCTTCTGGAGATTTAAATAATATGTGGAATAAGCAGCCTTTTAATATCCCCCAAATTCTATGTTTGAAACATATATGGACCCAAGGGTTTTCTGATAAAAAGAATGTGGATCTGCAAGGGCCAAACCTGTGTGACTCATTTTAGGCGACACACTTCCATTTTGACAGGAAACTTCAGGGATGTAACATTGAGGAATGACCCATACCAGCAGGCTGGTGGGGAGATGGTGAGACTGACCCCTTCTTCTGTCTTTGCTCTAGGACTTGTCCTGCTCCTCGTCCTTCTTCTTCCACTCCAACCGTTCTTTCTTAGCTTTCCCTAAGTGCTTCTCTTCCCCTGTCCTCCTCACGTTTCCAAAGATGTGGTCCACAGTCAGTCTGCATCAGAATCATGTAGCAAAATGCAGACTCTCAGGCCTCAGGTCAGACTTTCTAAATTAGAAACTCATAGGTTGGGGCCCTGTATTTTTAACAATTTCCCCCATGATACAGATGCACTTTTAAGTTTGGACTCAGCTACCTGAAATAATAGTATTTCTCAATATCCGTTCCTATGTTCACCTCGCTTGTGTCTCACTCAGTCAACAGCCACACATATGCTGACAACTTTATGTCGCATGTCAGCACATCATGTCTTTATGTCTTTATTACTACTTCTGCGCATCAGACTCCAATAAGCAACTGCTAACTCGGATGTCCCAGGGGCATTGCAAATCAGCGTATCTAGAACTAGACTCATCTCCTTACATTTCAGTGAATGGAGCCACAATGATCTCTTTCCCCACCCGCACTCGCAGCTCATCTCTGTCCTCTCACTCTCATCTTCCACATCTTATCTTCGCCTTCACTTTAGTCCTTTCCTCTTTTCTCCTTCCTCTAACCTAGGCCACCATCGATTCTTGTTTATGCTATTGCAGCAGCATGATCTTTCCCTTCCAGACCGTTCCTGCCCATTCGGTTCTCCATAGTAGAGCCCAATAGAGCTTTCTAAGATGCAAACGGAACATGTCACTCCCAACTTAAACACACAGAAGAGCATCTCATTATCACTCACTAGAACCCAAACCCTTTATCAAGGTCTGTGAGGCCCTGCAAGGCCCCTCAGCTTTCTCTCTATGGCTCCTGAGATACCCTCTCCCCCCATTTTATTTAAGTCTCTCTGCCACATGCTCCCAGGGTACCTCCTCCCAGAGCACACCTCATGCTGTCTGTAATTGCTTGCTTAATTATCCATTTCCTCCATCATCAGCCTCTAAGCTCTATGATAGCAGGACCCTGACTGTCTTGCTTATTATCCCATGGAAAGCACTGAAGAACAAATGAATAAATGAGTTATTTTGGTGTGTGGTTGTGAGGGCAGGGGTGGGGACTTTTATGCTTCTCAAGCAATACCAGTGAGGATGGCTGGCCAATTCAATTTAGTTCAAGACAACTCAATTTAGCAAACAGTTATTATTGAGTATTTATTATGCTCTATTGGACATGTCACAGAGTAAGAGAAGACAAGGCCTCTGCCCTCAAAGACCACTGCCCTAACCTAACCTGTCACTAGCTGGCATCCTGCTGTTCGTGGACAGATGGCTCAGAATCACAATGCCACTGATGCCCTGACTTCAGGAACTGCCTGATGCCTCTACTCTTCCCTTGCTCCGTGCCTGCTCCCACTTCAGGTGTTTGCCCAAACTATGCTTGGATTTGCCACATTCATTAGCATGAGAAAAGAACCGTGTAATGCTAAGTTCTCTAAAGGAATTCTAACCCCCTACTGCTATATGCCCTTGGCCTTGGAGAAGCAAACTGTCTCCACAGAAGGTTCCATTTTAGAGAAGTTACAGCAAAAGCAGTTGTTAGGCAGAAATCTCAATTCCACCATTTAAGAGCCATTTGACCTTGGCCAAATCTTCATATATAAATTTTCATACATAAATAGAGATAATAGTCACCTCACAGGTTTTTGTGATTATTAATGCTATTAACAAAAAACAATAATGTCTAAGATTGATAGAGTGCTGACAACAGTCTTGGCATTGTCCTAAAGGCTTACCCTATTTAATTTTTGCAACAATCCTAAGCGGTATATACTAACATATTCATGTTACAGGTGAGGATGGTGAGGCTTAAGTACCTTTCCTGTGCTAATAGTGAGCAAGTGGAAGGGCTAGAATTTCATCCAGGCAGCCTGGCTCCAGAGTTCATGCCCTCACTCACTACGCTCTCTCCTTGGGGTTGAGGTTAATTGAAGATATGGATAAAATTTCTATTCTCTTACTGGGGGAAAAGATAGCAAAACATTTTAAAAGGGATTTATTTAGTTTATCTTTATTTCTCTTGTTTTCTAGGGCCTAGAGAGACTCTATAAAAAACAAATTTTCTTAGTCAATGGAATAAATAGGTACTATTTAAAAAAAAAAACAAAAACCAGGCCATCCTTCATGCTATTTTTAACTTTAGATTTTTCTCCCTGCTTCCCTGATGTATTAACTGTTATATGTAGTTGGACCACATGTGGCTTGGACTCACAGATGTCCAGCTCTTTTGACAGTTGGATGGAGTTAACTGGGCACATTGGGGAGGGGTGGGGTTGGGGCAAACATACATTCTTCAGTTGCTTGTTAAAGGAGCTAGCTAGTTTAGCAGTCAAGGTAATTCTTAAGACTAGTGGCTGCCTTCAATCCAAAATGTTGCTCTATTTGATATATTATTATTTTGATTACATGGTATAACTGAAATAAGTTTACATCGTGATTAGAGTTTTTGTCTGAGTGCTTGCAGTCAGTGACTACATAGGAACACAATAGTGTACAGTGTGGTCAAAAAGGACTTACACTGTTTTCTTTTTTTAAAAAATTGTTTTATTCACTCACAAACACACAGCATCTATTTTCTAATAATATCTAGATGCTAAGGATTTTAGGATGCAGAATGTATATTACTGATCTCATGTCACTGATATCTATTATCCTAAGTTTCTATAGCCTTACTTCTGTGGGCTTTGAGGTTTTTTGTACAACTATAGGGCTCCACTGTGATGAGACACATTTACGAGAGAGAAATATTTGGGCGAAAGGTCCATCTGTAGCATATGTTTGATCTCACTGGAGGTCAAATAATCAAATTTTCTTAGTAACACCTGGCTCAAGATAACTGAGGCCATCTACCTACATATTCATGACGTATTCTTTCAAGGAAAGATGGAGTGTTGTGGCAGAAATATAAGTAAATATGTTATAAGTTTATAAATATATATATTTACATATTGATACACATTAAAACCTAGATTAAAATATTGATTTATTGTAATAAATAAGTCTATCAACAAAACATAACTTTTGTGAAAAAGCCGCAACATTTAAACTATTCCTATTTAACTGTCAGTCCATTTGAGGACAGAGTCTGTAGTATAGACATAAGTCCTTAAAAATGCATGTGATGGAGTTCCCTGATGGCACAGTGGATTTAAGGATCTGGTGTTGTCACTGCTGTGGCTCTGGTCACTGCTGTGGCACGGGTTCAATCCACGGCCTAGGAACTTCTGCATGCTGTGGATGCGGCCAAAAAATAAATTAAAAAAAAAAAAGAAACATTAAAAAAAAAAAGTGTGTGTGAAAACACATGTATATTACATTAGTAAGATTACAAATCTAGTGAGATTAGACACTACCGTTTAGAAAAACTGACATTAAAGGAACATAGGCAATCTGAACATGGGTAGAAATGTCTCTTAAGAGCTGTTATAGGCTGATTATATTCCCCCCCCAAATTCATGTGTTTAAGTCATATCCCCCAGGACCTCAGAACGTGACTGTATTTGGACGTACGGTCTTTGAAAATGTAATTAAGTAAGGTCATTAGGGTAGGCTCCACACCAGTATGCCTAGTGTCCTCATAAGGATAGGAGTTTATAGTACAGACAGGTACAGGGAAAGACCATGTGAAGACAATGGGAGGAGGCCATCCATAAGCCAAGAAGAAACCAACCCTTGATCTCAGACTTCTAGCCTCCAGAATTGTGAGAAAATAAATTTCTTTTCTTTTTTTTTTAATTTTTATTTTTTTTTTATTTTCCCACTATACAGCAAGGGGGTCAGGTTATCCTTACATGTATACATTACAATTACATTTTTTCCCCCACCCTTTCTTCTGTTGCAACATGAGTATCTAGACAAAGTTCTCAATGCTACTCAGCAGGATCTCCTTGTAAATCTATTCTAAGTTGTGTCTGATAAGCCCAAGCTCCCGATCCCTCCCACTCCCTCCCCCTCCCATCAGGCAGCCACAAGTCTCTTCTCCAAGTCCATGATCCTCTTTTCTGAGGAGACGTTCATTTGTGCTGGATATTAGATTCCAGTTATAAGTGATATCATATGGTATTTGTCTTTGTCTTTCTGGCTCATTTCACTCAGTATGAGAGTCTCTAGTTCCATCCATGTTGCTGCAAATGGCATGATGTCATTCTTTTTTATGGCTGAGTAGTATTCCATTGTGTATATATACCACTTCTTCCGAATCCAATCATCTGTTGATGGACATTTGGGTTGTTTCCATATCCTGGCTATTGTGAATAGTGCTGCAATGAACATGGCGGGGAACGTGTCTCTTTTATGTAGAGTTTTGTCCGGATAGATGCCCAAGAGTGGGATTGCGGGGTCATATGGAAGTTCTATGTATAGATTTCTAAGGTATCTCCAGACTGTTCTCCATAGTGGCTGTACCAGTTTACATTCCCACCAACAGTGCAGGAGGGTTCCCTTTTCTCCACAGCCCCTCCAACGCTTGTTATTTGTGGATTTATTAATGATGACCATTCTGACTGGTGTGAGGTGATATCTCATGGTAGTTTTGATTTGCATTTCTCTTATAATCAGCGATGTTGAGCATTTTTTCATGTGTTTGTTGGCCATGTGTATATCTTCTTTGGAGAAATGTCTATTCAGATCTTTTGCCCATTTTTCCATTGATTGATTGGCTTTTTTGTTGCTGGGTTGTATAAGCTGTTTATATATTCTAGAGATTAAGCCCTTGTCGGTTGCATCATTTTAAACTATTTTCTCCCATTCTGTAAGTTGTCTTTTTGTTTTCTTTTGGGTTTCCTTTGCTGTGCAAAAGCTTTTCAGTTTGATGAGGTCCCACAGGTTTATTTTTGCTCTTATTTCTATTGCTTTGGGAGACTGACCTGAGAAAATATTCATGATGTTGATGTCAGAGAGTGTTTTGCCTATGTTTTCTTCTAGGAGTTTGATGGTGTCCTGTCGTATATTTAAGTCTTTCAGCCATTTTGAGTTTATTTTTGTGCATGGTGTGAGGGTGTGTTCTAGTTTCATTGCTTTGCATGCAGCTGTCCTGGTTTCCCAGCAATGCTTGCTGAATAGACTTTCTTTTTCCCATTTGATGTTCTTGCCTCCCTTGTCAAAGATTAATTGACCATAGGTGTCAGGGTTTATTTCCAGATTCTCTATTCTGTTCCATTGGTCTGTCTGTCTGTTTTGATACCAGTACCACACTGTTTTGATGACTGTGGCTTTGTAGTATTTCTTGAAGTCTGGGAGAGTTATGCCTCCTGCTTGGTTTTTGTTTCTCAGGATTGCTTTGGCGATTCTGGGTCTTTTGTTGTTCCATATAAATGTTTGGATTGTTTGTTCTAGTTCTGTGAAAAATATCATGGGTAATTTGATAGGGATTGCATTGAATCTGTAGATTGCTTTGGGTAGTATGGCCATTTTTACAATATTGATTTTTCCAATCCAGGAGCATGGAATATCTTTCCATTTCTTTACATCTTCTTTGATTTCTTTGATTAAAATTTTATAGTTCTCAGCATATAAGTCCTTTACCTCCTTGGTCAGGTGTATTCCGAGGTATTTGATTTTGTGAGGTGCATAAATTTCTATTTTTTAAGCTACTCTGTCTGTGATAGTTTGCAATGAGCATGCCAGCAAATGAATACACATTTTTACCACTTCCCACACCTTGACTCTCTTGCTTTTGTGTTTTGAAAACACGAGCATGGTTTCAACTTCTTGTACTTGATTTGGCTCTGAATATGACATGACTCAGAATAGCTTACGAGTCACAAGAGTCTCATTTCTGTATTTCAGTGTTAGCTGAGACAGGTTTAATATTGAGAGACCTTGTATATATCTTCAAATTTATTCTTGAATGGGAATGAACAAAGGATGCTTATTATATTTGTTTTTTTTACTAAAAATATTTTTGTGTTGGAGTAATGTTGATATACAATATTATGTATGTTACAAGTATACAATATAGTGATTCACAGTTTTTAAGGTTATACTCCATTTATAGTTATTATAAAATATTGGCTATATTATTCATGTTGTACGACATATCCTTGTAGCTTATTTATTTTATACATGGTAGTTTATACCTCTTAATCCCCTACTCCTATATTGCCCCTCTCCCCATCCTTCTCCCCACTGGTAACCACTAGTTTGTTCTCTATATCTCTGAGTCTGCTTCTTGTTCATTATATTTGTTTGTTGTATTTTTTCGATTCCACGTAAATGATATCCTACAGTATTTGTCTTTCTCTATTTGATTTATTTCACTTAGCATAATGCCATCCAAGTCCATTCATGTTGCCACAAATGGCAAAATCTCTTTCTTTTTATGGCTGAGTAGTATTCCATTGTATATATGTATACACCTATCATCATATATATCTCACATCTTCTTTATCCATTCATCTATCGATGGACCCTTAGGTTTCTTCCATGTCTTGACAATTACAAGTAATGTTGCTATGAACATTGGGACACATGTATCTTTCTTGAATTGCTGGGTTTTTTTCAGATATATGTCCAGGATGTGAATCTCTGGGTCATATGGCAGTTCTATTTTTAGATTTTTTAAGAACCTTCACACTGTTTTCCACAGTCGCTGCACCAATTTACACTGCTACCAACAGTGAATGAGGAGTCCAAAGGATGCTTATATTTGTGTAGATGGCAAGCAATCAGAGAGCACAGTAAATCCAAATCACCTTGCTTGGTTGAACCAAGGGGCTGAACTGAAGTAGAGGAAAATTCAAAAGAGATAAATGTTAAGTGCTTGAACTTGGATTTTATTTAATTTTTAACTATTACTATTATTATTATTTATCTTTTTAGGGCCACACCATGGCATATGGAGGTTCCCAAGCTAGGGGTCGAATTGGAGCTGTAGCTGCTAGCCTACACCATAGCCATAGCAACTCGAGATCCGAGCTGCATCTGTGACCTACACCACAGCTCACAGCAATGCTGGATCCTTAACCCACTGAGTGAGGCCAGGGATCGAACCTGTGTCCTCATGGATACTAGTCAGATTTGTTTCCCTGAGCCACAGTAAGAACTCCTTGAACTTGGATTTTAAAATATCGATTGCACGAGTACAAGGGAGGGGGGGAATTGTTAAACAGTAGCGTGTATTGAAAGCTCATTATAAGTCAACTGAATGATAAGAATGCCCCTATAAGCACAATCCAGTGTGCTTATAAGCCATCATTTATGGGATTCACATTTTCAGGGTGCCTGGTAAGAAAACAGCTGCCCCAGGAAGTAGTGAGTTTCCCTTGCTGAAGGCGTCCAAGCAATGACTGAGAAGACACCCTGGTAGCTGAAGTTAGACTCACACTAATTGTTGCCTGAGGAGTTAAAGACCACATGCCCCCACATAATTTTTGCTGTTGCTATCTTTTAAATGTTAGTGCTGAGGAAGACTTGGGAAGGAAATAGAGATTACCCTGAAAGCCAGTGACACCAATATTAATTTGCTTTTATCCTCATTTATTTACATTTTCCCTTGAGAGAAATCACTAATTTATGGGGCTTTAGAAACAGTGGTCTTTGGCTTATTGAGAGTCTTTCTAATTTGACAACTCCAGATATTGATTGAATTTTATTGATTCTGAAGTTAGTGTCTAAAATGGTGATAGGTTGATTTTGGCTTTATCTCTAACCGCTGTTGCTTTTAGGGTAACGAGAAAGAGATTGGTTTATAAAATGTGTGTTTACCTGTGTGGACTAGTGAAATCTTATGCTGGGAAAAGTCCCCAATTTAATAAGCTTTAAACAAAAAATTCTACCTTAGGTGCTAATTAGAATCTAAATTCAGGTGTTAACCTCTTTGACTGAAAGTGCATGTTGAGTAATTGCAGGAAAGGGGCCAATTTCAGGCACAGCAGTAATTACTGAATTAGTAGAAAAGTTCAAGTAGGGCTTCAGATTTCAGATCATTACTGAGCTTTCTGAGGAACAGCTAATCCTGGAGTGGTTGGGCTTCTCACACCTGTGTGTGCATGCTTGTGTATGTGTGTGTGTGTGTGTGTGTGTGTGTGTGTAAGTGAGTGTAAAGGGAGCCCACTTAAATTTCAAAGAAATAACCTTACAAATGACCACAGAATTAGATACTAATATTTCTTAATATTTAAAAATATAATTTTAAAGGCTTCTGAATAAGTTTTAATGCTTTCCCTTTTTTTTTACTTCAAATGTAGGGATAAAAAGCAGAATCCATTTCATTTGGTAAAACAGCTTCATTCTTAAAATTTAGTTTCTTGCATTATTTACTTCCTACTGTCCTGGGAATTAGCCTTTAATATGTCAGGGAGTCACCACCACTGGTACACCCTCTACATTCGGTGCCTCATTGAATTTAGTTGTTGGTGAGGGGTGATGAAATTCTTGAGCCAACTGCCGTGACACTCTCAATGACACAGATGAGGAAAACACAGGAGTAACTGTAGCTGCTTTGTTTGTTGTTACATGGTGTGCTGTTCAATCATGATGCTGATGAACATCACAACAAAATCTAATGGCCCTAAGAAGAAATAGATCCAACCAGACAAAAACCAGTCTGGATCTTCAGGGCATAGCATAGCTTATGTTCTCCTTCATTAGGGAGACGGGTTCTTCACCTCTGAGTGTAATTTCAAGTGTTAGCTCCGATTTATAAAGTGCTAAATGGTCTGTAATCTTGTAAAGGGCTTCTTGCTAACTCCAGGAACAATGATGAATTATTAGCATCTATTCACTGACCTCAAAAGTAAAACTGGAAATTTGCAGTAACCGAGCTCCTTATGGGCATTTTTTCAAGGAGCCTTTCAAGCTGAGGGCCAAGTAGACACCACCCTTGAAGCACACATTATTTTCCAGTACATACAGTGTGTGATATAAAGAAATGTGCAAAAGGCTTGATGCCATAATGAAGAATTCACAATCAAATCAGTTAGAAACCTGTGTAAAGTAAAATAGGAAGACCAAACAGAAAAAAAATAGCTTAATACTTGAATCAGCCTAGCTATTCATCAGTGTAGAACTAGATAAACACATTATGGAACATCCATATAATGGGAAACATGTTCCCATTAAGAAGAATTAGGGAGCTCTGGTTATATTGGTATGTAAAGAGTCTCAAGAAATATTTTTTAAGAGTTTTTTTAAGATTAAAAGAAAGCAAAATGATAGATATAGAGTTAGCTTACTTTTATAATTTTGGGGGGAGAAAAGGATATCTAGAAATATGTGTCTATACTTAGATAAGCATACTTTTAAAAAGTGTCCTGCAAGAAATATGATAGTGGTTATTTTTGGGAAGATGGATTAGGGATAATTTCAGGAGGTTAGGTTACTAGTGAGTAAAAGAAGAGTTGCTTTTATGTATATATACTTTTTGCATGTTTTAATTTTTTTAACTTTTTTTTTTTGTCTTTTTGCTTTTTCTAGGGCTGCTTCCCTAGGCATATGGAGGTTCCCAGGCTAGGGGTCTAATCGGAGCTGTAGCCACTGGCCTATGCCACAGCCACAGCCACATGGGATCCAAGCCACATCTGCAACCTCCACTTCAGCTCACAGCAACACCGGATCCTTAACCCACTGAGTAAGGCCAGGGATTGATCCTGCAACCCCATGGTTACTAGTCAGATTCATTAACTACTGCTCCACGATGGGAACTCCTATTTTAACTATTTGTATAGATTCTTAACCCACTGTGCCACAGTGGAAACTTCTAGAAATCATTTTTTCCCCTTTTTTTCTGTTTTTGGCTGTCACGTGCAATGCCTTGATGTGGGATCACAATTTCCAAACCAAGGATTGAACCTGGGCCACAGTGGTGAAAGTGCTAAGTCCTAACCACTAGACCACTAGGGAACTCCTAGAAATCAATTTTTAAAAGGCATACAAGAGGCAGACCATGAATGAAAGTAAAATAAGGTGGCACATTATTCATTATCAAATGAATGCTATAGGCAGTGAACATTGTAATTTCAAGGGAGAAAGAGATCATAGATGAGCTTCTGATCATAGATGATCATGGATGATCATGGATTATTACTATAGTAATAATTCCATTTATGGAATTGTGCCAAGTCTGTATTTGGTATATTTCCATACATTGAACTTAGTGTCCTATTGATGCTCAATTTATCCCTTTTTTAGCCAGTAGAAACCTCTTCAAGTTGGCTCCTGAATCCTTTTGATACAACCTCAATAATCTTTTCTGTTTTGGCTGTGACTGAGGCATGTGGAAGTTCCCAGGCCGGAGATCCAACCAGTACCACAGCAGCAACCCAAGCCACTGCAGTGACAGTGCTGGATACTTAACCCACTAGGCTACACAGGAACTCCACAACCTCAGGAATCTTTGACAGCAGCTTTTTTTTCTAGTATGACAAGATGTTCCAGGATCACCTTATACATTTTCTACCCCAGAAGTGAAAGTGAGAATCTCCAGAGACCATTGATCCATTTTAGTGAGTACTGGTATTTAGAGAGCAGGGTCTGAACACTAATGGTGTTTATGCTTACTGAGTTGGTTTTTTTTCTCCAGGTCATTTCAGGATATACACATTTCAGATAAAATACATGAGTTCATACTGATACCCGCAATTCAGACTCCGAGGTTTTCCTTAACCACATTGATCTTACATATTTCTCTCTTTTTATTCACATTGAAATTCCAGTTTTCAAATACATCAGTATAACTATACAATAGCCTTGGAATAACAATAGCAATACTACTATTACTACCATAATATAATTAGTGAAAACTATTGTCGTAGAGTATATCCTGCTAAGAACGTGTGGTCAAGTAACTGTGTTGTAAAAAGTCATTTGGAATCGTCCCTCTCTGAGAGGTTATGCCATCACCTGGCTGTACACTGAGGTTCATTTGTTTCATTTTACTTTTGAGTTTTTTCAAGATTGCATTTTGCAGGGGATGGGGGGGAGATTCTCTAAACCTTTTATGTTTTTAGTTTCTGAAATACAAATCAACATACATTTTTGTTACATATCATGGTAACAAGATTGACATTCTTTTCAATACAGGATGACTTAATATAGGTACTTGAAAACTTCCCTTTTAAAAACAATACATTTTATTTCGGAGGGAAATACCTCATTAAAAAGACACATGGGTACTCAGGCTACTCATTTCATTATTTTAGTATTTATAAATGCCAATCTTGGATAGCACACCTTCCAACTTAAATTTTGTTCCTCGAAATATATAAGTATTCCTCCTATAACAAAAATGAATTAAACCATATTGTTGGAAAAAGAAAATCACAGAACTATTTGGCATAGGCTTCTGAGTGAGCTTGCAAAATGAGTTTGGATTTGTTTCAACTGTATGGAGGAACATTCTAGAATCCACCTAGAAATATTTGGCAGAACAAGAGACCTGGTGCTGCTGGGGTTGTTCTGCCTCAGAAGGGGACAGAGGGTGCTGAAGACTCACAACACCAAAACTGCTTACTCAAAATTAACCAAAATTCAATACAAAATGACATACAACAATATTAGAACAGTCTCAACCATTATTCAATGCCTGGAAACAAATTGTAAGCTTAGAACTAATATCTCATTAGGAACAATATTCAACATGTTTATAAGGCTGTGGAGATGAGAAAACATCATTCATAGATGATGTCATGTGCACAGGTACGTTGGTTTCCAGGACATTAGAGGACACTACAAAACATACAAAGTAAGAATAAATCCAAGCTGCTTTACTTTCCACCATTCTCTTGAGAATTAAACCCAGACCACCTTTGGTCATTTACAGGGTGTCTTCTCTTCTTTATTCTCAAGATAAATATTTGCTCCTTGGGACATTCGCAGTTTTGCTTCTTCCATTCTCTCTTCATTACAGGCTAAGTGTCCCCGGCTGCTGCCTGGGGCACTGCTGTGACCTGGTAACGGTCCTTAGCATCTGGATTAGTCCCGCCTTCCTGCACTTGACAGCCTGTTTTTGGAAACTGCATAATGTAGAGGAATAGTATTCACTTGAGCACCTTTTCCCAGAAAGGCTTTTAATGGTCTCATCTCACCAGCAGAAACAGCAATATGAAGAGACCAACCTGCATCATCTTTATCGTTCACTGGCACCCCACGTTGCAGTAGGAATTCAACAGTTTCTGTGTCCAGCTAAGCATGCCAGATGCAATGCAGTTCTCCTGACCTGGTCAGTGCCGATAGTCAGGGAGTTATTGGCCAGGATCCTCTCCTTCAACTCTTCCAACTTCCCGTTGTAGCTGCCAGGTTGCAGACAATTAGGTTAGATGCACACCCCTTCATTTTACTTTCCCACAGTGGAGTTCCTGGTGTAGCTCAGCAGTAACGAACCCAAATAGAATCCATGAGGACGTGGGTTCAATCCCTGGCCCCATTCAGATGTTTAAGGATCTAATGTTGCCCTGAACTGCAGTGTAGGTCACAGATGCAGCTGGGATCCAAAGCTGGCAGCCACAGCTCCAATTTGACCCCTAACCTGGGAACTTACATATGCTGAGGGTTTGGGCCTAAAAAGACAAAAACAAACAAACAAAACTTTCCCACAATCTCAGTAGAGACTGCCTTTAAAAATTTAATTTTGCTTGGTGATATGTAAAATGTTAACTTGGCTCTAAAGTCAAGTCTATAAAACAATATATCTTCGAAATGTCTAGCTACTGTGTGCCTTTCTCTGCAGGTAATCTTTTAAAATTTTTATTTTGGGGTTCCTGTAGTGACTCAGTGGGTTAAGGACCTGACATTGTCTCTGTGAGGTTGTGAGTTTTATCCCTGGCCTTGCTCATTTGGTTAAGGATGTGGTGTTGCTGCAAGCTGTGGCATAGGTAGAAGATGTGGCTCAGATCCCATGTTATTGTGACTGGCATAGGCCATAGTTGTAGTTTCGATTCAACCCCAGGTCGTGGAGTATACATATGCTACAGGGGGAGCTGTAAAAAGAAAAAATATATGTTTTATGATTTGTATTTCCCGTTTTATTTTTAATATAACCAAATGGATATTAGAGAAATAGAAGCATTTAACTGAACAACATGTAGATCACAAGTAATTAGATCGTAGTAATAAGATATCCTTCTCTTTCTCTTTTCCTTCCCTCCTTCCTTCCTTCTTTCCTTCCTTCCTCCCTCCCTCCCTCCCTCCCTCTTTCTTTCTTTCTTTCTTTCTTTCTTTCTTTCTTTCTTTCTTTCTTTCTTTCTTTCTTTCTTTCTTTCTTTCTTTCTTTCTTTCTTTCTTTCTTTCTTTCTTTCTTTCGCCACACCCAAGATCTGTGGAAGTTCTCAGACCAGGGATTGAATCTGAGCTGCAGCTGCAGCTGCAGCTGCAACCTCTACCACAGATTTGGCAATGCCAGATCCTTAACCCACTGCGTCATAGCAGGAACTCCTTAATTTCTTTTTTACCATCTTTCATAACTTTTTATTTTCTCTGAAGTTAGTGGTAATCACTTTCCATTTACATATCTTTTTTATATTGGTATATTTTTTAGACATTTGTAACTAATTTATCGTCACATACCCCGTCCCCCAGTTGTCTAAATTTTTTTTTGTGTATGTGTGTGTGTATACACACACACACATATCAGATATTCAATCAAGTTCACATTCTTAGATTCATTCTCCCAGGGTCTGCTCCCTGTTGTAATCCAGATGGATAGTTCCTCTGGCTTGCTGCACAACTGTCATCCCATCCTTTACGTTCTCCCTTCACTATCATCTTGAAAATTTTCTCCTCTTTATTGAGAAAAATCACTTACCTGTTTACTGCCTCTCCTGGCCTTCTTCCTTGCTTTATTCCCTCATTTTAGCTCAGTTAAACTCCTTAAAGTTGATGCTGTGATGAGGTTCATAACTCTTACTCACTCTGCTTCATCTACCACCACTCAAAGAAGGGATGTCACTGGAGCATCATTTGAATGACTTGTTTTTACCCAGTCTGTCCCTTAATGTGCTTTCATTTGGCTCTTAAAATGTGTAATGGATAAATGTTCCACAGCCTGATTTGGATTCTAGTCTTACTCAAGAAGGCCATGACTTAAAGCTGTCTCCATGACAATTAACTAGAGAATCATTTGTTCCAAGTTTAGATAGCTCCTTTGCCTACTGCAGTGCAGTTTGTGATTTAACAGAAGCAAAGCCTTGCAACAGACTGAAAAAATTTAAGTGCTGTTTTATGAACGTCGTAGAAATACGAAATACAGCCTAAATAAAGGCTTGACTGCATCCGAAGATCTTAGAGCATGATTGCATCAGATTATAAGTGCATTTGTGGGGACAATGAAAGTCTGTGAAAGTTATGGTATCTTGATGTTGATAGAGCACAGTTTTCTCATACAGGTAAAATAAAATTCCCGGGATGAGTTTAAAATGATGAGGGGTATATGCTACTTGTGTTTAAAGCAAGCAAGCAAGCAATAAACAAATAACACTAACAAAAATCATTGTCAAATGAGAGAGGCATGCGTGCATGGATGCAGCAGAAAAAAAGAGAAAAGCAATTCACTGGGAGTCTTTTAGTTATGTATTTCAGTAATGTATAGGGTTTGTGGTTTATAACATCATCAGAGCTGTACAATAGCGTTATATCCCTGAGAGTTGTGTAGTTATCTCTCCCTTTCTCTTTCTTTTCTTTGCATACAATGGGGGATCTAAGCCTGGATCCATGCCCTACCCAGGACATTTCCTCTTTGTGGCATGTGAGCCGTTACCAACACTAAGATTTACTGCTTTGGGGATCGGTTTAGAACAAATGTTCCAAACAGCCGTCTGCCTCAGGCAAGGTAATTTTGGACAAATTCAACAAGACTTCAAAGGAAGCCACCTACTACAATGCCTAAGGAGGATAAAGACCTGATTTAAATGAATGTCTTGCAATTAGTGGGTATTTACTTTATATGTTGCCAAGTTCTGATAGCTTTCTCTAACCCTCAGGGAAATAATATATATGTCTACTGCTGGTGAGCCGAAGAAACGGGATATGTGCTTCCCGGAGAGACAGGTGTTGTGAATATACACAGATCTAAAGGAGAGAAAAGACAAAAAGGTCCATGAAAGCTGGAGACAAAAAATAAATGCAATGCTTGTTTCAGAGGCAAAAAAAAAAAAAAAAAAATTAGTGTAAGTGGTGTTCTCCCAGCATCCCCTGCCTGAAAAAGAGACAGACCCTTCTGCAAAATTCTATCTTCTTTGAAAATAGCTGGTATTAACCAAAGAAAGTAAGGAGGAGGCAACATTTAATATAGATAAATGTGGCAAAGCCACTTATCAATTAAAGGAGTCTTGGACCACCAAGCTGATTTCGGTACATCCTGAAGTGCTGTGGGTTTAATCCAATCATTCAGCACGAAGCATTCCAGCAGAAGAGGAAATTAAGGATTAAGGGGTGGTGGAAGAATGAGAAAGTAAGACGCTGGATGTAGAGTCTGAGTGGACTTTAATCAAATCAAGCCAGAAACAGACCAAAATGGAAATCAGATAGCCCAGGTTTTCGTATTCACGCCCACAGTTTCATGCCAGATCTTACACTTAAAAGTGAGGTTTAGTGTAAGAATTTTATAGGAAATGACCAGAGTATTCTTTTGGCATTTCTCATAGAAAGAATGAATGCTGAGAGAGCCCCAAATTGATTCAAGAAGTACTGTCTGGAAGCTTCTATGAGGGGGTGCTGGATGGGCAGAAGAAGCTACATGCTTAACCGTTCCCTAATCTGACTTCTTTTTTGCCCTAAAAAGATCCCCCAAAAGAGGAAAAGCAAAATCCGCTCACTCTAATCTGTGTTCCTGTGTATTTCAGACAATATACAACTGAGCAATGTCTCAGAAAAATCTATTCCAAGACACCAGTTAAAGATAGGTCTGATTAAAAGTAGGTCTAAAAGTAGTAGAAGTCTGTTAATCAAAAGACCACCTTACTCAGATTTAAAAATCTGATTTATTTAGATAATTGCCAACCTTTCCTTCCATTGGAGTCATAGCCATATACCTATCATGTACATCACCAAACTCTTCCTGAATTTTGGACCCAAACAAAATCCTAGTTTGATGTTTAGAACTTATCTGACAGATGAAAACATTTTGTAAAGCCAGCCTGTACAAAACTGCTAAAATATCTTTTTGATCATGTTACTACCTTTTGCTTTCTAAAACACACTTCCCTGGGAGTTCCTGTCGTGGCTCAGTGGTTAACGAATCCGACTAGGAACCATGACGTTGTGGGTTCGAGCCCTGGCCTCGCTCAGTGGGTTGAGGATCTGGTGTTGCCGTGAGCTGTGGTGTAAGCTGCAGATGCGGCTCAGATCCTGCTCTGCTGTGGCTGTGGTGTAGGCTGGCAGCTACAGTTCGATTTGACCTCTAGCCTGGGAACCTCCACAAGCCACAGGTGCAGCCCTAAAAAAGCAAAATAAAATAAACTAAAAAATAAAACGCACTTCCCCATCTTTATTACTAGATACTCTGTGAGCCAGCCCAATGTTTTACGGTTGGTGGCATTATTTTCTCCTTGCCATCCTGCAACATTCTAGTCTGGACACCTTGCCTTTTTCCCTGTATCTCTGAGATTTCTGAGACAATTGCTATCTGATTACTCATGTTTGAGGAAGGGGGGAAAGAAAGAGAAACTCACTTGGGATGGGGAGTGAGGCTTCTGATGGCATTGAGACTATTTTAATCAATCTTAAACCATCCTGACATGTGCTAATGTTTGAAATGTAGGTGTCTTTTAGGTGTGTGGCCCGGCGTGTTTCTCTCCTGCTGTTTACTTTAGCGGCTTGTCTGTCTGAAAGTTATGACACCACAAAGCCTCCTCAGGGTCTCAGGGCAAGATGCAGCATGCAGACTATGGGGAAACAGCCCCCTGGGGCTAGCCCTCTAAGCCACTGTATGTCCATCTATGGTGGTGCTGGCAGCTGAGCCTTCAAGGGACAATGGCAGGGGCTGGGGGTGGGGTGGGGGGGCACAGGTGAATGCAGCCTGGCTTCACCTGGATGTTCTGGAACAATTAGACGACTTCCATCCTAAAAGGCTCTCCTTAGGAAAGATAAAGGCAATTCTGTTGTTAAGTGACTACTGTCACGTTCTGAAATGCCATGTGATGCAAATATTTCATTTCCTGGGCCTCCCATTCCACCCAAATCAGACTTTGCTCAGTACACTTGTTAACGTCAATCCTGTTGATTGGTGGCTTTTAAGTAAGGAGACTTTCTAATTTTTAAAAACACATTAGCAAAGGAATTTATTCTCAGATAAGGCAGAATAAGGTGGCAGGAAAAACATAAAAACCTAAAGGAAAGCAGCTTTAAAACCACACACACACACACACAGACACACACACACACAAAAACAGGCAAATAAGAGATTTGAAATAATCAATGTCCTTACTCTGGTGGTCATACTTTGGCAAACATGTTTTGGCTTGCATCATTTCTAAAACAATTGCTTCTAGCAAAATTTAAATTGTTTATTCCCCTTTGACAATCTATTTTTTATATTTTATAGGTAATACGAATATCATATTTTTGAGAAAGATTCAGGCAATACTTCAGACACAATCACCCACGCTGTCTTTTCCTCTCTTAGAATTAAGTGGCTACTGTGAGAAGTTTGCTCTGTATCTTTTGAATGTCCTTGCATATTTACTTACAAATCTAAACTTTTTGGAGGTTTTAAAAGTAAACATAAATAGAAATAAAATGTCTTTTTTTGAAATTTGCTTTTTTTTCTTTAAAGTATGTCTTAGAGACTTCCAAATCAGTGCACGTTTGAGTCTCTGCATAGTGTTTCTTAGTGCGGAGTTATCACAGCTCAGTTTCTCATTCCTCCATTGATGGACATTGAGGTTGTCTCTTTTTCTTGATTACAGTTAAATTTCAAATCCCCACCCCACCCCCCGGCCCCACACAAGTGTGAATGGATTTCTAGATGAAATTTCTAACAAGTTAGAATTATTGAGTCAAAGATGTCAGTTTTGCTGCCCTTTTCAAATAAAACCCGTCTTTTAATTAATAAATCAATTACTAGCATATATTCTATACCTACTATGTGCATGGGGCTTTAGGCAAGGCATAATCTTTAGGCACATCTTAGTAGGAGATGGAATGATTCCCATTCTATCAGACAAAATGACTTTTGAACTAATCCTGCTTTCTTTGGTCACAGACTTGTCCTCTAAAGTAATGAAAGGATTTAGGCCTTTGCCTAACTAAGGCCACTTCATTATAATACAACAATTTGCTGTTTAGGACTGTGTGCTGTGTTTGCGCTGCAGGTTTGTATCTGACTTTTGATAATGTGATTTCACAGGACTGGTGGCTGTTTTCTGCATGGGGACTTCCAGCCCCTAAATATCTAGCTATCTCTGATATTCCTAGGTAGCCCAATCCCTAAAATACCTGGGGCTGCACTTCAGGGCTGGGGAATAGGACTCTGGCAGCCCAGCCACGGTGCCCAGCAGACTCCAGGGTGAGGGTAGCAGGCATGAGTCTGATGGCCTTTTTCCTGGACAGCCTGATGTGACAGG
Source organism: Phacochoerus africanus (assembly GCF_016906955.1). NCBI lineage: Eukaryota > Metazoa > Chordata > Mammalia > Artiodactyla > Suidae > Phacochoerus > Phacochoerus africanus. The sequence continues at coordinate 200,226,330 of NC_062544.1, forward strand.
ACACCAACTCTGGCTGATGTAACTTGCCTGTAGCTAGTGAACAGTAGAGCAGGGACTTGAATTCAGGTACTTTGACACCTGAGCCCGAACATTTAACCACTAGGTTATCTTGCAACTATCAGTATAACATTGCAGCCACCACTAAAAGGATTCAGAGGAGCAAGTGTTTGCTGTGGGCTATGATTGCCCTTAGGGCTTTCAGGGAGGCTCTGGGATTTAAATGGTTTAGGTTTGGGTTATAAGGAGAAGGAAGGAAAAAGTATAAAGATATGAAAAGGGAAAAGCAAAAAGCAAAAGAATAGCAATTGTAACAACCATAATAACAAAATAGCGTTACGCATCATTCTCCTATGGGCTGGACTTTGCTAAGCGCTCCACAGGAAATATTTTATTTGATACAGTTCTGTTTTAAAATGAGAAAATGGAATTTAATAATGCTAAGTAAGCTGCCCAAAGCCATGGAGCTGGTAAAGAAGTGTAGCCCAAGCAGTGGACTGTTTGAAAGGTAAGGCACTCATGGATCGGAGGGCAGTGTGGGAAGTGGGGAGGAACATTGGAACAGGCAGTAGAGGGCCTTGAATGACCATGCCTGTAGGCCTTAGGAAATGCTTGAAAAAATTTTGAGCACTGGAGTGACATGATGAAAGTGGATGTATAATACAGTTCTTGTATTTTTATTAAATCACTCTTCCTCACTCTCTGATGAGAGATGGGGACTCCGTGTGCTAAGTTGGCAGGTGTAATCGCAAAGGATGAGCTGAAGATAAGAAAGCCTGAACAGTGTGGCCATACTCCTTTCATGCCTGCCTCAGGGGCCCTGAAACAGTTTAATATATCTTGAATATGTGGTTAGGAGCAGCAGGGCTCCAGTGAAAAGAATCTGAGTCCTGAAAGCGGAAGGACCTGGATTCACATCCTTGGCTGTCACTCTCTGGCTTTGAGCAAAATCTGTGAAAGCTGAATGGCCAGTCTATGGGATTCAGGTGGGGAGAGACAGAGACCTACTTCTTGGGCTCTCTAGGCATTTTTTTTTTGTCTTTTGTCTTTTTTGTTGTTGTTGTTGTTGCTATTTCTTGGGCCGCTCCCTCGGCATATGGAGGTTCCCAGGCTAGGGGTTGAATCGGAGCTGTAGCCACCGGCCTACGCCAGAGCCACAGCAACGCGGGATCCGAGCCGCGTCTGCAGCCTACACCGCAGCTCACGGCAACGCCGAATCGTTAACCCACTGAGCAAGGGCAGGGACCGAACCCGCAACCTCATGGTTCCTAGTCAGATTCGTTAACCACTGCGCCACGACGGGAACTCCCTAGGCATTTTTTTTTGAATAATAAATGGGCAGAGATTTCTGAGACTTCCTCTCCATCTGTGCAAGGAGGATCATCAAATCTATATCATCAAGCCCTGCCTCCTGTAAACCAAGGACTTGTGGACATTCCAGATCCACACTGGGTATAGAGGCCTGTGTTTCTGCTGCCACAGTAGCCTGCTTTCCTGTGAGTTTTGCCACTGAGAAAGAATGATAATTCCTATTTATTGTTTCAAAAGAAAATGGAAAATAAAAAGGAGTTCCCATGGTGGCTCAGCGGGTTAAGAAGTATCCATGAGGATGTGGGTTTGATCCCTGGCTTTGCTCAATGGGTTAAGGATGTAGCATTGTGGTGAGCTGTGGTGTAGGCCAGCAGCTGCAGCTCTGATGGGACCCCTAGCCTGGGAACTTCCATATGCCACAGGTGTGGCCCTAAAATAAATAAAAAAGAAGATAATAGAAAATAAAAAGATGTTACTATCAGGTGATAGATATTGGTGTTCCTCTTTCTCCCTTCCCTCCTTCCTTCCTTTTCTTCTTTCTTTCTTTCTTTCTTTCTTTCTTTCTTTCTTTCTTTCTTTCTTTCTTTCTTTCTTTCTTTCTTTCTTTCTTTCTTTCTTTTCGTTTCTTTTCCTTTCCTTCCTTCCTTCCTTCCTTCCTTCCTTCCTTCCTTCCTTCCTTCCTTCCTTCCTTCCTTCCTTCCTTCTTCTTCTTTCTCTCTCTCTCTCTCTCTCTCTCTCTCTCTCTCTCTCTCTCTTTCTTTCTTTCTTTCTCTTTTTTCTGCTTTTCTAGGGCCGCACCTAGTGGCACATGGAAGTTCCTAGGCTAGGGGTCGAATTGGAGCTGCAGCTGCCAGCCTATGCCATAGCCATGGCCACAGCAACGCCAGATCTGAGCCATGTCTGTGCGACCTACACTGCAGCTTGAGGCAATGTTGGATCCTTTAATCCACTGAGTGAGACCAGGACCCAACCCACGTCCTCATGGATACTAGTCGGATTCTTTACTACAGAGCCACAGTGGGAATTCTTAGTGTTCCTCTTCTGGTCAATTTTGTTCCAGTCATTTTTTTCCCCCATATATATTTTATGTGAGAAAATTGTGGTCATACGAAATATAAATTTTCTAGCCTGTTTTTTTTCCCAGTCCCATTTTTTTTTTGGTTTGGGTTTTTTTTTTTTTTTTTTTTGGCTTTTTAGGGCTATACCCAAGGCATGTGGAGGTTCCCAGGCTAAGGTTCCAATCGGAGCTACAGCTGCCAGCCTATACCACAGCCACAGCAGCACAGGATCAGAGCTGAGTCTGCAACCTACACCACAGCTCACAGCAACGCTGGATCCTTTAACCCACTGAGCAAGGCCTGGGATTGAACCTGCAACTTCATGGTTCCTAGTCAAATTCATTTCCGCTGTGCCATGACAGGAACTCCTTTAAGTCCCATTTTAATCATGAGAATTTTCATAGACTTTAGATAGTATTTAAAAACAGGGTTTTGAATGCCAGCATAAAATTTCAAAATAATAACTACCCTTCCTCATTAAAACCTTTTCTTATTATTGAACCGTTAATTGGTTTGCAACTTTTCGGTATTGTAACAGTTATAGCAATGAATCACCTCACTGATGGTGCCCTGAGGTTGGTTACAGGCTGACAACATCAGAATCACCCATGTAGCTTTCCACTGTGAAGATCCTGAGCAGTGGGCTTGAGAATAAGGAGGTGGCTTTTAAGGGGAAATACCAATCCCTGACCCCGCCAAGCTCTCTAGGTGATCCTGATGGAGAAGAGGGACATCTAATCTTGAGTTTCCTGAGGACTGGCCTTTTGCATTGCTGGAGTCCCTGAGCCTCATATCTGATACACAGTGGGCGGTCTCACTAGATAAGTGGCGACTGGATCTTTCAATATATTTGAATCCTGGTTCCTACCTCCTTAGCATGGAGTCTTAGAAAAGAAATTATTGGGGTAAAGCTTTAAGTAAGAAAAGGTTGGTTTTTTTTCAGAGCCTTGCCCGCAGCATATATGAGTTCCCCAGGATAGGGGTTGAATTGGAGTGGCAGCTGCCGGCCTACATCACAACCACAGAAACGGCAGATCCTCAACCTACACTGCAGCTCATGGCAACACTGGATCCTTAACCCACTGAGCAGGGCCAGGGATTGAACCCATGTCCTCACAGATGCTAGTCTGGTTCATTACCGCTGAGCCACGACAGGAACTTCTAATTAAGGAAAAGTTTTGATGGATACATATACAGTGCCTTCTTAAGAAGTCAGCACACATTTCTTTTTCTTTTAAGGTACAAAACTTTCTTAAGAGCAATATAGATCTGTAATAGAAAAATTATAAAATGCAGATAAATTTTAAAAAATTCCATTAATTCTACCTCTTGGGATACATATAGTCTCCATCCACTTTTCTTTCATGTTCATGTGTGTGAATATACATTAAAAATACATATTAGACATATATCTAAACGTTTTTTATTATTATTATTATTATTTTTTTTGTCTTTTGTCTTTTTGTTGTTGTTGTTGCTATTTCTTGGGCTGCTCCCGTGGCATATGGAGGTTCCCAGGCTAGGGGTTGAATCGGAGCTGTAGCCACCGGCCTACGCCAGAGCCACAGCAACGCGGGATCCGAGCCGTGTCTGCAACCTACACCACAGCTCACGGCAACGCCGGATCATTAACCCACTGAGCAAGGGCAGGGACCGAACCCGCAACCTCATGGTTCCTAGTCGGATTCGTTAACCACTGCACCACGACGGGAACTCCTATATCTAAACGTTTTGTAATCTATTTTTCTCTTTGTAGGTACTATCATCAAAATTTAAATCCTGGTTTTTAGTGTTTGTTTTGTTTTTTTTTGTATTTTTGCTATTTCTTTGGGCCACTCCCACGGCATATGGAGGTTCCCAGGCTAGGGGTTTAATCGGACCCCTGTAGCCACCGGCCTACGCCAGAGCCACAGCAACGCGGGATCCGAGCTGCGTCTGCAACCTACACCACAGCTCACGGCAGCGCCGGATCATTAACCCACTGAGCAAGGGCAGGGACCGAACTCGAAACCTCAGGGTTCCTAGTTGGATTCGTTAACCACTGCGCCACGACGGGAACTCCGTGTTTGTAATTATATGTCTAACCTGTTAATAATTAATTTTTAGTCTCTTAAATCTATTTTCAACAAGGATCTACTTTCATAACTGAATTTAAATATTTCCAAAATGATTAGCAAATACATTAGAAAAAAAATCAGTGACCATTTTGTTTGGAGTGGTTTTTGTCCTCCAGAACCACTTTTTGTACTTAAAGACCTGTAAAACCTCTTTTGGGGACCATTATAGAATTGACATATGAATAATGCCATTTAAATAACCTATTACCGTTCATTGCCACATCACAGAAGGAAAGACATTGTGATGTAAAAATTTTAAATATGTTTCCAGTTATGAAAGTTAAAACACTCTCTGATGAGTTGTGGAGACCCTATGTCACCCAGGGAGATGGCAGGTAGCAATTGCAAAGTTGCGGTGAGGATATGAAGGCTAAATTTGGTAAGAAGTTTGCTTAACGTTGCCCCAGACAGGTGAAATAATCATCATTAACTATCTCTAGTTCTTCAGTGTTAACAAAACAAACTCATGTCTTGCTTTTCAGCCACTTTATTCTTGTAATATTTATTACTTATTTCTGGGCTTCTAGAAGGGCAAGATCAGATCAAATTCATCTTTGTAGGCTTTGTGCTTAGGACTGTGCAGATGGAATAGATGAAATAATGGCTGAGGGACCTGCTACATCATGGATTCCAGTGAGGAAACATATCCTATTTCTGAACCAATTTCTTTTCACTTTATCATTCAATTTTCCTGAAGTTGCTATTTAAATTGGTGTCCACTACTTAAGCAAAAGACTTAGGTCATAGAATTAAGTAAGAGGCAGTTTTTTTTTCCTAGCACAAACTTGAGGTTCGAGTGCTGGCTGGATTAGAGAAATGTATTTAACACAAATTATCTCTATAGCAACTTAAACCATAAAGAGAGGGACATCTCTGAGAAAGCATAAACATATAGCTATTGTATAGGTCAGATTGAAACTGCATTGCAAATTTGGTCTCTGTTGTTTGCACACTTTAATGTCTCATTGCTATTTTGTTTGTGTTTCCTCTGGCAAGGGTCCGTCCTCTACATGCTGAACGCTTCCTCCTCTTTGAGACTAAGCTCAAGTGCCCTTTTCCTCTACAGAGCTTTTCCCTCTTTCCCCTTCAGTGTCTCCAAACTGGCCAGAATTAATCATCCTCATCTTTGTGCTCCCATAATGCTTTGTTCATACCTCTGTCCTAACACATAATTGTGCTTTTTTAGTGAAGGGTATGTCTAGACCATTTGGGATGCTATAACAAAATGCCATAGCCTCGATGACTTATAAACAACAAACATTTATTTCTCACAGTTCTGGTGGCTGGAAGTCTGAGATCAGGGTGCCAGCCTGGTTGAGGGGAGGCCCTCTTCTGACTCAAGACTTTTCATCCTCAAATGGTGGGAGGAAGGAAGGCAACTCTCTAGGGTACTTCTATAATGGCACTAATCCCATTTTTAAGAATTCCACCATCATGATCTAATCATCTCTCAAATGCCCCACTTCCCAATACTACCAGTTGGAGGGTTAGAATTCAACATATCAATTTTAGTGGATACAAACATTAAGCCTACAGCAGTGTATGGGTCTATCTTTTCTGCAAGGTGGAGTTTCCTGAGGGCTGGGGAGGGTTATTATTTATCTTTGTATACTCAGTATCAAGCATGATAAATGAGAGAGGGTAGGAACTCCTGTACTTTCACATTTTCAGGGCCCTTCTATTCAGCATCGCCAGCTGTAAATACATTTAAGTTTTTTGTTGTTGTTCTCTGTGGCTGCTAAGCTGAATCTGTGATGATACATAGCAAACTCAGGTTGTCCTTTGTGAATGGGCTCTGTTGGCTGGGTGGTTTCCCAGGCATCCTCAGCCCATTGTTAAACCCATGAGAAGGCACTGTGGGTGGGGTGGGATGGGACTCTTGAGGCAGATGCAGTACTCCAACTCTCTCTCCCTCCACACTGTTACTACGCAAGTAGCTTTCTTCTCACCCCATTGGTCTTCCAAACCCAAATGTGTTTAATCACCTACAAGTACCACTCATTAACTGCCCCTAAAAACAATAATTAGGTACCACATTTTAATGTGAAGTGATCCATGTTACTATTGTTTCCTCTGCATAGTGACTCTCCCACTCTGGTATTGTGACAGCTAAATAAAAAGGCCAGTAATATGTGGGTTTCTGTTTTTTGTTTTTTTACCTTGAGGAAACAAAGACTCCCCTGACGTAATGAGATACTAGGAATCTCAAAAGAGCCAAACAGAACAATAGAGATTCTTTTTTTTTTTTAATGTTATTATTATAAAGCCACCAAGAAGGAATTATTCAGCAATAATACATGGGAGACTGGTTATTGTTTGAGCTTCCAGCCCATCATAGGGTTGAAACCAAACTGTTCAAGGCAACCTGTAAGGGGTGGGTGACCACAAATGCACGTAAGTTGTTAGATTTGATGCTGTTTTCCGAAGAAGACGGACATTAAAAAGCATCAAAAATGCAGTGTTCCCGGCATGGCTGAATCTTACTAGCATCAGATGAGGATGCAGGTTTAATCCCTGGCTTTGCTCAGTGGGTTAAGGACCGGGTGTTGCCATGAGCTGCGGTGGAGGTCGCAGATGCAGCTCAGATCCTGACTTGCCGTGCCTGTGGCATAGGACAGCAGCTGCAGCTCCAATTTGACCCCCAGCCTGGGAACCTCCATATGCCATGGATGTGGCCCTAAATCGATAACCAATCAATCTATCAATCAATCCAAACAAAAGTTCTAATTAGAATTGGCCCATGCACCTTTCCAGCAAAGCTCTTTAGTGTTAACCCAAAATTTGTAAAAGAAACAAAACTCTCTATTAAAAAGGGTTCTGTCCCGTGTTGCCCTGTACACTTAGGAGCCCCCATTGAAAACCTGTCTAACTTAATTTCCCAGGAAGTCTCCATTTCTTGATTGGAAGGTTTGGAATATGTCGGCACCAAGATTCTAATTCATTGGCCTGAGGAGTGCTCCCCGCCCCCAAGCGTCCTCCTTGTGCTCCAGGTGGAAAGCCTTCCTAACTGCCAGAGAATGATCAGGGCCGCACGACCGACATCTCACTATCTGATTGGTCTGGTGCCCAGGAGCACCTTGGGAGAGAATTTGAAATGTTCTTGGCAGTTGAGATTCAGATCTTGACGGTTGAAACTGTTAGATGGTCCGGGGGCGCTGCTGAGGAATGTCCCATTCCTAAGAGAACCATCGCCCAAAGTAAGGAGTTTGGCATAAGAGTCTAATCAGCGCAGCAGAGATTGTCCTTGAAAAGCTGGTATTTCCAAGGATAGGCCTTTGAACTCACCTGGTCCCCATCCCTTTAGAAGGCTCTGTGCTTTGTGAATGAGAAGATTATGAAATAAAACTGAAAAACAAGACGAATCAAATATCCTTTGGGGTTCCAGCCACTTGAGAGTGTTGGGCTCTAGGAAAGAAGATGTTTCCCTACTGGGGAGAGGGAGGTGTTAGGACTGGAGATCAGGAGACAGGGGATAAAACAGATCCAGCGGGTCCTTGGAGGTCACAGGTGGGTCAGGGCTCCCCCATGGGGCTCTGAGTCAGCACTGAGCCTCACTATCAGGCAGGCTCTGAGAGCTGTGAGACTTTTTGGAATGAAGAGATGAGCCTTAATTTTCAAGTTTCTCTTTAAAAGTGAAAGATGGGACATAATGACCAACAATACAAGAGAGTGACATTTTGAAATTGTACCAACAATAAAAGCACTAGGAATTCAGAGGAAGAAAGGATTTCTGGGAAGGTGATTAGAGGAAGCTTAACAGAAAAGCTTTAAAAGAGAATCAACGTTTAGGTAAGTTGGAGGAAGAAATAATTGGGGGCAAGAAACCTGACTGGAGAGACTCATACAGAAACCCCTGTTCCCGTCACAGCTACCTCCTTACCATGTTCCTCCACCACAAGGAGAATTATCACTAGGTCTCAGAGGAGTGAGAAAACCATTTTTTGCCATCAGCAACAAACTGAAGGTTGAAGATGAAAGGCAAATCTTCAGATTTGGTGTAAGAGTTGTCTCTAGCCCTTAACGGGAAGGAACTGCCTGAGGTAGCAAACACCAGTTGGCAAATGAACTTTGTCAGTGTGGCTACTTGTAGAATTCATATGAGTGCGCCTATTACTGAGATGAATACCTTTACCCTGGTTCACTTTTGGCTCTTAGGATAGGTAAAAGGGTGCTGTAAAATGGAAGATGCAAAATAAAGAGAATTTTCAGATAATTGCTCACCCCCACACTGGCCCCACTGGAAAATGAGGATCAATACAACATGCCCTGGAGAACTGCTCTTGTAGGCAGTCTAACTCTATTTTTCTACTCACCAGGGAGAAGTGTTTACTATGCCATGAAAATAATTTTCTCCAATGCCATTCTTGCCCTTTGGTACCAAGGGAAGGGGTAAGAAGTAAGGGGTCATGTATATGCCTTGACAAGTATCTCTTCCCAGGCAGCTCGCATGGGTGGCCAAACTGTCCTGCACTGGCAGTTTATCTTCTTCTGAATTATCCTGGCCGGCTCTCAGTGCACCATGAATGCACTGTTCTTTGCCAATTTTCCAGTTCTCTTGAAGGGGCAGATGGATCAAAGCCTGCCTCTTACAGGAAACTCTTGACTTACAACAACGCCCCCTTCTTGGCTATGGTTCCGAATCTGAAGTTATAGCAATCAAATATCAGAGTTGATGGTAGGTGGGTATTTTTGAATTTTGACTTCATGTTCAGCCCAAATGTCATTTTTAAGAGGAAACTGATTCTTCAATGTTATTTTTTTAAGCAAAATTACCACTGCCATCATTCCAACTCTGCCACTCTCTACTAAAGATCAGCCTCGAGCTGACTTCTGAGGTTTCAGGCCACTAGTTTATCAATGCAGTGACACTGCCAATATTAAATGCAAGTTATGTGCATTTATTTCATATTATTCTTTCCCTCCTCCTTTTTTTTTTTTCCCCTCACAGTCCTCAGGAACCTCATGACTGCATTCTCCTGGGTATTTTCTTAGGATCACTCAGCCTGAGAGAGGGGTACATCTGCATGAAGTGAAGGCTTTTAGAGGTAGTTATGGCCCATCACCTGGACTCTGTGGCCCTGTCTCATTTCAGGTGAGCCACCACATGAACTATAGGTATTAGTGGGAGACTCTGCTTTTCTACTCTAGCTCCTCCATGACCTACCTTTTCACTTTACAGCCTTTCAGTCTGTTTTTTTTTTTTTTTTTTTTTAGGGCCACACTCGTGGCATATGGAAGTTCCTGGGAGGGGTTGAATCAGAGCTGCAGCTGCTGCCACAGCCACAGCCACAGTAACACTGGATCTGAGCCATGTCTTCGACCTACACTGCAGCTCCTGGCAACACCAGATCATTAACCCACTGAGCGGGCCCAGGGATCAAACCTGCATCCTCATGGATACTCTTGGGTCAGTTACCACCGAGCCGCAAGGGGAACTCCCAACTTTCAGTCTTTTACATCCATTGCCTGATGGTCAGATGTAGAATCGCAAGGGTCAGAAATTTCAGACTTTTCTCTCTAATGCCCTTCTTTTCCAGGGAGATCATCAAAAGCCAGAGGAAGATTGTGCCCCAGGAATAACCTTAGACTTTCTGAAAATCATGGGGTTTGAGGACTTTAAGAGGGATGGCTCCTGATTTTTCTGGGCCTCTTTCCCCCTCAGGGATTTCAGGAGCTGAGTTGAGTAGAGTCTATGGTTGTGTATGAGAGTGCATGGAGTTTGCAGCCACAGGCATCAAGCTCTGTAGGCAACCACTGGCCGGGGGATTGGTTGCTGTTAAAATGTGAAAAAGGCAGTTAAACATGCAGTAATGAGCTCACTTACATAAAGAGGAATATTTGTAGGTAAAAGATCTGAAGTGAACTGAAGTATTCACAGCTGCATGTAAGATTATAGTTGATAGTTTTCGTTTTTGTCTTTACACTTCCCAACCCACAAAGAACAAGTGTTATTTTTTTATCAATAGAGAGTTAAGGAAAAAAAAAAAGCTTTTAAGGAAGAAATAATGTAGGAGTGGGAAATAAGCTTCTTTGGTTTCATCCTTGTGGTTCATGAATGCTACAGTGGACACCTGGCCTTGCACCTGGGTCACGATTTGTTGACGTGTGAAGTCTGGGGTCCTCTCTAGCGATCCTGCGGCAGCAGAAACAGGGGTGTCTTGGAGACCTGGAAATGGACCCTGGGATAAATCCCTAAAATGAATTCCTACCTCTGGGAATCCTGGGCTTTGACATGGTAATTAAGTCATGTGGCTTTCTTGCTCATTTCAGTAACTGAATCATGAAGTTTTAGACCTAGAAGGATCTTAAAGGATCATCTTTTTTTTTTTTTCTTTCATTTTTGTGGCAGAACCAGGATGAGGGTTTGAGAGTAATGATATCTACCTTTTAGCAATAATCTAATATGTGTCAGGAATGGTTCTAGGTACTTTCCACACCATCAAAGAAAGGGTTATCCCTACCTTGATTTTATAGACAAAGAAGATGAGTAACAGAGATAACTCCGAATTATCCAAATAGAGTCCAAGAGAAATTTTATTTTATTTTCCCACTGTACAGCAAGGGAATCAAGTTATCCTTACATGTATACATTACAATTACATTTTTTTCCCCCACCCTTTGTTCTGTTGCAACATGAGTATCTCGACAAAGTTCTCAATGCTACTCAGCAGGATCTCCTTGTAAATCTATTCTAAGTTGTGTCTGATAAGCCCAAGCTCCCGATCCCTCCCACTCCCTCTCTTTCCCATCAGGCAGCCACAAGTCTCTTCTCCAAGTCCATGATTTTCTTTTCTGAGGAGATGTTCATTTGTGCTAGATGTTAGATTCCAGTTATAAGTGATATCATATGGTATTTGTCTTTCTGGCTCATTTCACTCAGTATGAGAGTCTCTAGTTCCATCCATGTTGCTGCAAATGGCATGATGTCATTCTTTTTTATGGCTGAGTAGTATTCCATTGTGTATATATACCACTTCTTCCGAATCCAATCATCTGTTGATGGACATTTGGGTTGTTTCCATGTCCTGGCTATTGTGAATAGTACTGCAATGAACATGCGGGTGCATGTGTCTCTTTTAAGTGGAGTTTTGTCCGGATAGATGCCCAAGAGTGGGATTGTGGGGTCATATGGAAGTTCTATGTATAGATTTCTAAGGTATCTCCAAACTGTTCTCCATAGTGGCTGTACCAGTTTACATTCCCACCAACAGTGTAGGAGGGTTCCCTTTTCTCCACAACCCCTCCAGCACTTGATATTTGTGGATTTATTAATGATGGCCATTCTGACTGGTGTGAGGTGGTATCTCACGGTAGTTTTGATTTGCATTTCTCTTATAATCAGCGATGTTGAGCATTTTTTCATGTGTTTGTTGGCCATGTGTATATCTTCTTTGGAGAAATGTCTATTCAGGTCTTTTGCCCCCAAGGGAAGTTTTGAACTCATGTTTGTCTGGTTCCAAATTTGGTTCTTACTATGAACAATTCTGCCTCTTTATTTTTAGCATGGACTACTTGATTCCCAGCATTATTAGAGCTTTGCCTTTTGTCTGCACATTGAAAACTCAGATCTATTTTTTTTTTTTTCTTTTAGGGCCGCACCTGTGGCATATAGAAGTCCCCAGGCTGAGGTTCGAATGGGATAGAGTTGCAGATGCCAAGCCTATGCCACAGCTAGAGCAATGCCAGATCCAAACCTTGTCTGTGACCTACACCTCAGCTCATGGCAATGCCAGATCCTTAACCCACTGACCAAGGCCAGGGACAGAATCCCCGCAGATCAACCCCCAAATGACATTCTCCTTTGCTGGGGGAGCCAGTGTTGTCACAAAGAAACCCACTCTGAAATCTCAAGGCCCTTGTTTGTTTTTCAAAGCAATGAGGCTGCAGGCCTTCAGCCTAAACTCAGATTTGCTTTCTTTTACTCACTTACTCCCCTTTCATTGTGAGAACTCCCATTCACAGGCTGCGGGAATGCCCAGCCAGAGTGAGGGTGTGGTAGCCAGGAGATTGTCACTAGCCTCCAGCCATAGGAGGGGAGCTGGGAGGGGAACCTTGAGGCTTATAGAACCCTGAGGTCTCTGATGGTGGTGGCTCAGGCCACTGCCCTGCGAACCCTTCTGCCCTTTGGCTGTGGGAAGGCTTGGCTGACCTGGACTTTGGGGAAGTGGGGATTGAGGGCATTCTGAGGTAAAAGTTGAGGGGAAGCAGGGCAAGGAAGTATCTTCTCTTGTAGAGGGAAGTAAAGACTCTCAAATCATAAATGGGATTAACTTAAGGGAATTTCTTCACGTTTTAGCCTGGCTAGAGATATCCTGGATAATCAACTACAATATTCTTCCCCCATCCCTACCCTCCACCACCACGCCCCCCCCGCCCGGCCTCATCAGCAGCATGTGGAAGGTCCAATATGAGCTGGAGCTGCAATCTACTCCACAGCTATGGTAAAGCCAGGTCCTTAGCCCACTGGACCGGCCAGAGATCAAAGCCACAGTGACCCAAGCAGCTGCAGTCAGGTCCTTAACCCACTGCACCACAGTGGGAGCTCCTCAGATTGTTTTAACCCATACTTCCCAAAACACATTCTTTTTTTGTTTTGCTATTTTAGCACCGCACTGGAGGCATATGCAAGTTCCCAGGCTAGGGGTCTAATTGGAGCTATAACCACTGGCCTATGCCACAGCCACAGGAATGCAGGATCCGAGCTGCATCTGCGACCTACCCCACAGCTCATGACAACGCCGGATCCTTAACCCCCTCAGTGAGTCCAGGGATCAAACCCGAGTTCTCCTGGATCCCAGTCCAGTTCACTAACAGTTTTTTTTTTTTAGATATGACACCCAGTTTTTCTTTGGGTGTCATATCTAAGATATCTTTGCTTACTAAGGTCACAAAGGCTTTCTCTTATATTTTCTTAAGAGCCACAATGGGAAGTCTTAAAACACATTCTTGACCTAAAACACATGTGTCCCAAAAGAGATAGCATCAAGTATGAACAAAGCAAGTAATTTTTTTTAATGGTTTGGTGATTTCTGCATAAATCTGTATTTTTGTGCAGCTATCATAACTGAGATTTACAGCATTTACATTAAATTCCCAAGTTTCCCTGTCATACCTCTTTGAGGTACATATCAAGCCCAGCTCTAGGCAATCACTGATATGATTTCTGTCTCTAAAGTTTTACCTTACTTAGAAATTGCATATAAATGGAATCACAGTATATAGCCTTTTGAGTCTGGGTTCTTTAACTTAGCAAATTTTTTTTTTTATATTACGAATTTATTACATTTATAGTTGTACAATGATCATCGCAACCCAATTTTATAGGATTTCCATCCCAAACACCAGTGCATCCCCCCACCCCCCAACCTCTCTCCTTTGAAAACTGTAGGTTTTTGAAAATCTGCGAGTCAGTATCTGTTCTGCAAAGAAATTCATTGTGTCCTTTTTTCAGATTCCACATGTAAGTGATAGCATTTGATGTTGGTGTCTCATTGTCTGTCTGACTTCACTTAGCATGATAATTTCTAGGTTCATCCATGTTGCTAAAAATGCTGTTATTTTGTTCCTTTTAATGGCAGTGTATATGTACCACATCTTCTTGATCCGCTCCTCTGTTGATGGACATTTAGGTTGTTTCTGTGTCTTAGCTATTGAAAATAGTGCTGCAGTGAACATTGGAGTACATGTGTCTTTTCAAGTCATGGTTTTCTCTGGATAGATGCCCAGGAGTGGGAACCAAAATATTTTTTGTGATTCAACCATGTTGGTGGACCTGCTCTTGACAGCTTAGTAGTGTTCCATTACAGAGATGGACCATTGTTTGTTCTCTTGGATTGTTTCCAGTTTGAGGCTATTGGCTAGTTCAGTTTTTGTCTGTTACGAATAATGTATGTGTTTTTGTATGGACATATATTTTTACTTCTTTTGGGTAAATACCTAGGAGTGGAATTACTGGGTCTTATGATACATATGTGTTTAACTTTTTAAAAAATTGCCAAATTATTTTCCAAAGTGATTATTTCATTTAACATTCTTACCAGCAATATATGAGGGTTCCTGTTTCTCCGCTTCCTCACCATCACTTGGTACTGTTGGTCTTTTTTATTTTAGCAACTCTAGTGGTTGTATAGTGGCAGCATGCTGTCACTTTAATTTGCATTTTCAGAGTAACTAAAGATGCTGGGCCTTAATAGAGCCATTCATATATGTTCTATAGAAAAATGCTTAATTAAATCTTTCATCCTTTTTTTTTAAACCAGGCCATTTGCTTTTTATTATTGTAAGAGTTCTTTATATACTCTGACTATAAACCCTATTCATATGTTTACATATTTATCTATTTACACTGTATATATGATTTACAAATATTTTCTCCCAGCCTGTGGCTTCCTTTTTTTTTTAATTTTTTTAATTTTTTTTTTAGTGGTGACTTTTGAAGAAGAAAATTATTTACTTTTGATGGAGTCTAAATTAGTCAAGTTTCTCCATTATAGGTTATTCTTTGGGTGTCATATCTAAGATATCTTTGCTTAACTAAGATCACAAAGGCTTTCTCTTATATTTTCTTCTGGAAGTTTAATAGAAACAAGGTAAATTTGTAAGTTATTTCAAAGATTAGGTAAAGCTAATGTTTACTATAGCCCATTGTAGGCTGAACTCAGTGGGTCCATGGAGTTAAGTCTAAACAGGCCATCTTTCCTACCTTTTCATTGTAGATTTCATAGTTTGGCTAGATTGTGTACCCACAGAATCAACCCAATTGTCCTTAAATTACTGACCCCATCAAAATATTTTCCTAATGAAAAATGTGAGATTGTGGTCAGTTAGAAGGATCTGGAAAGGTTTCCTTTGAGAAGGTTGTATTTATTTCCTATAAATAGAATGTTCTCAGTGTGCTATTTCCTTTAGCAAGTGTAGGACAATGTCTCTCAAAACTAAGCCATAAAGGGTGATTTCCTATTATGAATGGTTTTGACAAGGGCATAGTTCTACTTGCTGCTCTTTATTCCTAGTAACTCATTTCATTTGTCTAGATATTGTGGCTATAGTTTGTAGCCTTTAACAAGATTCTTTGTGTGTGCGTGTGTGCGCGTGCATACGCACACACTCAAAAGTACATATTGCTTTTGATTATTGGGAGAACTTGAATCTTATTTCTTTCAAAACTTCATTGTTCATTGCATGTACAAGTCCTCATTCCTTATTGGAAACACTCTGGCTCAGAATGGTTTAAAATGTGTAGTTTTTCTTTTCTTTTAAATCTTGGAAAGGTAGTACAATGAATATTCTGCGTGAATATAGTTTCTTCGGAGGGTCAGAATGACTAGTAATTCATAATATGGACATGCTAATATTTTTAAACATACTGAAAATTTTCTTTTTCTTTTTCTTTCTTTCTTTTTTGCTTTTTATGGCTGCACATGAGGCATATGGAGGTTCCCAGGCTAGGGGTCCAATGGGAGCTACAGCCACCGGCCTACGCCAGAGCCACAGCAACATCACATCCGGTCACCTTTGCAATCTACTCCACAGCTCACAGCAACACCAGATCCTTAACCCACTGAAAGAGGCTAGGTAGCGAACCCTCAACCTCATAGTTCCTAGTCCAATTAGTTTCTGCTGCACCATGATGGGAACTCCTGAAAAAATTTTCAATATGTGAAATAAATAAAGACCATAAAGATCTTCAATCTGTTCAGGTTTTCTACCAATTGCATTCAGGTCTAGTTTGTTTGGGGGGCAAATGAGTTATAAAAAACTTTTCCACTTAGAGCGTTTTTGTATTCTGAACTGAGAGAAAGGGCCAGTGGGTTTGCATTGCCCTTCCTGGGAGCATTCTACACCAGCTGCTCCTTGTGCTGTGCTGAATTCCTCAACCTCAGTCGACCACTGCTGGTCTGCATTTGGAGCCGCTGTGGGTGGCTGTCACATTCCAGGAGACATGGGGAAGCATGGACTTTTGCAAGCCTTGGTGGGGCTTTCAGCCTGAAAGAGTTTTCTGAATGAACATTTTAAAAAGAGATAATTTCCACTGTATACTACGCTATGGTTTAGATTGTTTTCTAGGGGAAAGTTTCTTTGCCATTCAAAATCAATATGTGCTTTAAAAATACTTTCTCATCCCCACTAATTCTAAGGGCACTAATTCTATCTGCCTCAAGGCACAGGAGCTCAGAGGCAGATGCCCAATAAAGATCTGTTATCTAGGGGGCCTGGATTCCTGGCTTGGGGTGAAATTATATCCTATAAAATAGAATTGAATCAAGCTGTGATATATTTGAATCCCATTGAGAGCTAGATTATATGGTCAATGGCAGCTCAGAAGCACGTTTTAATCACTGAGCACTGTGGTGCTGGCCTGACAGCACTTGTGGAAATTGTTGGCCCATGTTCCTGGGGAAAACCAGAGCCTCCTTGGTACCCACAACTTGTTTCTTTATGAATAGGAAGCAGCTTAGCAATTCATCTAATGGTACTTTAGGGAAAAATTACAGAAGCAGTACATACTCATCATAAAATATTTGCAAGTAATTATATACAAAAGTTTCCCTAAGTATATGGAGTAAAAATGTAAAGCCCTTCCATGCTGCTTCCCACCCCATTCTTGCCACCCTCTTCAAGAGGTCATTACTGAGAGTAATTTGGTGTGTGTCCTCTAGGTCATATGTGCACACACGAACACACTTGAACAGTCATATTTGCAAACAAGTGGATTGTCCTCTTCCACTTCCCTGCCACTTGCTTTTCTTCATCTTCTATCAGAGACATTTTGACACTGTTATCCCTTTGATGGCTTCAGAACATCACCAAGAATGTATGTAATTGGTCCCATAGAATTTAATTGTATTAAAAAATTAAAAATTTTGAATTAATTACAAGATTTTAAAATTTAAATACAGAAATGTATTTAATTGGTCCTACTTACTGAAACATGTAAGTAGCTTCAGTGGCATTCTTTATCCCTATATTTTTGTGCATTCATGTATTTTTATAGAACAGATAGTAAAATTTTCATGGTTTGGGGCTTACATCCAAGATCTTCCTCCCCATGATTGCTTTCAGTCTGAATTTCAGCCTTCTCCCCTGTCTATTATTTGTCTAGAGAGCCATAGCAACACTGCTTTGCCATTGGGCAAAGTCGTCTTTGCTGGACACATGGGTGTCTCTTGGCGTGAGGATGGGACACATCCAAAGAGGAGGATAGTTATGCCACAACTTTTGATACTTTTGATTTTTCCTTCTAGCTTCATGTCATTTAAAAAATGACATGGAAATTTTAAAAAATTTCCTCCCAGATAGAGAACAGGTCAGATAAAATAAGAGCTTGCCTTCAGCTATGTAAATTGTTATGACTTTTTGGAGAGCTCTTGACAATATCTACTAACATTTAAAATGTTCATGCCTTGGACTTCTTGTTTTGGCTCAGTGGTAACAAATCTGACTAGTATCCATGACGCGGGTTCAATCCCTGGCCTTACTCAGTGGGTTAAGACTCTGGCGTCGCTGAGAGCTATGATGTAGGTTGTTGACGTGGCTGGGATCTGATGTTGCTGTGGTTGTGGTGTAGGCCAGCAGCTCCAACTCTGACTTGACTCCTAGCCTGGGAACTTCCATATGCTGCAGGTGTGGCCCTTAAAAGACAAAAAGATAAAATGTTCATACCTTTAGATCCTGCAATTCTATTGAGGATCTTTGAGGCCGAAAAGATTTTGTTGAGATATAAATCTCAGCAGCTTTTATGAATATTTTAATTTTTATTTTTTGATCTTTTTGCCTTTTCTAGGGCCACTCGTGCGGCATATGGAGGTTCCCTGGGTAGGGGTCTAATTGGAGCTGTAGCCACTGGCGTACGCCACAGCCACAGCAACAGCAACGTGGGATCAGAGCCACATCTGTGACCTACACCACAGCTCATGGCAACACTGGATCCTTAACCCACTGAGCAAGGCCAGGGATCGAACCTGCAACCTCATGGTTCCTAGTCGGATTTGTTAACCACTGCGCCACAACAGGAACTCCATGAATATTTTTATTTCCATAGCTCTTGCATTGGAGTGAAATTCATATGTTGAAATCCTAACCCCAATGTGATGGTATTAGAAGATGGGGCCTTTGGGTGGTAATTACATCAAGAGGGTCAAACCATCATGAATGTGATTAGTGTTCTTATAAAAGGCCCTGCAGAACTCTCGCTTTGTGTCTGTCTCTCTCTCTGCACCATGAGGATATAATGAGAAGTCAGCTGTCTGCAAACTGGAGGAGGGTCCACACCAGAACCTAACCATGCTGGCACACTGACCTTAGACTTCCCTGACCCAGACTCCTGAACTGTGAGAAATAAATTTCCATTGTTTATAAGCCTCCCAGCTTATTCTGTTATAGCAGCCCAAACTGACTAGACAGTTCCTTTCATGCAACTGCTACAAAACCTTTATGGAAATCAAGCTTTTAATTTACAGAATCATAAAGTTTCTGAGTCCTAGAGTCCTAGAGTTTAAAGCTGTAAGGACCTTTGGACACTGAAAATGAGAGAATTGGATAAGATGATCTCAAAATTACCCTTGAACACTTAACACTGTGGTTTTCTGGTTCAAGGGAAAGATGATGGTAAAGGCAGAATAATGATGGTGATTGGTGTAGTGCTAGTGGGGGAGTCTTTTCATATAGGACAGGGCCCTTTATTGCTTTTATTCCTAAAGCAGAGATTTTCTTACTCCATTCTTTTTTTTTTTTTGTCTTTTTGCCATTTTTTGGGCCACTCCCACAGCATATGGAGGTTCCCAGGCTAGGGGTTGAATCAGAGCTGTAGCCCCCAGCCTACACCAGAGCTACAGCAATGCGGGATCCAAGCCGCGTCTGTGACCTACACCACAGCTCACAGCAACGCTGGATCCCCAACCCACTGAGCAAGGCCAGGGATTGAACCCGCAACCTCGTGGTTCCTAGTCAGATTCGTTAACCACTGTGCCATGATGGGAACTCCATCTTACTCCATTCTTTACTATTATATGGTCTTTGTGTATGTAACTATTCCTAGAACTTTTTAAAACCCTTTGACCTGGGCTTATTTTCAAAATTTTTACTAACAAAAGTAAATTAAGAAACAGATTGTCTTTTTGAATATGAAGAATGGCTATTTGTTAACTTTAAAATGCAAATATGCAATATTTTTCCTATGGAGTTGATATTAGCAATGTTATCTGTTCACACACGTTGCACACAGGTGTTAAAATGGGAATTATGGATCTAGAGATAAGATAGAGTCCTTGCCCTCAAGGAGATTATAATTTAATAAGTGAAAAAAAATTTTTTTTTGTCTTTTTGCCTTTTCTAGGGCCACCCCAGCAGCATATGGAGGTTCCCAGGCTAGGGGTCTAATTGGGACTATAGCTGCCGGCCTATGCCAGATCCACAGCAACGCCACATCTGAGCCTCACCTGCGACCTAAACCACAGCTCCCAGCAATGCCGGATCCTTAACCCACTGAGTGAGGCCAGGGATCGAACCCGCAACCTCATGGTTCCTAGTTGGATTTGTTAACCACTGAGCCACGATGGGAACTCTAAAAAATTTTTAATCCACTAGTTCTGGGGACAGTAATGGGAGCAAAGTGAGAAAGTCCACGGAGGTGGATTTTAGCATGATTTAAATAATACCCAAATGATCCTGAATTAGCCTTTGAATATAAATGAGGTCTTATCAAGACTATGGGTCAAATTATGATGACCATTTATGTCCCCTTAAATGTTGTAGGACCCCTAGTCTTCCTCAACATCTCTTCCAGTTTCCAGAGTGGGAACCAGTTCATGCTTGTTTTCCCAGTCTCATAACCTGTCATCACCTTGCCCTTGGCCCAGCTGCAGGGCCCTGTGACAATGCTGCTTCATTGGCACAGGGTTCCAAAGAGGTGCAGAGTCTATGGCGAGAGTTGGAAAAGGAATGGTATGCTCCCTGTTCCGTGAGCACCTTGTCCCCTGGGCATCCCCGTTGCCTTGCATGTGCTTTGCATGATCCAATGAGTGAATCACATGAGAAAATGTTCCTCATGTTCTCAATTCAAAAATCTCCTCATCATCGTGAGTCTATCCAGGGCTGAGTGAAGGAGAGATGGACTGGAAAGATGCTGACTTTCCAGCGTTCCTGCATGGTTTCCCCCATTTGTCCTTTCTAGTCCCTCACAGACACTATTACTCTCTGCTTGGGAGAATAAGCAGATTCTCCAGACACATCTCGGGCAAGGTGACACCCAGGAACATAACCAGCCCATCCGACAACCTGACCCCAACACAGACCATGTCTTGTTTGACTTTGTATTGCTAGTGTCAGCTCAGCACTTGCCACAAAAAATGGACCTTTAATCCTTGTTGAATTAATGAATCAGTGTTAATGTTAAAAGGGGAGATTTAAGTAGAATCTAAGGAGATGGAATGGACTTCGTGGTCATGGCCACAAGAGAGAAGCTAGCATATGTTTGCTAAGTGAATGAACAATTGGTTTCTTTCATATTCCAGAATTATGATTTGTGCTCCTCTGTCCCTATATTCTCACATTGTCAGCTTTGTGTTCAAGGGGTGTCTTTGCACGACATTTGGCCAGGATTAAAGTTATATATTGTCTGGATGTGTAAAACAGTTTTAAAAGACTAGAAGCATTTATTAAGAAAACATACGTAGACAAAAAAAAAAAAAAAAAAAGGAGTTCCTGTCATGGCTCAGTGGTTAATGAACCCTACTAGCATCCATGAGGATTTGGGTTCCATCCCTGGCCCCCCTCAGTGGGTTAAGGATCTGGTGTTGCTGTGTACTGTGGTGTAGGTGGCAGACAAGGCTTGGATCCCGTGTTGCTGTGGCTGTGGTGTAGGCCAGAAGCTGCAGCTCTGATTTGACTCCTAGCCTGAGAACCTCCATATGCCCTGAGTGTGGCCCTAAATAGAGAAAATATGCACACACACAAAAGAAAAACATGTGCAATTTAAGAGTAAAACAACTGGGCTGGGCACTAGGAATTTGCCAAAAAATGGAGAGCAGTGAATACATGGGTAAAAGGAGGCATGGAACCTGGGGGTGAGGAGGATAAAGAGGAAGAACAGAGAGAGGGTGGGAGGCTGGGCAAATAGTGACAGAGGCCTCAGAATTCCTGACCACCTAGCTTCTAAGTTCTAACACTAGCATTGAGGTGAGCAAATTCACTCTGAGTTGTATTTTTTAATTTTAAAATGGAATTTTGGGGGAATAGGTAGTATGATTGACAATTAGAATGTTCTCAAATAAAAGAAAAACTCTTTCTTTCACTCATTTCTAGTTACCTGACTCCTGGAGGGGCACTTTACATCTCTCACTGCAAATTTACCTCAGATTAGAGTCAAAGAGAAGGTATAGAGAAACTTAAATAGTTTTAATCCCTTAGGCAAGGTCAAAGCTGACTGAATTGTTTAGGAAAAAAATTGTAATCTTGGTCTCATTAGTCTTGTGTGTTAACATTAGTCTTAGGTGCTAACTGAGCTTATTATAAGCCTGGACAGGAGCCCCTGGTGATTCACAAACCAACAAAACTTCAGAGGTCTTGCCCTCTGCTATAAGAATATTTGAGCAGCATTTGAATCTGGTGTTTGAGTTCTGAGGAGGCTGGAACCGTGCTGGGGACCTTCCCATGGTGGTCTAAAAGCAAGTCACAGCTGAAGGCCAGAGGGAGTGGGGGGGCCGAATCATCAGGAGACCAAGAATAAACAGGCTGGGCTCCAGGAAGGTAAGCAGAGAGGTGTGTGTGTCCCAATTAGCTTAAGCATCAAAGGTTGATGAGGAAAATACACTCTCAACACTTGACTCAACCTATGAAAGACCTAAGAGAACTCAAGTCACTCCCCAGCAGTGGAACCCCTGGATGCTTCTAAGTGACCAAAAACACTTTTCAGGCTTCAATAAAGCTTTTAGCTCATTTTATGTCATAGTGTAGAAGAATGATAGATTAGAAGAAGGATTGACATTGTCAACAAAAAGTGAGTGATACTCAGGGTTTTCATTTAGTGAATATTTTGGCTTTTTTTGTCTTTCTATGTGACATGATATTTTATCAATTGTTATTTTCCCTATTTTTTATATATACAGTACAAATACAAATTTATTTAGATATATGGTAACCAGATTATATTTAAATTTTCAATTAAATGTTTAAAATTTTAATGTTTACTTCAATTAAAAAAAATCACTATCTTCTTGCCCTCAAGTCACTCCCAGGATTACCCTCTACCTTCTCCTTCTGGCATTTACTACATTTGTGAATAGCTAATTTTGTTTTTCATTTCTGTTTCCCTCACTAGACAGTAAGCACTCCCAGGGCAGAACCATACTGATCTTTTTCATTTTCTTTTTTATTTCTAGTGCCTTGCACAGTGTCTGGTACTCTCTGGCACGCAGTAGACGTCTAATATGTGCTAATGACCAAATGAAGGTGATCAGATAAAGCCTGGGTGATGCTGGAGTATGGAGCTTAGGCTGCACAGAAAGCTTCTGGGAATGTCTGACTGGATCTTAGCCAGGTGAAGAAGAGTGACAGAGTCCAAAGGAAAGAAAGGGGTTGTCTTGCGGTGCCAGCAGCTTAAGGATCCAGTTTTACTACTGTAGTAGCTTGGGTTGCTGCTGTGGAGCAGGTTTGATCCCTGGCTTGGGAACTTCCAGATACATCATGTGTGGCACAAAAATAAATAAGTGAATAAATGAAAAAGGAAGAAAGGAAGGAAGGAAAAGAAAGAAAGAAAGAAAGAAAGAACGAGGATGTTGGAAGTGTGGAAGTGGCCACACATTTGATCTTGGCTACAACTGCGTAGCTTCCTGAGATGTGTGAGCAGATAGTCCAGTGCCATGAGCAAGACTGTGGCCTGAGGGGCCTGAGTGCCAAGAAGGTGGAGCTTGTTTGACGGTAGGGAGCCCTGGGGTTGCTGTGGCAATGGGATGAAGTTCAGATTGAGGAGAGGTTAAGACTGGGTTGGGACACTGCTTGGTAGATGAGAGTGGTGTCGGGGTCAGAGAGTGTGAACAGCTGCTCAAGTGTCCAGCAAGATGAGGACAGAGAAGTAACCACTGGATTTAACAGCTCTGTGATCTTTGGTGATCAAGGCAATGCCAACCTTAGTGTCCTGGTGGGTCAAGTGGTGACTCTGGGGATGAGAAGGGGAGGCCGGGGATGAAGACACTTCCCAGATGTTTGCTTGTAAAGAGAAGGAGCACATAGCTATAGCAGTCTATCAGGGGCAGGTAGAGTCAATGCAAGTTTTGCTTTTTAAACTTTCTTTTCAAATTAAAGGTAGTGTATATGTTCACAGCAGAATATTAGAACAGCACAGGAAGGTATTAAAAAGCCAAAAAGATCATTCATAATCCCCCTGCTGCCATTTTTTTTTTTTAACTATTCTCTTCCAGTCTTCTCCATGTATCTTAACTGAGTTGAGAAGAGACCAAATGAGTGATTATAGGCTCTGCTTTTGTGCATACAGAGAATTGGCTCTAGCATCTGTCCACACATTAATCACCAGGGTTGATTTGGCTGCTCTAATTGGCTAGACCCCTTTCCTCCCTCACTGCTCCCTGGGTGTTTCTCCATATGGAGTAATTTAATTAGACAGAGATAAAAATTCTCATTCATTCATTCAACAAATCTTTATTAGTTGTCCCCCACGTGCACTGTGTTAGTTGTTGAAGGATGGATCAGTGAAGCAGATAGATACTTATCATCTCTTGGTGTTCAAACAGTGTCATTTGCAGAGGGACTTGATTTCATCCTTTGGTAACAGGTACTGCTAGACCTTACAGACAAGCTGTCGATTCCATTTGTATAACTTTATCTCTTGATAATCCCCCGAAAGTTAAAAACTCTTCAGAAAAGTTACTCTCAATGGCTGATGCTAAATATTTAACTTCTCTTTCCCTATCTCCCCCTATAACAACGCTGCCAGAGTTGTCTTTGAAATTAAATTTGGTCCATATTTTGTACTATTTTAGTAGAACTGGTTCCTAGAAGAGGAATTTATCTGGTCAAAAGATATGAACTTTTTTAAAGCACTTAGATAGCAATTGTCAAATTGCTTTTCAGAAGGTACCTACTATTTTAAACAATACTATTTGATCACTACAAAAACTCCCTTTTCACTCACTTATATACTGAGTTGGCTGAGCCAGTATGAAGAGAAAGGTTGAAGGTAAAAAAGATGGAACAAAGTCCCTAACAAGCAGTGTTGATGAGGTCTGGAGAAGGTGCTAGAAGGTAATTTTATAAAAGAGCGAAAGCTCTCCTTTTGGCACAGGAATTAAGGAAGGTGCAGCTACAAAGCATTTAATGTATGAATTGAGAGGGGGCATCTGATGGCCTCAGTTTTCCTTGCATACCAGGAGGCAAGGTCATTTTGGCAGGAAGCAAGAGGGAAAGGGGAAGTAGGCTGATAGCTTGGGGAGAATGGAGACGGTTTGGAAGGGCTATGGAATACGCTCTAAAGGTGTAGATGAGCAGATAATGTAATGTCACATTTTTGTTTATAATTGTAAGTGAAAATTTGGTCATTGATACTGGGACCCTGCTTACTAGGGTATGTGAGATCAAGAATTGGCAATTATTTGATTAATTTGATGAATGTTCCAAATTAGAACACCAGGTCAGGGTATGTTTCCGACCTAAATTATACAGTGCAGTTGTCTGCAGTGATCAAATTAACCAGCTGATTGCCAAATCTCTATTTCTCCCTGTCCCCTGTGGACATAGCATAGAGAACTAATAAGTGAACTGGACTCTGCCCCAATCTATTTTGGGATAATTGATGTCTTTGTACTCGTATCCCAGCAGCTTGCTATTAAACACTGAAGCTTTGTGGAGATTATGTCAGTAGGCGATTTACTACCTCAAAAACGGTCTTTCTCTTGTAAGGCTTATCAATCAGAAGTTTAGAGGAGATTTTCCAAACTCCCTAATGAAAATATGTACTTTATTGCTATGGAGAAATATTTGATTCTGTGCATTTTGGGTCATAAAATGAATTTGTTTCAGATTCTGAATACTTGTGATTTTTGTTTCTATCTTCATGAATTACTTTAAAGCAATTTCAGTTTTACGTTTAGATGGTTTTGGTTCTTAAACCACTTATGTTGACTGAAAGTTGGCTTTTATTTTTCCTAAATGAAAGCTATTAGTGATTTTAACCTCAAATAAAAGAAAAATTAATTATGGTAAAGAAACATTTCATTCCTCACCATTTAAATATTTCCATCCTGAAATTGAAGGTTCATGCAATGTAGGCAGCAAAATTAACAGAGGCAGTTACTGGGGTGACTTGGGCTCTGAAACCTATTTTGTGAAATACTAACGTAGTTTGAATAATTTGGGTACTGACCTCAATGCTTTAAGGTTTCTTTGTATGTTCTTCAACAATGCCCTGACATGTCATTGATTTATATATGAAAGTGAAGGTACAGTTATTTTTCTCCATTTTTGACTCTTGCCTTCTTGTCTCAGCCCCCCTCTCTTACTCTCAAGTGCTCATCAGTCTGCCTGCTGTGATGGTGTCAGATGGCGTTAAGAGGACCTGGCACAAGAGTTCCCTCCTCTCAAAGAACTTACAACTTGTTGAGGTTTGCTAGCAGACCAAACTCTAACAAAAAATAACCCGGTTTCAATCTGAATATTGTTCAAATACGAGTGTAGATTAAAATGAGGTCATTTATGCTAAGAACAGCTTTTGGCATTAGAGATTTATCATGTGCTCTTACCAATTGTAAAACAGATAAATAAGCAGCAATTGAAAATGGCAGAATTATATCCTTCCCATCTGGATTTTAGTCTGTTCCTAATCCAAGTCTCAGGATTGGCAAGAACAACAAGTTGGGCTCAGCCTAGTCACTTCCAAGCAGCTCAAAAGAGGAGCATGGAAATGAGAATCCCTGGGGTCCCCGTGGCTTCCCCAGTTCCAACCTCCCACCCAGAGGGGGTAACCTCTAAGTTAGAGGATCCCCGAATTCAGGTTTTTGGAGAAACTAGAAATCTAGATTTTTACACAAAATCTGTGATTTCTAAAAGTTAGTGTCTCATATACACACGTTTGCCTGTGGCACTGGACTGGATTCAGCCAGAGGCTATTGGTATGTGACCTCTGACGGAAAGGCTTCCAAGCTCTGGTTTCTAGGTAAAAAGCCAGACTTCACCCCTTGTTTTAGAGGTCATTGCTTATGTCACATGAGCCCAAACATGTTCCTTTTTATAACTCAATCAGCCCAGCCTTCCTTCTTATTGAAGAAATAAGAAGAAACTCGTATTTGAATAAAAGGAAGGCGGAACTAAAATTAGACTTACTACCGTGTTTTCCTCAGAACTCTGCATTTCAACTTTTCTAGCTAGATTATGCTGTAAGAAAGCTTTTATTGCACATGCTATGGTATTTTCAATAAAAATTATGTTGCTGGAGTTCCCATCGTGGCTCAGTGGTTAACGAATCCGACTAGGAACCATGAGGTTGTGGGTTCGACTCCTGGCCTCGCTCAGTGGGTTAAAGATGCAGCATTGCCATGAGCTGTGGTGTAGGTCTCAGATGCGGCTTGGATCTGGTGTTGCTGTGGCTCTGTCGTAGGCCGGCGGCTACAGCTCTGATTCGACCCCTAGCCTGGGAACCTCCATATGCTATGGGTGCAGCCCTAAAAATTAAAGGACAAAAGACAAAAAACCAAAAAGAAAAAACAAACAAAATTATGTTGCTATTTTTATTTGCTAATTTCAAAAGTCAGATTTTGTCTACTGGCTTAGTTAAAAAAAGAAAGGCAATAACTTGTTGGGGTGGTCTCTACAGAGTAGTTAGCATGGTGAAATATAAATGAGGCTTGATTTAACTTGGGAGATCTAACACCCGCTTTAGGTGTGAGTACAAGATTTTAACAGTAGGATCAAATCATGCTGGAATGGAGTTTGGTGTGACTATTCTGTCCATTCAGTTTCATAACAGATCTTGTCAAGGACACATCAACATATGTATTTGTTTCAGGTGGTGAATACCTTAAATGATGTTTGTGTCTCTCTTCATGAAGTAATATAAAGCAACTATGGTGCATGTCATAAACTTCCATTTAGGTTAGAATGATACAAGATTAGATCTGCTGATAAGTGAAATCTGCTTTACTGACTTTCATTTATTTATAAAATAAACATTTATTGTGAATCTATCATGTTGAGACACGAGGATGGATCAACAAAATACTTAAAAGTTATTCAATTTATAGCACATATGTATAATTAAGTAACATTTTCTTCCCTTTCCCCTCTTGCTGATAGCAAACTACATCTTTATAAGTTTTAAATATCTTAATTTTCCATTGATTGTATTTTGAGTATTTGCCTAGAGTACGATGTGCTTTTTCATTTTCCAGTGAGCATTTCGTGTGGATACAGAAGACACGATTAGTGCAGATCAAGTACATGGAAAGAAAAAGGAGGTGACAACGCTGGGTGATAACAGGGATAGACAGGAGGAGGAGAAAATCCAAGCTATGTTATCCAAAGAGCACTGTAAGTCTTGCCCATGATACTATTTCTGTGTTATAATAATGAACCCTTATATGGCACTTACAAGGTGCTAGGCAGTTCTAAGCTTTTATGTCTAATAAATCACAGATGGATGTGTAGAAAATAGATGAATGGAGAGACAAGATAAATTAATTTTACAAGTTTTTGTTTTTTCCCAATAAATTCCATTTTAGACATGGGTTAAAATCCCCATTTAAGTGTCATTGAGAGGAGAAACCTCAGTCTTCTGGAACCAATGGATATTTGGTCACTGAGGCAGTGCCCAGATGGCGTTAGGCGGGTCAGCAAACTTTAGGCAGGAATTGCTGACTTTGATCTAGTTCAGATTCATTCAAATCCATTCATCACTAAAGCTGTCCAGAAATGATTAATCCTTGCTATGTCATAAGAGATATTAATGTCTTAGTAATGTCTTAGGCTCACCAATATGAATAGTAGTGATCACAATGCTGTGCCATTAAAAAATGATCATTTAGGAGTTCCCATCTTGGCTCAGTGGAAATGAATCTGATTAGCATCCATGAGGATGCAAGTTCGATCCCTGGCCTTGCTCAGTGGGTTAAGGATCCGGCATTGCCATGAGCTGCGGTGTAGGTTGCAGACGTGGTTCAGATCTCTCATTGTTATGGCTGTGGCATAGGCCGGCAGCTGTAGCTCCAATTCAACCCCTAGCCTGGGAACCTCCATATGCCGCTGGGTGTGGCCCTAAAAAGACCAAAAAAAGAAAGGTCATTTAAGGTTTTTAGACATCTGACACTAGAGAAGTGTTTTATTATCAGCTTCCATTAGCTGTCTGCAAGGTGCAGATGTGTGTGTTCCTGTATGTGTTTGTGTGCCAGCATCGTACATTCATGTATACGCCAATGTATGCATGTTTACATGTAATAGGTGACTTTGCCAAAGGGACAAAGGTGAGAAAACGCCTGTGTGGTCTTGAAAACTTGCTGTTGGCTTGTGGACAGAGCAATGAGAGGAGAGCTCCTGGAACTTCCCATGCCTAAAGCCCCGGGAACAGGAGGAGCCAAGCCTGCAGGTAGGAATCAAAATGTTCTAGGTGGGTGAAAGGAAAGGGCGAGATGAAGAGACAAAACCAGCAAGGTGTGACACTTTGCATGTAATAGTGACTGACGAGAGAGTAGCAGGAGTTGGCAAAGGGTCTGAAAGGTGGAGGGGTAATGTTGGGCAAGGAGGGAAATAGACTGTTGATGGGCATGCCCTTCCCATGAGTCAGATTTACTTTGTTTTCCTAGCTCTTCCTCATTCTATTCCTGGTCTTGTCAGGGCTTGATTAAGTAGATACTGACCCAGGGGATCCTGAGAACTCTCATGTGTTCATTTTGAAACCAAATATTATCAGGTAGATAACCTTTATTGAGTAGGCATTCATTACACATTGAATTGGATTTTTGGACATTTTAATGTGCCTTCAACAATCTCCTTTTCCTTCTTTTTTCCTCCTCTTTGCTTTTATTTATGGACTGCTTTTTTATTTTTTTAAAGAACTCTTAAGTTTTTTTTTAAGATACTGGAGACTAGATGCTTCCGATAAAAAATACAAGCATACCAGGAAAATGTATACATTTCTTATTGGTTCAATAAATATTTTCTCAGACTGTGCTAAGCCTGAGGGACATTCTGTAAACAAGCCGAAGTCCTGCCCTCCTGAGGGTTATAGTCTGGTAGGGGAGAGTTCAGTCTCTGTTTCTACCCTTTCACAGGTCTTATCAAGCAAACTATTTGAATCAGCCTTGCATGTTTTAGATTCACTCATCTGATATGGAAAGTTCAGAAATTCAGTTGGGAGTAGCAATATTTGAATTTGTCTTTGGATCTAGTCAATCACAAAATTCCCAAATGTAGTGTTTCTTTTTGGACAATGAGATAGGCTTTCAGGACCAGATGTCAGTGTTGATAAGCCAATAGGCAATGGCTCAAAACAGTGTCCTGCATATTTATAGGGGAACATAAACATTAATTTATTTCCCATCTTTGACACACTCCATAGAATGTGGAGATAACTTACTAGCTAAAACACAAAGTCATTTCCCTGCTTACCTCAGCATTCATAAAAAGTCTGGATAATTTTATCAAACATTATCATTTCTCCATGATAACAAAAGTGAAGTATAGAAAATTTAATTTTGAAGCGAGATGAGAAAGAAACAGTGTAGCTTCTGAAATCAAAGGACACTTTCCCACTTCAAGCTAACCTTAGCCCGCTACCCAAGTATTTATTTTAAAAAATTTTAGAGGAAGATGCCTATGACCAGCTTCATATGAATTAGTGGAAGATCATTTCTATCTCTGCTCCTTAAAAATCTACATGTAATTACTAATAATGATTTTTAATCATCAAGTGAATTTTTCTGATAGTTCAAGCTGCTTTTGAGACAAGTAACTTTCCAACTCCTGGAGACCCCCTTATTAGAAAAGACCTACCTTACCTTACCTTAATTGTTCCACATTTTCTCTTTATGTCTATGCCAAAATAATTTTTTTTTTTTTTTTTTTGTGGCTATACCCATGGCATGCAGATGTTCCCTGGTCAGGAGTTGAACCCACACTACAGAAGTGACCTGAGCCACAGCAGTGACAATGCCAGATCCCTAACTGCTAGGCCATCAGCAAACTCCATGCCTGATTTTTAAGGCACGATGTATCTTCAAGGCCTCTAAACATAACATACATGATGATTTTTTTCTTTCATAATTTGGCATATGGTCCTTCTGCATTCATTGAGTTAATAGTTAATGAATCATTTAGCTTAAGAAGTTCATTTAAAATAGCTCTGAAGATGGAAGGAATAGAAAGAGCTGTCACCAGGCATTTTTGTCAGGATCCTCCATATCATTCAGAAGTGCTCTTTCAGGGAACAGCCCCGACAGTGTGGGGAAATGTATAGTGAGTTCTTATGGTCAGAACACTCCATGAGGGAAGGCAGCCCTAAATCTGTACCCTGCTTCTGCCACAAGCTGGTTAGGTAGCCTTGGGCATACATAGCAATTTTTTTCTCTAGAAATGCTTTTTCTTTATCTTATAACTTATAACTTTTTCTTTATCTTATAACTTTATCTTATAACAGTAGGTTTGTATAGTGGGGTCCATCTATGGCTGTGAGTGTGGTTCAGATTTTGGCTTTGGGGAGAGGAATGTCTGTAGATCCCCATCAATAGTAAGCATAGTTCTGCTTATGTACATTACTTTTTTCCTAGATCCATAACTTTATTTGGAGTCCCTAAAGGATCTATGATCTTCAAAGAAACCTCTTCTAGAGCTTCATACAAATCTTTTCAGTAGTAACATTCTATAGCCGTTGGCTATCTTTATATATACGCATGTTTTCTTCTAGATCAGAAAAAATGTGTTCAGCTTGTCACTTATTTGAAGGAGAGATTCTGACCAAGATATCTAAGAACATTGCTTAGAGATCCTTACTAGAAGGCAAAAAGTTCTGATGCTAACGAAGCTTGGCTGGAAATCCCAGCTCCACCATCATAGCATATATACATACATACACACACAGAGATACGTATGTATGTGTGTGTAAAACACACACACATGTACATATACATATAAATACCATATATTGAATTAAAGACAAACTTTTTTCTTTTGCTTTTTAGGGCCGCACACACCCATGGCATATGGAAGTTCCAAATTAGAGCTTTAGCTGCCAGCCTACACCACAGCCACAGCAATGCGGGATCCGAGCAGCATCTGTGAACTAAACCACAGCTCACGGCAACACAGGATCCTTAACCCACTGAGCAAGGCCAGGGATTGAACCTGCATTCTCGCGGATACTAGTTGGATTCATTTCTGCTGCGCCACAAAGGGAACTCTCTTTTTTTTTTTTTTTTTCCAGCCAAACTTAATCAAGTTTTTAGAATGTCAATGCCTAGCATGGCAAAGCTATAGCAACTTCAGCCTCCATATTTAATATGTATTTAAAAATCCTTCCTAATTGCAGTTTATTTTAGATGTGCCTCTTATAAGTAGCATATAGCTACTTATAGCTAGATTTTTTTTTCCAATTTGATAATCTCTGTGTTTTAACTGATTAATTTAATTATATTTATTGGGACTACTAATTTTATTTTATTATTTTATTTTATTTTATCTTATTCTATTTTATTTTTTGTCTTTTTGTCATTTCTTGGGCCGCTCCTGTGGCATATGGAGGTTCCCAGGCTAGGGGTCGAATCGGAGCTGTAGCTTCTGGCCTACACCAGAGCCACAGCAATGCGGGATCCGAGCTGCATCTGCAGCCTACCCCACAGCTCATGGCAACGCCGGATCCTTAACCCACTGAGCAAGGCCAGGGATCAAATCCGCAACCTCATGGTTCCTAGTCGGATTCGTTAACCACTGAGCCAAAACGGAAACTCCAGGACTACTAATTTATTTACATTTATTTCTGTTACTTGTATATTCTTTAAAAATTTTTAACTATTTTTAATTTTTTAAATTTGATTTTTATTTTATATTGGAGTATAGTTGATTTACAATATTGTATTACTTACAGGTGTACAGCAAAGTGATTCCCTTATATATACACATATACCGTATGTTTTGTATGCTTCTATTTTCTCATTTTTTTTGCCTTCTTTTGGATTGATTACATTTTCTGAGTTCTTGAATGTGTTAAAAGTTTTAGATTCTAGATTTTTTAGCTGTTACTCTTAAAATTTTAACACCAATTTTTATTCTTTTAGTTTACTTTTTTGTGTCCTGCTTCTTTCATTTGTATTAATTTCTTTTTTTTTTGGTAGTTCTTTCAGATTCCTTTAGAACTTCTTTCAGTGATGATTTCTGCATATTATGATCACTCTAATCCCTATTTATCTTTCATTTTCAAATGACTGTTTAGTTGGTTATAGAATTCTAGATTGACAGCTATTTTCTTTCAACACTTTAAGTATTATTCAGTGATTTGCTGGTGTCTTTTGCTACTGATGAGAAGCCTCTGTAGTTTTTGTAGAAAAGAAGTCCACTTTTGCTGATTGCTTTTGGTATTTGCTCTTATACTTTGAGATCCTGCCATTTGACTCTGAACTATTCTGGGCATGGATTCGATTATATATTTATATTTTCAAAAAAGTGGTATGCCATATTAACTCTTTTGACACCTCCTCTATCAATAAATATTGATCTGGAATGTATTTCCATGTTCATAAATATGCATGCATTATATCAATTTAAATGACTGCATTTCTGTATAGTTGGAACTCAAAGCATTTACTCTCACATTTTATTTGCATAAAATTTTATTCACACACATGCAAAGAAAAGGTGTGATAACTTACATGCAAGTATTGGATACTGCTGATGTTCTGAGTAGCTCGCTGGTGCTGCGAAGCTGCTCATATTGTCTCAGGGAGAGCTGACTCTGTGCATGTCTTCCCAACTCCACATTCAGTGATGTAAACTTTGGCCACAGTGAGAGTATTAACACTATGAAAATAGACTAAGGCAGCAAATAAAGATTTTTTTTTTCCTTCCAAATTGGGTGTTAAACATTTACCAGCACATCAGCAGTTATCTTCCTTCTTTTGGACACTTACTACCTCTTATCAGCATCCACAATACCTATCTTCTGTAAGCTCAGCCTTACCTAGGTCCAGAAACACTCCTGACTTTAGTGAGAAGTTTCTTGACAGTCTCAAGTCTACTAACTATTGGGCCATAGAATCATTCATTCATTGCTATATTACTATATTTCTATAAAGAATATTTATGACAAGCATGAATTCTACCACTGAACCACCCGTTCATGTAAAGAATATTTATGAAAGTCTTGGAGTTCCCTGGTGGCTCAGCAGGCTAAGGACCTGGCATTGCTACTGATGTGACTCAGGTTTGGTCCCTGATCTGGGAATATCTGCATGTCATGGCTGCACCCCTGCCACAACCCACCCCCAACAAAAGAACATATATGAAAGTCTTACATGGGCCAAGCAGCATGTTGGGTAGGAAGAACACATGGATGACCAAAAGATAGGACATGTACCAAGCCAAGGGTCAGATTTGATTCTTGTTGTACCTACCACTTTGCATGATCATTTGTTGGGCTATATTCCTGAGGCCAAGCTTGCTTCAGCCAAATCTTTCTGCATTATGACATCCATGTCAACTTAATGGGGAGATGTGGCAGAAGCATGGTATGAGTTGTTTGCTTTTGTTTATAGACATGAACTTCTAGCAATACTGCTTCAGGCTTTTAAAAAGTAGCATAATCCATTGTTTATCTATAAGTTCTTGCCCTCACCAAGTTTCTCCAAATAAGCAATTTAAAATTTTCATCTTTAGAATTATACATTTTGAAATAACTTTTAACTAATAAATAAGTTACTTACTGTAATTCCTATAAAATAACTTACAAATTTAAATCTGGAGATATTAAGTAGCTCTTCCAAGGTTATATTTTGATGAGGTCAGGATAAATTAATGAAAAACAAATGAATGAAATCCTTTTTAGAATTCACATGGGTTTAAAAATTAAGGCTAGATGCATTGACAAAACATGTTTTGACTTTTGCTAAACTCCCAAATTTTTAAAGAGCTTGAAACATCTTGAGTTGAAAATGTGACTGAAACTACTAATATATTGTTTAATCAGTATAGTGTCTGCTAAGACAACATAAAAATTTTAACTGAATTGATTATTCTCTATGTAAATATGATAAAGTTAATGTTTTATATTTACTAAATTAAAAGTAACTACTAAAATTATATATTTCATAGATTAATTATAGATTATCTCATATATAGAATAATATGTTAGTAGCATGAAAACATTTTTAAATAAGATACAAATTCAGTTATTGATGAGATCCTGTAAGCTCTTCAAAAGTTCAACTTTTATATAAATTAAGAAAACATGAAAATTCCAGTTTATGTGTTACAATAGTTTCCAAACCTTTGTAAACCTGTGAGGCAAATAAGTATTTTGTATCCAAAGTGGTTTGAAACAAAACTGTAAGATTTTGCCCCACTATCTTGTAGGAGTCATTCAAAATACTAGGGGAGGTGTCTAAAGAGAGAGATATGACTGCCCAGGGAATTCTTTGATGAGCTCAAATGTTAAGGAGCCATGGAAGAATGGCCACATAAATGAGAATTCATGCAAAAGAATGGTACAATCTGTTTAAACAATATAATAAAGGTTAATTTTAATATATTCATTTGGCCTCATGAAACACCAAAAACCACCAAAAAAGGACATTCAGAGCAAGAAGAAAAAGATGTATAAATTTTGGAAAGAAAACATAATAATAACAGAAGACAGAAAGAAGAAAGATATATTCAATTCCTTGCATCTCTATTGAGGAACATGATCTCCATGTAGGGTATGGATAAATGTAGGATGCATTTAGCTAGGATAGAATAAGAACTTTAAATCTAAAGTCCATGTTTTCAGATTCCTGCCTGCATTTTTTGAATGACATGTGTTGGATGCTTACAGAGTCTCAGATGTGACCATCAATCCACTGCTGATAAAACATAATGAGATATTGCTGACAATGTGAACAGGGCCTCCAGATAGGAAATGAACACGTGCTATTGCTTGTTAACAAAAGGAAAAACAGTTGTACTACTAAATTTTAGTGATGATCCTGGGCTATACTTGAAAACAAATGACAAATCCAATGATTTCTAAATACCTAAAAGAAAAGCAGTATTACTGGTTGTTGTTGGTTTTGTTGAAAAACTAAATGCATTGGCAAGGTGTCTTTCTTAGCAAGATCATAGCCTCTCAAGAAAATCTGGATGAGAGGAGAGTTAGGTGGATTAACGGCATGCCTTTAACCACAGAGAGGGATTCTTTAGAAGAAGAAAGGGTCCTAATGGTAATCATATTCTGTTCAGTATCTTTATTAATGATTTAAATGGGGCATATATAACATGCATCAAATGTGCAGAGAGGTCCAGATTGTGAGGGAGAGTTAACAGAAAGTATGACAACTGTGATAGAAGATGACCAATGCATGGAATAATGGGTTTAAACTGACAAGATGCATGTTAACAGAGATTACTATTAAGTTTTGGCTTTAGGTAAACAAAACAAATCATGTGGGAAGGGGCTGGGGGTCCAGCATGGCAATAGTTTATGTGACACATTGATGGACCACCTCAGCTGCTCTATTTTCTGTCTCATGAGAAAGAAAAAGTCACCGCACATTATGATGGTCAGAAAGAACATTTTGATTAGAGTGTTCACTTTTGGGAGCAAAGTAATGAGGATGGTGACGATTCTTACAGTTAACTAAAATCGGTGGCTGGTTGAATGGTAGGACGTAATCTAACAGGCTAGCTTATCTGTGAAGTGTGGAACAGGCACGGGTTTTTGAACATTATAGTAAGAGCCAGGAACAAATCCTGGGCCACACTGTTGGGTGTCTGTGTGCTTTCAAAGAAGTCCCACAAATTCTATGAGCCTCAGTTTCCTTGGCTGAAAAGTGAGGATAAAAATACCTCCTTTGCAAGGTTTGTCATGAGGATTATAGATGTTTAAGGGACTTAGCCCAAGGCCTGTGACTGAGTGTCTGCTCGGTAAATGGTTGGTATGATCGTTATCATCTTACCAGTGCTTGGAGATAGAGGCGTGTGTGCATTTTACCGACACGGATACCAGTCCCCAGGAACTGGGTCCTCACAATAAAATTAGAGAGCATATGAAGACTGACTTCGTGAAGACTGCACTCAGGATCAGACTGCTACATTGATGAAAATGGTCTCTATTAGAAGAAAATGTTATCTTGATGGCAGATAATTCCCAAGCTCTGAGGTTTAAGGCTGCAAATGAGGGAGACTGATTGGAGGCTAGGTCCAATGCCATTAGACATTAGATTTAACTGCTAAGGATTTTTTTCAGCCTGGTTAATATTTGTATTAGTGTATTCCAAAGGTCTACAGCTCTAAAGTGGCCTGCCTAATGCTATTTTCCCCATAAACTCTGTTATTTTTCACATGTAATTTTCAGATGGCAAGGTTTTTCTTTTTTCTTTTTTTTCCAGTTTCATGTATATTGTATTATAGCAGAATTGCTGTAGCTGGAACACTGGAATGTAAATAAAACCTTATATTTACTTGATACTTTAATCTTAAAATAATTCCACAAATAACATGTAGCTAGGGATAAACATAGTCAGACAGAAAGGTATAGTGTAAGAGAGCTTTGGATTAGGCCTTTGGGGTGCTGTGCTCTAGTACAAGCCCTTCACTCATTAATTTCATATTATGGGATGAATTGTGTCCACGCCTGCCCCCCCACCCCCCAAATTGTAGCCCTAACCCCCAGTACTTCAGAATGTGACTCTATTTAGAGATAGAGTCTTTAAAGTGGTAATTAAGGCTAAGGGAAGTCATGGGGAGGGGACGATCCAATATGAAGAGATTAGCACATATAGATACAGGCACAGAGACCACAGGAAGGAGAATGCCATCTGCAAGCCAATGAAAGAGGCCTCAGAAGAAACCAACCCTGCCAACACCTCTATCTCAGACTTCCAGCCTCCAAGCTGTAAGAAAATAAATTTCTCTTGCTTAAGCCTGGGTACCCAGCCTGTGGTACTTTGTGATGGCAGCTCTAGCAAACTAATACACTATTTAACCCTGTGTATTTAACCCCTCTGAATTTTTATTTCCTTACCTATAAAATGGAAATAATTTTGTATTTTAAAATAAACAAGTAAAATAACCTATTTTGAATTGGGGTAAAATATGGCGAGAAAGCAGCATCAGATGACAGTAATTTTAAATTTTTATTTCTCTAAAAGTCTAAATGAGAAAATATAGGTATATGTTGACTTGAAACAAAAACAAAAACAAGGAGTTCCTGTCATGGTGCAGTGGTTAATGAGTCCGACTAGGAACCATGAGGTTGTGGGTTAGATCCCTGGCCTCGCTCAGTGGGTTAAGGACCTGGTGTTGCAGTGAGCTGTGGTGTAGGTTGTAGACACAGCTCGGATCCCGTGTTGCTGTGGCTCTGGCGTGGGCTGGTGGCTGCAGCTCCGATTAGACCCCTAGCCTGGGAACCTCCATATGCTGCGGGAGCGGCTCTAGAAAAGGCAAAAAGACAAAAAACAAACAAACAAAAAAACCCCCCCCAAAAAACCCAACAACAACAAAAAAACAAAAACTCTATGTTAAAACTAACTTACTAAATAAATGAATATGTATTTACAGGAGAAATTCCTAGTAGCATAATACTGTCAATTAGTGTTCCAAGGGAATTTTATTTTATTTATTTCTCTATTTATTTATGCTTTTTAGGGCCATACGCACGGCATATGGAAGTTCCCAGGCTAGGGGTCAAATCGGAGCTACAGCTGCTGGCCTGCGACACAACCACAGCAACGCAGGATCCAAGCCGCGCCTTTGACCTACACCACAGCTCATGGCAATGCCAGATCCTTAACCCACTGAGTAAGGCCGGGGATCAAATCCAAAACGTCATGGTTCCTAGTCAGATTTATTTCCACGGTGCCATGACAGGAACTCCCCAAGGGAATTTTAAATATGATTGGATCACCTCTCCCTCCAAATTTCAATTTGCATCACATTTCCAGATACATCCTTATTTTGGAAATTAGAACATACCTGTACTTGTTAAATGCTCAAGTTTTGATTTAATAAAAGATTTTGGGTTGCTGAGAGCAGCCTAGCCCTTTTGTAATTGTAATGCATGCATGGGCTGCAGATGATAATCAGATCTGTGTTGGACATTCCACTTTGCACCTCCTAGGGCACCAATTTTCAGTAACTGTTAGAACCCAATAGAAAAATCTCACCTAAGATTCATCTGTGAGCTAAATTACAGGGGAAGCCATTATCATTCATTTTACATGCACTATTGGTCCAGGTTTTCAGGCAAGCACCTCTGGATTACAGGGAAGGATTTAGCTAGCTTTGAGAATCCTGAGAATTGAAATGGTCAACCACAGCATTTCATTGTTCTGATCAAGAAATAATTCTTAATTGAACCAAAAGCATATATTGAGTCTCCACTAGATGCCTAGCCCTGGATACCTATGTTCTAGAGTAAGGATGGAGGAATAGACATTAAGACCTGGTTAGAAGAGACCAAACAAATACTAAACAATTAGAAATCAATGAAATGTTAAGCTAAACTACATGAACTAAATGAAGAGGGGTTTCAGACAAGGGCAAGAATATCGTGAGTTTAAGGAAGTGGATGAGGCTGGGGAGGAGGTGGGAAGGATTTGGAAATGGGTGCTTAAGGTAGTTATTTTGGGGTAAGTGCATTTGAGGGGAAGGCTGAGGGTATGTGTTTTGCGCGTGCATACTTGGCACCACTTCCTTGGGGGAAGTGTTGAGAAATGGCATGAGTACAGACAAGAGTGGAAGCCCCTAAAATCTATGTACGCATAATGCATGTGGAGAGGTCAGGCTGTGGGAAAGGATGTGCAGTTCCATCACACATACTATCATGATTAGGAGAATAATCTATAATATTAAGTATAACTAATCTCATTTTTTCAGAAAAAGGAACTGAGTGCTAGAAAAATTAAGTGATTTGGCTTCAGTCACACATATTAACTGCACAAGACTTCATGAAGTTGTCCAGGCATAGTGAGTCATATATGGGTCCACATGGGTATCGCAAATTAATGGATGTTGTCGGTGCCCATGACAGCATCCACTTTATCCTCTCAGCAGCATTCACTCTCCAGGAGGATGCTCCCCTCCAGACCTTGGCCAATGACCCTTATGCCTGAAGCATAAAAGGCCAGCCCCCTTGCTCAAGCTGGGACCCACTTGGTGATATGCTTTATGCTCCAGACTTTTTCTTCATAGATTAAAATAGAAGCTTATCTGAAGCTGAGCTCACATTTTTTTTTTTTCTGCTGTACAGCATGGGGACCGAATTACACTTAACATGTATACATTTTTTCCCCCCACTCTTTGTTCTGTTGTGATATAAGTATCTAGACATAATTCTCAATGAGAGCTCATATTCTTGCTTCGCTTCTCCTCCCTCCCCATACACTCTCTCCTGAGAGCACTTCCCCAGTAAATCAAACCCCACCAAAGATATGCCTCCAAATTGTGATGTGTACAGTGCATCATCGTACAAGTGAGGACTACTTGTCTGACAGTGTTGTGCTGGGTGGGCTGCAGGACTGGGTGATGACGACCTCTGCCATTAGCCAGTAGGTGTATGCTAAGCACTTTGTTTGCATCTTCTTACCTAAAACTTATGACTAATCCTTAAGTTAGATTCTGTGATTATCCTTATAGGTGAGGAGACTCAGGTTGAGAGAGGATATATTTGCTCATGACCACATAAATTGTAAATTGCAGAGTTGGGATTCCAACACATCTATGTTTAATTTCACATTCAACTCCAAAAAATAGTTTGCACATACTGGAACATGTAACTTACTAAATGTGTAACATACTGGGATGTTTGAGAACCATAGCTCAGCACAGTCAGGACACTAAATTGCTCTACTCAATGTTGAAGAGAGAAACAAGTCATGATAGAGGATCTGATTTAATCCCTTAAATGGGTTACCATGAACACAAAATAATTTGAGAACTACTGAGCATAAAAGACATGACAAGTTGGGCAGAGGAATTTGAAGTAGGTAGAGGATACAGTGATGACATAATTATCCAAACTGGAACAGTATCGGGGATACTAGGAGATGCCATTAGTAGTTACACAAAGATAAAAAGTAAGCCAGGGCCATCCAGCAAACCATTACAATGATCACCATTGTAATAGGAGACAACAGGAAGCTACAGGAGTTTCCTGAGCAGGGTCGTGAAACAATTCTGTCAATGGTATGCAACATGATTTGGAAGAAACCTTGGAGCTGAGAGAAGAGCAGGCAGGAGACTGTGATGGAGATACTAGTGTAATTTGTCTGGGATTCTGTGCTGGCCCTTGTTTTTTTCCTCTAGTTCACTGCCTGAAATGGTTGTCATTTCTGGACCTCAGAATGCTTGCCAGAGGCTATCAGCCAATCCTCTTGTCCTGGGGGATTAAAATTCTATTGGGTAAAAAAAAAGAGAAAAGACAAAACTCTATCCGTGGCTCAGGTTCGATTCCTGGCCCAAGAACTTCTATATGCCATGAGCAAGGCCAAAAAAATAATTTTTTTAAAAAACTCTGTATAGGTACCCTAACCACTGGTGAGATCTTTTGTTTAATACACTTGGACTCTGCCTTGGAACCCAAATGTCTTTCATCTGCTGGCTCTGCTCCCTTGGAATATCTAAATCCCCATGGGGTGTCCCATGTCCTACAGGGCCTGTGACTTTCCCCATGGACACTTCTGAGTGAACAAGAGGGTGGAGATGCATATCTGCCAGTAAGAGAGTCAAGCGTTCTGCACAGATTGATTTGTCCTAAAAGTCATCTCCCTGTAGCTAATGCAAGAAAGTGAATGGAAAACATTTGCATGAGAGGGCTAATGTGAGGG
Organism: Phacochoerus africanus; assembly: GCF_016906955.1. Classification (NCBI taxonomy): domain Eukaryota; kingdom Metazoa; phylum Chordata; class Mammalia; order Artiodactyla; family Suidae; genus Phacochoerus; species Phacochoerus africanus. The sequence goes on from NC_062544.1 coordinate 200,267,817, forward strand.
GGGTGGCGGCTTAGGTTCCTTGGAGTTTCAGGCAGTTCTGGGTTAAATGATGAGGCCTCCTATCTTCATGTCAGGCTTTATGACCTCTTGTCTCCTTGAGTTTTAAACACAATTCATTACTTTATAGAGGTAAGATTAAGGGCAATAGTTCTAATCACATGGCTCTCAAAGGGGAAAAGAAGAGAGGGCCTATTTTTATTTTGGCTTTTATTGTAGTTGCTGTATGATATTATATAAGTTACAGGTGTACAAGATAGTGATTCATAATTTTTAACATTATACTCCATTTATAGTTATAAAATATTGGCTATATTCCCATGTGTTGTTCAGTATATCCTTGAAGCTTATTTATTTTATACCTTAGAGTTTTACCTCTTAATCTGCCATGCCTCTATTGCCCTCTCCCCTTCCTTTCTCCCCACTGGTAACCACTAGTTTGTACTCTACATCTGTGAGTCTGCTTCTTTTTTGTTATGTTCACGAGATTGTTGTAATTTTTTAGATTTCAGTATAAGGGATATCATAACAGTATTTGTCTTTCCTTGTCTGACTTATTTCCGTCTTTTCTTTTCTTTTTCCTTTTTTCCTTATTAAGGCCAAAGCTGCAGCATTTGGAAGTTCCCATGCTAGGGGTCGAATTGGAGCTGCAGCTACCAGCCTATGCCACAGCCACAGTAACACTGGATCCCAGTTGCATCCTTGACCTATATCACAGCTTTTGGCAACACTGGATCCTTAACCCACTGAGCAAGGCCAGGAATCAAACCTGCATCCTCATGGACACTATGTTAGTTTCTTAACCCATTGAGCCACAACGGGAACTTCCCCTATCTGACTTACTTCACTTAGCATAATGCCTTCCAATTCTATCCGTGTTGCTGAAAACAGCAACATTTCTTTCTCTTTATGGCTGAGTAGTATTCCATTGTGTGTTTGTGTGTGTGTGTGTATTTATCACATCTTCTTTCTCTATCTGCTGATGGACACTCAGTTTGCGTCCATATCTTGGCTTCTTTAAAAAATACTGCTATGGGAGTTCCTGTCGTGGCGCAGTGGTTAACGAATCCGACTAGGAACCATGAGGTTGAGGGTTCGATCCCTGCCCTTGCTCGGTGGGTTAATGATCCGGCATTGCCGTGAGCTGTGGTGTAGGTTGCAGACGCGGCTCGGATCCCACATTGCTGTGGCTCTGGCGTAGGCCGGTGGCTACAGCTCCGATTGGACCCCTAGCCTGGGAACCTCCATATGCCGCGGGAGCGGCCCAAGAAATAGCAACAACAACAACAACAACAAAAGACAAAAAGACAAAAAAAAAGTTGTGTTAGTTTCAGGTATACAGCAAAGGAAATCATTTATACTTATACATATATCCATTCCTTTTCAGAATCTTTTCCCGTATAGGTTATTACATAGTATTGCATAGACTATCCTGTGCCGTACAATAGGTCCTTGTTACCTATCTATTTTATATATAGTAGTGTGTACATGTCAATCCCAACCCCCTAATTTATCCCTCCAGCCCCACATTTCCCCTTTGGTAACCATGAATTTGGTTTCAAAATCTTTCAGTCTGTTCCTGTCTTGTAGGTTCTTTTGTATCATTTTTTGTTAGATTCCATATATTAGTGATCTCATATGATATTTTTCTTTCTCTGTCTGACTTACTTCACATAGTATGATAATTTTTAGTTCCATCCATGTTGCTACAAATGGCATTATTTCATTCTTTTATAGGGCTGAGTTCATCCAGTCCTCTGTTGATGGACATCTATGTTGCTTCCATGTCTTGGCTATTGCAAATAGTGCTGCAATGAACATTGGGATGCATTTATCTTTTCTTTTTTTTTTTCAATGAGAGGCTTTCACACATTTATTACTGAGGCAAAGCACTATACAGAAACAACAACATAAAGAGAACCCATTTCCTGATATATCCAACAGTGGCTGGGCTGTTTTCAGTGTGATATGGTAAGATGCAAGGAAGCCACCTAGCATCAATATGTGTGCCATCTCATGTGTGGAGGCTCCTTAGAGACCCACCTTGGTTCTTCTCCAATGTCTTCTCTTCGAGTTGCACCTGGTTTTATTACCAGATTTTATCTGAATTCATTGGGGGATGGGACGATTTTGCTTTTGCTTCTTGGCCAAGAATCGCTTGATCCTGAAAATCTTGTGAGAAGACATGGGAGGAACTAATTCAACCGAATGTAGGATGGTGGAGAAGAGAGTGCATGTATCTTTTCAAATTATGTTTTTCTCCAGATGTATGCCCAGGAGTGGGATTGCTGGATCATATGATAGTTCTATATTTAGTTTTTTGAGGAACCTGCATACTGTTCTCCATAGTGGTTTCACCAGCTTACATTTACACCAACAGTGTAGAAGGGTTCCTTTTTTTCCCACACACTTTCCAGCATTTATAGTGTGTATATTTTTCGACGATGGCCATTCTGACCGATGTGAGGTGATAACTCATAGTTTTGATTTGTATTTCTCTAATGATTAGCTATGTCGAGCATCTTTTCATGTTTCTTGGCCATCTGTATGTCTTTGGAGAAATGTCTATTTAGATCTTGTGCCCATTTTTTGATTTTTTTTTAATATTAAGCTGCATGAGTTGTGTTTATATTTTGGAGATTAATCCTTTGTCAGCTGCTTCATTTGTAAATATTTTCTCCCATTCTGAGGGTTATCTTTTTGTTTTATTTATGGTTTCATTTGCTGTGCAGAAGTATTTTTAGTTTTTTGAGAAACCTCCATACTGTTTTCCACAGTGGCTGGGCCAATTAACATTCCTATCAACAGTGTAGGAGAGTTCCCTTTTCTCCATATCCTCAGCAGGCCAGCATTTGTTATTTGCATTCTTTTTGATGATAGCCATTCTGAAAGGTGCGAGATGATACCTCATTAGTTTGCATTCCCTGATGATTAGTAATGATGAGCATTTTTTTCATGTGCCTATTGGCCATCTGCATTTCAGAGGTCCTATTTTTATTGACCAAGAGCTCTTCATAAAAAGATAGACTATGGACTTGCAGTATTGAAAAAAATGAGAGACAGGGAAAGAATAGTGTCCCCAGCAAATCTCCAGAGTCTGGAGACATCCAGAGAAAAATTAAATGTGCGTCTTATGTCTTTGGGAATTGAAATACAGGTCCTTTCTTGAAGCAATGTTCTGTGGCCTGGGTCCTCTGGAAAATACTGTCTTTCTGCTTGTGTGGGAGAATGAAGAAAACAAAGAAGCTGGGAAGTAAGTGAAGCAAATTTAGGGAAGAGCTTTTCACCATGTGAATGTAGGAATTTGTTTCTGAATGTGGGTTGATTGTCCCATCATAGCAAAGAACTGAAACCTGTGAAATGGGCATAGAGTGTATTTTTATGATTTGCAATGCTGTGAAAAACAACCAAACCTTGGAATCACAAAGACCTGGACTCAAATCCTAGAACAATCATGGAACCTCTGACCTCTATCTTCTGCAACTATAAAATGGCAGGAGAAAATAGTGCCCCCCGCCCCCAAGGCTGTCATGGGGTGTCAGTGAAGTATGTACATTATCATGTCTCAAGCATGGAGCCTGGCGCTCAGTGAGGCGAGCTCTTGCTACAATGGTTCTTGCTTGAATAAGGTCCATATGGACTGATTGCTACCTGCTCTGTGCTCCTGCAGCACTTAGCATGGCCCACTTTTCTTTTCTTTCTTTCTTTTTTTTTTTTTTGTCTTTTTAGGGTCGCACCCGTGGCATATGGAAATTCCAAGGCTAGGGGTCGAATTGGAGCTGCAGCTGCCAATCTACACTACAGTCACAGCAACATGGGATCCAAGCCGTGTCAGCGACCTACACAGCTCACAGCAACACCGGATCCTTAACCCACTGAGTGAGGCCAGGGATAGAACCTGAGTCCTCGTGGATGGTAGTCAGATTCATTTCCGCTGAGCCACAGTGGAAACTCCCAAAGCCCACTCTTAAGGCATGTGTCACATCATCTTATACTCAGTAGTTCATGTGCCTTCCCAATCAGATCATCTGCTGCTCCTTGTATTCCAGAGCTTATGTGTCACAGGTGTGCAGAATATGGTTGATGGATAGAATTTCCTTTTAAAAATATTTTTGGTAGTAACAAGAAGAGACTTCAGACAATATTCTCTTTAAAATGTTGAATTGAGAGTTTCTTTTTTTAAGAAGAGTCTATTTGAAACTGCAATTTCATTTATAAGTTTCTTAAAGACATACACTTCCAACTCTGTTTCCCTATCAAGAAAATAGAGACATGTGTAGAACCCCTTTCTTTTGGGATCTTTGTGAGAAAATAAAATAAAGAGCTTTTGCTACAGGCCTGGCTCTGAGCAGGTGCTGAGCAACCACTTGTGATGATTATGTCCAATGTGCTCTGCCTTTGCTATTATAAAGACATACCATTCATGGTCATTTATTTTATAATTTTTATATCAAAAATATGTTTATATTACAAAATTTAACATGCTCACTGCTGAAAATTTGGAAATTATAGAAACCAACCTCCTGGCTGGTTTCTTTCATAGGCCTCTGTAGAGTGAGTTTGTGGTGGGCAATACTCTTCTTAGAAGATGTGTGAGAATTGAGGACCAGAACAGGACTCGCCAGACAGACATGTAGATGCAGAAACCCTCTGGCCCAGGGCCTTGGCTCGGGCCTGGAACACATTTCCTTCTGGGGTTTCTGAATGGGTTTGGAGAACATTATCAATGATAGGCCTCACTCCGTGGCTTCTTTCATTCCAGTGTATGTTTCTGAAGCCGTCTTCAGGGAACTAAAATTTTGCTCTGGAACCCCTGGCAAGGGCCTGATTTGTCCTATCACTGCTAGAGTCCACAGCAGGACTCAGACTCAGCCTTGGCTGCTGATCCAGAGTTCCAGTGCCTGACCCCTGGTTTTGGTGAGGTTCATTTTTGTAAAAATTTGTAGGGCCAATTAGGGCATTCCTACATTTATGACCACACAGTTGTCTCATCATTTGCTTGAAATACATTTTCTCTAAACTTCCCAACTACACAAGGACCTTGCCCTTTCTCCCACTTATTGAACATCCCCTCTAGTAGTGGACCTAGTGATTGCATATGGAAACGGTCCATATTAGCTATATGGCTGCAACACGTGCTCATTGTCTCCCCAGTCTTTCCACAAATGAGGACCATCACCAAGGCTACATCAACAATGACATTCTCTTGATTCAATCCCAGAGGTTCCAAATTGGCCCTTCCTGTCCATCTGCACTGTCTAGTTTTCTTGAAGTCCTAAAAATGTGTCCATGCCATCCCACAAAGAACTGTCCACCTAGTCCCAACCCACATTTCCAGTCTCATTTCCTGGAAGAAGGTGTGACCATACCAAGCTGCTCCAAATGTTTTGCTGCCCAGGAGTCTATCAAAGTATCCTTAAGTCCATGTCTTTCCAATGTTGTTCTCTTTGCCTAGAATATTCTCCTATGTTGGAAAAGTCCTGCTCAACCTTTTTGTGCCTAACTTGAATGTCATTGCAGTGACATTCTTTGTTGATTCTGGAAAATAGTTATCTATGCCTTTGCAGTGCTCTCAGAGCACCCTCTCTCTGCACTGTCTCTCTCGTGGCCCTTATGGTATGCTGTAATTATCTATTTACACATCTGTCTCCTCCCACTGGACTGTGAGATTGTGGGAGGCAGAGATAGCTCATATTCAGTGGTGCATCCTTAGAGCCTAACATACAGTAAGTGTGCAGAGCTGGTAGGAGGGCTAACTAGTGACTGGATAAAGTTCTTCTCTTATGAAATAGCCTTTAGGTGGCTGTGCTATTGCGATCTAATGTAAAATGATAAAGTTTAAAGGGAAAACTTTCCTGACCTGTTGCAACATACAGCAAGAGATTTTATTGCTTATTTCTGTTCTCATCTGCCATATGGCTTTCCATTCACAACCTGCTCTAGTGAGAATTATTTTTGCAGGTAATTTTCTAATGATTGTCTTGGGATAAACAAATTTATCAGACTTGTTTGGCTAATGTATTCAAGGAGGTTCACAGGGGAAAAGATTAATCATCTAAGAAGCAAGCCTGTGTCTGTCATTAGGCGGAAGGGTCCAGAGATGATCAGAGCTGAGCGGGTGGTTGCTATGACTGCAGATACTTTTCTCTCCCTTTGTGAGGTCAACGACAGCTCCCAAGCTGATTGGCTAAAATTAGATTATCCTGCTGACCAACCATGGGGATTTAATTTCATCAGAAAGAGAAAAATGGTGGGAAATCCTGCCATGATACTACAAAGGAATTTTCTTTAGAAACCCACTGAGTCCAAGTTCGCTTTCATTATAATTAATACGTTCCGTCTAATAAAATAATTTAAGGGAGGCAGACAATAGCATTAGTCTATTGTTTTGTATATCCATATAAGCTTTAATCTGGTTTGTCTGCAAACCAACTCTCAAAGTTAAAGTAACTTTATTTTCCTGTGGTACCTCTGTAACCGAAGACTGTCATCATGTACGACGCGTTTATATAACTGGAGATAAGCTAATTGTGAAAAACACAAAAGGAGCTGGCACAACTAAAAGTATTTGCTTGCAGGGCTCCTGCCCTAAGGAAATAGTGGGCACAAAAAAACTTTGAGTAGAACCACTTACCTTTGGATCGGGAGCATCTTTCAAATTGAGTTTGAAAGGACTCCTGCCTTCCAGAGGGTTCTTTTGTAGAAGTCATATGTGGCTTATCCTCTGGCTTTCCACTTGGTACATCTCCCACTTGCCTCCCCAGGAATTAATTACCACTGACTTTGATTATTACATTTATTTCTGTACAGGAAAGTTACAGAATTAGTTAATCTTGGAAAGAAGTATATCTGCAGGCTCTGCAGAGTTGCAGAACTAAGTAGATGTGAAATACAGACCAAGAAAAACTAGGAATTGTTTCTTTAGCTCTTATGTGACTGTAGAAATAAAATATAATTAAGAGGGAGAAATGGAAAAAGAGCTAATGTTGATTGAATTATGGACAACCCACATACTTCCATCTGTATGATTGCCCCAAATCAATGTATTTAAAAAATCTAATTTGTGGTGCTGCTTTTGGTTTTGTGCTAAAGGGACCCACGAAGAGGGACTCCAAATGCCCCTTTCCTGAGAGCCATGTTCGGGGAGTCAGGGGTCAGTATGTACATATAAAAAGTGGTAATGTGCCCTATGCAGCATGAAAATGCTGTCAAGCTATAGTGTCCAGCAGGAAGCACTATAGGGAATCTCGGAGGAATCAAACTGGAGCACCATGGGTGGAAGTGATCCAGATCCAGCCTTTTCTCCCAGAGGAGAGAGAGAAAGAGGAGAAAGGCATATCATGATGTGTGTGCCATTAGCACATTCCTGAGGATTTAGGAGACAAGATACATCACCATACATAGTTCCATCACCCTTGTAGTTGTACTACAGTTAGCATGTCTGCTGAGTGTTTATACCCTCTTCAGTCAAGGCACTCATTCACCTCCCTACTACACCCCTAAGAAATCAGTGATTTTATTATCATTATCATCATCACATGATAATGTCAATGTGAGGAAATCAGACCACAGAGATTAACCCACTTAAATTTACACAATTTATGCACTGAGCAGACAGAATTTAAACCTAGTGCTTCTTGTTAGCATTTTATGCAGGAGTTTTGCGTATATTACAAACATATTATCACAGTGCATGTTCTGTTAATTTTTTTTACCTGGTATGTAAATTTAATAATCATTTTTGATAATTGCATACTATTTCATTGACTGTACCACCATTTACTTCATATTTTATTATTGTTGAATGTTAAATATTTTCAAATTTTGGGAACATTTTCTATATAACTTTTTAATGTCATATGTAGGCTATTAGAGTTAATTCCTCAGAATGAAAGGCTCTTTAAAAAACTATGTTGTCAAATTCCCTCTTGTCAAGAATATGAGGATGCTTAATTAACCACATTCCTGTCAGCACTGGGGAAGAATTATTTAAAAACAAAACAAACCCCCAAACCAAGCAATGTAGCTTTATAGGCAATAATAAGCTTCCTGTTTTAATATGCTTTTATTAATCATTACCAAATTCATTTGTTTGTTAAAAACATATTTATTAAACACCTGTTGGTCTTGGGATAAGTTAGTGGGCAAAATAGATAAATGATGATATATGTTTACTAATTCTATTCAAATATGTTTATTAGAAGGAAGACTGATTAGAGGGGAGAAAGATTTGAGAACGGGAGACCAGGTTCAGATGCTATACTAATTGAATGACAGACAAGTATTCAGCAACTTAGCTATTTTAAAAAGTGACAATAAGGTGCATAAAATATATGGTATCAAAAGCTCCATGAGTTGTTTAGGTCTTTCCTTCTAGTGGAATTCCCTTGTAATGAAGATATTATCCAAAATACCCATCTCAATCAGCTAAATTTGATAACTTTGTAGGTAGAAGTGAGAGATTTTTCAGAGCTCACTTTCACATGTATTTCTCTTCCAAACTTTTAATCCTGTGGCTCCTAGATTGTCATGTTATATAGCTTCAAATTTAGCTAGTATTTCAGCAGGACCGATTTGGTCATGGTGAGAGATGTGGAAATTTGAGTTTGGTCCTATAAGAGTAAAACTAGACACTGTCTAGTCTCATAGCACCTTACGGTGGGAGGGGAGATGGTCTATATCCATTTCTGGCTACAGCACAAGTGTCATATAGCCAGATGGTTGGTCCTTGAGTGTGGCTATCACAGAATTAAGGGCTTCCTGAAAGCAGTCATACAGTAACACAATTTATTGTCATCTTAGAGAGTGGACTGTGATGAAACCAATCATAGTCTCTGTTTCCACAGACCATTTATTATTTGAGACAAAAATATCTTGCAAGACAGAAAAGGTGTTTATTCTGAGGTCATGCATGCTAGGTATTTAGCTTAGTCCCGGGTACAAAGTAAATGCTCAATAAATATTTGCCACTTTTGTTATTTATATTATTACTATTTTATTATTAAATTTGCTGAAGTGCGATTTCTCTCATATTCCAAAGGCACCTAGAAGTGAAAAGGAAAAAGGAATAGCACCACAGATGAAAGAGCAGGCAGGATCAAGGGGGGAGCTATTTTTAGGACCGGGCTGCTGCTCTAAAGTGCAGAGGAAGGAGCAGGAAGAATAAAGAGGCTGATGAGGAGGGCAGAGGGGAGCTCAACGGTTAACTGTGTGGAGTTGCGGGAGCAAATGAAAGGTCCTGGACAGGAAGAGCAGTTCAGTGGAAAAACTATAGAAGTGTTAGCAAGTCGGGGCTCTGAAATCCCTATGGAATTTAGCTGCCTCAGGCTAAGCCCTGTTCTGTTTCTAAAGCTGCAAGGTACTGAAGGCCTTGCTCACTACTGCAGGCAGGGGGTGTGGGGATTTGCAAATGAGAACAAATTGTTCTATTGCTATAAGAGAAATTAAAGGCTGAAGCGAGCTTGCCAATGACAAGCTGACGGACCTTAATTTTGTTTCCTTTAAAGCCAAACTGTTTCCACCAAAGATTAATAATGAAATGTTGAGATTTCTGTTGGTTAACTCCACAGAGGGGCCACACTCTTTTTATGCTCAAGAACTAAACTGAAAGTTACAAGGTTGAGATCCTGGTCCAACAAGGAGGCAAGGACCACGTGAATTCCGAGCACTTCCTCAGATGTTTGCTGGGATTTGTCTCAGTGGAGGAGGAAGGAGCTGGCCTCTAAATGTTTCCGTGGGCGTACAGGTAGTTCAGGGCCTTCAAAGAGGATTGGCAAGTAGAGTCTTCACAGCCAAATTGTGTCGCAGCCAGTCTGGAGCACTGCCAGGGTCACTGGGTTTGTGCTGGTGGAAGGGTGGTAGGGACACCTTGGTGGTTCAGACTTGGGGCATGGCCACTCACTGATGTGGCTTGAGGCAAGTCCCTTCACCTTGCTGCACCTCGGTTCCTCATTTGCCACATCTGTAAAGTGAGGGGCCTGGAGAAGAGCCCCCTGTGTGCTAAAATCATGATCTAAATATGCCTGCAGTGTGTCTGTGGGGGTGGGGTGGGTGGGACTGGAGAACAGCCATTGGTGCCACAGAAATACAGGCTGAAGTAGGAGGAATAGGATCTCTCTCAGTTGCAGCTCCTCTGGCCCAGAACCAAGACTTTGTTTAACTCTTTCCTTGCCTTCTTGCTATAGCCTATTGGGTAGTTCTAATGAGCTCTTGCTCACTGTACGTGTGTTTGTCTGTTTTGGTTGTGAGCTAGTCAAAGACAGGGATGACATTTACCTGATTCAAAAGGAACAAAAAGGGACGTAGTGAAGCCCGCTTCTCCCAGAATTTCTCCTCGCCACTGGAACCAAATATTGTAAACAAATACATCTATATTGCCCTTTCCCTGCTCACAATATCTTCTGTGGAAAAAATGGTTGTGTAGTATACTCACTGTTCAGCGTTTTCCACTTCCCACTGTATCTTAGCGATCTTTTTACTTAGTATATGAGTTTCCCTAGCCTTTTTTTTTTAAATAGCTTCATGGTATTCCATTTTATATATGTCAAAATTTATTTAAAGTCACACAGTGATAAATATTCAGGTAGTTTTCAATCTTATGATATTAGAAGTTGTTGCAATGAATAATAACCATATAAGCGATTTTGCAGGTGTGTGGGTGTGCAATTTTGTGCTAATGAGAGCAGTGGTGGATGTCATTTAGTGTGATTTGGGAAATTCCAATGGGGTGTCTTCTACTCAGATGCTTGTCTCACCAGTTTAATTTGATTTTCCCAAATTCTACAGCCGGAGTCTTTCCTTTGCTTAGGATTTTGTCTCTTATCAAAGCACCAACCGATTAAGTTTTATCAGTCATTTGCACTCTATTATGAATGCTTACTCCCTGAGCCATCTTAGTGTGGAAGAAGTCAGGGAGGACATGGCAAGTAAAAGACTATGAAAAGGTAAACCAGAGGGAAACAGTCAAAAGTCACCTATTTATTAATTTTAGTTACTTCTCCTTTGTTATCAGAGAGACCTCTTTTAAGCCCAAAGTTGGTCGTATTGTGCTCCTGCCTGGTATATTTTTGTGTCCTCACTATCTTCAAGGTCAAAGACACATTGGGCAGAGTGTGCAGGGCCTTTCACAACTTGGCCCTGCTCATGCTGAGAGCTTCTTCTCTCAGCCTTCACCCTGCAAATTGCAGCCATGCTTAACTTCTGGAGCCTCTCAACTGGGTGACGCTTTCTCATCTCTCATTCTTTGCTCATGGCTCACCTCTGTTTGGGTTATTTTCCCCACTCTCCCTAGATCTGGTAGTGCCTTAGCTCAGTTGTTACTTGCCCTGGGTGTCCTTTGCTGTCTTAAGAGCTAGCCTGTGCACTCCCTAAGGCTTTCTTTTTTTTTTTTTTTTGTCTTTTTTGGGCCGCACCCGCGACATACGGAGGTTCCCAGGCTAGGGGTAGAATTGGATCTACAGCTGCTGGCCTACACCACAGCCATAGTAACTCCAGAGCTGACCCTCTCCTGTAACATACACCACAGCTCACGGCAACACCAGATCCAGTGTATTCAAAATCTGACTTTATTTTTAAAAAATAGACACTGACTGGAATCCCTCACAAAACTAGTGCAAGACAGTTGTGTTTTGCTGGTCCCTACAGAGTCACCCAGGCATAAGTCAGACTCCAGTTCTCAAACCCTTTTAGCCACAGCTGTTTTGATTTGCACTGTGATGTGATGAAGATGCGGCCTGATAATTTTTTCCCTTGTGGTTGTCGTAGGAATGAGAAAGGAGTGGAGGCAGACACAAGCCTGCCTCATTGCATGGCAAAGATATGGCTGAATTGTTGTTCTGGTGTCTGGCCCAACATATTTGGCTTTGAGATGTGGGTTTGAATTGGGGAAGTTTGATTTTATAGGCCAAGGCTGTGGAGATATAATGTACAAGTAGGTGTCCTGAAGTCACTTATCATGGTAAGATTTGTCATACACATGCACTGAGGGTTGGGATGCATTTCTGCCTGCAATATGAGAGTCCTGGAAGGTTAGATGACAAAGCATTGCTTCCAAGTAGGCCCATGGGACCAGCCCACGTCACAACTCTCTAGCCATCTTTTCCTAAATATTATTTCCTTTCTAAGTTTATTCTTAGAAATTTAATGAATAGTTGCTCAGATTTATGTGCAACTTATTTAGCCTTCAGTTAAAACTAGGCAAGCTAAGGCCTAAAACATCTTTAACTGCAGCATCATGGTTTATGTAAGTGCCACAAGACCTCATATCTTATTGGTACTAAGACAATATGTTTTCCTCCATCTCATAAGATATTAGTGAAATTTCTTTGTATTGTAGCGTGTGTGTGTGTGTGTGTGTGTGTGTGTGTGTACGTGTGATATATGTGACCTGAGTGGTGCCTAGGGTACCTGCTGAAGTTTACAGCAATGTCAATCTGGTTAGGTTGCTATACAGTCCAGAATCTCTAACTTTCAATCCTGGCTTCATACTAGCCTTATGACCCTTTGCAAATTATTTGACATTTCTGTCACTTGTGTTGTTATCTGTAGAATGAATTGATGATAATTAGACCTTCATGAGATATTTTGAGGATGAAATGAGTTAAAATATGTAAAGTGTATTGGCTGGTGCTTGGCACATAGTAAATGTTCAATATATGATAGTGATTATCATTATCCAGATCCTCTACATGACGTTGGGAGTGCTTCACTGGACAAGAAATAGCAGTGTGTGTGAATCCTGGGCTGGAATCTGGTGTTGAGAATATGCACCAGTTCTCACTTCTCTCCTCAGGGGACCCTAAAGATAGAATAGCTAGAGCAGGTGACTAAGCTATCTTTTGGAGAAGAGTAGTCCATAGCAGATGAACCCAGGCTGTGGAAGGAAGCTTGGCCAGGCAGCAAGTAGGGGTGATGAAAGTTCAAGTGTGGATGGGTCACCATGGGGACTGGTCAGGCTGCTGTTCCCCTGCTCTCCGCCCACCTTGGGTCTGGGGTTCTCAGTGGACACTGAAAAGGGAAGGCAGACTGTTGGGCCTGGAGAAATTGTGCAACTCAAGTATAAGACAAAGGTCTAGTTTCTGTACTCTACAACCTGATTTTAAAAATCCTCAACTCTATAAAAAGTGAGTAATTGCCAGTTTGCAAAAAAAAAAAAAAGAGAGAGAGAGAGAGAGAGAATTTGATCTTAAGCACATTAAAGTCTACTCAGCCTTACTTGCAGGAAGAGAAATGCAAATTGCAATTACAGTGAAATTTCATTTTTTACGTATCAGATTGACAATCCTAAAAGAGTTTGAGAAGTGACTCTCTGCCAACTGATCCAACTTCCAGGGAGAAGTTCGTTAATTCTATCAAAATTAAATGCATATGCCTTTTGACATAGTTCTACTTGCAGCAGTGCTTCCCAAATAAATCCTCAAATGTCTGAAATGCTCCATGTAGAAGCTTGTTACTAAGGCATTGTTTATAGTAGTACTTTTCTCAGAACACTTGAAAGTCCAGTAATACTGGTTAAACAAATAATGATGCATCAATTTAATGAAATATTAACAACTGGTAAGCAAGAATGAGAGAAGACTTTATAGACGGGAACTTCAAGATTGCTTGTTAAATGAAAAGGAGCGAAGTGTGGAAAAGCATGTCTAGTGCTACTACTTGTGTCTGTAAAAGGAAATAAGACTATATATGTACACATGAATATGCATAAAATAGACAATAGTTTGCTTATTGAGAGGGAAATTTGGAATTGGGGCTTGGAAGGTAAGTCAGAGAGAAACTTTCCATTTTGTACTCTTGAATTTTAAATCACATCAATTCTTTATTTTTTGTTTTCAAAAAGTAGAAATATTGTATCTGGTTCTCAATACAGCCATTGAATTTAGCATGAAAAAGTGTATTTTGAAACACTCATCGAAGCAATTTTTTAAGCCCACACCACCCTGTGCCATTTGACACCTGCCAACGTTTGAATAAATTTATGCACCCCCCCCCCAACCTCCGGAAGCTCCTGTAGTCTTCTCCTATAGCTTGCTACATCCCTGGTGTCCACAGTCAAGTACTGCTGGACAAACACTGCCCTAGGAGTGAAATGGTTGGAGTGGCAGGAGCAAGACTTTGGAGGAGACAGCTGAGTTTGAATCGTGCCTACAGTACTCATTGGCTCTGTTAATGTGGTTGAGTTACCTTAACTCTCTGAACCTCGGTTTCTTGATCTGTGAAATGGAAATGATAATTGTTTATTGTTGCATTATGAAGTCCGCCTTGGCTATCCTGCCAGAGGATTTTAAGTATTTAAGGCTCAAAGTCCTGAATAATAACAGCTTTATTGTGCCCCACTGCATCTATGTGCCAGCTGACCTCTGTCAGAGTCACAGGAGATCTGGCCAAACTCACCTCTGTACTTTGTTTCATCACTTACCCAGAAATGACGTGGGTCCTCTGTTTTCTGGTCCCTGTTCTCTCCCTGGTGTTGGTCTCTGTTCTTTCCAGGTCAGTTAGTTCTCCCTCCAAGGCACCTTCAAATTAGCCCTAAGAATGCACCTCTTATCCACTTTCAAATCCAGTCTCTGGCAGCTTTTTAGACAGTCTTGATTGCTTTCTCATAGTTGAGAGAAAGGGTGTTTCTTCAACATTGGAGTGGGGGTGGGGGTGGGGCAGTCTATGGTGTCTGGAGCCCCAGGGACATGGTGACAATGACACTTACCTTTATGGCTATTTGTGCCAGCTGCACAGGGATAGGCTAGTCTCTTCTCTCACTTCTTCCTCTCCCTCCAGCTCCCCACTCACTTGAGGAGAATTTAGACCCCAGTGCTACCTCTTCAACAGCAAGAGCTAAGCTTGGTGTGATTTACAATCAAACATACATAAAATGTGTATGTGTCTTGTGAACTGTTTACATATGCAACTACTGGAACCTGTTACCAAATGACATCAAAGGCTCTGAGGTGGTTGTTTTGTAGTCAACCTAAGAAATGGTAGAAGGTTCAGGTTTATATGTGTTCATATGCTTTCCTGGGAGAAAAATGTATACATGGTTAATAGCTTAGTTGCTATGGCGAGATAGAATGCTTTTTGAAAAAGTTTCTTTAAAGTCAAAGATTAATCACTTTCAAGGCAGAGGGAAAACAGGAGGAAAAAAACCCAGACTGTGGTAGGCTAGATTTCCCCCAGATATTATTGCTGCTCCTGTCTCTACAGCCGAACATAACAGCTGGTGAGTAGGGAGAAACTGGAGAAAGATCTTTTTTGCCTTTAATCCAGTATGCTGTTTTCCTGTGCCCGTTTTACTGTAATTCTCAGCGGCCGCGGGACAAAAGCTGTTGACTGATACATGCAATTACCTCCTCTAATATTGCTCTCAACTGTCGGCCCTGACTGACAAAAGTGGATGAGGTTTAGTTAAGGTCTGGGAAAACACTCTTTTAATAAAAGCCAGTCTCATCTCTGTGATCACCTACCTCCCCCCCCAGACCTTTTCATCTGTTTTCTGGAAAGATAAGGGCTGGTGATGGAAAGTTAAAAAGTGGTGCTGAACTTGGACTTTGAGGAAGCCAGCATTTACCTCACGAAAATCCTCCACTGCGTGTGTTTGCGTGTTTGTGTGTGTGTGTGTGCACACAATTTGCATTGGAAATGAGAATTGGTTTGGGTTATTGGGCAGATTTCTCTCAGAGAGTAAGAGGTTATTTTATTTATTTTTTTTGTTGTTTTAATGATTTTTATTTTATCCATCATAGCTGGTTTACATAGTGTTCTGTCAATTTTCTACTATACAAAAGGTGACCCAGTCGCACATACATATACACATTCTTTTTCTCACATTATCATGCTCCATCATACATGACTAGATAGAGTTCCCAGAAGAGGTTATTTTAGAAAGTTTAACTAGCTCCTTACTGGTTTCAGCCCACATTTGGTTTTGATGGACCCGGAAAGCCTCGAGGAGGTATCCCCTCAGGTCCTTCTATGGGCTGCCAGGCTGGGGTGCTGATTCCGTGGAGGGTGCTGCCCAGCAACACTGCATAATGAGCACAGATCCAGCCTTCTCCTCCCCACTGGCACGATGCTGCCTGTGTGCACTCTCGGAATACAGCTGTCCCCAGAGGGGGTCAGAAATCCTCCTGGGGAACCCCTGGGCAGCCCAAGGGAGAAGGGGGCATATTTAGTGAGAAGCTCACCACTGCCCCCGCCCCAGCCCATCTTTTGTTGAGAAGAATTCCTAGTTCACACAGAAGTGAGGATGATGCCCTATTTACAAGTGTGGTTTAGAAGACTGAAGTGGAAACTGTGGGAAGATGTCCCTATGAAAACAGAAAACTGTGTGGATTGGACTGTGTGTCTTTTGAAAGGCCTGCTGGGCCCTCTGAATTTAAACTCCTGGTCCCAGACTTCCCTTGATGGGGGTGAGTTTGCGGAGGGAGGAGGTGAGGGCTTAAGAAGTTGCAGTTCATTCACAGGCCCAGAAGGGAGTTAGTTTGGGTCTGAAGGAAGACGCTCCCTTATCAACAGAGCTTTTTCCTATCAGTTTTGCCCTGTGTTGGCCCCCAATCTTCATAACACAATTTGTTATGTGATAAGGTCTGCACTTTATTAATAATAGCAATAACTTGGCGAGGTTATCCCATGCAGTTTCATAAAAAACAAAGGGCCACACTGCTGATGCAGTGAATTATCTAGGACTTTAGAACCGGGACACAATATATTCCTCTCTTTCAAGTATTTGCAGAGCCTTTACTTAAAAAAAAATAAAAACCCTTCCCCTAAAGATAAGCTTGCCTTCCACTCTCACCCCCTACCCCCACTGGTATGGAAGCCATGTACCAAGTTTATACCTCGTTTGCTTCCTGCAGGGGTCTTAGAGAAAGTCAGCTGTGGACAGAAATGTATTGAAATCTGGGAGTGCATCACACAGAAGGAAAGACTCTTAGCCCAGGAGCCCCCTGCCTAGAAGGAAAGAGCGAATTTCAGCCTAAGGTGACACAACACTGAAATGCTGATCTGGCCCCTGGGAGGAGAAGGTGGGAGAAAGTTCTACACTAGGCATACTGGGGAAGAGGAATTTTTTTTAACCTGTGGAATCCTGCCCACACCCTGCCACACACAATCACATATGCACTCACACCTGCACAAACCACACACACACACTTTTTTCCTCTAGTTCCGTGAGTCCCAACTCTGCCTTTGCATCAAGATCACCCAGAGCTTTAAAATACAGATGCTGAGGCTTTCCATGTATACTACATAGTCATCTTTGGAAACAGGCCTTGAGCATCTGAATCCTTCCATTTCTTAAAAGTTAAGTGACACTTCTGCCCAAAGTGAAAATTCACAGTCCAGGAAAGAGGAGTTCTCATCATGGCGCAGTGGAAATGAATCTGACTAGTATCCATGAGGACACAGATTTGATCCCTGGCCATGCCATGGGTTAAGGATCCAGGATTGCCGTGAGCTGTGGTTGCAGATTTGGCTAAGATCTGGCATTGCTGTGGCTGTGGCATAGGCCGGTAGCTGTAGCTCCAATTCGACCGGCAGCCTGGGAACCTC
Organism: Phacochoerus africanus; assembly: GCF_016906955.1. Taxonomy (NCBI): domain Eukaryota; kingdom Metazoa; phylum Chordata; class Mammalia; order Artiodactyla; family Suidae; genus Phacochoerus; species Phacochoerus africanus. The sequence goes on from NC_062544.1 coordinate 200,285,355, forward strand.
CATATGCTGCAAGTGCAGCCCTCAAAGACAAAAAACAAAAACAAAAAACCTACAACCATAGTATGGAAAGAAAATCTCTGTACTCCTTCCACCCAGGCCTCAGTCTTCTCCCCAAAGGCAAACACTTTTAACAGTTCCTTGTGATAGGTTTCCTTCCAAAAACAATGGTTTCATGTAGCCATCTGTTGTGATTTTGAACCTCTGTTGATAATGATTATGATGGATGGTCAGGTAAGAATATTCTACTTGGGCCCTGCTCTGCCCACCTCACAGATGCATCTTTTGTAGGAAAGGAGGGTGGAAAGAGGGAGGCTTGGGAAGCTTTCTGAGGCAACGAGCAGACAGGAGAGTGAAAAGACAGCCTGGAGGGGAGCTCCTCAGGGTAGCAGACAACCTAAGAGGCACGTGGAGTTCACAAGAGCTAAGAGAGGCAGAGGAGCAAGAGATAGCATCCAGGAGGCTCAGTAAGGAACACCTTTCAGAGGCAACTTGAAGAGTCTCAAAGATGAGAGGAAAAGGTGTTCTGGGTGGAAAGAATGGCTTGGGGATGTGAATGCTCATTCATTCCTTTATTCCAAGTATCTTATTCTTCAGTCCTTTGGGAGGCGGTAGGTGCAATCATGAGAGCATCCTGCACTTCAGTGTCTGGCTGCCCTGGATTACAGAGGTTGAATATATAGTAGGTGTGGTGACAAACAGGTGGCATTGGGGAGAGAAACATGAAGGAGATGTGCCCTTATGTTCAGTCTCTTGGGTAGACAGACATGCAGAAAACCCCATGCAATGCAATGAACATTTTCCTAATGGTAGGTTGGTGTGGGGTGTGTGGGAGGGTGGAACAGGACTAGATTTCCTGGGATTTCTTTTAAGAACTAAATCAGGACCTTATTAGCCAGCCTTGAAATAGGTCATAAGTTATTGGTCGCTAGATTCTGGAAGGGGTCCATACTGATCTGTCCGCAGATGAAATTGGAGGACAGCTGAGGTTGGGTTGACTTTGGCCAACACTTGGTTATAATTCTGTGGTCTGTTTGCTTTCCAGGGTCTCCACAAGTTACACGAGGGCGCAAGTGTTGCATCTGCATTTGAAAGCCCTGCCTCTGAAACGCAGAAGTCTGAGTTAGATATCAAAGGCTTACTTGAATTTTATTGCTTTAAGGACTTTTATAATCATTTTTCTACTTTGTAATAATACATTTTCTGAAGACAACAAGTATCTGGAAAGGATCATGTACTCAAATCAATTTTTTTTTTTGAAAAATGGATCAGAAAGAAATTTTCATGTTGTATCACTGACTAGCCCATTTTGGGTTCCAGATTTTTTTTTTTTTTTGAATGGTTATTTCTACCATAGGAAGGAATGTGAATCTTTTCTCTTTCTTTTTTAAACTTGAAGGACTTTTGACAGCCACCATTTTTCTTTTTCCCTCCCTTTAAAATTCCTCCCATGTGCTAGGTGTGGTTGCTTGTGCTGTGTCTCTGCAACAGCATGGCAAGGGGAGTATTTTGCTCTTGTCATCATTTCACAGATGAGGGAAACGAAGACACCAATACATTCAGTATCTTACCTGAGCTCCCAGGTGGAGCCAGGCTGGTATTTGAACATAGGTAACTCCACACAAAAGTTAAACCTCTCATTTTGTTGATGAGCCAGCTGAAGTCCCAAGGTCACCTGCCTCATTGGTGGAAGACTTTGGAACCCAGGGTTTCTGAATTTGTGACCAGTATGCTTTACAAGACAAGAGGGTCATTCCTGAGGAGCAGACCCTGCCTTTGGTCCCTTTCCTTCACAATGCATTTTGCATGTACTCTACAGCCCACTCCCACTGGCCAACTACCCCATCTACACACACACACAGAAGTCCATGCTTTTGTTGCCCAAAAACTAGAGATGATGGTCTCAAGCTCCGTCCATCCCAACTTCTAACGTTTCTGACATGTATCCCACAATCCAGCCAATCAGAGACCCTCCAGTCTCCTGCTTGAACAAGATACATGCTTTCCTGCCTCTGTCTTCATTCACTATTTCCCACCTGTTGGCACTCCCTCTTCTTGCCACATCTGCAGGTCTAAATGATACCTCTTTTTCATTTCCATCAGAAATGTCACCTCCTTCATGACGCTTATGAAGTCCCAGTGTTGTGTAAGATCTGCTACTCTTGTTGAGGGATAAGGGACAGGGTGGGGAAGAAAAGTGAAGGGAGAAAATGGGTGGCACTCTGGACGATAGATATGAAGTTTGGAGATGTGTGCAGCAACAGATGACCTCAAGGCTAATCAACAGCCTCGAGTTGTGATTTTTTGAGTGCTTACTGTGTCTTGGAACAGTGAAGTGTCATCATCATAAGTCCTCACATCAAGTTATCACATTGCTGCATCTGGGATTCCAGCCCAGTTCTGCCTGAAGTCAAAGCCTGTGCTCTCCCTCCCTGTCGTGTGGTCTCCCACGTTGGTCACAGGGCAGGAAAAGAAGGGAGCAATCCTTACAAAGGAGATGAAACAGAGTTGAGGTCGTGGATTGAGACAATGCAGTGAAGGGCCCTGGTATTGGAAAAGATGAGTGGAGCTCTATTAAGGCTGTGACTGTACATTCCCGGAGCGTTGGTCATATTGGTGACGATCTCAGTACCAGGAATTACCCTCAAGTCTTGTGAATTTTGCTTGGTGTTTTAGGGCTTTGGGTTCCTAAGCTCCCTGAAGGTGGGGGCTGGGTCTATGCCTTTGTGAAGAGGAAACACAGTCTGACCAACTGACCACGTGGGAAGCACAGAGAGGCAGGCACCTCAGTCTGCTGGGGGATGTGGGGAGCTGCACAAAGTGATAAATGGTCCAGGTGGAGAAGGGGAACAGGGTGAGGGAATCAAGGTAAAGGGCAGGGCACTCCTTCAGGGAGGAAAGCTAGGAAAGGCATGGGGGCTGTATTTAGGGATGTGCCCAGACTAAATGTTAAAAGAAATCAGCAAGAGAAAATAAGGCTGGAGAGGCAGCTTGAGGCTGGGCACAGATGTAAAAGCCATTCCCAAGCCCATATGCTTTCAACCCACCCACCCAGACCCACTCCCAGCTCCTGCGGTTTGACAAGTTACCTTGTTTCTGAGCCTTGTGTAGGCCCAGGATACCCTTCATTTCTCATCTAGAGAATTCTGCTCATCTTTCAAGGCATTTTAGACCTTGTCCTGTGAGGCCCGCATTACACTCTCAAGTTGAATTTTCTGTTTCCTCAGAAGTGTCTTTTCTACATCTGTGTGCCAGCCCTGGGCACACTGTTCTGTCTGTCTGCCCTGTTATTGTGAGAGTTCCTTCAGAGGGAGAAACTTTGTCTTGTTTTTGCATCCCCAGTGCTAGTGCATAGTAGGTACTCAGTACATGTTGATAATGGAAGGACTCTGGCCTAGCATTCATGTGTTTTTCAGGCAGACAGTGGGGACCTATGAGTCTGCAAAGAGTAGCGGTGATTTGCCTGTTTGCTCTGCGGAGTCTGCTGGGGACCACTCACTGTGATGGCAGGCGGCGACCTGTTCATCCTGACTCCATCCTCTGGTACCTGCCAGCCAGGCCCTGTAATGTCTCTGCATTTTTCCCCTTTGTCATTTTTTTTTTTCCCTTTCCTGCAGTGAGTGTAGCAGCCCCTCAGGAGTTTGATTATGTTGCAAGATGAATAAGATAGTTGAATTATGCTATTTAAATGAGTCATCTCAACCCTCGTGTAATTGTTCACCCCCTGTCACACTGAACGTGACTGCGTTTGCAAAAGAGGGTTTTGGCCTGAATAGGGAATTGCTGAAATTGTTCCTTCCAGTTCTTATTGGTTTATCATTTGCATCGTGGGGTGTCTTTTGTTTCACATCTGGGCAGATGTGGACTCTTACATGGTCACTCACCAGAGCTACCCGAATGAGCAGCATGTATTTAGAGGGGGAGGTTGAACTGATTTTCTGGATGTTTGCATGTGTGTATAGGGGGCAGGGCGGAGGCAGGGGAGGAGCAGCAGAGTGTTGTAGAGATGACGTCTGATTTTGGTTGAGCAGTTTCTCAACATACAGAAGAGCTTAAGCTGAACTGATTTAGATTTTGGATTTGTGGTCTGAAATCTCCTTGTTTCATATTTCTGTTTTGAGAGTTTTGGTTGTTCTAAGACTAAGCCTGCACTGATGGTCTCAAGAATTGTTGTCCAGGTGCCCCAGGATGCTAGGGCATTTCTTCAGCTTGGAGCTGAGCCAGAGGATGGCGTCCTGACATGGAGCAAATGGAATAGGGCACGTGTCTCTTCTTGTACATTTCCTTTAATGAAGAGAACATGACTGATTGTCAGACTGTCAAACATGAAAAAAAAACTCCAAAGCTGCCTCTCCAAGTTTGGGAAAGTCTCAGGTAGGAACTGGGAGTGATGTTGCCTCAGACACTGCAACTGTTTAGACTCTATATTTGAGTCAGCCCACTGTGCAAGGTCCACACTGAGATCCAAAGGAATTAAACCATCTAAATTAGGGGTAAGCAGTATTCCTAAAGTGATAAAATCAGGTATATCAGGTATTCTCTTCAATCAGCAGATAGCAATTGTGTGCTTGTCAAGCAGGCACATGCTCAGGGGCTGGTTAGACAAGAGAAGCAGACCCTTGGGGCCCTGCCCTCAAGAAGTTCACAGTCTAGTGTGGTTGATGGGCATGCAAATGGTTACAGCATAATGGAGGTATGTAAGAAAAGCTGTAGGGAATTAGGAGATCAGAATCTGCCTGAGGTGATTGGCCAAAGTTTTTAAAAGGAGGAACTTCTTTTATTGGAACTTTAAGGATGGGTAGTGGCATGTACCAGACTGGACAATTTGGAAGAAGGTATTTCAGGCAAAGGCTTGGAGGTGGCTAGAGCCTTATGTACGGTGATGGAGATGAGGTTAAAACAGGAAGAATATAAAAAATATCTGCTGGTTTTAGACCGTAGATGTATTAGTATGTGTTTGGTGGCAAGGAACAGAAACCCCCAACACAAAAGGCTTGAACGCTGAAGAAAATTTATTAGCGTGTATAATATGCTCAAAGGCAGAGACATTTCAAGATGGCTGAATCCAGGGGCTCAACTCTATCCTTAAGGACCTAGGTTCTTTTCACTTTTCTGCTCTGCCATTCTTGGTATGATGGTTTATCCTTAAACTCGCTCATCTCCTGATCGCAAGACAAAGGTAGAGAAGGAGAGGTTTGTTTGTTTGCTTTCTGTCTTGATATGTGTCTTTTAATCACTAAGGAAAAGCTTTCTTAACAACCCCCCCCACCTCCCCCCATGCACACATTAGTTTCATCTTCATAGCTCAGGTACCAAAGCTTCATGACATGGCAGATCCTGAACCATTCACTGGCAAGGGGAATGCAACCACCATGACTGGCTCACACTAATCTTGACTCATCTCCTGGAAGGGGAAGACCCACTTCTTCTGAAGTACATGGCCAGGTAGAGAATAGGGGAACAAAAATTGGGCCTCTGATAGAAAGTAGGAGAAAGGAGATGAATGGTTGCCGAGTTGGCGACCAACAGTTTGCTACAGTAGGTGATGAAAAACTATTATAGATGGAGCATGAGTTGGCATGATCAGCTTTTCTTGTTAAAAAAATCACCTGATCATCAGCATAGAGTTTAGTTTTGTAGATTAAAAAAACTGAGAATAAATGAAATAGTCTTGTGAGAAGTCAAGCAACTGATCAATATATTTGGAATTAGAGCTAAAATTTTCCTTGAGCCATGCTCTCTGCCCTAAGAGTGGGAGGGGAGTTGAGAGGTAGGAGATTTTAGTGAGGAGTAAAGACTTTCCCTTCTGGATTTGCCAAGAAAGTCCTTTATGATACTGTGGCAAATGTGCGACCTCTTTTAAGTCCAGATGGTAATGCGGTCCACTCAGAAGGGCCATTGTAATCATAGCATCTTAGCATGTTGGAGCTGGATGTGACCTTGAAGTCATCTAGTTCAAGAACTTTATTTTACAAAGGAGGAAACTTGGACCCAGACAAGTGAAGTGACTTGTTAAGTTCCTACAATTGCACTTGGCTGAGCTGCAACTGACCCACAGATTTTCTTAACTCCCAGTCCTCTGCTCTTTGTAATGGGTTCTTAGGGCCACCTCTTAGGGAGCTCAGGTGTGCATTCAGGAGTCCTGGGAAGACTCTGTAGGCCCTCTTCCTCTGTTCCTATTATTATTCCTCTGTTCCTATTATCTTTAACAACAAGCTTATTGTTGAAATTTAAAAAAAGTAATGCTTTGGTTTCTATAAAAAGGCAAATAATACTGGAAGGTAAAATGTTTATGCTGTCTTCTTTTTTTTTTCTTTTTAGGGCCATACCTGTTGCGTATGGAAGTTTCCAGGCTAGGGGTTAAATCAGAGCTACAGCTGCTGGCCTACACCACAGCCACAGCAATGCAGGATCCGAGCCATGTCTGGGACCTACACCACAGCTCATGGCAACTCCGGATCCTTAATCCACTGAGCAAGGCCAGGGATCAAACCCTCGTCCTCATGGATACTAGTCGAGTTCATTACTGTTGAGCCATGGATGGGAACTCCTCTTATTCATTTTTAATATGATTTTAGTGTGAATGTGTCTCTCTGGTTTTTCCTTTGAAGAGTTTTAGTGGGGAATGAGGGCGAGACCTTGGGGGCACTGGGACTTGAACGAGGAGAGGCGGCCCTAAGCTTGGAGAGAGAGACTTGGGGCTTCATTATTTGTTAAGGACTTTTCCTGTCACACTAAACCAAAAAGAAGATAAATGAGAGCCCTGGTGACTGGGGCATGAATGAGTGGCAGTTGGTGTGCTTCTGTGAGGTGGAACCTCCGACCCATTTTCTTGGCAACTGAAACATCCCTTCTCAGTGACCTGTCACACTCTGTCTCCACTCTTCCCTTTGCCTTCAATGTGTATGTGCCTGTTACCCCTAGAACATACTTATATCTTGGCCAAAACTTTTATCTAGGAACTTCTGAAAATTCACCCCTATAGAAAAAGAAAAATTTCAAACATCAGGCTCCCAAAAAGAAAAAAACAAGCTTATTAAAATTTAGAAAGGGTTTCAGAATCAAGTTTTTACTGGAAAGTGCTATGTGCAAATCACCAAATTAAAGTCTGACCAATAAAATCCATTTATTTCATCTTAGCTTTCGAAAGTATTTTTCAAGTGTATTTATTTTTCTGGTAGTAGGACAAACATTATAAAACGGCTAGTTTTAGATGTAGAAGGTAGATAAGATTGAGCTGAATCTAAATAACTGTTCTTGGGTATTGTGTAAAGAGTGTTCCATTTCTGTAAAATAAACAATGAAAAGAAAAAAAGCCCTATATATATATATATACTACACACACACACACACACACACATATGCTCGTATGTGCGTGTATGCGTGCATGTGCGTGTGTCTAAATAGGATTACTTTAGCCTGGAAAAACATATGAGTGGATACATAGGAAGTTGTTCACAAGGGCTAATTTGCTGGGCACTGCTGATGTGAGTGTATGAGGAGGGCTGGGACAAGCCAAGCAAAATGTAAGAGGAAAAAAGGGATTGAAAGGTCCTGTATATAAATGTATATAAATTTATCTTTATGTGTGGATGGCAATACCAAAATTTGAATAAAATACTTTCAAAAAGTTATGTGGGAAATGAGAAAGTGCAAGTGACTCCAGTTCTCATGTGTATCTAAAGGTATCATAAACTTCGGCTGTTTGGCTAGACCATGTCATCACTGAGGGCCCTTCGAACTTGAAATTTTATAGTTCTCTACAGTTCTCTACATTAAATGTGTCTGGGAATGCAGTTCTGCTTTAATTTGAATTTTGTTGTACCCTCTTCTACTTGTTATGTAGTTTTTCACTTCATTTCATTTTTTCCGTCTTTGTATCAGTAAATGCTGAAATACATGTATTATATATTTTTACATATATAATTAGATCTAAGCTTATTTCAAAATATAGTTTTTTCTGCAGTGTGAATTTGGTCCATCTTAAAAAGTTCTTTAGTAGTTCTACAATGTCCTGATTTAAAGGAGGCCCTCAAGGTATTATGGAGTGATCCCTGAACAAGCTGGTATCACCTGACATTTTTAATAGAGTTCTTGTATTGCCTTTCAAAAAGTGTGCCTAATGGACTCTACCTGCTTTGGGGCTCACCCAGCACATTCATTTGGCACTTCACCTGTGCAGAGGTAAGAGGCATTCATCTACCCTGCCCTGCCATGCACACACACAGCACACACAGAAAGGATGACAGTATTCTGTGTCAGATACTTTACTCACAGTAAATCAGCAAGGGCAGATATTTTATATCCATTTAATAGATCAAAAACCCGAGTCCCAGAGAGGTTAAGTAATCCATTCAAGGGTGAATAAACTGAGCCAGTTTTAAAATCCTGGTTTCTTTGATTCCACAGAACAGGGTTTTTTGTTTATTTGTTTTTGTTTTTCTCTCCTACTATACAAACTCAGACACATCAGAAGGAAAACTGGAAGGGTTTTTTTTTTTTTTTTTTTACTATAAGGACTTTTCCTTTGATTCATTCCCCAGCTACTGCTTTTGCTTTTGAGCTGTAGAACAGGGCATGGAAGAAAAAGAACAGGAGGGGAAAGACAAAGATTGTCTCCATGCACTCAGATGACAGATTTTTCCAGGACAAATGACTGTTCTGGAATAGCTCAAATTTGGGGTAACCTTCTAAGAACCTCATCTGTTCACTCATGGAACCAATGCCTCAACTCACTCACTTGGCTATTGGAGTATTCTGATCATCTTAAGGCCATTTCATTCTTACCATGCTTCGGCTGGGAGGAATAGAGCATGGACGTGTATAAAGATACGAAAATGAGAATAAAATGGGGACAGGGGATCTTGATGTTGAGTAGACTAACCTTCCTTCCCAAATCATGATTCCCTAAGGGTAAGCCTCCTTTTGTTAAGTAGCAAGAGTTGAAAGAAACTTCCAGTAAAAGAAATGCTGTAACCTCCCATGGCCAACAATAAAATGGAAACAGTGCAATGTGGATTTGTTTTCTCCCTTGCTTTGGACCCTCCACCAACTCTCAAATTCAGCTGAGTGCAAATGTACTTATTGTGCTTATTCCCCTCTCATACATGCACTTTAAAGTTAAATTACTCTCTGAGTTTGTTAAGGGGGAAAAGTCTAGGGTGCCTATTTGACATTTTAAGTCATTAATTATTGCTAGATTTCTTCAATTGTTTTAGCAGAAGGCTTTTGTTTGCTTCCCACATGTATAAGATTTTTTTTCTTACTTTTAAATAGGACAAAATAGCAGAGGACTAATTTTTACTTCCTGTTGACTCAAGCAGGAAACATGAGCCAGACTTTGATTCCTCCATGTTTGATTGATAACTTTGAGAGCGTCCAGCCAGGTATTCTGAGTATGATCCAGCAGGTAACAGCTGGAAAGCGTGTGGCAAAAGAAACCACACAGCAAGGGGCCAAATCACATTTTTCATTTATTGCTGAACAATTTTAGGTTAAGCTGATGCTTAACACATTGCAATCCGATGTTTGACGCAGTGTGTAATGTATGTTACTCTGTGTATAGTCACACAATTATGTTTTGTATGCTCACATAAGCCATTATAAATGGAACACCATTAAAACCATAGCTGTCTTGAATTTTTTATAGTTGACACAGATTAATACAGATTATATATATAAAATTAAACTACATGTAATTGTTTGCGGTATATGATCCTAAGGGTTCTGCACCCAGTTCCAAAGTGTGGATGTTTTTCCCCACATTAAGCAATGATCCGACAACAGCCGGGAGTCCTACAATTCAATTCATTTCTGACACGACCTACCCAGAGACAGCACTGGGTTCCACAGGTGAAGTATTTAGTCCCTCAGGATTGCCTGCTTCTTCAGAGAGCAGGCAGCAAGTCCAGGTTGTTACCTTTCCCTCTGATTAACTGGTTACTGTAAATCAGAGGTTCCACCACCTCCTCCTTGGGTTCAATTAATTTGCTAAAGGGGCTCAGAGAATGCAGGGAAACATTTTTCTTTTTAGATTTCCTGTTGTTAAAGGCTATCACTCAGGGAGTTCCCATCGTGGCTCAATGGTTAAATCTGACTAGGAACCATGAGGTTGCGGGTTCGATCCCTGGCCTTGCTCAGTGGGTTAAGGATCCCGAATTGCTGTGGCTCTGGCGTAGGCCGGTGGCTATAGCTCTGATTCGACCCCTAGCCTGGGAACTTCCATGTGCTGTGGGAGCGGCCCTAGAAAAGGCAAAAAGACAAAAAAAAAAAAAAAAAAAGGTCTATCATTCAGGTACAGCCAGATGGAAGAGACACAGAGCAAGGTATGGGGAAAGAGGCCCTTTCAGAGCATGCCACCCTCCCCGTATCTCCACATGCTGACCTGGCAGCTCTCTGAACGTCGTCTTTTTGGGATTTACAGAGGCTTCATTAGGCATGATTAATTAAATCATGTGCCGTTGGTGATTGGACTCAGTGTCCAGCTTCTCTCTCTCCCTGAGGATGGGGTGGGATCAAAACCTCCAACCCTTCTAATCACATGGTTGCCCCCCACCAACCCAAACACACACCCCAGTGGAGCCCCATTCCACCATTAGTGTGGTCCAAAAGTCACATCATTAACATAAAAAACAAAAGACATCTCCATTGCCACTTAGGAAATTCCAAGGGTTTTAGGAGCTCTGTGCCAGAAACTGGAAGAGGATCAAATATGTATTTTTATTATAAGTCACAATGTAACAGATACCCACTGTCTGCACATTTCATACTGAAATAATTAGATCCTACAATAATGATTAGTTTGGGCATTTTGAAGAAAGATGAGCTATTTCAAAGAGCAGCACCAGATGAAACAATCAAGAGTAATTACAAAAGTAGTAATAGGACTTCCCATTGTGGCTCAGTGGAAAGGAATCTACTAGCATCCATGAGGATGCAGGTTTGATCCCTGGCCTTGCTCAGTGGGTTAAGGATCCAGCCTTGCTGTGAGCTGTGGTGTAGGTTGCAGACATGGCTCGAATCTGATGTTGCTATGGCTGTGGTGTAGGCCAGCAGCTACAGTTCCAATTCAACCCCTAGCCTGGGAACCTCCATATGCTTCGGGTACAGCTCTAAAAAGCAAAAAAGAAAAAAAGGGAGAAAAATATTTTAACTGGTGGTGGTGGTGGTCCCACTTTCAGTTGCCTTCATTTGCCTTTTGGCTGGTTGGTTAGGGGATCCTAAAAGGTGTCTCTCCAATCTTTACCCAAGGAATCATCAGTGCTTCTGTGAGTAACAGCAAGGCTTTTGTGGTCTATTGCTCACTAGTTTTGCTCTCAACAGCTTCCAAGACACAGGTAAGCATGAAACAGACCTAGAATAATTGAAAATAGTAATTTTTATACTCCTTTAAAGTTCAAGGAAACTATCGAATAGCCAATTTAGGGTTCGAAAGAATAACAAGAGATGTTCCCATTTTCTTCCCCCCCCCCCCCCCCCCCCCCCCGCTTTTTAGGGCTGCACCTGCGGCATATGGAAGTTCCCAGGCTAAGTGTTGCATTGTAGCTACAGCTGCCCGCCTACACCATAGCCACAACAACTCGGGATTTGAGCCTCATCTGTGACCCATGCCACAGCTCATGGCAATGCTGGATCCTTAACCTGCTAAGCAGGGCCATGGATAGAACCTACGTCCTCATGAATACTAGTTGGGTTTGTTTCTGCTGAGCCACAGTGGGAACTTCTTTCCCCCCTGCCCCCCCCCCATTTTCTTCTTGATTATGGGACAACTAGTATGAAAGTTTATTCAGCCAATCCCTTAATTCCTGAATGTGGGGCTCAATCACATGCAAGTATGGAACACTGGAAACCCTCAGTGAATTCCTCATTTAATTTTGCCTCAGAATTTGCTTAATTTGACAAAATTACAAGCCACAGAAAATAATGTACTTCCTTTTTTTTAATTTAGGTGTAATTCATACACCATAAAATTCACCTTTTAAAGTGTATATTTTAGTGGGTTTTAGTATATTTACAAAGTTGTGCAACCATCACAACTATCAAATTTTGGAATTTTTTTTTTATCACTCCCCAAAAGAAACCCCATACCCATTAGCAGTTACTTCCAATTCCTCCCTTACCCAGGCCCTGGTAATCACTAACATACTTTCTATCCCTACAGATTTGTCTGTTCTAGACCCTCCTGCCTTAATCAGATGAACTAAGTCATAATGATTATTTTGTCCCATTTCTTCTGTCAAGAGTTCTTTGCACTATTCTAGTGTGTTATATTTCTGTTTTGTTTTTGGCTGCCCCATGACATATGGCATTCCCTGGCCAAGGATCAAATCCGAGCCACAGCTGCAATCAGATCCTTAACCTACTGTGCCAGGCCAGGGTGGAATGGATGCCACAGATCCTATTGCGCCACAGCAAGAATTCCTCTAGTGTGTTATATTTCTATATTGAAAGCCTCCCATGTGCAAATATTCATGTAAAGATCTTATTATTTTATCAAGTCTTTTGTGTTATTTCTTTGCCTTTTTAGGGCCACACCTGCGGCATACGGAAGTTCCCAGGCTAGGGGTCGAATCGGAGCTGTAGCTGCTGGCCTACGCCACAGCCACAGCAACACGGAATCCGAGTTGCCCATCTGCAACCTCTGCCAGCAACATTGGATCCTTAAAAATACTATGTTGAGCCACAACGGGGACTCCCTCATCATGTCTTTTTGTCTCATTCAGTTTATTAGTTCCAGGAGATCAGGGAAAATAGCTGAAAAAAAAAAAAAGACAAAAAACTGAAAAAAAAAGAAAATATCTGAAACTTCACCATTTATTGTGTACTTCTTAGTGTTATCAGGACTCAGTTGAGGTCACATATTTATCAGGCACCTACTGCATACTAGGCACTGTGCTATGTGCTAGGGATAAAACTGCTATTTCAGAATTATTTAATTCTCACTACAACCTTGGATGCCTCATATCATTATTACAATCTTGTAGACATTGAACTTAAGGTCCAGGTTTTCCCAGCTGATAAGTGGCAGAAGGATGTGAACCCAAGGTTGGACAGTATTTCCAACTCATAGTGCCCCTAATACAGTCCCCGTCATAACCTTCATATGAATATTCACACATATACCTAATTCCATACCCAACACTCATTATGCGTCTGGTTCATATTTAGTATTGGTGTTGATGCTCTTCATACACCCCTGTTGTAGATAATCTAAGACTAGTACACATGTTTTAAAAAAGTAAGGGAAAATGTTTAACCTCACAAGTTATTAGAGAAATGCAAAGCTAAGAGAAAAATGAGGCACTGTTTTATATCTGTTAATGGAAATTTATCTTCTCTCTCTCTCTCTCTTTTTTTTTTTTTTGGTTGGACGTGTGTTATGCAGAAGGTCCTGGGCCAGGGATCAAACCTGTGCCATAGCAGTAATCTGAGCCACCTCAGTGATAACACTGGATCCTTAACCCACTGTGCCACGAGGGAACATTCTAATAGACATTTATAAAGTGACAGTATTCAAGTATTTGCAAAGTTATGGTGAAGTTGGTGTATCCTTACATTTTAGATGTTAATGTGAATTCCTAAAGTCCTTTGGAATGTAATAGCTGTCTGAAAAATTTCAGTCCCCTGACTTATTGAAGGAATTTAATATAAAAAATAATCCAAAGAAAGTGTTTTCTGTACAAAAATGGTCATTACAGCATCATTTCCAAAGCCAATGCATTATTTCAATGACCAAGAATAGCTTAATGAAAGTTACAGTATACCAGATATTCTTAAATGGAACATTATGTAGCAATCAAAAGTGGTAATTATTAAGACCTAAAAAAGTCTGAAAATAATGAAAAAATCTGAATGCGGACTTATATTTAAGCCTTCAATACAGCCATGTAACAATTACATGTGAAACCAAGCCTTAAAAATGTAGGACAACATCTGGCACATAGTAAAGAGTATTGGTTGAATGAATGGGTGACTGAACAGAAATGATAATACTCAGCTTGGTATGTAATCTCATCCCCAGAAGTTACAAAATTTAAATAACATACTATGGTTGAAGCAAGATAACACTGAAATTTACATAATGACTCAGAAAATATCAGTTACAGAAGATAGTTGCAGGTCTAGGAAAAAATCAATATTTTTGATGATACATACATGCAAATGATTTGCAACAAAACTTTAGAACATTTAAAGAATGATAGTGATTATATCAACATTATAGGATTGTATAATAGCATCATTTTATGTATTTCTAATTTATTATCTAATTCCCAAAATAATGCAGATTGAGGAAAAAAATTTTTTCAAGAACAGAAAAGGAATAGACAGTTGTACAAGCTGTGGAGTTGAACTGGTTACTACGATTGACAGTGACAACCAAGGCGAAAGAGACCCATGGTGGTTTTATAACAGTCCCTGACATTTATTGAGTAATGATTTTGCTTGGTCCTGATAGAAGCATTCTATATGCTATCTTGTATCCTTACAGAAGAGTCTAGAAGCTATACAGGCTGCCTCCAGAGCCAAACTGCTGGGGTTCATATCCAGCTGCACCAACTGTATGACTTTGGGTAAATTCCTTAACTTCACCTCTTAAATGGGAGTGATAGTATCCACCTCACAGGGTGGTTGTGTCCAGTGCTTTGCACACGATAAAGTGCTTAAAGTTAGCTATTCTCATCATAACTCAAGCATATTATTGTTCCTTTCTTACTAAGGAGGAAACCGAGGCTTATAGATATTAAAGAAGCAAGATTCAAACCCAAATACATCTGCCCACATGTTTTTCATCATGCCTTTTTGAGTATATTGCTGACAGAAGGGAATGCCCATTTTGATAAGACATCAAAGAAAAACAAATTCTCACATTTTTATGCATTTGATGACTGGAAAAAATTCCCACAATTCACCTTCTAGGTTTGTACAGTTCAAACTGTGTTCCTTATCCATTACATATACACTTCTGGTGCCAGGTTCTGTAGGATGCATTCATGTCCTTGTATATCTGGTCTTATACCTTTGGTCCATGTTGCTGGGTGAGTCAGCATCATAGTAGCAGGCATAGACCAGGAACCCACTCTTTGTACTGGTATGGCTAGCAAAGCAAATATATACCATTAAGTCAAAACTAAATATATCCCCTGGTTAATTTCACTTTAATTGGATTTCAAAGATACATCTACTCTAAGGGTACTGACACAAGAAGAAGCATAATAGAAGGGAGGCCAGAGTGGAGAAAGATTATCATGTTAACTGATTGAATTTTCTTTTTCAAAATTTCCCAAAGCATTTGACCATGTGAGCGCATTGCCAGGGTGGCTCCCGGAGCCTTGGAAGGGGCTTTGCCAATGAAGGGGCCTGGAGCGTAAGCTTCACTAGCTTCAGGACTAATGTGCCTTTATCGTTTTTCCAATGGGAAGGTTAACAATGACTTTCCACTTTGCATCTTATTACGTAGCCATTGCTTAGATGTGATGGTTATATTACATTGTGGAAGAGCTTACATATCTGTTTACAAGACGTGTGAAAATAATACTTGTAACTCTGAATGGTATAAACTAGAAACATTTTGTTAAATGTAAGAAGACATATACATGTAATGAATATTCCAAGGAAACTGCCTTATTTTCAGGGTTTTGGAAATGTTATAGCACATTAACTAACTCTGGCAGGAGGGGAAACTTATTGGTCATCACAGCCTTTGGTTCTTCTTTTATCTTACATCCTGGAGGTCTACTCCCGAGCCTCTCCCCACCGTCACCACTGAGGGACATGTTGCCTCTTTGATTCTTCAGCTGCCAGTGCAGCCATACCTGTGTCACTGGAACCATAAAGAGATTCTGCCTTGCTTTGCCATGGCACTTTTACCTACCCAGATCTATCTCAATCCATAGCTCTACCTGAGCTCCTTTGCTTCTTCTTTTCAGAGTACACATTAACTCAAGTTGTTAGAAGGGGAAGAACCATATATTGTAGCACAAAAATTGGCTGTCAAATCAAAGAAAACGGAAGCTGTTCTAATTTTGGGCACTGCAAATACATTAAACCACTTATTGAAGTTTTCTTGGTGCCTTAATATTACATGGCCTCATGGCCCTCACTCCAGGCACCTGAGATTAATCAGCTTTGTAAGGAAGACAGTCTTAAACAACTAAACAGGAAATAGGACACCCCAAATCTGAGGAGAGTCACTGAGACTAGAACATAACAGAGCACATCTGAATGTTGTAAGGTCACAGAATAGACATTTCTATTCAGGAATCCTTTAGTGACAAAAGAAGGCTGTTCATGGCAAGTGGAGGAGGAGGATAAAGTGGGTAAGACTCTTTGCTTACATTAATTGGCAAGATATATGGACTCTGGGAATAAGATATATCTGCAGTGGCTTTCTGTGGGGGATAGTTACCTCTCTAAAGTTATGGCTTTGGGAAGGGATCAGTAGGCTGTTCTGGCTTAGTTATTAATGACCATCTGACAGTTAATTATGCCACTTCTTATATCTGGATAGCCATTTTTAGACTGGATGGGCTAACATCTGGACAGTCATTTTAGACTTAATTTTATTTGTACTTAGTTATTCTTAAATGCCTATATTCTTGTGCCCTTCTCAATTTTGGAGGTAGAAAGAAAAGTTAGGTATCATTTATCACTTTTTATTTTTAATCACATATTTGAAACTTCTCATTGAAAATGTCACTCATCAAAATAATGATTTTTTCTGATCACGGTATACCATTTCACCCTAGCTCTCATCACCCTCAGGATTTTATTGCAGTGTGTATGAAAGCTCTGGACTTGGGAAAAGGAAACAGAAGTTTCTCATAGCAGAGTTAAGGCAGAGGTCGCTGCATTGACAAAGGAGAAACCATGTGTGGGAATATGGAGAAAGGACAGTTGCCCCAGTAATGTGTGGTCAAAACCATGAGGGAAGGCACCTAATTCCTGCCTGGGACTGAATTTACAGCATGTTTAGTAGAAAAAAACATAGACTTTTCAATCAAACTGAATCTTGATTTCATTAGTTAAAGCTGTATAACATTGGGCAAGTTGATTATGTAATTGTTCTCAAACTTTAGCATGCATTAGAATCCCCTAGAGGGCTATATATACACAGATTCCAGAGGCTAGTCCCAAAGTTTCCTATTCAGTAAGTGCTGGGTGGGGCTCAAGAATTTGCATCTCTAGCAAGTTTGCTGGGTCCAGACTTTGAGAACCATCAGATTAACCCAATTTGAGTCTCAATCTTTTCACCTATGAAATGGTGCTAATATTACCTACCTCGCAGGATTGCGTGATAATAATATCCACTTCATATTGAGCACTTACCATGGGCCAGCCAAACACTATACTAAGTGTGTAACAATCATTTAATTCTTACAGAAATCTCACGAGGAAGGATTTGCTATCAGAGATAAGGTAACTGAGACATGGAAAGTTTGCTTGAGGTCAAACGGCTAAGAAGCAGTAGAGCAGAATTTTAACACAGGCAGTCTTGGGATCAGTGCCATGCTCTTAACCATGCCCCTATGTTGTCTTTTGAAATTAAAGGAGATCATGTATAAGGTATCTGTTATGGTGTCTGGCACATGGTTGCTTAGTACATGTAGCAACTGGTAGTAAGTTTGAGTTGTTCTTTCTCAAAAGGACCCAGAGGCAAAAAAAAAAAAAAAAAAAAAAAAGGAACAGGAAGGTGATATGCTTAGCTTCCCAGTGGCTTCTTCTGTAAAATGGTGCCAGGCTGGTGGTTTGGCTCCCTGAACCACTTTGCTTCCTCATCTTAATAGAAACAGATACATCGAGAAAGGGGACAGTCACAGGAGACTCAGTTTTCAGAGGTTTCACCCAACCATTTTATCTGGTGTGATTTGCCATGGTTAAAGCCCTAGATTTCACTCTCTCAGGTAGAGATAAACCTTCAACCCCAAAGCACATTTACACATCATCTGGGTGGTTCAGGGCTTGTCCAGATGGGAGTGTGTTATTGAGAGCCAAGCTTTAGTATTCTCACTGGAACTTGAAACTACTCAAGTTCAAATACATCTCCCTGAACCAACTTTGCCTATCTAGCTACCATAATAATAACACTAAACAAAAACCACAGGATAGGGTATATAGTGCTCTGAAAAGAAAAACAGGAAAAGGACATGAAAAGATACTGTTTATTTCCTGCATCATTTTATCTTTAATGAAAATCTGTGGAATGATTCTGGGGGGAGTAGAAGCTGCTTTCAGGACAGCTCCCTCAGGATGTCACAAACCTATCCTAAAGAAGTCAAACCCCTATGTTTATGAGCTCGTCAAGCCAAACTACACTTTGAATTAAGGAAAAATTCCCCTGGTTCAATGTTTTAATAGTAGCAGCAGCAGGAAAAATGGTGACATATTATGTAAGATATTGTGATGACATCTTTTGTATTTGGCTCTTTTTCGAAAATAATGCCTTTAAACTCAAACAAGGCTTTCATCTTTGTCTTTCTGATAGTTCTTCTTTTACACCTTAAAAAACAGCCATATAGCTTGAACAAATTCCGTGAAATTAATATTGCAAAAATCTGACACTTAGAAGAGTTAAGAGGGAATTTTTTTCCTCAAAGAAGGAAATAAACCAAAATCCAATTATTTATGGTTGTAACTGGAACTATTCCAGTTACTCAGGATTTAACTACCATTCCCTTGAGAAGGGAATATTACCAAAGGTACTAAGGATGAGAGCAATGTAATGACGAGGGCATGTGTCTTTTATTTCCATGACTATGATCATTAATAAAACAAACATATATGTACATACATCCATTCATACATATATATTTATGTATATGTACATCATTCATTTTTTAAAAAATTGACATATAGTCGATTTACAATTCTGTGTCAGTTTCTGCCATATAGCAAACTGATTCAGGTATACATATGTACACATTCTTTCTTTTTTTGTCTTTTTTAGGGCTATACTCTTGGCATATGGAAGTTCCCAGGCTAGGGGTTGAATCAGAGCTGCAGCTGCTGGCCTACACCACAGCCACAGCAATGTGGGATCTGAGCCACATCTGTGACCTATATCACAGCTCACAGCTTTTTTTTTTTTTAATATTCTTTTCTATTATGGCTTATCACAGGGTAGTGAATATAGTTCCCTGTGCTATACAGTAGGAATTTGTTTATCCACTCTATATATAATAGTTTGCATCTGCTAACCCCAATCTCCCAGTCCATCCCTCCTCCACTCCTCTCCCCCTTGGCAACCACAAGTCTGTTCTCTATACATCATTAATTTCTATTAGTAATTACATATTGAAGACTAAGACTTGGTAGAAATTCAGAATAGGAAACATAATTGACAAAATCAGACCATTTTCATCAAGAAAAACAAATGTATTTTTCTGGCCTTGCTATAATCTCTGAACTAGTCCAGCACCGACTTCATTTTTCCATCCACACCCGTTATCTCCAGAAGGAGATGTCATGAGGATTATCAGGACAATGTTAGCAAGTGTGTCTAGAACTCACTGGTAAGAGGCAGCACTGAAAATCAAAGCACGGTTGTGTTTGGCTCTTTTGATAATCTAAGGTCTAACTTCTCTGACTAAAGCTTACTATGCATAGAAACATAAATATCAAATCCTAGTGCCTGTAAAAATTCCATTGCCAGTTACTGCTCTGTATTCCTTAGTTGGAGACCTTTGATGTTTTCCATCAATGAAGTTTCTAATCTTTCTGAGAAGTAGATGAAGCACTCATTTCTTTACGTTTACATTTGGTGCTTTAATTTTGTAATTCCACCTTTCCCTTCCCCCTTCCTTCCCACTTTGCAGATCTCACAGGTGTCTGGTCAGACCTGTCAGGTGGGTCTCTGTTTGCCTGTCATTTGGGAAGCTGATGGTCTTACCTGGGCATGGCTGATTGCACAAAGCGGAACAGGGGTTAGTTTGAATTGCAGGTGTGAGCAATCAGTGTAGATCAGCACTAATCCATCAGATATTAGAACTGCCAAGCTGCTGCAGACACGGCAGAAAGAGCCAAATGCTGACTGTGATGGTAGGTGTCTGTGTGTGTAGCCAGTGGTTCCAGTGGGGAGGGATTTTGTGTTTGCAGAACGTGGTCTTCCTGACTTTGACCATGACATTTCCTTATTGAGGCCCCACTCTGGTCATGGCTGGACAAAAACTCATGGTGATAAGAGGCAATTGGAAACTGATCACACCTTCAGGTAGCTTATAACCTAGAAAAAAGGCAAGGATGTAGAGCCTACAGTTATGTATAGCTCATATCATGCCATGATCGATAGCTCAGGGTATGGAATGGAATTCTGGGCTCAAATATTCATTCTGTCATTTATTATCCAATATTGGGTACATTTCTTATTTTCACTGAGCTTCATTGCTTCATGTACAAAATAGGAATAATACCTCTTTCAGAAGAACTACTCTCTGGAACGTAGTAGATACTATATATATGTATATATATGTTTTACTATTGCCATTAGTACACATGACATGGGAATCATATGTTCTCACATCCCACCCTTCCTGAAGATTCAGACAGGTTCATAGGAAATGGCATAAGCAAAAGTTGGCGTGTGGGTCCTGGAACCAGCAACAAGTTCGTTTGGGTTGGTGTGACAGAGATAAAAGTCCAAAGGGCCCAGTTTGTCAAGGACTGTGTTCTTCAGGGGTTTGTCCTTTCAAAACAAATTCTGATATACGAAGCCCTACCAGCCATTTGTCAAGGTTCCTCTGTGAATGCTCTCAGTGTCATGCACGCAGCATGCAAACAGCCAGGACACATAGGAGGCTGAATGACCCACATGTGCATTCCTCAGTCAAAGAAGGTCTTGGGAGTAACTGCTACAACTGGGAGCATTTGCCTTTCATTAAGTTTAGTACTGCAGACACAAGGGAGGAGCCTCCAAGCTATGGGGATGTTGCCCCTGGAACCCCTTAGTGCCGTTATGTTTTGCATCAGAAGATGAAGTCTGTGAGGTCCAGGGGGCTGAAGGCAGTTGAGGGCTGATAGATGAGATGATGGGTGTTAACTAGACTCACTCTGGTCACCTTTTCACAAATAGGTTAGTTCGAGCAGTTGTGCTGTCCACCTCACACTTACACAGTGTTGTCGGTCAATTTATCTTAATAAAACTGGAAAAAAATTTTTTTAAGACTGGTAAAGATGACTTGTGAGCAGAATAATCTGTCATGTTGTCAGGTGAAAGGTAATAGATGAAGTCAGGAAACCTCTGTCACTTATTAGTGGGGAGACCCTGGGGCAGGTTGCCTCATCTCCCAGGGCCTCAGGTGCCCCACAGATAAAATTGGGCTGTCACACTAATCGTGAATGGAAATTGAAATTTTTTTTTTTTTTTGGCCCAAGATCGGATCCGAGCTGCAGTCGCAACTGCGACAATGCTGGATCCTTAACCCACTGTGCAGGGCCAGGGATCCAACCTGTGTCCCAGCTCTCCTAAGAAGCCACGAACTTCATTGCACCACAGTTGGAATTCCGGAAATCCAATTTTTTATTCTTTCTAAGGCAGTGGCAAAGGCGCTTTTAAGCCAATAAACCTAATGTAGAATCACAACCTATTAATGAAATAAAAGAGTAGCACTGGCCAGTAGACAGAGGATCCTGCCAAGGCCACAGGGTCCCCTCTCCCTCCTGCCTCACCCTCAGGGTTGGGCACAGAAAGTCACCTTGTCTTCTTCAGGATGTGGTGTACAAGCCAACGGACTGCAAGTTTGCTGAGATTCCTCATGCGTCCAGCGTATTCCAATCCCATTACTAATTAAATTAACGCAAGAGCGGAGGGTTTGTAGTTTTCAACTTTTCTATAAACTTGATTGGAAAGTTTTAGAAAATAAACTCATCTCCCTAGGCCTCTCTTTTATCAGATTGCATAATATTTACTTGTGTGGTGGTTTTTATTCACAAGACAAATTTCATCTTACTAATGAATGCCAGAACTCCAATAGAAGAGCTCCACTAGGAAGGGCACTGAAAGATTCTATTTCATTCTGAGTCAGTGCTATTCTTATTCACATGAGAAGCTGACTTTGTTAGGAATGGTACCCAAATGTTCACAGTAAAAGTCTTACCTGGCATTGAAACAGAAATGAAGAAACTTAAAGAATTTTCTCAGCTGCCGAAGAGGCTTCCCTTGGAGTTGGTTGATGCTTATCTATTGATGGCTCACTGGTCATACAGAAGGGTAAATGCTCTGGTCCTGAGAAGTTTGAGCTAAAAGGAAAGTAGCTGAAAGATTCCGACATTCAGATCCTTCACAAGGTTCCCAGTCTACTTCTGCCCTTGCTAAAGGCATTAGTGGTAAGCTGGAGAAGATGCCTTAAAACATGGGCTTTAAGTGCCTCCTAGAAAGGTCAGTCTCCTGCTGCAGACCTTCAGTAGAGAAGAAAGTCATGGCCTTGATTGCGTCTAATTTTACAAAAACTTGGACCACACTTTCAGCAGAAAGACTCTGCATATATCCCAGAATTAACGCATCATAAACTTAGAAATCATATCCTATACCCAGTCACTGACTGCTGGAATACCTGTGGCCAGTTGGTATGCTCCAGCCCAGGGGAGCAACTACATAGACTAGAGGATTCCCATGACCTTCTTGAGCCACACAGACTTCACGTTTGCAGCTGGGGACCCTGCATGGCTAGCAGAGGGGTGTGCTTTCTCCTCTGTGTCTCATTTCTGTTCTGCACTCTGTCAGTGGGTTTTGTCCTGGAAACGTAATCAGAAGAAAGTCCCAGGTTCATCAGTAATTCCTTGAGAGTTATGCTTGAAATTCTACACTAATTTCAAATTCTATACTAATATTGAATAAATATGCTAATTTTTTCATAAATCAAAATGTACATTATTATACGTATTATAAAAGGAAAGCAAAGAAACAACCCCTGGCAAACAAGAGAGCTAATAGCAAGCTAAATTCTATATGTTGGTTCTATCAGAAGGGATAGCTGTATAATATTATTCCTTCTTTGTAAGCTATTCTAATTCTGACCTTAAGACTTTGGAAAGTCCCCTAACCTCTCTAATCCTCAGTTTCTTCTTCCGGAAAATCAGTTTAATAAAACTTACCTTGCAGAGTGGTTGTAAGAAACAGAAAGTATATTTTTTACCTTCTTAATATAGTGCTTGGCCCCTAGGAAGTAATAAATGGTAACTTCATTATTGTCACATTTAATCTCTATTTGTTAACTTGTTGATCCCATTGATGACTTTGAACCATGAACTCATCAAATACAAATTACATATCTGAAATTCTCTAAAAGATTTATACTGTCTAGGACTGGGGAATTAGCATTCCTATCAAAAGCTCACGTGAGAGATGGCCCATGTTTAACCATCCATTGATAACTGACATTCTATAAATGGGAATTAGAAGTTCATCGTAAACCTTAAATACTAAATAAATTATTATAATAAATAATTTAAGATGCTCCTGAGGCATAGCTTAGCCTTTCCGGAGGCTGATTCCAATATGCTTTGGTTCAGACCAATTCCTAAAACACTTGGGATTAATATTAGGTAAACAAATTGGCAAAGCGATATGAATTAAGTCACTCTCCAGCCTTTCTAAGCTTAATGCTAATGTGGACAAAGCTTAAACAGCTAATTCTACCTAGAAAGGAAGGTTTGAAGAGCTCTCTCCTCTCTATTTTTTTGACCCCTTTCCTGGCTAAGGTGTTTTTCTTAGCTTGTATGGAAAAAAAAAAAAATACCCAGAAAAGGTTTGCTAGGTATTTCTTTCCTTTGCTTTATTTTTTTCAGCCAAAGTATAAGACCTTACTTAGGTGACTAGCAATTAAGGAATTTTTGTGGTTTATTTCCTGATCTAACTGCTTACTTCTGAAGAAAGCAATTTTGACAAGCTTGTGTTAACCTGGATCTTGCCAAAACTGTAGAGCCAGAAACATTTTTGAAAGACTTAGATAGAACAGTCAAGCTGGAATTTTAACAATAAAGTGCTTCTTAAGGTCTCTTTTCCCAGATCACATGGACTTAATTTTTTCCCCTTAGATACTGATTTTGTAGAAAATCAACCATTTTTCCATGCATTAACTTCATTTTTCAACAACACTTCAGAGTTGCAGCTGAACTAGAAGGTGAGGAATCAAATCAATGACAGTAATTCTACTTACAGTAATACCTTGAATTAATAAAACCTTTTACTTATAAAGATCTCAGTACTTTTTTTTATAAGTTTGATCTCATTGCTCTATAAGCATTAATTGAATATGGATTTAAACTTTATTTATTTTCAAAACATTATTATAACAAAGGAAAGAACTTTTAAAAATCTATTTTCTAAGAGGAGAAATCCAGAAACGTCACATTCAGTGTCAAGATGCACAATTGTATTTTCCTGATTATCATTACTGCTGGGTAGTGCTGGTGTCAAGCGAGGCATGAATCGGCAGCTTGAGAATGCCCCAAGGACCAGATATTTTCTCTTTTGCTTTTATTTTAAAATTAAAGTATGGTTAATGTACAGTGTTGTTCCAATTTCTACCGTACAGCAAAGTGACTTATACATATATATGTAAACACACACACACATACATTCTTTTTTTTGGGTTGGGGGGGGAGCTGTGACCTGTGGAATTTCCCAGGTTGCTGGGGGCTTTTGAGCAGGAATGTGATGTAGTCAAGATGGCAATTTAGGCATTTAATAATAATGATAGTGATCATATCTTGCATGACTCAAGCTTTGTATTTTCCAAAGTGCTTTCACTTCACTGAGCCCTTCAGATCTATCCTCTTGTGAAGTAGAAGGGTTAGGTATTATTCCGATTTTGCAGACTAAATAGGGGCACAGAGAAATTATTTACAGCTAATTACAGAGTTAGGATGATAGTTCAGTCTCTTAACTTTTGGTATATTTCTTTTTTTCACCATTATCATTTATAATAGAAATTATTATTAGATCAACTTCATGAAAGAAGATTGCTCAGTTTTCAAAGGTTTTCCTAATTTATTCACAGAATATTTAATGTCTGCTGTGTACCAGGCATCATGTTAGGTATTGGGAGCCCAAGGAATATATTAAGAGGTAATAACAAATAGACCACAATTTTGAGTCCTTAGTTAAATGTAACACAGAGTGGCACAACACTAATCTAGTCTTGAGAGAGGAGTAGGGGCTGTCAGGAAAGGCTCATGGAGTAGATAATGTCTTAGCTAAACCTTAAAGACAGGTAGGAGTAAACCAGATGAAAGGATGGAAGGCCAAGGATGGATGGGAATAAAGCTTTCCAACAGAGGGGACGGCATGCACAAAGGTCCTGGGGTGAGAGCATGGCATGTAGAAAAACTGCAGTGTTGAATATGGCTGGAGCATTAAGTGCCAGAACTTGAGTTATGGAGATGAAGAGGCTGGGGAGATTGGCTGTGGGCATCTTGAATGCTTTGGGCTTTATCCTGAGGGAATAGAGCTTATGGAAAGTTTCAGAAAAGTCATTCAGCTTATAGAATGGAAAATGGATGGGAGCAGGAGCGAGGAAGTTAAAGAAATGGGACAGGAAGCCATTATGGCTGTTTGAGTCACTGAGGAGTGAATAAAAGGATTTAGGTGAACATGGAGTATGTGTATACTAATTAATTCAGCTAAATTTTGATAAAGTCCAATGCTTAGAAACATTCTATTTATTTATGGAATTAAAAGTCTAAACACTCCTTCATTATCAGCAACCTGGGTACATTCTTCACCCAGGTATCACCTTTTCTAGTAATCTCTAGGCTGTTACTGTGCTTTACGACTCTGGCTGATAAAGACAATTCTAATTTAGTGCTCACGTTGATCATCAGCAATATTAAATGAATATATTGGATCTATTTACATGTGTCATTCACAGTTGCTGTATTCTAAAGAAAATGATTATAATTGTTCTTATTAGTTATCATATTTCATACTTCTACAGTGAAATTCTTTTTTTTTTTTTTTGGTTTTGTTTTGGGAATATCTTAATGAGGAAAAAAGCTTACAGTATTTTGAAATGTTTACAAGGCACCAAATGGCTCTTTCTAATTCATTAGTCATATTTTATTGGAAATTTCTTTTGTGTTACTTTGTTACTGATCACGTGTAAATCAGATGAAAAAGGAAAAAATGGGGCAGCCAATCTTCTTTAACTGATAACTAGCAAAGAGATTGTAATACAGAACAAAAAATAGAATACCTCTGAGATTTGAAAAAGTTTGGTCTCTTTGCATTTGCTCTTCGTTCTGTTAGGAACTGAAACATGAAAACATGAAGCATACATTTTGTTCTTTAAATAATACCCAATTAGAATCCAGACTCATTGTAAGCCTGCAGGATAACTTATTTTTATAGTAATTTTTCCTAAACTGAAAGCATTTCACTCTACCCTATGTTGAATAAAACTTATATTTCTAATATGTGGATTACCTGCCTGTTATAGATACCTGACTAAGTTTCAAAGTTGATTCAAAACTTTGCTGAGATGATGAAATCTGCCAGATGTCCATTTGAGTGGACTTATATAGAATAATATCTGTTATTTAATGCAATTGGGAGAATGAAAATGAATTGTTTGCATATAGGTGAAATCCAAATCTTTGAATCATATTCACTCTGAACATTCCTCTTCATCATCCAAGGCTCAACTCACCATTGCCTTTTCTGGAAATTCTCCCCTGATCTCTGTTCTAGTCCCGGTCGGAGTTTATGCTCCTTTTTTGGATAGCCACAGTATTTTGTATTATAAGCATCTTCTGTCTTTCTCAGTGCACCCTCCCTCCCCACTGACTGTAAACTCACTGAGAGTTGGGACTGTCACGCTCATCTTTGTACTTTCAATGCCTTAACCAGTGCCGTATCTCATATATATATATATAGGTAGAGTCACCGCGTAATAGAAGCCATTTCAAAATAGACCATACATTTCCCTACCTTCTTAAATAAAGTGTACCAAAAAAGTTTTGATCACTTAGACATCACTATGAGCCACAGAGGTTTATAAGCCCTCTGAATATGTGTTGGTCTCCTTGTGCATGGCTGAGCTGCCCAGGGTTTATGTGCCCTTTAGCAAGATCCTGGGAGGAGGTGGGCTCTTTTGGTGTCAGATTCTAAGCTGTCACAGACTCCTGTGGAATCCTTTGAGCTGAGTCCTAACATCAGGGTGACTGCTCCTCAGTGCTTTAATTGACCTTCTTCTCTGTGTTGTCTCAGTCTAGTAAGAGTGACGCTGTTGGGTAGAAATGCCCGGGGCATTCGCTTGACCCATGTTCCTGGTAGTTAGCCTAGCAAACGTTTCCCCAACCTGGTCAATGTTGTGGCTGGACTAGCCTTTGTGGTTCTTTTTATGACTGCAAGAGGTACTTTAGCTAAATCCATTAGAGAATTTTGAGGAATGAGATTTATTACTCACAGATCCTGAGGGCCACACAGCCAGGTTGTGTGTATGGTGGTGGGGCAAGGGCGGATCTCAAATCCGAGGTTCTCCTTTTATAGTCCAAGGGTGGAGTGTCTAAGTTTTCATAGCTCCCTCTTTATTGGCTAATTTAAAGTATAAGAGCGCACAGACTTTGAAAAACTTATGGTTTCCAAATGAGACAGGTTGGGGGGTGGGGGGATGCGTTGGGGATTTGGGATGGAAATGCTATAAAATGTGGATGTGATGATCGTTGTACAACTATAAATGCAATAAAATTCATTTAAAAAGAAAAACAAGAAAAATAAAAAAATAAAAGAAAAAATAAAATATAAGAGTGGGAATTAGGGTTCAGGAAGGGAGAAAGCTGGTCACTCAAGCAGTCTGCTATCTAGGTTACCTGGAGCTTCTGAAGAAGAGGCAACTTCTTGGGTTGGGGCAGCCTAATTCCTTATCTGCTTGTTTTGCTAGTTACTGGCACTTACACTACACTCTGTCACTTCCAATGGCCTCCTGTCTCTTTTCTCTTTTCCTTTTAGTTTAAGCAATTGTTGGCTCTTAAACCAAACCGCCTGGTTTATCACCATTTTTTCTCTCATTACATAAGCCAACTGCTCCCAACACCTCTTATGGCATCTTTTTGGCTAGTTACATCACTGTTTGTTTTTCTACTGTTCAATTACTTGTTCCTTTCTTTTCTTTTCTTTTCTTTTTTTTTGACGGAAAAGTCTTAATTTAAAAAACAAATAAGAAAAAACATAGACAATTTCATTCTGAACACTTAAGCAGAATGTTTAATGTTTATAGAAAACTGCTTTCTTGAAGATAGATGTGTTACTATAATTGATTTTCATGTCAAATGATTCCTCAAAATTTAATTTTGTGTCTAAAGGAAAAACAATTATAATTCAACTTTGAAAAGGGGAAAAGGAAGAATATTATAACGATATCAAATTCATTTTAAATAATTCTACAATTTTTTTTTACTTTAAATCATCTTAGGATGAGATCTTTGTCCATTTCCTTAAAATTTTTCCAAAACTCTCAATAGTCTATTTTAGTTTCTTATGAGTATTATATTAGAAGATGCTTCTGATAGTTAAAACAGATATTTCCTACGTTTGCTTCTTCTTTACTACACAATTTACCGTGGAAATGCAAATTCTTCACTTATGACCAACTATAGTTCATCCCTTTAAAAACATGGTGACTCCTCTATTTTTCTTTGAACCAAAAAGCTCATAAGTTTTTAAGCTTAATTTTTTATCTCTCTCTTTTTTTTTTGTCTTTTTTGTTGTTGTTGCTATTTCTTGGGCCGCTCCCATGGCATATGGAGGTTCCAGGCTAGGGGTTGAATCGGAGCTGTAGCCACCGGCCTACGCCAGAGCCACAGCAATGTGGGATCCGAGCCGCGTCTGCAACCTACACCACAGCTCACGGCAACGCCGGATCGTTAACCCACTGAGCAAGGGCAGGGACCGAACCCGCAACCTCATGGTTCCTAGTCGGATTCGTTAACCACTGCGCCACGACGGGAACTCCCCTAAGCTTAATTTTTTAAGACTTATATACAAACCTGCTACTTTCCCCTTTAATTTTTGCTCCTTTCCCAGATACATGTTAGAACAGCTTTTCTTGGGAGTTCCCTTCGTGGCTCCGTGGTTAATGAACCCGACTAAGATTCATGAGGATGTGAGTTCAATCCCTGGCCTCACTCAGTGAGCTAAGGATCCAGAATTGCCGTGAGCTGTGGTGTACTTCGCAGACTCGGCTTGGGTCCCACATTGCTGTGGCTGTGGTATAGGGCAGCATCTGTAGCTCCAATTTGACCCCTAGCATGGGAACTTCCCTATGCCAAGGATGTGACCCTAAAAAGCAATATATATATATAATAAAAATAAAAG
The DNA here is from genome assembly GCF_016906955.1 of Phacochoerus africanus. NCBI lineage: Eukaryota > Metazoa > Chordata > Mammalia > Artiodactyla > Suidae > Phacochoerus > Phacochoerus africanus. The sequence continues at coordinate 200,314,657 of NC_062544.1, forward strand.
AAAGAAAGAAAAGAATAGCCTTTCTTAAAAATAAGATTCTTGTACCACTTGCATCAAAATTGACTTATCCAGTATTTACTGAAAAGGAAAAGTGCCTCAAAATTGCTTTTTATGTATTCATTCCAGTATCTCCCTTTATATAAAAATAAAAGTGACCCCAACAATGAGGTGAATATTCTATTAACAACTAAATTTAGATTGCAGTCCACTCTGAGCCTCTGATCCCCCTCCACCCTTAGCTCTTCAAAGTCAATTTGCTTCATCATGGGTTGTATTGAAAAGGCCCTGTAGAGGTCAAGTAATACTTCTCAGCAAATAAAGATGTTGTCCTCATTGATCCTGTCTATATTATTCCACTAGAAGTACCACTTCTTGTTCACAACTGTTCTCCAGGGCCTAGAGCAGCACCAGCACATAATATCTGAATATTTTTATTTCTTTTATTTTGTTATATTTATCTGAATAAATTTAATCCAGGCCCCTTCTGCATATAATACTTCAGCTAAATTCTGGTTGAGTATTTGAAAGCAACCATGTTGAAAATTTTCCATGACCAAAAATGACAATGAGATGACTCAGCTTTGGATAATCCCTGAAACAGCATGTTAGCCTCTCTTCTCTTGTTGGCAAGTGTTTCCTGAAGTCTGATGAGCTTTATTTACTGAGGGAGACTCCTCTCTTCAAATTGACTGAGTGTTCCTACAGCCTCTGAGCTGGGCCTTCAGCCAATCTAGCCCCACATCTAAGGTATAACACAGTCATCATTGTTTTCATTTTTCAATTTCACTTTGAATCGGTGGATACAATTTATCTACAGGATTTCCTCTAAGGCATTTCTTGATCTTGTTTTCTGATTTATAGGCCAGATATATTTTGGACATGTTTAGTCATAATTTTACTCTGAGTAGCCAAAAAAACAAAAAAATATATTAACTTGGATATCAGAGGGATATAAAAGCTCCTTTTTCTTGGTTCAGCATTGTCAGCCATGCTTAGGAAGGTAGTTGAATATATTATGCCCAGAATTTAGTATATGCATTAAATATGATAGAGTTCCCTAGGAAATGTAAAAATAGAACAAACTACAACACTTTACTTGCAGATTGGAAGTGAGGTGATTGGTATGTTAATTAAAGGTGACCTCAGCACTCTTAATATTAACCTCCTGATTTTCTCCAGTGTTTCAGGTGGGAAAAAAAATTATTCTTCAATATTCCTAAGAATGAGATTGGATAAAGGACACAAATGAAGTCCAGACCAAGTACAAAACATGAGCTCCTCCTGGCTGATCAACTAATGCAGACTAAGTCTGGGGATGAGATAACTATCTCAACAGCCATTCCATTGCTCAGACTTCAAATTATAGTAATTATGACAATTTGTACCAATAGCCATGAGGTGGGATTTTTGATGTGGTTAAAAATAACATCTGTAAAACCCAATAAAAATTACATTTTGCTAATTTTCTGATAAGATACTGTTTTAACTATACTGTGTCTTCTGTGCCTGCCAGTTTTCAATTAGAGCATTCCTTGAAAAAAAATTTTTTTTTAACCCATTTTGTCTCCTGGATCCAATTCCATCTTCAGCAATGCATTTGTTTTAATACTCTTAATTAATTGTTTTGTGTGAATTTTACCTTTCAAACTGATGCTAATCTTTGAAACTTTATTAACTTGCTGATTGCTAAATGTTGATACAAAAGGACCAAGAACTCAGTTTGTTCTTTCTGGCTTACAAAACAGAGTTCCCAGAGAGGCCTGCTCAGCTAAGTCAATGCAGAAAAGGACAATGATGAAATGAATAATGGGGCTACTAAAAGAGGTTGGGTCTGCAATCCTGTCCAGCTTGGAAATTGCTAGCTCACTCTAGGGACAAAGTCATTGATGATGACTCATGAAGAATTCTCCTAAGTGCATTTGAACAGTGCCTAATATATCTTCCAATGCTGTGTTTCCTGAAACCCCTTTCATTTTGGTTAAGTTTTGATGAGAAATATTACATATTTCCTATGTTTTTACTGCAGATGATAAAATCGATGCTCAGAGTGCTCAAGCGGCCCATCCAAGCTCACCGAGGGGCGGAAGAGAACTAAAGGGAGAACACAAGAGCATTTGCTTCTCCTCATTGAACTTTCAGTCAAATCATATAGCCTCTGAGCCAACACAACCGTCTGTGGATAGGACACACCTCAGCTCCTGGGGAATCATTATTTTTGCCCTTCTGTCTACTCCTTTTTCCTTCTAAACAAATAAACTCTCCCTTGACCCAGCAGCCCCCTCCAGCCACCACCTCATCTCTTTTCTCTCCTTCAGATCTAGAATTCTTAAATGAATCGACTACTTTTGTTGATCTCATATTCTCACATTCACTCAACATACCCCGCTCAACTGGAACTGGTGGGTGACAATATTTCTCAATTTCGACTTTTTCTCTCCACTCCCAGCTTCACTGCTTCATTTCTTATTCTCACCATCTCTTCTCTGGGCAAGTGGATATTGGGTGAGATGGGACAAAGGAGTTTATTTGTTCACCCATTCACTAGCCACTGAGGGCATGAAAGTTAGCGAGACAAGTACGATTCCTGTCCTTACAGAATTTACAGTGTCCTGGGCTTGTTCTGTCTGAGGTGAATGATTAAATCCTCTCCTCACTTCCTGGATTGCTTCTGTCTCTCCACCTCAATTATGTGCACACAATCCTCTCACTCAAATACAAAATTTTATTTTATTATGAAGACCGTAGGTTAATAATTCTATTCTTTTACTTATATGAACTTCTGAAACAGGACAACTAAAATAATAGCCTAGTTATTAAGTATCGAAACACAAGTCATATTCTCTAGCAGTGTTTTCTGACTGAGCTCTCACTGGTGTTTTCTTGGCCACCTTACAGGGTCAGAGTTTACATGTAATATTTTATGTGACTTTCTCTAGTTGATCTTTATCTATGAAGACATTTTCTTACTTTGCCATTATTGACTTGTTTCAACAGTCAAAAGCTTGTTTTGTTGTGGTTTTTTTTTTTAATAGAAAAATCCACATTCAGGGATTCAACTTTTGATCCATTTTCTCCTGCTTGCAGTAAATAATCTCTTGCTGGCTAGGTAAAACATTGATTTTAATATGTTGCATTATCATATAACTCCTCAGCATTGATTTTCTGTCAATTAATCCATTTTCCTAATTATCTTAAACTTTCTTGTTGGAAACAGACTAGACACTTAACATTTCCAGTTTATTTTGGTTTAAGTAAAAATACAAGAATTCCCTTTAGAGGAATAATGTTTGATGGTTGTTTTATTTCATTTATGCTTTTGCTCACTCTTAGAGCTTGAAGACTCAGACTTGTTAAGAAATCAGCTCTTGAATGTCTGAATGACTTGTTAGGAAATCCGGCTCTGTCAATGCCTGGGACATGAATAAATATGGCATTAACACAACTGTTAATCTCAGGAACCACCATAGAGTCCTATAAGATCTTTCAATATCAGTCATAAAGCTATCTGGAAAGAAATAGCCATCTTCAGTTATTATCTCGATGATCTGTCACACAGAGGTTTGATTTCAGGAGGAACAGTGACAAGGTCCAGGTTTTTCAACCTTATTCAAGCCATGGTTCACCTGACCTTGCAGGAGCTGAGCTGAGTAGCTGGAAGAAGAGTGAAGGGCAACGGGAAGGGCATGCTGAGACTTTTACCCTGTCCCTCCCCTCCTCCCAACATCCACCCAGGAAATCTAGACTTAGAGTTATTGGCTATTTACATTTCTTTTGTAGCTGGCTCTTTTAAATTTTCTGCCAATTGTGTTAGTTTCCTGTGGCTGCTGTAACAAATGACCACAAACCTGGTGGTTTAGAACAACAGATAAGTATTCTCTCACAGTTCTGGAGGCCAGAAGTTAAAATCAGTATCACTGGACAGAAATCAAGGTGTCAGCAGGGCTGCACTCCTGGAGACTCTAAGTGAAAATGCATTCCTTGCCTCTTTCAGCCTCTGACAGCTATAGCATGCCTTGGCTCGTGGCTATGTCGCTCCAGCCTTCAAGGTCAGCATCTTCAAATACCTCTCTGTTCTGTCATTATTTTCACCTATCTGTGTGTAAAATTTCTCTGCCTTTTTTATTTATTTATTTTGTTTTATTTACTTATTTATTTTTTGCCATTTCTTGGGCCGATCCCGCGGCATATGGAGGTTCCCAGGCCAGGGGTCTAATTGGAGCTGTAGCCGCCAGCCTATGCCAGAGCCACAGCAACGCAGGATCCAAGCCGCATCTGCAACCCACACCACAGCTCACGGCAATGCCAGATCATTAACCCACTGAGCAAGGGCAGGGACCGAACCTGCAACCTCATGGTTCCTAGTTGGATTCGTTAGCCACTGTTCCACGACGGGAACACCCTCTCTGCCTTCTTTTTATAAAGGCACATCTAGGGCCCACTCAGAGAATCCAGAATAATCTCCCTATTTCAATATCCTTAATTTATTCATGCCTTTCAAGAGATTTTATCTTCCCCTCAAATAAAATAATATTCACAGGTTCCAGAGATTAGGCTTTGGATATCTTTTGGAGAGTCATTTTTCAGTTTACCACTCTCATTTTGTATTGCTTTTGTTTCTTCTAATAACTGTTTTATATTGGAATGATTTTTTAAATTTTTTCTTTTGTTCTCTTTTTTAACTAATTAATTTATTTTTATTACTCAAATGAATTGATCACATCTGTAGTTGTATAATGATCATAACAATCCAATTTCACAGAATTTCCATCCCACAACCCAAGCACATCCCCCCATCCCCCAAACTGTCTCTTTCAGAGATGGTAAGTTTTTCAATGTCTGTGAGTCAGCATCTGTTCTGCAAAGTTCAGTCTGTCCTTTTTTCAGATTCCACATGTCAGTGAAAGCATTTGATGTTGGTGTCTCATTGTATGGCTGACTTCACTTAGCATGATGATTTCTAGGTCCATCCATGTTGCTAAAAATGCCAGTATTTCATTCCTTTTAATGGCTGAGTAATTGGAATGATTTTTAGATTTAAAGAAATGATGCAAAACATAGTACAGAATGTTTCCATATACTCTTCCACTCATTCCCCGAGGGTGTTTTTTTAAAAAAATATTTTATTTCTTTAAAAAAATTTTGTTCAGGATTTTAGGTGTTAATAAGAGCAGGTATAGAGTTTATTTTAAAAATAAAATATGTTGAAAAAAGCCTAGGTTGTATTTTTTGTTGTTAAAATGAGATTTTCATTATCTAGATCCTGCTTTTCTAAAGCCAAGAGGGAGAAGAACACCAAGATTGTGGCTAACAAATGAACTGACTGCTACAAGCATGAGTTCATACATTTCCGGTTGGAGCAACAATTGGAAAGAGTCAGGACTGACAAATATGGGTAAAGAGTCTCATAATTTTAATATACTAATGCCCCAAATTTATTTTTTACCTTGCCAGTGAAGTTCCATATACTAGATTTTATTTCACGTATACTCAAGAACAGCTTGGTATATTTTAAGATTTTTATCATGAGGGGAAACGAAAAGATTCATTTTATGAGTCAGTGTACACAATGAAAAGGTATAGCATGGGTGTCCCATTTACTAGTGCCATGATGTGCCATTAAACTATGCAGTGAATATATTGAATTAGTTATCTATTATTTATTGAAAATTATCCAGTGTGATTTGATCCAAACTCTAAACAATGTCAGTACACTTAGGGATTCCGCCAAGTCAATCTAAATTCCATTCAATTTCAGGCATTTGGTAGTGTGGGCAAATGATTGATTGGTTTGACATTCATTTTCGTTTGGTTTCTGAGACCAGACATTTACCACCATATAGACTTGGCAATCATTTCTGTGGACTGTTTTGACAGGATCAGGTAAACAGAAGACTGGAATTTGGAGGTGGTAAAACTTTTAGCTTTTTTTATGACCAATTACATGGCTATGCATGGAGCATCCAGCCGATGCTAGTAGTGTAGATAGCAGAACAAGCCCCGTTTCTCACCAGGCCATCTGGAGAAAGCTATTGGTTGAATGGTATTATATGTGATGTATAGAAGACGAATGGAAAAGCAAACATTTTAGTCAAGTTTAAGATCCCAGAGCTCCTTAGGCCACCACTGTCTTCAAATACTGTTTTCTCAGTGGCTTTGGGCCAATTACTTAGCCTCTTTACCTCAGCTTCTCAACTGGTGAAATGGGAACTGTTATAGTGTGATTAATTTATCTCCTAAGGGGGTTGTTTATATTAATTAACTGCTGTTAAGAGCTTTGAAGATGAAAAGTGCTAACTGTTTATGCCACGATTAGCCATGGAATAGTGGAATATGATAACTGCTTCACTAGATAAATGACTAAACCCGATACACACAAACTGTGAAATCTGTGGGAGGAGGCAACGAGACAACGAGACAGGGCAACGAGACAGCTGAGGAATCAATCTCATCAAGGAATACTTTAGTTACACTTGAGCTTTGGTTTTAAATGTTTAAACCACCTTCTGAAATATATGTTTAAAATGTTATAACACTGGCTTCACATTGTGCTTTGTCAGTGCCCATCATGACATTTCTTTCCTGGATATATTTATCCCATAAGCCCAACTTGACTCATATTCTAAAAAATATCAATTATTTCCAATTGCACTTTGCACGTGCATTCACATACACCCACAGACAACATGCCAACTGCTCTGGTTGAAAGAGTAGAACATTTTGCTTTTTACTTGTATTGTTTGAAGCAAACCAAACACATTAGTGGAACATAAACGGCCGCTGCTCCAAGCCAATGAATATTTAAGGGTATTCATTTACTTCCTCTAATAGTCTTTAAGAAATTAAAAAAATAAACATACAGGATAAAGGAATAAAATGTCATACTTTAAGTACTCTTGCTGAGTACTGTTTTACAGTTAGGTATACCATTACCTACCTAGTTATAAGGTCATGCTTTTGCATGAGAACTAATTTTTAATTTTACAGCAAACCATAACTGAAAGGCCAAAATATCTTGGTCAACATTTAGTGCACTGGCATATTTATTTAAAGGGGACATGTTAAAGAAAAAAAGAGACAAAGTCTCTCCTAAGTTCTTTGGATCAGGATTCTTGGTGATACTTTAAAATGATATTTCATTCAGGGTATCATTTGGGGAACCACCTCTAGCATGCTAATGATTCACAGATAATATGCAATTCTATTTTGTTTTGAGACAATTCACAAACACTTCTTTAGTATTTTCAATTTTTGTTGCTCTGTTTTTTATGTATGTTTATTTTTTAAAAATTTAGGTCATCCTATTTTATTAGAGAAAACACCTCTATATTGTGATTTAATCATTAAAACATTTACTTGGAGTTTGATATGAGGAAGAACAAATTTAGATTAATTCTCATTTCAAAAACAACCACTGAATACTTAATATTTATGCTTAAGAGGTGTCGGAATGTAGTGAAAGGAATGCAAATTTTGAGTGAAAACTTGCTTTACATCCTCACCTGGGCACTTTCTTGGCAGTGCAACTTCAACAAATCATTTGCCCTCAGTATTCCCATCCATAAACTGGGAATAATAATAATACTTCCATCATAGATTTACTCTAAGGATTAAATGACCAATGTGTATGAGAGAGTCCCTGGGATCTGGTAGGCACTACATAACATTTTCTTTATCCTTCTTGACCGGTGGAATCTAGCGGAGATCCCTGTCAAAGCATCCTTACAGATTATCCAAAAATTCAGGTTTGAATCTTCTCTGTTTTTGAGAATATTTCCACAATTATAATATTCCTGTAGCTTTTTCATGCTGTGGGTCATAACATTCATATTAATAACTAATTTGCTTTTAAAGAATTTAATCTTAAGGAAAAGGGTTTATCCCAAATGATTCTTCAATTGAGAATTCAATGATATAAAATCTCGCTGCGTATTTTATTATTATTATTTTTTAAAAAGGTGAATTTTCAGAACTGTGAGCTGAGGATATGACTATATGACTTGAATTTGTTTCGCGATTTAAACTTTTACAACCTTTAATAGATGAATCCACCGTTTTCAAGCTCCAGCTACTATTTCGATGAAGAAAATATCAGTCCCTTAGAACAAGTGTCAAGGAAATCCTCATCTTACCTTAAAAAGAGAAAGGAATGGGGAAGTGTAGAAACCTAGCAGAGGAATAAGTCTTTTCAAAGCAAGCCCAAATAAATATTTGAACAGGAATGGTATCCGCATGTGTGGTGAAAAATAGGTCTGTTTTGGGCCGCACATTTTGGCAGCCTAGGTTGTTGACTTTATCACCTCTGGATCCCTGGGCTTTCAGAGGCCTTGTCACCTGCGCATGCGCACACCCTTACCGCAGTGCCGAGGCAGCAGGCCCAGGCCTGTGAAGGGTGCCCAGGAGCATCTCCTGGCCCGGCCCTCCCTGTGCCCAGATGCCTTTCTTGGAGCACACCACCCACATCCTACCCTCCACCCTCCGCCCCCTTCAACTTCCCCACCTTGTTTTTGAATCACTCTCCATCAAATGCCAATTTAGTTACATCTACATAGTTACGGCTCCAGAAGTCATAATTCTCTGCACAGAAGGTAGAACTGACAGTATTTCCATTCCAGATTGAATTCTGCTTTCCCCATTTCAGTTTTAGAGTAAAACTCCACATATCTGGATTGTGAGGAAAGGCAAGAAGCCAATTCAAGTTTTTGAGAGTCTGGATTGAAGACTCTACTAAAAAGAAGCATAGACCATAGCAGCCTAGGAAGTACAGAACTTTAGCAAGTCCAGTTTATTCAAACTCTGCAGGGGGGCAGGTTACCATGCCATTTTGGAGGCACCTTATCAATCATAAATGGGGACACTAGCAAGGCTGCCCTCTTATTGGTTGGTGAGTTCAAGAAGGAAGGAGGTAGGTTCAAGAGATTATTTCTGAGGGCAGAAAACTGGGCATGGTACCCAGTATGGAGAGTCCCACCAGTATGGAGGTCCTAGCACTATTACCTGATATGACAAATGCCCAAAAGGTAGTTTGAAAACTGTCATTGTACTCTAACATGAAATAAAAATTACAGAAACAAATTACTGTCTAAATGGGAACCATCTGTTGTTTATAAGTATTTTTAGGCATTTGCAATATTTTCAGAAAATATTTTGCTTGTTTTTTGAAAGTAACTTTATGATGAAAATGGTTATGCTGTATGTTTCTTTTTAGCTTACCTCAGCCTTTAACTTTTAGAGATTAATATTCCTAATTATTATTACTTTTAAAATAAAGTAACTCATTATTGTGTATTATTCATACTTTGATCTGCTTGCCTCCTTGACCTAGTTCCCCGTACTCAACACATACTTTGTTCTTCCAGGTTAACTGTGGGAGAGTTGGAAAGGTCTAGTTTTCAGCAGTTTTAAAGACAGTGAGTATGATGTTCTGTGCTAATAACTGGTCCCCATGTTATTAGAGTAGAGGCTGGAATTAATAACTGATTTTTTAAAAAAGAGTGGTTTAATTCTTGCAAAGCATTCACTCACATTTGCAAAGCTAGGATCTAATGAACCTGTCCTTGACTTCATGGATGAACTGTGAGCTTTTTATCTAGGTTGAGGGGATTAAATGAGATAATGTCTGCAAAGTGCTGGGCACAGAGTCTGACACACAGGAGCACTAAATAAATAAAAGCAGTTATAATACTCTTAAAACAAGCTTCCAGACTTCATTCAGATCAAAGAGAGGGAGAAGCGGAAGCCACTTCAACCACTGCTCCTGTAGCTCTTCTGCTATGCTCTGGTGTGTGTCAAATGCATTACTCTGGAACTGTTTGGATCACTATAGTAAGATCTCTCTCCTTTATACTCAGATTTGCTATAGAGAGACAATCCAGCACAGCACTTCTCAGAGGGCATTGACTTGCTCTGTTCTGGCACCAACTACATGGCAGTAAGAATAGTATGAGTTTAACTGACAGAAAGGTAACATTCTGGGGGCATGCCATCACTTGGGGCCCCCAAAAGTCAACATCTGTCTTAGCTGGGAACTTCCCTCCAGACTTAAAGGTTTCCCAGGATCTTGTCATCAGTCCACAACTCATTTCATTGCTCTGATTCTATCTGTGACTAACCTGCTTTGTAAGAACCATGGTTTCCAGTGGTTGGTTGCCAAAGACAGGCAGATGGGCTGAACTCTGAAATGGTGTTTTACAAGAGGGCAGATCTTGCTCTGGCTGGATTTCTATGCAGAAGCTTCATTAGGAGGCAAATTGTTCAAGTTCGCATGAGTGTAGAGGAGAGGAGGCAGGAATATGGCTGCCCAGGATCTAATGCAAAGCTAGGATCTAAAGTACTTGTCCTTGACTTCATGGATGAATTGGGAGCTTTTTATCTAGGCTGAGGGAATTAAATGAGATAATGTCTGCAAAGAGAGGAGGCAGAAATATGGCTTATATCCTAGGCTGCCATTAACTTTTCCAAAAGTGAACTCCAGTGACCAGTGACCTCAAGCTGACCTTTAGGACTCAGCAGCAATGTCAAAGTACTGGTCTCATCAGGACCTGAAACATCTCCAGAGGCATTTGGTCTGAACTCACTCATTCAACCCACTTTTGTGGCCAGTCTGTTTTTAGGAAACAGCAAACTCTGAAATTCCAGGACGCATATGCCAAGGTCTTCAGAAGCCAGATGCCCCCAATAGTCTCTTTCAGATAATGGCAACAAGAGAACCACCCACTGTCATTTGCATGTTCTGGTTTTCTGTCTTCATGGGTTGATATGGGGTAGGTGTGTGTGTGTGGAAGGGGAGTGCAGATGGTGGGGGAGCAGAGGTTACAGAGGGAGAAAATGAGCTCAAATTGAGTATGGATTTCATGAGCCTAAACCAAGGCAAGTGGGGCAGTGACGCTGACCTAGCAGAAACTGAAACTGCAGCCTTCCAGAGGAGCATTCAGCATCCTGGTTACTGCTGCCATGTGAAGAGGAAGTTGGTAGGCATGGCTTTCCTACTACTTTTCCTGAACCTTAATTCTTTCCTTTCTGCCTCACTTCCTCCATTTCCACCATTCTCTTTATATTTCTTTTATGGTTTTAGAAAGGAGGAGTTCCCGCTCTGAAGAGGTGGTTAGTAATATGACTGCAGCAGCTTAGTTTCCTGCAGAGGTGAGGGTTCGATCCCTGGCCCTGTGCAGTGGGTTAAAGGGTGAACATTGCCACAGCTGCTGCTCGGATTCCGCCCCTGGCCCGGGAACTTCTACATGCTACCAGCATGGCAATACAATTAGAAACAAAAAACAAAAAGGTATATACCAGGCTGTTAATTCTGACTGGCTAGTCTAGGGGGGCGGGGCAGGGTATTATTTATTTTTAAAACTATATATGTGTTTGGATTATATTACTTGTTGCTTTAAGCATTTATTACTTTTGAAACTAAAAAAAAATTAAACACATTTTCTTTCCCCTGCTGATCCCATCCCCCAAGTCTTCTGATTCCTTCCATTCCAGCCCAATAAAACTTTCTATTTCTCAAATACTGCCTTCTCAGCAAGATAGTGATCAAAGGAGTTCCCGTCGTGGCGCAGTGGTTAACGAACCCGACTAGGAACCATGAGGTTTCGGGTTCGGTTCCTGCCCTTGCTCAGTGGGTTAACGATCCGGTGTTGCTGTGAGCTGTGGTGTAGGTTGCAGACGCGGCTCGGATCCCGCGTTGCTGTGGCTCTGGCGTAGGCCGGTGGCTACAGCTCCGATTCAACCCCTAGCCTGGGAACCTCCATATGCCGCGGGAGCTGCCCAAGAAATAGCAACAACAACAACAACAACAAAGACAAAAGACAAAAAAAAAAAAAGATAGTAATCAAACTATTTGGTTAAAGTAATTCCACTAATGCATGTTGGGTGATGTTGACATTGACAATTACCCAAAAAGTGGCTGGAGGGCATTTGAAGAGCAGTTGGCCTGGGTAGTAATCCCACTACCACTGTTAGCTTCATTCAGGACTTTGAGCATGTCACTTCAAATGCCTGTATCTTTGCCCTAATTCTTTATTTTACAAAACTAAGAAAATACTACTACTGCTCTTGCTAACCTCACAAGACGCTGAAAGTTTTTGAAACTTTCAGAACTTCTTAGTCTGTAATACTCACTACATTTTCTCCTAAGTCTAGTGGCAATGATGGTGGTAGCAGTGAGGTACAGGAAGATGGAAAGAAGGGAATACCATTTTCTTTACAAAGGAAAGAAGACATGTTCTTAAAGGGATATGCAATTTCAAGAATTACTTTGTGTAGCAACTGTTCCTTTCAGAATGGATAAGCAATGAGGTCCTACTGTGTAGCACAAGGAACTATATCCAATCTCTTGGGGTAGACCATGATGGAAAATAATATAAGAAAAGAAATATATATATATATATATATATATATATATATATATATATAGAAGAGTGTGTCACTTTGTTCAGCAGAAGTTGGCACAATATTGTAAATTTCTAAATCATTATAAATCAACTACACTTTAATTTTTAAAAACGTAAAAAAAAAAAAAAGTACCTTGTAGTTGGTGTTCACTAAAACCTAAAACACAAGCTACTTTGCTTAGTGCTCTTTATAGATTGATATGACCTAACAATGGTTCCCTTACTGTCTTGCACTTTCAGTAGAGCCCCGTGATGGAGAATTGCCCTCCTCAAGGTCAAACTTTCTTTGTCACACCAAGTACCTACCTTGTCCTTTGACTCTACTCTTCGTGCACTGGGCTCTGTCTATAAAACAGAACTTCTTAAAGTGAAAAATTAAATAATCATTTGAGAAGTGAAATGAGAATGAAATTTAAGTCACAAGCGAAGTCTATATTTTTTTTAAAGAGCAGTAATGAATAAAACAAGGGAAATTAAATCATAAACTTTACCTGAATCAGTTCCTCTGCCCTTTAGCAAAAAAAAAAAAACAACTTCATTCCCCTCATAGGAAAATAATTCATCCGGCTTGACTCTGTTCGTTACCACATAGCTGGCATGGTTGTCTCACGCAAGCACCTAGAAGATATAAAACTAAATCAACAGACCCTGATTTGTTGGTTCAGCCAAGTATAAACTAGCCACTGGAATATCGAGTTGAAAACATAGGACAAATATATGAAAGAGACAAGCCACAGCTTGCAGGAAAGAAAATGTTTGCAGAAAACTCCAGCATTACAGGTTTATCTAAGGTGTGGTCTCAAGTAAGCCACAGTAATTACCCAGGGTACCACAGCTAGTGGCTGAAAACGAGGTGCTTCACGGACTTAACCCTTTCATCCCACCCACAGACAAATTCTTAGAGGAAATCACACTCTAACTGGGTTAGATTAAACCAGAAAAAAATTGTTTATTGTAATAGATGCTGTTTTTAATTTCTTTCTACCACTGCCTACCAAAGATATTTCTTAACTGTGGCTTTTAGCATGTTCTTTCTATAATTTAAGCTTATGAATGGATAGCCTTCATTTGATGATGTATCATAGTTGAAGATCTTATACCACTTGGGGGTTTTGGAGTTTAGGGAAAATGTACTTCAGGAAGCAAAAAGAGCTAAAGATTGCATTCTGGGCTTGTCTCTGGCCTGAGGCAAATCCCTTCACAACCTGGATCCCAGTTTGCTCATCCTATACGTGGGGGTGACATCGCACAGTCTCCGAAGACCATTTTAGCTCTAAGTCACCATTCTTCTATTCTAACATCAAGAAGCAGTTCTTTCCAATTATATCCACACACCCAAAAATACGTCTAAATTATTGATTAATTATAGCATCTGAATTCAGAAAAGCTGTAATATTTTGAGGTTGCTTTATTTTTGTTAAGTAATGAGAAAATATAAAAAGCACTTGTTTTAGTTTCCACTGTACCCCAGCCAAAAAATCTTCTGTCTACTTTATTTCCCTTGAAAATGACCTGATTCTATTTGTCTTACTATGTGTTTCAGAATTTCACATCATTATCAGTGTTTTTGTTTCACCTGATTATATTTTCATGCTTTATTTTCAAATGATTTTAGCACTGCATTAAATTTAGAGTTTGAGAAGAAAGCGCCCATCCCTACATCGACATTCCTTATAGAATCTACCACTTCATTTTGCCTCCATGCCATAAATAGCCCCTTCCCAACAGAAACTATGCAACTACCCATAGATAGTGGTCCATCAAATCCTAAAGCCGGAAGAAATTTTAGCCATAGTCTTATCTATCCTCTTACTTTTAAAAGTGATAATAATAGTATTATAATAATATCAATCATTGTTTGAGTACTTAACTGTAAAGCTAGATACCGTGCTTGGCATGTTATGTTCATTATTCATTCAGTTTTTTTTTTGTCTTTTTTTGCTATTTCTTGGGCCGCTCCCGCGGCATATGGAGGTTCCCAGGCTAGGGGTCTAATCGGAGCCGTAGCCACCAGCCTACGCCAGAGCCACAGCACTACAGATCACGGCAACGCCAGATCATTAACCCACTGAGCAAGGGCAGGGACCGAAACTGCAACCTCATGGTTCCTAGTCAGATTCGTTAACCACTGCGCAACGACGGGAACTCCATTCATTCAGTTTTTAAAACAGCCTTGTGACGTAGGATTTCTTATCACCATTTTGCATATCAGAAAACCAGAGCAAAAAGTGTTTAAGCAACTTGTTCCCGGTCCATACGCTTAGTAACTGTTGGAATTGCAACTCAGACTCGGGCCTGTTAGACACTAAAATCCTTTCATTTCCTTACTTTTTGCCCTTACAAGATACTCCAGGTTCATCTTGTATTATTTCCTGACCCAGCCCTAGAATCATTTATTTCTCCAAGGAGCCCTGGTTCCTTTTATTGGAAAGTGGTATTAACACTCAAGATCTGGAGTTCCCATTATGGCACAGCAGAAAGGAATCAGACTGGGAACCATGAGGTTGTGAGTTTGATCCCTGGCCTCGCTCAGTGGGTGAAGGATTCAGCGTTGCCGTGAGCTGTGGTGTAGGTTGCAGACGCGGTCCAGGTCCTGCATTGCTGTGGCTGTGGTATATAGGTTGGCAGCTGTACCTCTGATTAACCCCCTAGCCTGGGAACCTCCATTTGCGCGGGTGTGGCCCTAAAAAGCAAAAAATAAAAAAAATGTAAAAACTCAAGATCTGAGCACTGGGATGCTCATTGCTTCTGGGGTGTCATTGCTCTGTCCCTTCAGTGGAATGTGTCTATGCTAACCTATGTATACACACATAGCTGTAATTATTTCTCTCTCTATACATCTGTATCTACACAAGCTAAAGATGAGTTTACACTGATGTCTCTGAATTTAATTCAATGCCACATAGTCCACTCTAGCCTTTCCTTTTTATTTGTAACTTCCTCCTCTAACTGTGAGAAATCTGTTTCCCATCATGTACCAACCACTTACTTATTTATTCAGTCTTAGTATACATGTATAGCAATGTCGGAATTGTTAACCAATACCCCCATGAGAAAGTTTACCAACCAGAGGACAGTAAACACTGTCAGTTCAGTTTCATTTATTTTTAGTCTTATAGCTTCCGGTTAAAACATCATTTTTCGAAATTTCTTAGCTCAGCACCTTCCCCACCAGTGACTGACTGACTTTTATTCTCCCCAACACATAGAGTACTGTTTGACGTATAGAGAGCATTTACTAAGTATTTACTCAACAAATGAGTGAAACTTCATGAAGAGTTCTACATTTTTTGTCACATTTTAGTAAAACTACTTTGACGCTCAATATGTTTTTCAGTGCTAAGCCCACATTTTCTATATGCCTTTTCTGATCTACTTTTATCCATACCCTTTCCCACCATCTAACATATTATTAGTTTACTTATTTATTTAGCTCACTGCCTATATCTCCCTCTAGATTGTAAGTTGTGTCATTTCTTGAGGATGCTGGATACCCAATTTATCTATCTATCTTGCAGTCTCTTTCCAAACTAAAGATGGGTAGTTCTAAAGCGTTATAGTTGGAACATGTT
Organism: Phacochoerus africanus; assembly: GCF_016906955.1. NCBI lineage: Eukaryota > Metazoa > Chordata > Mammalia > Artiodactyla > Suidae > Phacochoerus > Phacochoerus africanus. Next base: position 200,330,621 of record NC_062544.1, read on the forward strand.
AGGTCAGCAGTGATTATTGCAATAGAGTCTACAATTTATTCACTAATACTTCCTGTTAAGAACTTCAAGACATTCAACCGCTATATTTCATACATCTACCTCTCACTGAAAAAAATTCTTTCAGTCCCCTCAAAACCCTGTGAGGGAGTTCCCGTCGTGGCGCAGTGGTTAACGAATCCGACTAGGAACCATGAGGTTGCGGGTTCGGTCCCTGCCCTTGCTCAGTGGGTTAACGATCCGGCGTTGCCGTGAGCTGTGGTGTAGGTTGCAGACGCGGCTCGGATCCCGCGTTGCTGTGGCTCTGGCATAGGCTGGTGGCTACGGCTCCGATTCGACCCCTAGCCTGGGAACCTCCATATGCCGCAGGAGCGGCCCAAGAAATAGCAAAAAAAAAAAAAAAAAGTCAAAACCCTGTGAGGTGGGCAGAGTAGAATGCCAGTAGATGAGAGATTGAGGTTCTGAGAAATTAAATAATATGTACCAGATCACACAGTTTATCAGTGGTGGAGTTAGGGTTCTTCACTTAGCCACTGCATCTCCCTGGAGATGAGCAAAAATTATCTGAAATTCATGCGGTATGAGTGAGAATGCCAACAGTTGAGTGAAGTTAGAAGCAGCAACCAGGGCCCTTCCACTTCAACACACCACACACACACACACACACACACACACACACACACACACACACACACACTCACCTGGAAGAATCCCTGTCACTAGGATGGAATGAGCATGATTTTACTTGTAAGGATTAAATTCGTGTCTTGGATGTAATTCGTCTCATCAGTGACAAGTATGGTGATGATCAGAAGAGAAACAAGTGTAAAAATATCCATGCCTCTTAGCCATCACCACTGGGGAATCACTCTAGAACAATTGTCCATAAATCCATGCAGCTTAGCCAGCTTCTCTTCCAGGCAGATGAGAGACTATAAGCTGGGCTAAGACGGTCACTTTAGGGGCTGTCATATGGGAGATTCATGCAGGGAAGGCATAAAGACAAGGAAATGGGGAAAACATCAAATGATTTTTTCCCCCTTATATCAGTGTTTTTTTTCTTTTTTTAAGTTTTATTGAAGTATAGCTGATTTACAATGTTGTGACAATTTCTGCTGTACAACAAATTGAATCAGTTATACAGGTACACACATCCTTTTTTTAGATTCTTTTCCCCTACAGACCATCACAAAATATTGGGTAGAGTTCCCTGGGTTATAAAGGGCTTCACTCTTAAGGATCATGTATAAGCTATTACGTTGGAGAGCAGCATCAGGGAGTAACTGGTGGGATGTTACTGGTGGCATTATGTATTCAAATATGTGTAATAATAAATTATCTTGCCTGTTTTCAGGCAAATTTAGATTTAGTGTTATAAAGCACATTAATTAATAAATACAACTTTGTTCAGACTCCCCTTATATAAATACCTAAATGATATTTGAATCCACTCCAGAAATATGTTGCCTAGTTTCTTGAGTAGCCATCTTTCATTTTTTTCTGTTCAAGATGAGGTGAATGGTAATTATTTATCTCCTAGATGGGGCTGTAGTGAGAGAAAACTGGAATAATATTGAGCACACATTACACATTGTATTCTGGTCTATATTAACTACACACATACCCTGAGTTTTTTTGGCAGAAGACAGGACACTGGATTGGATATTAAAAAGGGGAAAGATGAGACACCAGGTGAAAAATTGTCATTTTTCTCTGAGTCTTGGAATATTAGTTATCTATCATTGCAAAACAAATTGCCCCCAAACATAGCAGCTTAAAACTATAAACATTTATTATCTCAGTGTCCGTCAGTCAAGAATTCAGGAACAGCTTATCTGAGTGGTTCTGGCTCAGGGTCTTTTCTGAGGTTGTAGCCAAGATATTGGCCGAGACGGCAGTGATCAAGAGGCTTGATTGGGCCTGAAGAATCTGCTTTCAAGACTGTTCATTGACATGGCTAAAGGTTAGCCTAGGCTGGTGCCAGGTAGCCTCTGTTCCTCTCGTGCACATCATGGGGCTGCTTGAGTGTCCTCAAAATATGGCAGTTGGTTTCCCCCAGTGTGAGTGATCCAAGAATGTGAGGCAGAGCCTAAATAGCATTTGTGATCTGGCCTTGGAAGTTAGTCATCATTTTGGCATTATCCTGTTTGCTATGCAAGTCAGTACTGTTTGGTGTGGGAGGAGACTACACCAGGATGGAAATACTAGGATCCTGACTACCCCACTTAGTTTCTGTATTCATAAACATAAGGTCAACTTCCCGCTGTGGTACAACAGGGTTGACAGTGTCTCTGCAGTGTCAGGGACGTGGATTCAATCCCTGTCCTGGCACAGTAGTTTAAGGATCTGGTGTTGACAGCAGTTGTGACGTAGGTTGCAGCTCTGACTCAGATTCAATCCCCGGCCTTCCTTGCCTATCTGTTCCAGGCCAGCCTCTTTTGTAAATTTTCATATCTCTTAGTACATTTAAAAACTCATTCAGAACAAAATAATGCCATTTGCAGAAACATGGATGGAACTAGAGATTCTCATACTAAGTGAAGTAAGTCAGAAAGAGAAAGACAAGTACCATGTGATATCACTTATATCTGGAATCTAATATATGGCACAAATGAAACTTTCCACAGAAAAGAAAATCATGGACTTGGAGAATAGACCGGTGGTTGCCAAGGGGAGGGGGGGGAGGAGTGGGATGGATTGGGAATGTGGGGTTAATAGATGCAAACTATTGCCCTTGGAATGGATAAGCAATGAGATCCTGCTGTGTAGCACTGGGAACTATGTCTCGTCACTTATGATGGAGCATGATAATGTGAGAAAAAGAATGTATACATGTATGTGTGACTGGGTCACCTTGCTGTACAGTAGAAAATTGGCAGAACACTGTTAACCAGCTATCATGGAAAAAATAAAAATCATTATATTGAAAAAAAAACTCATTCAGGAATTCTCCTTAGGTACAGTGGGATAAAGATCTGACATTGTCACTGCTGTGGCTTGGCCTGGGACTTCCACATGCCATGGGTGTGGCCAAAACAACAACAACAACAACATATATATTTCATATCAGACAGAATCATTAGACTCAGGATGCACTCACCAGCAGTGTTGATTTCTGAGTTAGTTTTTAGTTAAATAATAATAATAATAAAAGAAAACATGCTCTTGCTTTAATTACTTTGCTATTTTTTTTTTTTATCAGAGCAATAGAGTTAATTCTTCCATTTCTCTGTCTCATTAAGTAAGCAGAAAACTGAATGGAAAGAACTAGGCCACCCTTATTTTGGGGGGAGAATAAAACATAAATTGGAGTATCTCCATCAAATCCTGGCTCAGAATCCTTTTGTCCAAACTCTGGCAGAAGTGTCCTTTACATAAGAAGTCTTACACAGGGATCATTGAAAACAGAAGACATTTCAGGGTCCCTCCTGAATGTGAATCCCTCTCCATTCACCCCACCTGTATCAGACCAAGCAGGATGATAAAATAATGCAACACCTGAGCAGCTGGCAAAGGCAGGTTTGGGCCCACAGAAGCTTTAAAAGGAAACCCAAAAGCCTGCAAACTCCCCCAAACAATTTTGTTTTAAATATGGTTTTTATGTTAATCTCAGTCACAATAGATGATCTAAATCAAAGGATCGCACTATGGAAAATTACTGTAAAGCACAGTGCGACAAGGTGCTGCTTGGCCAGGAAACATACCTGACAAATTGCTGCAGGATCATGCTGGATGAAGCCTCATTGTGGTTATTAGATGTACGACTTAGGGCCACGTACCTCTTTTGATCTAGCCCACTGCTGTCAGTGTTTGCAAACAGAAACCCAGGTTACTGCCACACGGATCCCAGGGTGCAGTCTCTCAGGAAGCCTGGCAGTCCCGCATCATCATGGTTATAGTCACAGACCTTGATGTCAAATGGGTGGGAATCTTCGCTTTGCTACTTCCTATCTCTTGAACTTTGGGCAACTCAAATAGCTCTGAGACTCACTTTCCGATGGAATAAAATAGTGTATATTTCCTGGGCATGTTAAGAATCCGATAAGATAATATTGATAAAACATCTTTCATAGTAAGAGCTCAAAAAATAGTTATTTTTTTGTTATTTGTTCTGTCATTATGAATATTACATATTTATTATGTCTTTCTGCTCACCTTCCTACATTTCAAAGGGTCAGTTATGGCCTATGGGCAGGTAGCTTCTACCTCTATTATCAGTTGCAACTCTAACACTCCTTTTCCATGTGAATTCCATTGTTGTCTCTTTGGAGTTAGTAAGAAAAACACCTGGCCATCAAGAGACTATAGTATTGCCTCATACCTGTTCTCTAGAAACCAGAGTCCTGGGATTATACTGTTTATTGCATATTTGAATAACCTCAATAATACCGTCAATGGATGAAGTTAAGTTCTAAGAGTCCCAGTTAGGTGGAATGTTGTTCAGGCAACTAGTGTACCACTTGGGAAGTCATTTCAGCCATGCGACAATCTTCCTATGAGCCATTGTATTGGTCTAGGCATCCCTTTTAGAGACATTAACTGAAGATTTTGCATTATTTAAAATTCACCTTAGAAGATCTGGGAATAGTTGAGCTGATTGGAAAAGGCAGTGGGCACTTCGAGTTCAATGTAAATTATCAATGCGGTTTGGACAAATTAAAGACCTCTTTAACTCCCAGTGCTTAATAGGAAAAGCATCCAGACTAACACAATAGGTCACACTTAAATGATTCTCTCCTTAAGAATTAAACTGTCTTTGCACCATGCATTGGTGGCAGAAGATAATAAGATGCAGCTCCCCTAACTGAATCTTTCTTAAAGGAAATGACCAGGTGAAAGAATGGAGTTACTGTGCATGAAAAAAGAAAAATACAAAAATAATTTGGTCTGCTAAAAGAATCAATTTTTCTGTGTACTGGAGCAAGACGCTAACAAGCATGGCAGTGAGCCCTTCGGCTATTGAAACACTCTGTAAAGGCTTTGCTTCAGCACGGAAGGTATCTGTGGATGAGATTTCAATGTGGGTGAGTCTAGCTGCCTAGGTTGAATTCATAAAGAGTTGTAGATAGGATGTGTCTGTAACTATTGGGGGGTTGGGATTAGTTACAAGATTGTATGCGTGGGGGAGGTGGGATTAATAGGATATCAAGGATTTAACCCTCTAGAGGAATAGAATATTACTCTGTCAGAGACTGCCAACACCCACTGAACGCTTCCCTATGGCTCAACTTCTATGTGTGTAAAAAGTGGGCACTTGTGTTAGCATTGGCATAGAAAGGGCAGAGGGCTAAATAGGGTTAAGCGTCAATCTCTCCTGAATAAGTGGGAGCCGGTGATGATGGAGTTGGGAAGGAGCTTTGTTTTTGTCTTGAGATTGCAAAAAGCTGCTTGCAAAGTTTTGTCATATTCCCTGGTGAGTAGGCCTTTTTAAGTTCTTCATAAAATTTAAAATTATTTCATTCCAGCAAATGAATTATAGCTCCAAGTTTTCACTGACCGTGTGAGAGACACTGTTCTTTATATTCATTTTCTTATTCAATGTCCACAATAACTCCCTAAGGCATGGGTAGATAGTCCCAACTAAAAGGCTCAAAGAGTAAGTAACAAGGCCAAGTTCAAGTGAGACTAAGTGGAAAAGTAGGGATTTGAACCCAGGTCTGTCCAGTTCTAAGTTGCTTTTGTGATGCTCCTGACCATTCTGTGATTTTCTTTTCTTTTTACTGCTGCACCTGTGTCATATGGAAGTTCCCCGGCTAGGAGTAGAATTGGAGCTCCAGCTGCTGGCCTACACCACAGCCACAGGAACACCAGATCCTTAACCCACTGAGCAAGGCCAGGGATTAAACTCATATCCTCATCAACACTATGTCAGATTCTTAACCTGCTGAGCCACAGTGAGCATGCCTTTTTGTGATTATCTTGATTCTATCTGGGCTTCCTTGTCTCATGGGAAACTGCAGATCTGGCACAGAATGACTGGTAACATGTCCTCAGTCATTTCTCAAGGGAGAGGACTTTTCCATGTTATAATGCTATTCCCTTTCAAGAGCTAAAGTGTGTCTATTTTTCATTTGTTTTGGAATGTTAATCATAAATGTAATTATGGAGACATGGAATAAAATATTTTAAATTGTCTCCATCAGGCAATACTGAACGCTTGGTCACCCTAACTATGAGACACGCAACACAACGAATGGTCCTGCCGTTCTCACTCCCTGACCCAGCAGCCCAGGTGGAATGGGCAGCTAAGAAAGTATATTGACTAAGTGACTCTCCTTGCTTTTGTATGGCAGACCTATATAAGTGCCCCTTAAAACTCCCACCTGAGGGAAGAGTTCCTGCTGTGTCTCAGCAGGTTACCAACCCAACTAGTATCCATGAGGATGTGGGTTCGATCCCTGGCCTTGCTCAATGGGTTAAGGATCTGGCATTGCCCTGAGCTGTGGTGTAGGCCAGTAGCTGCAGCTTCGATTTGACCCCTAGCCTGAGAATGTTCATATGCAGAGTGTGTGGCCCTCAAAAGCAAGCAACCAAACCAAACCAAAAAAACTCCTGTGTGAGAACAAGTGGCTCTGATCTTTAGTCAGTCCCCATCTACCCTCTCAGAACTTTTAACAGCTTTGTCTTCCCTCCGGCTTCCTGATGAGTGTTGAGGCTGGCTTAAATGGCAGTGTGTGAGTGAAACCAGCTATGTGAAAACGCTAACACACACAATAAACAATGTGAGCAGAACAGAGAAGCTGCTAGAGCCGCAAAGTGACTGAGGCTACTGAAAAACTGCTAGCGCCCTGCCTCCTATCCCACTGCCCTAGCTTCTCCACACCATCAGCTCCTGGCCATCTGCTCTCTGAGCAAAGTTCTCCTCACATTGCCCATCCCCCCAATAAAACAGCCTAGAAATTGGGCTCAGTCCCCCTTTTCCTCCATCCAGTTAGCTAGACTCCATGTGAAAAATACATTCGTATATTTCTGCCAAGGGAATTTATTTTATTTTTTTACTTCCAGTTTTAAGAGTTGTGGCACTGTATACATTTAAGGTTCACAGCATAATGATTCGATTTATATACATCACGAGATGATTATCACAGTAAGTTTAGTGAACCTCCAAATCTCATAGAGATACAATATGAAAGAAATAGAAAAAAAGTTTTTCCTTGTAATGACAACTCTTAGGATTTGCTCTCTTAACAACTTTCAAATAAAGCAAACAACATCATTAATTATTTATCATGTTGTACATTACATCCCTAGTATTTATTTATCTTATAACCAGAAGTTTGTGTCTTTTGACTGCCTTCATCCCTCCACCCTGCCAGGTAACTACAAATCTGATCTTTTTTTCTAGGCATTTGCTCTTGAAATATCAATGACCTAGATACATCACCAGGTTAGTTCCTAATATACAAAATAGTGATTTGATATTTCAATACATTTTTAAATGATTACTACAGTAAGTCTTCTTATGATATATCAACATACAAAAATACAACATAGTTATTGACTATATTCCCCACACTGTATATCATACCTATGACTAAGTTATTTTGCAACTGGAAGTTTGTACCTCTTAATCCTCCTCACTTATTTCTTTCTTCCTCTCACCCTTCTCCCCTCTCTGCCAAGGATATTTTATATCCGACAGGTTCAAAAGAACCCAAAATCACCTTGCAAAAAAATGTATAAAAAGCATATGTTTATTTAAAAGCTTTCATATAAGGGCCAGAAAGCAGGAAAATCAGAGACCAAAGTCAATACTGTTGGATTTAGTACTTTAATATAGCATTTGTTCTGAAAAGCATAGACTATTGCCAGAAAAGTCTAGACAGGGAAAATGACTTTTAACCAAGAATTGCAAAAAAGAAAAAAGAAAAAAGAAAGGGGGAGGGAGGAGAGGAAGGAAAGAAGGAAGGAAAGGAAGGAAAAAAAAATGTTAACACGATGGGTGCCGTGAGCCAAGTACTTTCAGCCAGTTTATACAAAATATGTAACAGGTTCAGTCTAGGCTGGCAGCTAAAGATGTAGCATCACAGTGCATTCAAATGCCTTCGGAATTTGTGAGCTTCATGGCAGGATCTTGGAGGGAGAAGGAAATTAACCAAAGTTGTTATTGTCATTTATAGTTAAGTCAGATGTTAGAGACCAGCACAAATCTCTCAAAATAGACTGGATTTGCTTAAAAGCAAATGGTTTTTGTTAGGGGTTTATTTTTCTCGTGTCAAAAATATGAAGTTACACTGTAAAAGGAAGTGGTAAAACCTCCATCACTCAAAGCCTTGGGGATGTATCCACGTGTTCCCACATGCTCAACAGTTATTGAAAGTGTGATTCTCATTTTACCTGTTAATCCAATACTTGGAAGTATTCAACAAGGAGCTTAGTCTTCTTCTCAGTCCTGATTTCTGAGCAATTGCAGAGAACACATTCCACTGGGGAAAAAAAAAACAGTAAACTCAACCTGAAATGTTTACAACTCCAGAATCTATTTTATGGCCAACAGTATTTTATATGCTTTATTAAACAGTGTTTATTGTGAGAAGTGAAGCACTAATATCTGATTAATATACATTATTTGACTTAAGATTTTTCTGAAAATTTTTCAGGAAATATTAATGTATTTATGCATTTTATTTATATATATATTTTTTGAGACGCTCTGTGATGCAATAATAATTTTTTAAAAAAAGGTTTTACTAGATTAAACGTATACATATGGGAAAAGTTCTGAGAATTGAAAAAAATCAATTTTGGCCAGAACATTTCCAGCTAACTGGTTCAGTTATGTCATTCTCTTTCTGCTGTAATCTCACAGTTTTAAATTTGAGGAGAGAAACATGCACATTTTCATTGTAATATAAATGATCTCAAAATTGAAGTTGATATTTAATTTTTAACTCTTTTAAAAGTTTAAATGTCTTAGAATTTTTAACTCTTTTAAAAGTTTAAATGTCTTAGAATTTTTAACATCTTTAAATATAAAATGTTATTAATTACTTCTGAGTATAAGAGGAGAAATAACATTGTCTTTTTTTTTTCTTTTCCTTTTCTTTTCTACTTTCTTTTCTTTTCTTTTCAGGGCTATACCTGTGGGTATGGAAGTTCCGGGGCTAGGGGTGGAATCTGAGCTGCAACTGCAGGCAACACAGGATCCGAGCCACATCTGCAACTTGAGCTGCAGCTTGTGGCGATGCTAGATCCTTAACCCACTGAGTGAGGCCAGGGATAGAACCCACATCTATTTGGGTTCTAGACACTAGAACACAAGTGAGATTCTTAACCCACTGAGCCACAATGGGAGTTCCACATTGTCACTTTTAGTTAGGCTATTTTTAACTTTGTATACGCACACATAATTTTTAATGTAGTATCAGGGAGCAATTGATAGCTTCTGAAATTTGTATACAAGAAAAACTTACTGACTTTGAAGGTCACAGCTGTCCCTTACTTGCTGATATCCTGGGTCCAAGGTTTTAGGGCTAAGAGAAGCAAAGGATCATTTTACCTTGAAAGATGGGGGAATCAGTTAACAGGGCTGACCTGGCCCTTACATGACTCTTCCACAGACCTGAAAGGGAAGGTCAAATTCTGTTTGAGAGATCCCAATGATACTAATCAATTATTAGTAATGATAAAAGGCACTGATTATGATGGACATGGATGTAGCACTCTGAATTTCTCTGGGCTTGCATTTGAGTTATCTGATTTTTGGATTCAAGCAGCTGTAGTGTGCCTTAAACTGTCTACCTCGCTATAAGACAAAATAGAAAGAAAAAAATCTTTTTCTTTTTCTCAATTTTCTTGAACCAAATAATCATCCTAACTGAATTTTAGTTTTCTCCTGGTACTAGGAAGCATTGGTGAATGGATCATGCTTTTTGCATATCATTTCCTTAAGAGATAAAATAAAGATGGTCATTTTTGTCTATTTAGGAGTTTTGTCATGGAAACATACTATAAAAATAGACCCTAACCACTTGCGACCAATCTTCCCAAATGGATGTACTGAGCACACTGTTGATTCAGACAGAAGCATTCACTCAGCTTAGTGATTATCTAGCATTATCTCAGTGGATAATGATTTTAATACTGCATAACACTCATTATGGCATTAGTGGTTTCATATTAATAAGATATTAGTTTTGTTATTCAGGAAATCTAATACATGAAAGTACAAAAAAAAAATCCTTTAAGCCTTTGTTACTCAACAGAGTTTTTGTTTGTTTGTTAATATCAAAATGCCTTTCCTTAATGAAACGATTATTTGAGCTTTCCATGATTCTCACTATTCTTAGTATATGTTGTTATTTGTCAGTTTGACTCTTGTTACTGTCATACTTTGCATTTGGCTATAGTTGATCCAAAGAAAAATGTTGAATTATCTTATTTTAACTTACGTACTTTTTAAAAAGTGTAAAATGACTTAATCTTAATGCTCATCTTTCATTCTGTGCAGATTCATTATAAATGTATTGTAGATCAAAAAGCAAAATTTTGGTGGTAATACTTGGGACCCAATGGCTCTCAAAGCTTATGAATTAACAGAAAGTCCTTTAATAACATCACCCATCCTGTTCTCATGATGAAGCATGAAAATTGACACAGGAGAGCGCCATGTCAGGGTTTATAAAAGGTCTGGTAATGTCTGGATGAAAACTTTTACTGTAAAGACTTGGGAAATTGCCTGAGGAGCAGTCTTCCTTTAAAACCATGACGTTTTCCAAGGATTGTTAGACTTTCAAATTTAATCCCAAATCAAGAAAACGTGAAATCTGTGTAAAATCTTGAAGGAAAAATATAAATATACCTAGCTCAAGTAAGAGAATAGCTCTAATAATTAGGTTAAGACGTCTAATACACAGTTATAAATAAAAACAATACTATTTCATTCATCCAACAAATATCTATTGAGGGCCTGCTGTGAGTCTGGTACTGGGCTGAAAGTTAGGAATAGGGACAGAGTTATGAATAAAACACAGTTCCTGTCCCAAGGAGATGTTTATTCATAAAGTTACTTGTTAGATCTCGCAAGTATAGACCTAATTTTTTAGTATAAATGGTAATTGCCGATTCAAAGTCTTCTTCATTCAAGATACACCGTCATCCCACAATGGGCACAAAATAAAGAATTTAGATGGCAGCAAGTCTGACATAGAAAACAATACTGTTAATAACACCTTCAAATTATGAAGGCATATGAAGAATATACTAAATCTACACTTTCTCATAGAACTGAAAAGTGAAGAACTGATGTCTCTTGCAAAATTTTTAGAAATGCATTCTAAAATTTTATGGTTTCAAGAAGCTAATTTTAGTTATTTAGATTTCCCTCTCCAATTTCTTATTTTATTCATTTCTCCCTATAACAATGGAAAAATACACTCTCAGGGAAATTTGATTCTGTTTCAAGTGACTCATAATGGAGCCTAAGGGGACTTATAAAAAGGATTTATTTTTTCAATGCATTTTTTTGGCAACCGAACCAAAAGCTTTGAAAACGCAGAGTGAGCAACAAATTCAAAACTCTGAGAGTTGAAGGGACTGCCACCAATTCAGAAATTATGGTTTTCAACTTTGTGCATTTTTACTGATTTTTAGGAGAATTTAATGTGTATAACTGACAAAACCATTGTTGTTGGTGGTGTTTTTTACTGAAGAATGTAAAATAGATTTTTAAAATCTTGAACTTTGTGGGAAGCAATGGCTTAAGATTTAAATTTTAATTATCAGACATTTGGAAATGAGAGATGGGACTCAGAAGAATCTGGTAAGAAGAACACATGTCACAAAAGCTTTAAAAAAGGCATGAGGGAGTTCCTGTTGTGGCACAGCAGGAACAAACTCAACTAGTATCCATGAGGACACAGGTTTGATCCCTGGCCTCACTCAGTAGGTTAAGGATCCGGTGTTGTTGTGAGCTGTGCTGTAGGTTGCAGATGAGGCTTCGATCCTGTGTTACAATGGCTGTGGGGTAGGCCGGTGGCTACATCTCCGATTGGACCCCTAGCCTGGGAACCTCCATATGCTGCAGGTGTAGCCCTGAAAAGACAAAAAAGGCATGAGGATTCTAAATATGTCAGATTGCTCTTGATATTATATTAAATGCATTTTGGTGTTCACGCTATAGCACACTAAATAAGTAAAAAGATGAATATTAAATGTTTTCTGAAGCATTTTTGGTGTTTTTTCTCAGTCCAGTCACTGGAGACTTTTTAAAATCATACTGATTCAAGAGCATATGAAAGCATTTATATACCCCAAGATGAGCCTCAGAATGAATGCAATTCACTTCTTTTGCAAGTTTAAAGTTACACATATCAGACATTGACTTCTGGACCTTTTGCTACTAGTCATGAGTGATCTTTGAGATGAACTGATGTTACTCAGTACTTCAAAGAATAATGAACAGAGTCTCAGAATCCTCAAACAAAGCAGCCTAGTAACACCAACAAAAGTGCACATGTTCTCCAGTGTATAGTGGGCCAAACAACAAGATTTGACAATTCTGCGTGAATCGTGGATATCATAACTCAGCTTTATTTCCATTTGTAACTTAGCTTTCAATTTTAACTTTATTTTTTTCCCCCAGATTTTAATGTGAATCTGCTGGCAGAGAAGAGATCCATATATATTTCAGCAACATTAACTCATTTAGTGATCTCCAAACCTATGTGCACTCATACACACACACACACACACACACACACACACACTCACACAGACATGTACAGACATAGACACATCCACATACCAAAATTCTTACCACCTAGAAGTTTTCCTCCTAACACCGAAGTAAATGGCAAGTTGAAGACTAGCACCCTTTTACTGCAATTTGGCAAAAACTGTCTTTGCAAATATTGTAACAGGTTCCTGTCTATGGCATTTAATACAAAAGTTTTCTGTGTAGCACAGGATGATATAATGATATGTTAAAACTCTGCATTACTGCCAAATCATCCCTTTGCCTAAAATGAACATACCAAAGCCTCCGAATTAAATATGTGGAGATTCACATAGTTTTCCATCTTCAGGAGAATCAAAAACATCCCAAGGGGCCAATGTGGATGACACATGCATGAACAAATATTCGCTTATTTCCTTATAGTTATTTTTTCAAATCAGTCTTCCACATTAGGTGTAATAAACATATATAAGTGAGCTCTAAAATCTAAAAATTAGGTTGCCCTTTGCTATTGGAAATCAGAGATGATAATGTGGGAATTATGCCACGTGAAGGTGAGCAATGCTGGCTGTCGAATTCTGATCTAGTTGCAGCCTGAGCTCAATAGCTTGGAAAATAGCAAACCAGTAATTGTGTGAATCCAATCAGGGAACAAAATCACAGAATTTTTCAGTAAGTAAGAAAATGGAGTTGTAAATATCAGTCTTGTTTATTTCCCATTACCACAGCTGGAAGCGAGAAAAGAACATGGTTTAGTATAATACAGTCAGGTAGGAATTATCACATACAATGAGGTTGAAAATTCTAGAGAAATATTGGAAAAAGAAAGCACAGCACCTTCACAAAATCTGCTTGGGCGTGGCTCCCCTGTCCCATTCCCCCATTTGAAGATCACATGTAGTTTAAGACAGAGCAATTTTGAAGTTTAGAGTAGTAGCAGACCTGCCCCCTTTTGCTGAGAGTAAATTATCAGAACATTTCTGTGAGCTTATATTATTTTTTTAAAAAGGGCATCTTCTTCACACCATATGCCTCGATGATCATTTTTTCGGAACACTCTAATGGCTGGTTGTTATTAACAAACAGCAATAGCTGATTTCCAGAGAAGTACTTCCATATTACTCTGCAAGTGTCTCGAGAACGAATTTGTGTGACGATCCATTATGTGTGTGCCATTCACAAACACTGACATAAGGTAGGTTGCCTCAGCCAGTCCTGGCAGCTAGGCTTCGTTTGCAAGGAGAGCTGCCAATGAGTGTCCCTTCTGTGATTTCAGAACCTCGGGACTCTCGACATACACATGAGGCTGGTGAAATTTACTTTCCCCAAAACCTCCCTAAGAAGCCTGTTTCTTATATACCTCCTCTTCCTTATTTCTCCTACTGAAGGGACTCTCATTTCCTTTGTGAGTCTCCTGACATTGACATCATATATTTCTTTTTTTAGGGCTGCACCTGCGGCATATGTAAGTTCCCAGGCTACGGGTCAAAGGGGAGCTGTAGCTGCCACCCTACGCCACAGCCACAGCAACTTGGGATCTGAGCCGTGTCTGCAATCTACACCACAGCTCCCAACAACGCTGGATCCTTAACCCACTGAGCAAGGCCTGGGATCGAACCCACTTCCTCTTGGATGCTAGTCAGGTTCGTTATCCCGAGCCACCACGATGGGAACGCCCAACATTGTATATTTCTTATGAAGAAAAGCCTGACTATCATCTTCCTATAAATAATGGTAATTAGAAGCCAGTTCCTAAGATACTTAAAAATCTTAATCAGTTTGGCTCCAAGTGTTAATCTTTTAGTTAAACATAAGTAAAGATAGGAGTTCCCTTGTGGCCCAGTGGATTAAGGGTCTGGCATTGTCAATGCTGTGGCACAGGTTCAATCAAGAATTTCTGCAGGCTGTGGGTAGAGCCAAAAAATAATAAAATAAAATAAACTTAAGTAAGGCTAACAATTGGAGGAATACTAGGGTTCTGACAGTTAAGATGGCAATAGGACATTTGGTACAGAGAGTCGGAATTTATCTTATAAAAACCTTAGCAAAAAGTGTCACACACTTACTTCACCTATTCCAGAGTTCCTGGCATTATCTATTCTTCGCAGTGAAGACTAGAAACCTGAGGAAAGAGTGGTAATGTCTGCAGGGTAGTTTGTTCATGGCTCAATTACAGATTTTTATTCCAGAGGATATAAATTGGCTCACACAATAACATAGAATGCAGTAGGTTACATTAAATGTAGGTGAGAAGAAATAAAATAAAGCAAAGATATGGTCATATCACAAAGCAGGAATCAGGCCAGGATAAAAATACAGATCTTTATACTTGCTAAGGATGTATCAGTCAAGGCTCTCCAGAGAAATAGAGCTAATACAGTGAGTGTGTGTGTGTGTATGTGTGTGTATGTGTGTGTTGGCTAATGGCTAATACAGCTAAAGAGGCTGGCAAGTCCAAAATCTGCAGGGTGGGCTGGCAGGAGACCTAGGGAAGAGCTGATGTTGTAGTTCAAGTTCAACAGCCTTCCTTCATTTCGTCCCATCTCTGTCACCTTCAGTGCAAGCTGGCAGTGTTTCTACTGTACATCACAGCTCTTTTCCTGGCTTCTGCTGAGATGGCTGAGCGGATGCATGAGTCACACCCTTAGTCTCTTTACAGAGTGATCGTCTAGTAACATCCTTGCCATTCTCTCCAAAACACGCTTTCTCAGATTTTTGCAGTAGAGATAGGCTCATTTTCCAAATCTCCAGTTCCTTTTTGCTTAACAGTGCCTTCAATCTATTTCTCTCCTTTCGTGTTTTACTGTCAACAGTAACATGAACCAGGCCACACCTTCAGTACTAAGAGATGTCCTCAGCTAAATATCCAAGTTCATCACCTGCCACAACACACCACACCACACTTCAGCCACGTTCTTTGCCACTCACTTATTACATAATAAGCATTGCTTTCTTCCAGCGTCCAATAATAAGCTCTTCATTTCTGTCTAAGACCTGAACACAACATCTGCCTCTGCCAACAATCTCTTCAAGGCAATCTTGGCTTTCTCTCACATATGCCTCAAAACTTTCAGCTTCTACCCACTAACCAGTTCTAAAGCCACTTGTCCATTTTTAGGTATTTGTTACAGCTATGCCCCACTTTTGGGGACCAAAATTTATATTAATTTGTTAGAGCTGCCATAACAAAATATTGCAGATTGGGTAGCTTAAACAATAGAAATTTATTCTCTTAGCACTTCTGGAGGCTGGAAGCCCAAGATCCAGGTGTTAGCAGGGTTGGTTTCCTCTGAGGCACCCTCTTCCTGCATCTTCACATGGTCTCTTCTCTGCCCATACATCCCTGGTGTCTCCCTATATATGCTAATCTCCTCCTCTAAGCACAGAAGTCAGATTGGGTTAGGACCAACCCCACCGGCTTTATCTGAACTTACTCACCTCTGAGGTATAAGATGTTAGGCTTCAACATATGAATTTGAGGGGGACACAGTTCAGCCCATGACTTTGGGGTTGGGAAGAAATCTGGTCTAAGCTATTTTGCCACTAAAACGAATAGGAAAGGTTGTTGCATTGCACAGTTTATGTATCTGTGAGACAAAAACAGTTCCTGAGCAGAGCACAACCCTTCCTTTATGATACGACTTGGCAGTCATAAAGGCGTTTGAACTAGCAATCTGAGGGGCTGCTTCAGTAGAGAGATGATGGGGCAATATTACTAAGGGTATTTGTTTGCAGCAAACACTCCAAAAATCACTGTGGTGTCTGGGTGTGTTCAGGAAACTCGAGGCAGAGAAAAGTGGAATTTTAATTAGATGCAGATGTGCTGATATTCTAGCTAATGTCCTCTGAGAAGAAATTTGGGGTTAGAGACCCAGACAAAGAAATGGGTCTCTGTGAGAGAGGAGACTTCCCCGGGGGAGCAATACCTCTTCCTCTAGGAAGAGAGTCCAGATTTCAAAGACCAAAGACAGGGGCTTCTGAAGGATGAGTGAGGAACCTCGGAGGTGCTGATTGAGACCAGAGATTCAGCTCAGAGGGCTGAGTGAGATACATAAGTAGGAAATTTCTGCAGATGAACCAGCAATTGAAGTAGTGCTTCAGAAGATTGGAGGGCAAGTGAGTGTGGATAAAGCTGAAGGGAAAGTGCTTTAAGTCAGAAAAATACTCTTAATGTTCTTCCTCTGCCCTTCTCAGGGAAATGTGTGTATGTGTGCTTGCTTGTGGGTGTGTGTGGTGTGGATGTGTGTATGTGATAGAGAGAGAGGAGAGAGAGAGAGACTGAATGGTTCGTTGGGTCTAGAATCATCTTTGTTTTTGTTTTCTGTTTTTTATCTTTTTAGGGCCACACCTTTGGCAAAAGGAGGTTCCCAGGCTAGGGGTCGAATTGAAGCTGTAGCCTCTGGTGTATTCCTGAACCACAGGAACTTGGGATCCAAGCTGCATCTGCAGGCTTCACCACAGCTCACGGCAACACTAGATCCTTAACCCACTGAGAGAGGCCAGGGAATTAAACCTTTGTCCTTATGGATGCTAGTCAGATTCATTTCCTCTGAGCCACAGTGGGATCTCCTAGAATCATCTTTCAAATAACAGAGTCCAGAATATTGGATGGCAGGTGACAGGGAGACTGATGAAAATACCACAGTTTAGAATTGCTAAACAAATCCACAGAGGCCATAATAACAGTACCCAGGGTTTAGCAATTTTGAGCATATAGAATGCTCATTTGAATCTCACCAGAGTGTTTGAGGTGTGCTGGGCAGAGTATTCTCTTCAATTCACATTTGAAGAGACTGAAATTCAGAGGAGCAATGACTTGCTCAAGATCCTAAAGTTGATCTCCACACAGACTAGGTCTCCTGACCAGGTCACACAGACTAGGTCTCCACACAGACTAGGCCAGAGCTCAGGGGGAATGGACCACATCAGCACATACCACAGCAGCATGCTAGAGAGACAGTGAGTGCGGCTTTGGGAAGAGAATCAGATCATTTTCATCGATTCCCTCCAACCTTCTATCCATATGTTCTTTTTTAAAACTTGGTATCAGCAGAAAATAAATCAAAGTGAGTGGCAGTGGAGAATGGCTGGAGGGCGAGTGTGCCTGAGGAGAACTTGCCTCACCACAGAGACCGCACTGTAAAAGAAAGGAAACTAATCAAACAAATTTTTTTTTTTTTTTTTGGCCCAAAGAAAGGCAGACGTAAGGAGAAGTTGCTTCAACTGTCCAATCATGATTTATAGCAGAGGCATGTAGGGAGTTCCCATCATGGCTCAGTGGTTAATGAACCCGACCAGTATCCATGAGGTTGCAGGTTCGATCCCTGGCCTCGCTCAGTGGGTTAAGGATCTGGCGTTGCTGTGGCTGTCGTGCAGGCCAGCAGCTGTAGCACAGATTGGACCCCCTAGACTGGAAACCTCCATAGGCCGTGGGTGGGGCCCTAAAAAGACAAAAGACAAAAAAAAAAAAAGTACAGTAGAAGCAAGTAAAAGTAAATTCCCCCTCCTCACCTTAACAATAACAATAACAAGAAAATAGAAGTAAATAGCCTTAGGGATGTTTTAAATTCAGTGTTCTGTTTTCAAGTGGAATTATTTTCTCAGGGCCCAAGGTGCAACCCTATCATGAGAAAAGTCCAGTGTCATGCCATAAAGAGACTATTAAAAGTGCATAGGTTTCATAAAAATTATTAGAACTTATTTAAAACCCACAATCATAATTATCTTGTGTCTTTGGAGAAGAGAAAAAAAAAAAAAAAGAGCAGGTTTTCAAACTATTAATTCATTTAGTCCAGACTCAGATAAAGTTATTCTCATTTAAAAGATAGGTACAGATAAGGAGTAGTAAAATCAACCAGAATGTCAGACATAGAGTGTAGATTAGATTAATTGCATGGAATTAACCCTAAATTCTGCTGGTCCTCCTAAAGGGTTGATCTGCATACATTCAATGGAGATTTAACAAACCAGGAAGGAAATTAAGTATATGAATAAGGCCTACACCATCTTCAATTCATCCATTTTTGTTCACATGAATTACTACATTAATTATAAACAAAATCCTAATGGCACTAAAAAAAAAAACTTGGAAATGTGTATACTTCATTTCTTTTGCAGTCATATTTAACCTCACATTCTGCTACAAAATTGGGCAGGTTAAATCAGTCAGGGGGCAGAGACCATGTCTGAACTGATTTGTAGGATTACTGCATTTCTTCTTCAGGATTCTCTTGCCTGGCTTATCAGTGAGGGTGCCAAAAGGAGACAGATAGCTCACTCAAAGGGTGTAATTAAGGAGAATTTAATACAGGGAATATTCACAATGATGTGGACAGAGTGTAGGATGGCGAAGAATCCTGGGGCTAGCAACCTGCTCAATACCTCCAAGCATGAAGGAGCAAAGAGAGGAATCAATTCTAGGTTTCCAGAAAGTTATGGCTGTAGCAGTAGCCTGAACACATAACTCAGGCAGCCTTGGCAAGAGGAAGCACAACACTTGTATTGAATGCATTCTTAAGACATGCATGCCAGTTAAGTGTAAAATCCAAACAATAGACTTAAATATTATGAGGATTTCCATTCTCTGAGAGCAAAAAAAAATAAATGTGGTGTAATTTCTAGCATTTCACACATAGTTTTAATTTTGTTCATTTCCTTACCAGTTGAGTGCCTTGACTCCTTTTAGTATCCAATTGAAGCCAAAACTTCCCTCTTTGACAGATCTAATGATTTCCATCTTTTTACCATTTGAATTGCCCTTATGATTCACCTCTTACCACTCATATCAGACTTTTACTTCTCTATTTTCAGATATCTAAATGTCATAATTTTTAAAAAACACTTTTATATTTGATCAGGAATTTAAAATAGTGTCAACACATGACAATTTGTTGATTATATCCTTTAAGATTCTTTTAATCTATAGGTTTGTTCTGTATCCTTTTTTAAAAAAACTCCCTTGCATTTCTTTGTTTTTTTGTTTGTTTTTGTTTTGTTTTGTTTGTTTTTTAGGGCTGCACTTGAGGCATATGGAAGTTCCCAATCTAGGGGTAGAATCAGCTGTAGCTGCCATCCTACACCACAGCCACAGCAAAGTAGGATCCAAGCCATGTCTGCGGCCTACACCACAGCTCACGGCAACACCAGATCCCTGACCCACTGAGTGAGGCCAGGGATCGAACCTGCATCCTCATGGATTCTAGTCAGATTCATTTCTGCTGCTCCACAACAGGAACTCTTCATTTCTTTGTTTAAGAAACAGGGTTGTTTATCCTTAGAGTTCCTGATAGGATTTTGATGATTGTTTCAGCAGGTTCTTCTGTCTTCTGTGTTTGCTCTAAATAGGAATATATAGAGGCTCAAAAAGATTCAATTTAAATTTTTGTAGCAAGGATACTTCAGAGAGTGCGTGCCCTTCCAACAGGAGGCATGTAACGTCAAGTTGCCTCTCTTTCCGACGTTAACACAAATTGCCATGCATTACTTAGATTTGTTATTTAATTGGGGGTTGCAAAGTGGATATTATAATTATCTTGGTTCTTCTCCATTTATTAGCTGAAATACCTCCATACAGAGAAATTTGTTTTCATTTTGTTATTCAGTGGTACAATTCATTTAGGAAAGCCTGGAATCTACTCAAGACTTTATTCTTCCCAGCTATGAAACTGAGTAAGCCAATACCCTTTTGATTTACTTGTTCAGATCAGAGGTATGCCATATTTGTTTTGTTCTAAGCATTCTTTTTTTTTTTTTTTTAATTAGAATTTCCCTTTGTGGTTTAGCGGATTAAGAACCTGCGTAGTATCCATGAAGATGCTGGTTCGATCCCTGGTCTCACTCAGTGGGTTAAAGGATCCAGCATTGCTGCAAACTCTGGCATTGATCACAGATATGGATTGGATCTGGTGTTCCTTGGTGAGGCAGGCAGCTGCAGCTCCAATTCAATCCCTAGCCTGGGAGTCTCTATATGCCAAGGGTGCAGCCCTCAAAAGACAAAAAAGGAATGTCGCCTAAATTTTTCCCTTCTGACCAATATTCGTTTGAATTTGAATGTATGGGAAGACTACTCTAAATATCAACTTCAATTTCAAACCTTTTATCCTATTATCTCATGAATTTTTTTTTTTTCTTTATAGGGCTGCACCTGCAGCATATAGAAGTCCCTAGGCTAGGGGTTGAACTGGAGCTGTAGCTGCAGCTAAAGGTGTAGTTTATGGTAGAGGTAGTTTTATCAATGTTATAAGTATGCAACAAATAGCAAAGAGGCTGTTATTGCTGTTTGTCAAATCCCAAAATAGCGTCCTGGTATTTCTGCATCTACTTGTATGTATGTGTGTGACTTTTTCTTTTCCCCTTTTTAAAACTTTCTTGATCTCACCAGTGTGCTTATTTCGAGGAACTGTAACTGGTGTCAGACCTTTTAAGTTTACTGAGACCAGATACCATTTATGTAAACCTTTTAAAGATCTACAGTCCTCAGATGAAGAAGCCTCATGTGCTAAAAGGAAAGATTTCTGAGCTTTGTAAAGTCTGTTTTGACACAAAATACATGCTCAAAATATATTTATTGATTGAGTACAATTTAGAATCCTATCGATTTCTTGTATAACATTTGGAGCAACTGTAGCTGCAGAAGTGTCATCATAGACATTCAGGTTTCAAGCAAACAATTCCCTTTGTCTCTTTCCCTCTCCACTAACCCTTGCCCACCCCACTCCTCCATCTCAATTCTACCTTTCTCTCCTAATAAAACATACACACTTAGGAGGAAGAAAAAAAAAACCATGACCAAATGCAGTTTGGGTCTTTCCCACCCCTACTGTCAGTCAGCTTGGTATTTTGTTAAATGCTACGACTTTGCACTTTCAAAAAGGTTTAGCCAACAGTGTTCAATCTACTTTCTACCAGGTAAAGCTTGCCTACCCCCTAACCTTTCGGTCATTCCAATCATGTTATTTCTCCCATAATGTGAGAAGTAGTGGAGTAGGCAGGAAGTGAAAGAAGTTACATAGCTCTGTTTGCCTGCCTTTTGTTTGCTTGCCTCTAACTACCTTAAACTATTTCCTTATCATCCTTATAACAATAAGACAAAATGGTTCCATCTAAATGGTCCCAAAGCCAGCCCAGATGTCTGTGAAACCATTATTATGACCTTTCTCTCATCAGTAATTTTTCAGCAATTTGTACCTGAAGCAGTCTTATGGCCTACGTGCCCACATGAGATATGGTGAAACTAACTTAGGGGATAGCTGTGGCAGTTTTCACATATCGGAGTACTAGAGATCACTCAGAGGCAAGAGGCTTAAAAATGCTTTAAAATATTCGAACAGTGACGTGTTAAGCCCATTTTTAGAGTAATATTTTCATTTTATTGTAAAGTAGCTACTCATGTATTCTTGATCTCAGCTTGTATTTATTATGAAGGTGGCTTTTTGGTAAGGAAGCCCAAGTAAAAGGTTTTATGTATGTTTGGCAGAATGTGAGAAAGAGCCATTCAAAAAATAAATAAATAAATCAAAGATGACAGTGAAGAAAAGAAGTGAAAAGAAAGGAAGGAAAAGGTGGAGGATGAACTACCAACATGAAAACACGTATTTGTGTTCATCAGTTGATTATAAATCATATCCTGTCATTTGCCTACATGTGGTGACAATGAGGAGCAGGCACCAGTGAGCAGCCGATATAGCAGTTACAAAAGAAATGATTTATTCTTTATCTTTATGTGCTCTGAGTGTCTCTTTTGTATTATTCCCTTACCACATATTCTTTTTTTGCCATTGCATTCTCTCATCATCAGAATTTTAATAACCATCATGCCTGGAGTAGTTTTAGGAACTAAGTGGGCTTTCAGTTTATGACTGTGATGTACCCTGTGTTATGGACTGTTGTGCTTTTCTTGGCTCACAACCCATTAGGCTGATATGAGCCACAGCAACCTTATAGAAAGATACAACATTAGCAATGACAGCGAGTGCTTAAAGAGCTGCTTTTGGTTTCATGATAATGAACACTTAAGAGAATTCCCATATAGTAATGAAAACACTTGAAAGCATTTGGTGGGAGGAGGTGAAAGGGATTAAGAGGCAGAAAGGTGATTAGTACGGACAGTTCCCAAAACTTACTCCTTCTGGTGGAATTTGGGATTTTTCTTTGGTTTAATACCATATA
The DNA here is from genome assembly GCF_016906955.1 of Phacochoerus africanus. Lineage (NCBI taxonomy): Eukaryota > Metazoa > Chordata > Mammalia > Artiodactyla > Suidae > Phacochoerus > Phacochoerus africanus. Next base: position 200,353,461 of record NC_062544.1, read on the forward strand.
CTCTACCACCATCCATCACTCCCCAGTGTTTTTTGCAAGCTCCTTTAATTAATTCTATTTGTGTCTATTGATTATGGTTATATAACCCCAGGTAGTGAAAAGGGCAAAAGAAGCCAGACATTCTCTTTGAGTCTCTACGGCTTTACCACCAATAACTGCTAAAGTAGGCCATGCACCCCAGGGATATACAAAGTGATCAACTTTTAGTTTGTTTTAATTCTTTTTATTCTTTATAACTATCTTTTGTGTATATTTTCTTTTGCATATAATATATTACTAATGAAGTAATGTATTTGATTTATCATCAAGCAATCACTCAGTAGACAAAAAAATTTTGAGACTTCAGGGCAAGATACCACAATGTGGGAGTTCCCACTGTGGTTCAACAGTAATGAACCTGATTAGTATCCATGAGGATGTGGGTTCGATCCCTGGCCTTACTCTGTGGGTTAAAGGATCCAGCGTTGCGACAAGCTGTGGTGTGGGTCACAGATGCATCTTGGGTCCCGAGTTGTTGTGGCTGTGGCATAGGTCGGCACCTGTAGCTCTGATTCAAACCCTAGCCTGGGAACTTCCATATGCCACAGGAGTGGCCTTAAAAGGACAAAAAAAAAAAAGGTAACAAAATTTGATGGAAAGTGAACAGGTAATAGTGATTAGATTCAGGAGATAATAAGCTAGTTAATGTCCAAAATAAACAATCCTGTTCTCTTGATATCCATGAATAACTTACTTTGTATTTATATTCATGGAAAGAGGGAAAAGAGGTAGCTGATTTTCCTCGTTCTGATTCTGGCTAGTTTTGTACTATTTTTTCTTTTTCTTCTGCTTTATTCCTAGAGATTGGAATGGTAGGGCGTACATACTCTTTACAAGCTAAAAAACAATCTTCAGCAATTAGGTTTGGCTAGGGTGGGTGCATTATATCTATAAATGTAATTTTTCACAGACCCTCAGAACTCTTTGAATATGTAGAAAGTGCTTTACTTAAAAATTTCCAGTCTAAAAGCATTCACAGACAGGAACCACACAAGGCTTTATATGTGGGGAGTTCAACTCTGATGGCATTAATGGCCATGAAAGCAGGACACTTTAACGTGGTCTATTATTCAGAATGTTTGTGCATAGCTTTGAGATGTTTTATCAGAATTATTTACCCCATCATGTCCAACTAAGTGTAAGAGCAATGGGATTGTAGAAAGTACTCATAAGGTAAGATAAATGAAAAATTTTGAAAATAAAATAGAGCTAGTCAACTAATTGGAAGGGGGGAGGAAGTGATGATCATTGCACGTGAACATGGAGTGAATCTTTGTCCAAATGAATCATTCTAAAGGAAAATATCGAATCACTAAAAGCACAGTCCCTGTATAAGTTCCAATAATTAGAGAGAAAAAGATTATGTGTATGTTGGATGGAAAGTTCTGAGGAGGTACCTAGGCCGAGGGTTTCAAACCATTACAAATGAGCAATTGTTAAGGATGTAGCCCACTACATTTGTATTTATTTACATAACATGCAAATGCAGCTATTGTTAGATAATATCTCAGGGAAAAATACACTTAAGGGAAGATTACTTATTAATAATGGTGAATGTAAATTCAGATTTCAAAAAGCCTTCTTGATAATTTCTTTTTCATTTTATTTTAATTTTTTTAAGGGCTGCACCTTGGCTTATGGAAATTCCCAGGCTAGGGGTCAAATCAGAGATGCAGCTGCTGGCCTACAGCACAGCCCCAGCAACATGGGATCTGAGCCACGTATGTGATCTACACTACAGCTCATGGCAATGCTGGATCCCCAACATGCTGAGCAAGGCCAGGGATAGAACCCGCATCCTCATGGATACTACTCAGATTCGTTTCCACTGCACCACCATGAGGCCTCCCGACTTGATGGTAATTTCTTTTTCTGGAGGACAGTGTCTTGGCAGATCTGATAAGATCATCATTATTTTTTCTTTGTAATGTGGGCAATAAAGAGCTTATACTAGGAGATGGAGAGGTATCATCTCTGCCATTTCCTTGTTGTTTACATGTGCTTACATAACTCATTTTCTTTTTGATCCACAGCTTATTTGCAGAAAAACATTAAAAGCCATGTGTCCATTCTGAGAGGGTTAACTTATACCAGAAAATATAGTCTGGAAATACACTGAACTGGGCATACACTGCAGTAAAATGCAGTGTGCCAAAGGAGCGAGAAAGAGTGTACCACTGTGAAATTCTCCATAGTATGGACTCTTCCCTCTTCCATTAGGACATCCAGATAAAGTAAGGATGCAAGTGGCAATGTTTATGTTAAGTACTAGTAAATATTAATTCCTTTTGATTTTTAAGGTTAAAAACATTTGTTATAAAAGTTCTAATAATTCATTCCTGTACTTCCACAGATTGCCTTTTACCCTCTAAGAGGTATGCACATCTCACTTGGAGACCTTTGACACAGAAGATCAACATCAATGTCAAACACATATTAACTTGATATTAATTCTGAAGAGGGCTAAGTTTGTTCAAGAAATTAAAGGCTGTGATGGTGAAAATGCCTTCAGCCAGCCTTTATTACAGAGGTTCAAATCTTGTTTTAATTTGTGCAGCATTAAAGTGTTTGGATACTGAATTATATAGCTACTGTGGGATTTTCTATAACACAAACTGGGAGAGATGACACCTGTCTCAATATATTTTGATATATTTAGATTTAAAAGAATTTCAGACAGTAAAAATCAAGTAAGAAAAGTATATAACTGGTTTTAAGGTGTTGAAGGACAGATTTAATCTCCTATATTCATTATAATTTCCACATCTAGTAGTATTGCCAGCTGAGATCCTAGCTGACTCTCCTGTTAAACTGGATAAATGCTGTACAAAATATATTAAAAATATTTTTTTAAAGGTGCTGATGATATAGTGAGAATATAAAGATTTCTGAGAGGTCAAATACTAAGTGGAAGTAGGAACCCAGAAGGGCAAGCTGAACACCCTGAAGCTAGTTGAACCTCAGTGGTTTTGAGTTTTAATTTTCACACCATGGAAAGGAGGCAAAACATAGGACCTAGTCAAAGAGGGGAGTTTAATTAGGAGACCTCTGACATAAAGCTAAAATCTCAAAGGGTTATAGCTTAGATTAAGGATAAAAATATAAAAACCCCAATTTCCTGGAGGAAGTAAGAAAAACGACCTCTTTCAAGTCTTGGTGATGAGAATAGGAGAAAAAAAAAAAATCTACTGAGTATTCCCAGCTACTAGTGGTCCTTGCCTAGGTTTGAAGCCTTAGAACAGACTACCTGGGTGAGATAAAAAGTCCTAAAGCCAATAATTAGGTGTAAAGGATTATTAGGTAAGTCATGCCCATATGTCTAGGACAGGCAAATGTTTAGAAAAACCCACCTAAAAACTCAGACCTCCCCCAAATTCCCATAGATTGCACTTCCAATAAACATGAGCTCATAGTCAAAAATCAAATAACGACACATGGTAACAAGATACCGTAAACGAGAGCCAACAGAACCAGATTTGCCAAACCTTCAGATTTAATTGGAAATGTCTGACACTGATAAAATATAAATGTGTTTACATATTTAAAGGAATAAAGGGAGAGAATGTAACTAGGAGTAAAGAGCAAGAAACTAAAACATTTCCAAACAGATTTAAAAAGAGCAAGATATAGTAATTAAAATCAGAAACTCGGTGGATGGCATTAAGATCAGATTACTCATAGCTGAAAAGGAATTGGAAGAAAAATCCAATGAAGTGATGCAGGATGCAGCATAGAAAGCTGTAACAGTAATGAGTAGTTAGAAACATGTAGGTAGTTTCAGAAGAGAGAGAATGTGTGGATGCGGCAAGGCATAAAAATCAATGGCTTCCCATTGTGGCTCAGAGGGCTAAGACCCTGACATAGGGTCGGTGAGGATGTGGGCTCAATCCCTGTCTTGCTCAGTAGGTTGAGGATCCGGCATTGCCTCAAGCTGTGGCATAGGACACAGATGTGGCTTGGATCTGGCATTGCTATGGCTGTGGCATAGGTCTGCAGCTGCAGTTCTGATTCGACCCCTAGCCTAGAAACTTCCTCGGGCCGCAGGTGCGGCCGTTAAAAAAATATATGTATATGGCTGAAATTTTATCATTATTATTTTTGCTTTTTAGGGCCACACCCACAGCATATGGAGGTTCCCAGGCTAGGGGTCTAATCGGAGCTACAGCTCCTGGCCTACACCACAGCCACAGCAACCCAGGATCCAAGCCACATCTACACCACAGCTCGTGGCAACGCCAGATCCTTAACCCACTGATCGAGGCCAGGAATCGAACCCTCAACCTCGTGGTTCCTAGTCGGATTTGTTTCTGCTGCACCATGATGGGAACTGCTGTGGCTGAAACATATTTCTTAGGTATTCTGAGAAGCCCAGAGAATTATAAAAATAATAATTAAAAAGTAATTAATACCTAGACCAATCCTAGTGAAACTGCAGAACAATGAAGACTGGGGAAAAAAAAAAAAAAAAAAGGATCTTAAAGGTAGCTAGAGACAAAAGAAAGGTTACCTATAAAGTCATGGCAATTAGCCTATAAGCAAACTTCTCAGCAGCAGAAATGGAAGCCAGAAAACAGTGAAATGATGCTGTCTAGGTGTTGAGAAAACCTAGAATTACATTTTTTTGTGAAAATTTTCTCCAAGAACAATGATAGAAAAAGTTATTTTCAGACAAATACATATTGAGTGAGCTTGCCATCTAAAGAATATACCTCAGCCTGGAGGAAAGTGATCCCAGGTGGGAAATTTTAGGTGAAATAAGGAAGGATTCTTAAAAGATGGTAAATAGTGAATTTAATCAAATACTTACTGTATAAAACAGTAACAATCCATTTGTGAGGCTAAGAAGTAGAAGTAATTATAGGACAATAAGAACACATAATTTGGAAAGTTGTTATTAGAGTTGGGGTTCTATGATTTACATGGTTATAGCTTAAGAAAATTAGCAACTATATGGTAATATAGTTTAAGAGATGGATAAAGTTATTAACTGTAGGCTTTGATAAGGTGAAAAATGTATGTTTACTAGGGTAATCACTGAGAATATAGAAATAAAATATACATTTAATTAGAAGAGGGGAAAATAGAGAAAAATGCTTAACCTGAAAAAAGTCAGGAGAAACAAAAAAGAACATAAAAAGAGGGCCAAATAGAAAGCACCAATAATATGGTAGAAGTAAATACAAACATATTAATAATATGAATGAAATATGCCAATTTAAAATTGCTGGATCGGAATTTTAAAAACTCTTAACTATATGATATTTACAAGACCCTTAAAAAGCATAGAGATATAGAACAGCTGAAAGTGAAGGAATTCAAAATGAAACTACAGGCAAAATATTAACCAAAAGTAAATAAGCTATCACAATATTCAGCCAAATGAACTTTAAGGCAATTTAAGATTACAAGGACAACTTCATTATGCTAAAATGCTCAATTAACCAGGACGATATAACACTTTTCAATTTGTCTATGTATAATAACAGCCTCAAAATACATAAAATAAGTTGATAAAACTTTAAGAAGATATGAATAAATGTACTATCATAGTTGAGATAATGCCCTGTTCTACAGAATAGATCAAATAGACAAAAATTAGGTAAGCCTACAAAAGATTAAAACAGTGTGAATAACAAGTTGTTCCCAACGGATGTACTATACAGAGCATGACACCCAACAAATAGGAAATATGTGGTCTCTTCAATCACATACACTCATAATATCTAAGGAAACATCTTAGACTCTTGAAAGAGGAGACATGCATATGAATGCTTATAGTAGCATAATTTGTAATGGAAAGAAACACAGCACAACACAAAAACAATATAATTTAAAAACCTCAACTCCACATCAACAGAAGAGATTGGATCATACACTGTGTAATATTCATATAGGGGAATATTACATAGTAACTAATATAATAGATGGTCTATAACATGAATTTCAAAACCTAACAAGCCAAAAAGTGCAACTAGTATGTATCCATTTATTTAATGTATACAGACTTGCAAAACTAAATAACATTATTTGGGACTATAAAATATGAGATAAAAGTTTAAAGGCAGACAGGAGTTATATACATGCATAAGTCAGTGAGGTTTACTCCTGAGTGGGAAGGAAAGGTAGGTGAGCTCAGATTAAGCTGGTAGGTACCCAGATGCTCGGTCTACTGATCTTCTTTTACTTCCCACTCTATAAACAGGTGCAATTAAGACAACAAGTGCATTGGAGCTTGTAAGCTTCTACCAGGCTTGGTTAAGCTGGAGTTTTTAAAAAATGGATTTCACTCACAGGTCTTGTGACCTGTTTGGCAATAGAGTTGCTTCTGAGCTGTGTAAATATTTCTTGTTGAATTGAGCAGCCTTTAAATATGGAATGGCTATTGAGTTAATCCTCTGGCCTCCCCACAATCTCTAGCTCTCCAGACTTCCTAGGAACTGATGCACTTTGGAGTCAAAACCCCTGAATAATTCAAGTCCCGGCTCTGATACTAACCAGTTAGGGTTCTGTGGGTCGGAGGCACCTTATATAAAGATGATCTACTAAATCTTACAGTGATCCTACTCTGAGATAATTCTATTGTGCCCATTTTACAGATAAGAAAATGGAGACAGAGAAATGCAGACCCTCGCCCCCTCTCTATAGCTGTTAAGTTGTAGAACTGAAACTCCTGGCAATTCTGTCTGACTCCAGCCAGTCTTTGTCCCACTCTATGCCCTCTTAGCCCCCTGAGTCTTTGCTCTTTCAATTAATATCTTCCCTCTGTACCTCTTAGTAACTTTCCACATATAAAGGGTTTTATGAATGCAATCCACATATAAAGGGTTTTATGAATGCAATCCGGAGCGAGAAATTGGGTAGAGAGGAAATTCACAGTTCCTGCCCGAGAGGGGCTGCAGCACACCCCCATCTGTTGTTTACTGAGGCTGAGCAGGCGAACAGTTCCCAGCAAGCAGTGTCTGCCTCCTGCATTTTGCCTCTTTGGAAGATGTTTCTTGTCCTGCCCCTCACCACCCACTCGCTTCTGTCTGGTTTCTCTTTTGCTGGCCCTTTTCCCATAGCAGTTAATGTTTGCCCTGCAAGTGCCAGAGCATTCATCCTTTCTTCTTTGAATGATGTGCACATTTGCATATCATGCAAACAGCCCAGCTGCTGGAGTCCCAGTTAGAGTAAATAACGGTCACAGTGTTTATACTGATTCCTCCTGGGGCCTTCTGGAACCTGCTGCACAACTCCAGGGAGAAAATCGTTTAGTTGGAATCTCTGCTTAGAACTTCTGACATCATGAATGAACACTTGTGCTAAAACTGCACACATAACCCTCTCCATGTAAATATGTGCTTTAGGGTCTAATGGCTGAGGGAAGTTTGTGGGTAGAGAGAGATGCTGTTATTTTTGTCTTGTCTAATTCCATTTAATAATCTTCGGAGGCTGATTATATTTTCTGAGCATACATCCACTTAACAACAATTCAATGAATAACTCAAGCGTTTAACATATTTCCATGAACATTTATTGTTTTCTCCTCATGTAATCAATTACACTCTTTATAAACCTAATATTTCAGTTTTATGGCATCGTCTAAGTAGAGAAATGGTAGTGAATAAAGAACTGATCTGTAAAGTTACACTGAAACAGACATGACAGGGATTCTAACACTGCGGCTTTATTTTTTTTCTTCATCTTCTCTATTGTTATTCTTTTAATTACTTTAAAAAAATTTTTTTCCCCTTATTTCTTCCTAGGAATATATTTTACACACCAACCCAGAGTCAAGAATTACCTTTTCTGGATCAGCTGATGGTGTAGATTATCCAGGAGAACACACTCCCTTGCATAGTTATGCTGTCCATTGTCACAGAGCTGCTCAATTTATTTATGCTGAATCAATCAAATAGATTTTGGGATTTGTGACCCCCCATCAGTACTCCCTAAATGATGCTTGTTTGGGGATTCTTATTTTTGTAATATTTTTCAGTTTTTCTCATGTCCCAATTAAGGTTTAGAATTTCATAGAAGTCACCTATATATGAATACTTGAATATTTCTATACCATTTTAGGTCATGTGTGCACTTTTAAAAATATTTCATTTAATAAGCTTCTAAAAATATGATCATTAGCCATTTAGGGTAAGCCTAGGTGAAGCCCTGATAAAAAAAATAGTCAGCAGTCAGATTGTAGTAGCTGCTAATTCCTAGAAAGCCTAATGAAAATATCTAATTATTTTACACTTTAGTGTTCTGGTTTACAAAAATGTCTTTACACTAGAATGATTTTAGCAGCAACTCCCCCTTTTTTTTTTTTTTTTTTGCTACACCCATAGCATGTGGAAGTTTCCAGGCCAGGGACTGAAGTGGTGCCACAGCAGTGACCCAAGCCACAGCAGTGACAACCCGGATCCTTAACCTGCTAGGCCACTAGAGAACTCCTAACAGCAACTCTTTTGAATGCCAACACTTGAAATGTAGGAATTACAGGTAGAAAAATAAAGTTAATCATAAATCTATATGATATTTATTCCAGCCAATTCAATTCTTTATTTAATGTTTACTGTGTCTCTGTGCTAGGCTGGGTGGAAGACATCAGTGAGTCAGACTGGCGACCTACATGCAGCATCCAGCCAACCTAACACCTCTGAGAAACATTCAACCATGGTACACATGCCAGCTGACAAACCACATGCGCAGGAAAAGTAACATTTTTCAAGGTTTTTTTTTTTTTTTTCCTAGTTTCTGATTTCGCTCTAATGGTATATAAAAAAAGCCTAATGAAAATATCTAATTATTTTACACTTTAGTTTTCTGGTTTACAAAAATGTCTTTACACTGGAATGATTTTGGTATATCCTCCTTGGTTATCTTTTCCGTCTAAGCCTATTCTTGTAAGATTTTCATCAAGCCTAATGAATTTAACACTATCCATATGCTGGCGGCTCACAAACCTATTTCCTTGGTCTTGACTACTCTCCTGAATTCCAGACCTGTGTGTTCAACTTCCTGATTGAAGTCTCCACTCAGATGACTGACAGGCATTTCACACCAAGCTAGTACACAGAGCCCCCATCATCACTTCTGGAAGCCTCCTCTGGTAGATTTCGCCTCGGCTAGGCAACCCTGTTCTAGTTGTTCAAGACAAGAACCTCAGTGTCATCCTTGACTCTACTTTTTTCTCCCATCCCATATATGATCTGTCAGCAAATTCTCTTGGCCCCATCTTCACACCAGATCCAACATTTATCCACTTCTCACTACCTCCACTTCCACAATCTTGTACAAATTACCGTCATTGCTCACCTGGTTTCATTGTGAATAATCTTCAGTTATTTCCTCTGCTTCTGCCCTCCTCCTTCGCCTTTTGACCGCCCTACTTCCTAGCCTTTCTGTTCATCCCCTCTATTCTCAAAGCAAAAAGGATGTAATTGTTACAATATAAGACAAATCAGTTTCTCCGTGGATCTTCCCCAGAAACCCTAATTAGAATTTCAACCCCTACTTTTCATAGTCTTCTTCCTCACTTAATTTTTTTTCTCCTTAGCTGTTGTTACTAACACCTCAAATATTTTACTCATATTCTGCCACTCATCACCTTACAATGCTTCCACTAAAAATCCTGCTGTGGTTTTCCATTTCATTCAGATTAAAGCCAAAACATCAGGTAAATTTATCATTTAGAATGAAATCTTTCTATTTTATTAACTCTTCTGGGTGTCATTTCATCTTGACTTTTCCATAGCTGTAGAATCCTATCTCCAGCAATCGGCCAGATGATGGTGAGTGACAAAGTCTCTAGGGCAGTAGGTTCAGGGTAGATCCAACCACTCCTTCCTGTTCCAGATGAGGAAGCAGGAGGAAGGAGCCAGCGCTCCAAGCACATGACTCAGCAACTCTGGCAACTTGCAGTTGTTCCAAAAGCAAGATTGGTGTTTCTTATGATATCACCTATATGTGGAATCTAATATACAGTACAAATGAACCTTTCCACAGAAAAGAAACTCATGGACTTGGAGAACAGACTTGTGGTTGCTGGGGTTGGGGGGTGGGTGTGGTGGTGGTAGAGAGTGGGATGGATGGGGAGTCTGGGGTTAATAGATGCAAACTATTGTATTTGGAGTGGATAAGCAATGAGATGCTGCTGTATAGCATGGAGAACTGTATCTAGTCATTCATGATGGAGCATGATGGAGGATGATGTGAGAAAAAAAATGTATATATGTGTGTGACTGGGTCACTTTGTTGTACAGTAGAAATTGACAGAATGCTATAAACCAACTATAAAGGAAAAAATAAAAATCATTAAAAAAAGATTGGTGCTTCTATTGCCCTAGATCTTAGAAGGAACACCTGAATCTCATCTGTTTTAGACATACATTCTTAGACACAGGCAAAGAAAGTTTTGCAGCTTATTCCATTAATATTGTCCTGAATTCTTTGTTCTTAATAATTTTAAGAAAAAGGAGGGGGATTCTGTTGAGGAAGGAGAGTTGTTTTAAAATATCAAAGCTGGAGTTCCCGTCGTGGCGCAGTGGTTAACGAATCTGACTAGGAACCATGAGGTTGCGGATTCAGTCCCTGCCCTTGCTCAGTGGGTTAACGATCCAGCGTTGCCGTGAGCTGTGGTGTAGGTCACAGACGTGGCTCGGATCCCGCGTTGCTGTGGCTCTGGCGTAGGCCTGTGGCTCCAGCTCTGATTCGACCCCTAGCCTGGGAACCTTCATATGCCACGGGAGTGGCCCAAAGAAATAGCAAAAAGACAAAAAAAAAAAAAGTCAAAGCTACCTTTTAGGACTCTGTCCTGAAGAAATAATGACCAAAGATCCATGAATGGAGATATCAATTGCAATTGTACTTATCATACTGAAAAAAAAAAAAAAAGCTAACTGTTTATAATAGGTAAATGTAAAGTGGAATCTTTATAGCAATTAAAGCGGAATTTTTGCAGAACTTTTTGTGGCACAGTGTTTTAGAGATTTCTTGAAATTTGTTTTATCTTCCTGGGAGTGATAAGGAAAGAGAGCTCATCTTAACTAGTTTATGAACCGTAAGTGTCTTGAGAAAAAAGCCAAAATAATAGCGTTTAACGGGCCAGGAAGACCTCACTATGAGAATGGTTTTGTTCCCATTCTTATTAAATATTGTCCTTCCATACAAGAGAGCAGTTGATTCATTAATAAGACCTCAACTTGGAAAAAGGTCTTGGACGTGAAGGAGGCAACAGAAAGTAAGCGCCATTTCTGACATAAGGATCAGAGGGGAGGGTGGAGGTAACCCTACAGGCTAGTGCTCATATAACTTATTGCCTAAATTGGGACACTATTAGTGAGTGAAGGAAGGCATTATGTTATATGCACCATGACATCAGGTATAGGTTGGGAGTGAACAGGCAAACTGGCACATAGAGTCACCTTCTGACCTAAGGAGACAATCTACCCAGAGAATCCCTGGAAGGTCTCTGGAATCTTGTTTCCAGGGGCATAAATAACTAACATTATCTCTGGCCAATCCAACCTCATGGGCAATGTCTGGACTGCATTCCCCTTGAGGCCAGGCCTAGGATGTGAAGGAGAGTTGGGTCACTGGAACCACTTTCTTGCTTGTACAGTGGACTCCATTTTCCAGTTTTGTAAGATTGCCATTTGATCTGCATGGATGAGAGGACTGGGAGAGTTAGGTTAAACAGTTTTCCTCTCTTCAGCAATCACCTGAATACCTGAGGACATACCTATTAAATCAGTGTTTCTCAAACTTGTCTGAACATAAAAATCATGTAGCAGCGAGTAGTTGCTAAAAATACCAATTTGGGGATCCTTCTTCAGACTTAGTGAATTGGTTCTCGTGGGGAATTCTGAAAGAACTATACCTTAAATAAGCTCTTCAGGTTATTCTATTCAATAGGCAAGTTTGAGAAATGCTATTTTATGTAATGTTAAATATTTATTTATTTATTTATTTATTTTCGTCTTTTTGCCTTTTCTAGGGCTGCTTCTGCGGCATATGGAGGTTCCCAGGCTAGGGGTCTAATTGGAGCTGTAGCTGCCCGCCTACGCCAGAGCCACAGCAACGCGGGACCTGAGTTGCATCTGCGACCTATACCACAGCTCGCAGCAATGCCAGATCCCTAACCCACTGAGTGAGGCCAGGGATTCAATCCGCAACCTCATGGTTCCTAGTCGGATTCGTTAACCACTGAGCCACAATGGAAACTCCTAATGTTAAATTTTTAGAAGTAGTACATACAGGATATTCTCAAGTATGCAGAGATATACTTTCATGTGTGCATGTAGGGGAACCAGAAGGCAATACAATCAAAAGATTAACATTCATGAAGTGATGATCTCTGAGATAAGGAATTATGATCTACTCACTGGTCTGTACTTGCTACAATGTCTATGGTGAGTTATAATCAACATAATAAAAAACATTATTTTAAAATTTTCAAGCTATTTCTTTTTTTTTTTTTCTTTTCGGCTCTGCCCAAGGCATGAGGTATTTCCTAGGCCAGGGATGAAACCTGAGACATAACAGTGACAATGCTGGATCCTTAACCCACAGAGCTGCCAGGGAACTTCTTATCAAGCTATTTTTTAAACATAATGACAAGACTGGCTTATTCTTTTCTCTTGATATATGAGTGAAAAGTAAACTTTGTATTATTTGAACTGTGGTTGTTTCTCCAAAATTTTCCCAACCCAGAGAACTTCATGCAACCACTCTGGTTGTGTGCTGCACCACGCCTGGGGTGCCATTTAGACTGCGGTCTATTGAGTGGCACATCAGAGGGTGTGCCATGGGCACCTCTGCCCCATCATCTGAAAAGTCATTTATCTGGAATTGATTCCTGACTTAGGGATTACATGTAGAAGAGCAAGGTGATTTGTCAAGGCTTATGCATTTTTAGCTACTTTTATAGAAGGAATTAGCAAAGATATCACTGATGTGAATGAGTCTTAAAAATCTTACAGGGAAAATTCTTTTATGATAGATTTCAAGTTAAAACACCCTGATTTTCTTAATAATGGAATTGGTTAAAGCCAATACATTGCTGCAAACCAACCCTCAAATTGCCCAGGGCCTAGAGAAGAAATGGGGTTGATGTCAAAAAAGTACCTCAAGTCTCATCGTTTAAATCACTACCATGTTCGATATAAGCCTTTCCTTCTCCCAGATATATTGTGTGGTTTTGGTTTTGTCCATTCATGCACATACAGTTTAAATATCTGAAGTGTGAAAAGATGAGGGGGATTCATTCTTTGACTCATTCAAGTAACCAAGAAATATGAAGAGTATCTATGACTTGCCAAACTCTGTCTGTATGGAAAACAAAAATCAATCTGGTCTGAATTCTGCTACCAAGGAGATGACAATATAGGGAAAAAATTAGCTTGTATGTAATTGATTTACATATAAGGAAGATAATAAATGCCATACTGGGGAGAAATCAAAAGAGGGAGAGATTTACATACAGCTTGGGGTGAGTGTAGAAACAATTACAGAAACCTTCCTGAAGGGGAGCCATTGCAAGAGGATCCTTGAACAATGGATGGAGTTTTTTGACTTTGGTCATTTAGAGACATGAAAGAACCAGCGTGTCAGGCTTAGGCCATGGATACAAGCCCAGAGGAGGGGAAATACAAGCATACATGGTTCTAGTGATGGAGGCGAAGGGCAGGTGCATTAGGTGCAGAAGCTGAGCTGGCAGGTTCAAGTGATCTGGGCACAGTGATGAAAAACCCAAGGTTACGGTACTGATCCTCCACCCTGAAAAGGTCAATATTACTCTTCTCATGTTCTCCGAAAGGGATCCGTTAATTCCAGAAAACACATGGTCACAGCTCAGCTGCCCAGTAGCCTCTCAGAGGGCAAATTCGTTAACTTCTTAGCCATTGGAAGTGAAGACTAAATATTTTATATTATGTAATGAATATGCCAGACAAAGCTGTGTTACATAGGATTATTTTATTATTCATGTATAATTGGCACGAGTGAGATTTTAAGAGGATATATTGTTGATATAGGCCATTGGCTGGGATATGGAAATTCCTTTCGCATAGAATCATCCTTTGTGGTGTGTGTGCTGTAAAGGTAGCTCACCTGCCTATCAGGGAAAGCCTTTCTCTTTGTCCTCTTCATATCTTTAAAGAGCAAGAGCCCTAAGTCTGATGTGCATGTGCATTTGTATTCCTGTTGTTGGTGGTGATGGTGGTATGGTAAATGTTATTGCATCTTTATAATGGGCCAAGGAATATGGAAAAATTGATGAATTAAGAATGGTTGTGATTAAATCTGATTCTAAATGTGAGGGACAGGGAGTTCCCCTCATGGTTCAATGGTAACAAATCCGACTAGTATCCATGAGGACATGGGTTCCATCCCTGACCTCACCCCGTGGGTTAAGGATCCAGCATTGCCGTGAGCTGTGGTGTAAGTCACAGACATGGCTTGGATCCCATGTTGTGGCTGTGGCATAGGCCAGTAGCTATAGCTCCAATTTGACCCCTAGCCTGGGAACTTCCATATGCCATAGATGTGGCCCTTAAAAAATAAAAATAAAAAATGAAAATAAAAATAAAGTAAATGAGAAGGTCAGAGACCACTGAGGACATGAAAATTTGGGGTCTGGATGAAAAAACAATAAAGGAACAGACTTACAGGTGTTTGGAACAGACTTACAGGTGTTTGGTCACCTGAAAAGGCAGTGGAAATAGCTGAGTATCACTCTGGCCCCAGAACTGGAAGACGCAACCTAACCTAACTCCATTCCCACTGACCCTCTGCTGGTAGAGTGGTCATAATATTTTACTTAGAAGAATTAATAATAGGATAAGATGCTAAAAATAAAAATGCTCTATAATGCAAGTTAGTAATAATAATTCTCACCATAGTCTATAAAATACCTACTATATGTTGGGAATTGTTCTGAGTGCTTTAAATTATCTGAAATTTTCAAAATATATTTTTTTAAGGTAGGTATTAACTCTTTTTGCAGACAAGAAAAAAAATTCAGCAAGGGTGACTCGTCCAAGGTCTGAGCAAGGATTTATGCGCAGGCCTGCTTGACTCCCAAGCCTTTGCTCTTTGGTGTTTGAACTGTTTTTGATATATTTTTTCACTTTCATTAATCACTAAAGGCTTTCTTTGGAAATGAACTTATAATAATAATAAAAATAATAATAACAAATATTTATTGACTGCTTACTATGTGATATACCAGATACTGTTCTACATGCTTGTAATAATCCACTTAATCCTTATAACCCTCTAAGGTGGGTTGTAATATTATCTCCATTTTATAAATGAGAAAATTGAGGACCAGAGAGGTTAATGGACTTGTGCATGCTAATAAGTGGTTGAGCTAAAATTTAAATCCAGTCATGTGATTAAATTATTTGGAAGATTAATAAATTATGGGAAGCAATAAGGGACTTTCTGATTTTTTTTTTTTTTTTTTGCTTTTTAGGGCCACACCTGCAGCATATGGATGTTCCCAGGCTAGGGGTCTAATCGGAACTACAGCTGCCGGCCTACACTACAGCCACAGCAACGCCAGATCTGAGCCGCAACTGTGACCCACACCACAGTTCATGACAATGCCAGATCCTTAACCCACTGAGTGAGGCCAGGAATCGAACCTGCAACCTCATGGTTTCTAGTTGGATTTGTTTCCCCTGCGCCATGATGGGAACTCCCAGGTGTTTTTTTTGTTTGTTTTTTTTTTTTTTTTTTTTTTCGTATAATATATGATGTAAAGCTTTCTTAGCAGGTACAATTCACACAGAGATAAAGGTACCTTACACCTTTATGTTCTAAAGCCTTGTCAAAACTGTTTCTATTTTGGGCCTATTTTATCTATCATGAAATGAAATTTAAGAATAAGCCACATCTATGACCATTTGTCTACATTTCACTCTGTAAAAATTACTTTCCTGAAGGTTGTATAAATACGTAGTTATAGAAATGGACAAAATATCTCCTTTTTATTTTGGTTTCAACTTAGCAAGATGTACAAATAAGTTTTTATTGTCTTTTTAATTTTCCAAAAGAGGTTATCATTTGGTTGGCTTGTTGAAACAAATCTTTTTAGCAAGATTCATTTTAAAGTTAGACATTAAGAGTATCAAATTAAGCTGTCAGCCTGTGAAATGATACGCAGAAAGATGTGTTACAACCCCCCCCCCCCACCTCCCACCTCTCCACCTCCCCCCGCCCAACCTCTGTAGAGATTGGTAAGTGCCAACAGGAATACCAGAGGCCAGGAATCACATTTTAGTAATTCTTTTCTAGTTATGTCAGATTTCTAGCATGCTATTAGAGACACATGTGTCATCCTCACCATCAACCAACATATCATTGCTGTTTCAAACTGCTACTAGAGCTGTTGACACAGAACATTGTGTCTGTCGACAGCTCCAATTAGCTGGCGTGTCTGACTGGTGACAGCATGGTCTACTTTTGTTTATAGGGACGGTGGGAGCCGTATCTTCGTCTCCCAACCTCCAGTGGCAGACAGATGGATAGATCTATATAATCATCAATGGAAGCATGTGCTAGTCTGTCTTCACAAACCATCATGCGGAGCAGAACCAACGGTCTTTTGTCTGCTTGCAGAAATGATGGCAAGACCCCTCCCGTCTGGTTATGAGGGGGAATATGCATAAAATGCATCATATATGTACACATAGAACATACTGGATTGGGAGGTGAGACGGAAATAGAGCAAACTTTTTTTTTAAGCCAAGGTAATATTTAATGCATATCAACACGAAAGTTTTGCCTCAGCACTAAATTTATGAAAGTTTCTTTTTATGGAAAACATTTTAAAAATAAGCCACTCAGGCAATTCCCAAGTTGTTGCACAGCGGAAACCAATCTGACTAGTGTCCATGAGGATGCAGTTTTGATCCCTGGCCTCACTCAGTGTGTCGGGGATCTGGCATTGCTGATTCTGTGGGGAAGGTCAGCAGCTGTAGCTCCTATTCAACCTCTAGCCTGGGAATGTCCATATGCCAAAATAAATAAATAACCAATCATCATTTAATTATTGTTTACATCATACTGGTAAGGAATGTTAAATCACATTTTGTAACATTAGACACTCCCTACCGTGAATGACCTTTCTCTCGACACATGGTGGAATCATCAGCTTGGAATTCCCTATGTTATGTCACCTTCTTCACTAGTTCCCAACCTTTTGTCATAGAGACACATGTGAGAAATGATGGTCACAGGACAAAAAACCCACCTTAATAGGTGTTTCCAAGGATGTGTACAGTTCAGAGTCCACAGCTCATAACTCTACAATGGAAACAATGGAAATAATTTCCAACGGAAAGAAGAGGAAGGCAAAGTGAGTGATAGAGAATGATGTTATTATAGGATTAGTCTGGAATTTATTTCATTTTAAAAATGGAAACCTTTCTTTTCTTTTTTTTTGTCTTTTTCTAGGGCTACTCCCGCGACATGTGGAGGTTCTCAGGCTATGGGTCTAATCAGAGCTGTAGCCACCGACGTACACCAGAGCCACAGCAATGAGGGATCCAATCCAAGTCTGCCACCTACACCACAGTTCACAGCAACACTGGATCCTTAACCCACTGAGCGAGGCCAGGGATCGAACCCGTAACCTCATGGTTCCTAGTCAGATTCGTTAACCGCTGAGCCACAAGGGGAACTCCGAAAAATGGAAACCATTCTTAAGCTTTATTAGTTTTATTGTTAGACATGACTCATGACTAACCAGAGCTGGAAACCACTGATCTAGTTCATTAGTCACTCTCCCATCCTCAGTTAATGGCAGCTCAACCCTCAGCTCAAACGCCACTTGCTGGAGTAAACCTTCCCAGGGCCTTTGTTATACACCAAAAAGCACTCCATTCTTTTCCCTTCTAGCACCTGATGCAGCTGGGAATACTATCTGTGTAATAATTTCACTAATGTCTGCCCCCTCCCTGCAAAACTTCCATGAAAGTTGAGAATAGGTTGGTATTCTTATCATTGAATCTCTGGTGTACAGGACGGGGCTAGAAGTTTCAGGTAAAAGGAACACTACTCTTCTGGCTTTCTAAGGCTAGAACATCTAGTAAGAAAGTGCTCCTTTGTGTCTAATTTATACCTACCACCTTAGCCCCAAACTAGATGTAGGTGGATTGTGGTGTGGCCATGGGAGTCAAGGGGGTATGTTCTAGGCAGAGGGAGTAGCTGCATGAAGCTTCTAAGAGCCCAGTTCTATACATGGTAGGATGGAAGGAGAGGTCTGAGTGAGACAGAGAGGGAGGCCTTTGAACAGTGTTTAGAAGCCTTGAGGGCAAGCTCTTTTCACCTTTTACTTATAGACAGCAAATATATTAATATTGGCTCTATCTATGTTGTGTCCTAGCAAATACAGGAATGAGATTCACCCTTCTGAACCTTGGTTTGATGGTGATAGCCTACATATCAAGTAGATAGGTAGGATTAGGGAGAAATAAACGTTTAATGTGGGGCTTTTTTTGGCCACACCCATATCATGCAGGAATTCCCAGGCCAAGGATTGAACCCCTGCTACAGCAGTGACAACACTGGATCCTTAACCCACTGAGCCACCAGGAAGCTCCCAAACATTTAATGTTTTCTGTGACCGAAATTGGGGATCGCTTATTATAACAGTGTTACCCAGCCCATCCTGACTGATATAGAAAATTTCTTATCATACTGAGTTATTACATATTTCTACCTATCAGATTATACAGTGAACAAAACCCATGTTTTTATCTTTACTGTTCCACACTCAACAGTTTGGATGTTCAAGTTTCTTTTGTAGACATTTGAAACCGTTTTCTGAGTAAATGTTTGGAATTTGAAAATCAGTGTTTACTCAATAGATAGCTCATTGAGGGCAGAGGCCATGTATTTTACATTTTCACCCCTCCCATGAAGCCCTACACACTTAGCAAATAGTAAGCATTAACTGTTTGTGGAATGAATGGGTCTCCTAAACATTTCTTTTCCACGTCAAAGCCTGTAAGTCAATTTCATTTTTCACCAAAGGTTTCACTTCTTAGCATTTACATCCCTTTCTTCAAGTTCTCCTTGTTCTACCAGAATCATAGGTCCACAACAGATCATGGTATGAATACCTACAAGCAACAAGCCTGCATTTCTGAATTGTTGGGCATTTTCTGAGCTCTGGATCCAGTTTTGTGGCCTTTGCTCAGACAGGCAATTCCGGTCTATTTTTTCTGCAGTTCTTTCCTCATGTACTTTGGACCTTGAGAGAGAGAGGGAGAGAGTTAAGAACTTCTGTTTATTTAGCTTTCACTTTCTGAGATAGTTCTACACTTTTTTTTTTCATTTGATCCTTCCTAGAAACCCTAAGAAAAGTAGATAAAGTAGGTATTTCCCCTATTTGATAGATGGGCAAAGTAAGGTTCAGAGATGTCACAGAACTAGCAAATAGAATATGTACCACTGAGCCAATGGCAGGAAGTTTTATTGTGTTAAAGAAATCAGATGAATTACATTGTTGTACTTTCCCTCCCATTTGATCTTCCAGAAGGTAGAGGATATTGCTGCTCTGAACTTAATTCTCATTAGTAAAGGGAGGCCCATGAAGGTGATGGGGATTATGGGAGAAAATGAGTACATTTTTTAGAGTTAAAAATGGTTGAAGGAGGGAAGACCTAGCACAGCCAAGTGCATTCCATAGCCCATTCAGAATGCATTTTTCCCCTAAATCAAAAGAAAAGATTCCCAGGGTTCCCACTGTGGTACAACCAGATCTGCAGTGTCTCTGCAGCACCAGGATGCAGGTTCTATCCCCAGCCTAGCACAGTGGGTTAAAGTATCCAGCATTGCCACGGCTGCAGAGTAGGTCACAACTGCGGCTCGTATCTGATCCCTGGCCAGGGAACTCCATATGCCATGGGGTGGCCAAAAAAGAAAAAAAGCAAAAGAAATAACTCCCAAGAAATGGCATCACTCTATAGATGGGGACTTTAAAAGGGAACCTAGCTCAAAGGAGATAGAGGAGTCTGAAAAATGTAATTCTGATCATATATGCATGAATAATCTCCATGTGAATAAAGGCAGGCACATCTTAAAAAAAGCCTTTATGACTACCAAGGGAGCTCTGTGATGAGCTTATATTTAAAAGGACTCATAGGAGAGATGGAAGGAGGAAAGCACAAGGTTGGAGGAGACTGGCCGGGCTAAGCCATGAACCAGTCTGAGAGCAAGAGGGTTAAATCCATAGGCTATTCAGGCACCTGGGACCTTAAATGGGCCATTCCTTGTTCACAAGGGTCTTGGAGTAGACATTTTTCACTCCCTGGTTTAAGATTTAAGATTCATAAATACTAACCATGCAAAAGAGATATCCTAAATAGAGTTTATTCAAATGAGACCAGAAGGAGTTGAAGCTGGTAAAAGACGCTATAGAAGTATAAAGTTGCTTTTAAGCAAGAAATATAAGAAAGAGAGCTGTGAAAATGAAAAGTGGGGGGTATGGGTACGCATGGCCTCTAAAGTGTGGGGAGATACAGAATGTGAGGTCTGACTCTGATTAGTGTTAGGCAAACTTGCTTGGAGAATCTTTGACTTTGTTAGGAGGTACCACTTCCATTTGCCTGTGGACGAATCTAGCAAGAAGAATAGTGTTCAAACTGAGTGGGCAGAGCAAACAATGCAAAGAGGAAACAGAGCCAAGGCAGATGAAGAGAGAGTATATCAAGTTCCCTTAATGAGAAAACTAGGTTTGAAAGAACTGCATCTCAGGTCGTTGGAACACTTTAAAGATATGATTATAGAACCAGTCTTGCTGCTCTTAAGAAACCACAAAGGACAAGAGAAGAGTCAGACACCTGGGGACAAACACCATCACTGTTTTCTCTCTCTACCACTACCATTTTTTTGTTGTTGTTTTTGCCCCACCCAAGGCAAATGGAAGTTCCTGGGCCAGGGATAGAATTTGAGCTGCAGCCATGACCAACACCACAGCTGGGGCAAGCACCAAATCCTTAACTGGGCTGTGGATCGAACTCGCAATGTCTCAAAGACAACAGCAGATCCTTAACTCCCCTCACCCCAGTGGGAACTCCCATCCCTGTTTTCTAGAGAGATAGAAGGATAAAGCATTAGCATTATTGCCTAACACAGAGTAGATTTTTAAATTAGATGCTTTGTGAGCAACTGGTGATGAAAGAAGTACTGATTAAGAATCAACATAAGGAATTCCTGTTGTGGCTCAGCAGGTTAAGAAATGGACATAGTCTCTGTGAGCATGTGGGTTCAATCCCTGGTCTCACTCAGTGGGTTAAAGATCCAGTGTTGCCATGAGCTGAAATGTAGATTGAAGGTGAGGCTTGGATCTGTTGTTGCTGTGGCTGTGGTGTAGGCCAGCAGCTGCAGCTCTGATTCAACACCTCGTCTGGGCACTTCCAAATGCCTCAGATGTGGCTGTAAAAAAAAAAAAAAAAAAGAGAGAGAGAGAGAGAAGAATCAACATGATTCTCCAAGAAAAGATTCTGGTTATTTAAAAAACACATACAATGAACAAATTATTAATGAGAACCTACTGTGTAGCACATGAAAATCTACTCAATAGTTTGTAATAACCTATGAAAGAATGGGAATATATATATGTATGTCCTATTTGTACACTTCACTGTACACCCAAAAGTAATACAACCTTGTATGAGGCTGACACGCTGCCTACTGCACTAAGGAGACAGGTGAAGGTAATTCAACCTTGTAAATCAACTATACTCCAATAAAATTAAACACACATACACACTATGGATTGGTAGATGTAGGCTGAATAATAGTCCCCAAAGATGTCCTCATTCTTATTCCTGAACCAGTGAATAAATCAGGTTAGTAGCAAAGAAGAATTAAGTTTGTAGATGGGATTAAAGTTGCTAATCAATTGAATTTGAATGGGGAGATTACCCTGGATTATCTGGATGGGCCCAGAGTAATCATAAGGCTTCTTAAATGTGGATGAGGGAGGCAGAAGAGTCAGTATCAGAGTGAAGCCCTATATATATAATAATAAAAAAAAACCTCTACTAGCCATTGCTGCCTTTGAAGATGAAAGGGTACTATGAGCCTAGGAATGCTAGCAGCCTCTAAAAGCTGGCAAAGGTAAGAAAGAATACTCCTCCAGAGCCTCCAGAAGGAACACGGCCTTACAGACACCTTGGTTTTTATCTCAGTGCGATCCATTTTGGACTTCTGATCTCCAAAACGGTAACATAACAAATCTGTGTGGTTTTAAGTCACTAAATTTGCGGTCATTTGTTATGGCAGCAATAGGAAACTAACACAGTAGGCGAGGGGAGTATCTTGACCCCCCAAGGTCTTTGAGAGATTTTCTTACAAACCTGATGGGAAAATTGATTAGCAGTATTGTTTAGATGAATTTCCAGTTGCTTGAACAATCACCCCTCATAACCCTGAGAGAAGTTGTCCTGCGTCCTGCCACAGGACTCTGCCCTGGGTTCATTCACTCATTCACTTGCTCAACAAATATTTATTGAGCATCTTTTATGTCACAGGCACTGCTGTAAGAACTGAAAATTCAACAGAGAACAAGAAAGCAAGGTCCCCACACTCAGAGTTTACATTCCAATGGAACAAACAGACCAAAAACATAGTTTCCAGTAGTGATGTGTGCTTTGAAAGAAAATCAAGCAGATTAAGGGAATAAAGGAATGCAGAGGAGGTCTTTTTTGGATAGAAATGTGTCTTGGGGGTGATATTTGAGCAGACAACTGAAAGCCGTGAGAAGGTCTGATGAAAGAAACTTTCTAGGAGAGAGGAATAGACAGTGCAAAGACCATGATAGGAGAAAGAGTTCATCATGTTCTGAAGACAGCAAGAAGGTCAGAGGGGCCAAAATTAAACCAGCAAGGGTGAAAGTGATAGGAGACCAGGTAGGAGAGGAAGTAGATCACACGTTGTTTGAGTAGAGACTGAGTGATTACCCCTGAGGCATGGTTGGTCTCCATCTTTGATTTCCCAATCTCAGATGGTTGGACAAGAGAGAAAAAAAGGTACCGCTTTGAATCCAGTCCTTTCTTCTTCTGTGCCCCCGCGGCTATGGCTTGGTACCTCTCACTCTAATGCTGCTCACTCCTCTCTCCCTCCACTAGAGGGGTCAAGTCCTCCCCTTGAGGGGAGGAGGATAAAGAATAATTTACTCCTCCGCAGTATAATTTTAGTTGAGACTCACTTGGCCATGTGACTTCTGAAGCCTTTTTAATCTTTCAGGTTGTATGATTATGTAATTGGTGCTCTCACAGGACCACACAGCTCCTGGGCTGTGGCATTTCATGAGTGAGAATAATATCCATTCTTTCTCAAAAGGTTACTGAGGAAATACTGTGATAATATATCTTAGAGTGTATCACAAAGATTAGAGCTATACAAATATGGTTTTCTACTATTAATAAATTAGATATATTAATAGATTAGAAATTTTTGGTTTTTATTCTCTCTTTATAAACCATGGTGATTTTGAATTCTTTTTTTTTTTTTTGTCTTTTTGCCATTTCTTGGGCCGCTCCCACAGCATATGGAGATTCCCAGGCTAGGGGTCCAATCGGAGCTGTAGCCACCGGCCTATGCCAGAGCCACAGCAACGCCAGATCCGAGCTGCATCTGAGACCCACACCACAGCTCATGGCAACGCCGGATCGTTTACCCACTGAGCAAGGGCAGGGACCGAACCCGCAATCTCATGGTTCCTAGTCGGATTCGTTAACCACTGCGCCACGACAGGAACTCCTGAATTCTTATCTAATCATCTCAGTGGATTTCTACTTAATAACACTTATGAACACCAATAAGGTGTGAAAAATCAAAAGAAAAAAATGGAACAACAAAGGATTCCAGGCAAATTCCCACTGAATAACATGTATTGTTTCCTTGAAAATTGATTGGGGGTCCACTGACATCTCTAATCTCAACCTTCTAAAGATTGGCATTGGTATAAGTAGGCAGACTGAGAGGCAGACTGTGTTGTGTAGTGGTTAAGAAAATAGACTTGGATTCGGATTCCAGCTCTTTCCCTTACTAGGTGTATAACCTTGGGCAAGTAACTGAACTGCTTCATGCCTCAACTTCCTCATCTGTAAAACGGTAGTAATTAATAAATGAGTTAATTTATGTAAAGCATTTAAAACAGCATCTGGCATAGGGAAAACAATATAAGCTGTTATATATTACCTATATTAATTATTTATTACTGCATAACAATTTTACCACAAACTTAGTGCTAAAAAAACACATTTATTATTTCATGGTTTCCGAGGGTCTGGAGACCAGGCATGGCTTAACTAAGACCTTTGCTTCAGGGAATCATAGGCTGCAATCAAGATGTCTGCTGGGGCTATAGTCTCACCTGAGGCTCGACTAAGGAAGTATATGCTTCCACACTCACACAGTTATTTGCAGCATTCAGTTCCTTGCAGGTTGTGGGACTGAGGATCTGGGTCTCTTTCTGGCTTTTGGCCCAAGGCCACCCTTAGCTCCTTATTGCACGAGTCTCCATATAGAATCTCATACCATGGCAGCTTATTCTTTGAAACCAGAAGGGAAAGTCCCATACATACAATCACACTCATCCTGTCAACTTTGCCATATTCTGTTAGTCAGAGGCAAGTCACAGGTCTTGCCTACACTCAGGCGAAGGAAACCACACAAGGGTAAGAATACTAGGATCATGAGAATCATAATAGAGTCTGTCTGTCATGTTACCCTATTTTTCAATCCACTAATAAATGAACTTCAGATAGGGGAGACCATAGCATCTACGCAACTGCTCCTCCAAAAAACAGAGAACTTGATACGATGACTTCATTGAAATTATCAAAGATGGTAAAGCACATTGCTAAACTTTTATCTCATCAGATATTGAGCTCCTCAGAGGCAATAATCCTTCAGTTGATACCAACACTGCTGAAATGTTAATCACAAATTTACTGTTGTGATGATGTACTCATGACAAGAGAATTCTAAGTACCCTTCCCCACCTAAAAAATCATAGTTATGTTGTTACTTTACACATGAATCAGATTAAAACAAATGCATCCAGTTATATAAATTTCATGTTTATTACATACACAAGCAAGTAGGTCAATGAAGAGAGAAATAGAGGCTTACATTTAGAGGGAATCTTCATCTTTCTTTTAAGAAGATTTTGCGGTATAGAGCCCTTGATGATTTGTTCTTCATGCTATTTGCTGATATGCTCCTTGGGTTCTTGTGTTTTATTCCAGACACTTACGAATTAGCTGCTTGACGAGCTGCCCCTGCCTGCCCCTTCAACACGACCTTGTGCTACTCTACCCCTTTCTCACGATGCTCCAGTCACACTGGCCTTCTTTCTGTTTCACACTCACCAAACTTTTCTGCCTCAAGGTCTTTATCATGCTGTTTCTTCTGGAAGGAAAATCCAACGTCCTGACTTGCTTATGGGATGGGCCCCTTCTCAATGTTCAGACCTCAACCCAAGAATTCAGAGAACCCTTTCCTGAATTCTCAGTTTAAAGTTCCCTCTTGTCCTGCCACAAATCCTTCTATCACAGGAATTCTTAGGCTTTCTTGTACATCAAATTCCTTGGATAACTCATTAAAACACAGATTGCTGTGTCAGAGCTTCTGATTCAGTAGGGCCCACGAGTTTTCATTTTTAACAAGTTTCCAAGTGATGGTCTAAGGACCACACTTTGAGAACCACTGGTTTATCACATCATTTTATTTTCCTCATAACACTTATCACTTATTTTCTTTGTATTTGTTTACTTATTTGTTAGACTTTAGGTTCTATGAATATCAAGGATGGTGTAATAAGTTTCCTGTGCATTGCTGGCTGCCTGGTGCATAGTTTCTACAAATTTTAATGAATAGGTTGAAACATGGAAGGAAATTCTACTAGAATGAACATTAGTTGTTGGGTCTAAATTGGAGGACCCATTTTTACCAGGGTTTCACAAATAGATATTAAAGATTGCTTAGAAAAATCTACATTTTCAGCTTTATAGTAATTAAAAACTAAGCTTTCATGACTCTATGAACATAAAATACTGGGTTGCCATAATGCTCGTATGAGGACAAGTACAATATTATGTTACGTTATTGTTATATTAACATAAGGGCAAGTATAACATTAAACAGGTCGATTTTATAAGTAGTTTGTGGTAGAGAACACATTTCAATGAACATGCTAAGCTCAGTATCTTTTAAACTAAACAGGATAGATTTTAATTTTTGTATGGAAAATATATATTTCTCTCATGTGTACTTTTTCCTCTTTCCTTATCTCCTGAGAATATCAAAAATTATATTTTCACCTTGACTGTAGATTGACTATACATTGATACTTCTATCAGAGTATTTCTTTCATTCTCTTTCATTGTATTAAAACTGTAACATTTTCATTAACATATATTTCTACTTGCAACACCTGTGGATATCAGATGCAGAATGGACATCTTTTTCAATGAGCAGCCTGGTTAGAGTTGGTATATACTAACAGTGAGGCATAGGCCTTCCAAGAAGGAGAAGCTAGGAAAATACATAATTAAAAAAAAAAAAAAGGAGAGGACAAGATGGTGGAGGAGTAGGGGGACACGCTCACCCTCTCCCACAAACACAACAAAAAAAGCACATCTACAGAATAAATGACTCACACAGAACAGCAACCAATCGCTGGCAGAGGAACCTAAACTCCAATAACGGCAAGAAGTTCGTGACATTACTGGGCAGAACGGGAGAAAAGAGGAGAGTGAGAGAAGGTGAATCCGAGCGGGACGGGCACTCCCGAAAGGGAACTGAGGAGGAGAAAGGGATCCCGCACCCTGGAAAGTCACCTACTCGGGGGAAAGATCAAATGAACCAGAGGAATCTCCAGATGCAGAGAAGAGTGTAGCAGTAAGTTAGAGTACGGAAAAGCCGATCAAGAACCGAACGGACCATCTGAACTACGGGCACAGTCACCAAAAATTGAGACGCCTGGGTGGGGGCTGGGCACCAAGACCTTGGCTCCAGAGGTTAGTCCCTGAGAATGGGCTGGGGGCGGGCGGGGCTGAGTGGAAACTGCTTGGGAGGTCTAGAAACCGTTTGATGGGGCAGAGACTGCCTGGGAGACTAGAAAACAAAGCTGTCGCAGAGGAAGGGAGCAATACTCTAGGGGCAGGGAAGTGGAAAGCCACATCAGAGGGAACCTGGGAGAAGAGCCTGGTCTGCGCCCGTGCTGGGGAGGGGAGAGAAGAAGGGGTGGGTCCCCATAGAATACCCCCCATGCCACAGCAAGCTTATAGGCCCGCTAGCTAGCTGAAAACTGTGCTTCCCAGTGCATCCCCTCCCCCCACCCCCACCACCCCCTATGCTCTTGCCAAACCTGGGGCTGCCTGCCATCCAGGAGGGCTGGCCTCAACAATTGCCTGAAGCCTACCACCACAGGGGCTGTACCTGCACAGGCCTGCTTGCCCTTTGGAGAGGCTACACTTCCGCAGAGCAGCACCAAACACAACCAGCCCCCGAGAAAAGGCCTGCAGCCCAGAAAAGCTAGAACAAGCCTAGCCAGGCCGTGAATAGATCTGCCTAATTCTCGGACGGTTTTTCTGAGTCGGGCTGCCCTGGGGAGGAGCCTCTTTGGTTTCCAATGGCCCTGCTACCTGCCCAAGCCCCCAGGGGGTGCCCCACTCCCGAGGAATAGCTGCTCAGCACCACCAGCCCCCTGGAGGACCCCCTGCAGCCCAGAAAAGCTGCAACAAGCTTGGCCAGACAGTGAAAAGATCCGCCTACATTCGCAGGCCATCCTTCTGAGTTGGGCTGCCCTAGGGAAGAGCCTCTTAGGTTCTCAGTGACCCAGATAGCTGCTCCAGCCCCCAGGGGGTGCTGCACTCCTGAGGAACAGCTGCCCAACACCGCCAACCCCCTGCAAGAACCCCACAGCCTAAAAACACCAGAGCAAGCTCTGCATGACCAAGTGAAATCTGCTACCATCGTGGTGTGGACCTCCAAGTCCTGTCTGCCCTCAGGAAGTCCTCCTGTGCTTCAAAGAAACACGGTTAGCCCCATCAACACTCCAGAAAAGCCACACTGCCTCAAAAAAGATTGACCAACAACGCCAGCCCTCAGGAAATATTCCACGGCAGTGACAAGGCAAACACTGCCTGGTCAAGGAGAGTACAACTCCCTCAGGAGAAAGAAAACAACAAGCAAGATGAAGAAGCAGAGAAACCACCCCCAGTCAAACCAACAGGAGAACTCACCTAAAACAGTCAACAATGAAACAGATCTCTGCAGTCAGACAGACCTGGAGTTCAAAAGACAAATAGTGAAAATACTGAAGGAATTAAGAGAAGATATGAACAGTAATGCAGATACCCTCAGAAAGGAACTAGAAAATATAAGGAGGAGCCAAGAAAAACTAGAACATTCATTGGCAGAGATGCAAACTGAACTAAGGGCAGTAAAAACCAGAATGAATAATGCAGAAGAACGAATCAGTGATATGGAAGATAGAATAATGGAAATCACTCAATCCGGTCAACAGACAGAAAACCGAATCAAAAAATTGGAAAGCAATATAAGAGACCTATGGGATAATATAAAGCGGGCCAATCTACGCATAATACAAATTCCAGAAGGAGTAGAAAAAGATAAGGGGATGGAAAATATATTTGAAGAAATTATCGATGGAAACTTCCCAAATCTAAAGGATACTGGGTTCAAGATACAAGAAGCACAGAGGGCCCCAAACAAACGGAACCCAAATAGACCCACAGCAAGACACATCATAATAAAAATGGCAAAAGTTAGTGATAAAGAGAGGATCCTAAAGGCAGCAAGAGAAAAGCAGAATGTTACCTACAAGGGAACCCCCATAAGAATATCAGCTGATTTCTCTACAGAAACACTACAGGCCAGGAGGGAATGGCAAGAGATATTTAAAGTGCTAAAAGGAAAAAATATGCAACCTAGAATATTTTATCCAGCAAGAATATCATTTAAAATAGAAGGGGAAATAAAAATTTTTTCCAACAAACAAAAACTTAAAGAATACAGCAACACAAAACCCAGGTTAAAGGAAATATTGAAAGGGCTTCTCTAAACCAAAAAGAAAGGAAGGAAAGGGAAGAAAAAAGAAAAGAAAAAAAAAGAAGAAGAAGAGGAAGAACTAGGACTGAGGAAACTGCAATCAGAGAGCAGTCACTCAAATAAGCCAGCATACAGATTTAATCATGAACATGCTTCAAACAAAATAAAATTAAAAAGAAAAAAAATAAAAAAGAGTCATCAAAACCATAAAATGTGGGCAAGGGATGTTAGGAAGTAAATAACCCTTTTTGTTTGTTTGTATGTTTCTCTTAATTTTTTTTTTTTTGGTCTTTTTGCTATTTCTTGGGCCGCTCCCGCGGCATATGGAGGTTCCCAGGCTAGGGGTCTAATTGGAGCTGTGGCCGCCAGCCTATGCCAGAGCCACAGCAACGCAGGATCCGAGCCGCGTCTGCAATCTACACCACAGCTCACGGCAACGCCAGATCGTTAACCCACTGAGCAAGGGCAGGGACCAAATCCGCAACCTCATGGTTCCTAGTCGGATTGTTAACCACTGCGCCACGACGGGAACTCCCTCTCTTCTTAATTTTAATGTAGTAATGAAGTGTTTGAACTTACAGGACCATCAGGCTAAAACACACAATTATGGGAAGGGGTTAGCATACTTTAAAAACAGGGCAACCACAAGCCAAAAGCAAATATTGCATTTGCAAAAAATGAAAAAAAAATACACTCAAGCAGATAATAACAGGAGACCATCCCACCAAAAAAAAAAAAAAAAAAAAGGAAAGGAAGAATGGAGAACCATAGAATCAACTGGAACACAAGGTTCAAATGGCAATAAATAATCATCTATCAATTATCACCTTAAATGTCAATGGACTAAACGCCCCAATCAAAAGACACAGAGTGGCTGAGTGGATAAAAAGGCAAAAACCTTCAATATGCTGCCTACAAGAAACTCACCTTAGGACAAAAGATACATATAGATTGAAAGTGAAAGGGTGCGGAAAAATATTTCACGCCAATAGACATGACAGAAAAGCAGGAGTCGCAATGCTCATATCAGACAAAATAGACTTTAAAACAAAAGACATAGAGAAAGACAAAGAAGGACACTACTTAATGATTAAAGGATCCATCCAAGGAGAGGATGTTACTATCATCAACATATATGCCCCAAATATAGGAGCACCCAGATACATACAACAAATATTAACAGACATAAAGGGAGATATTGATGAGAATACAATCATAGTAGGAGACCTTAATACCCCCCTCACATCAATGGACAGATCCTCTAGACAGAAAACCAATAAAGCAACAGAGATCCTAAAGGAAACAATAGAAAAGTTAGACTTAATTGATATCTTCAGGACCCTACATCCCAAAAAAGCAGAAGACACATTCTTCTCAAATGCTCATGGAACATTCTCAAGAATCAACCACATATTGGGACACAAAGCTAATCTCAATAAATTTAGGAGCATAGAAATTATCTCAAGTATCTTCTCTGACCACAACGCCATGAAATTAGAAACCAACCATGGCAAAAGGAAAGAGAAAAAACCTACTCCATGGAGACTAAACAACATGCTACTAAAAAACCAATGGGTCAATGAGGAAATCAAGAAGGAAATTAAAAACTACCTTGAAACAAATGATAATGAAGACACAACCGCTCAAAATCTATGGGATGCTGCGAAAGCAGTGCTCAGAGGGAAATTTATAGCAATACAGGCCTTTCTCAAAAAAGAAGAAAGATCCCAAATGGACAACTTAACCCTCCACCTAAATGAATTAGAAAAAGAAGAACAAAAAAGGCCTAAAGTCAGCAGAAGGAAGGAAATTATAAAGATCAAAGAAGAAATCAATAAAATAGAGACTCAAAAAACAATAGAGAAAATTAATAAAACCAAGAGCTGGTTCTTTGAGAAGGTGAACAAAATTGACAAACCCCTGGCCAGACTCACTAAAAAGAGGAGAGAAAGAACCCAAATAACAAAAATTAGAAATGAAAAAGGAGAAATCACAATGGATACAGCAGAAATACAAAAAACCATAAGAGAATACTATGAACAACTATACGGCAACAAGTTTGACAATCTGAAAGAAATGGATAATTTTCTAGAATCTTACAGCCTGCCAAAACTGAATCAAGAAGAAACAGACCAACTGAACAGACTGATCACTAGAAATGAAATTGAAGAGGTCATAAAATCACTCCCTACAAATAAAAGTCCAGGACCAGATGGCTTCACAGGTGAATTCTATCAAACATATAAAGAGGAATTGGTGCCCATCCCCCTTAAACTATTTCAAAAGGTTGAAAAAGAAGGAATACTCCCAAAGACATTCTATGATGCCACCATCACCCTCATTCCAAAACCAGACAGAGATAACACCAAAAAGGAAAACTATCGCCCAATATCATTGATGAATATAGATGCAAAAATTCTCAACAAAATCTTAGCCAACCGAATCCAACAACATACCAAAAAAATTATACACCATGACCAGGTTGGGTGCATCCCAGGTTCACAAGGATGGTTCAACATACGCAAATCAATCAGCATCATACACCACATTAACAAAAAAAAGTCAAAAACCATTATGATCATCTCAATAGACGCAGAAAAAGCATTTGACAAAGTCCAACATCCATTCATGATCAAGACCCTCGCCAAAGTGGGTACAGAGGGAACATTCCTGAATATAATCAAAGCCATTTATGAGAAACCCACAGCAATATAAGCCTCAATGGGGAAAAAACTGAAAGCCTTCTCACTCCAATCTGGAACAAGACAGGGATGCCCACTCTCACCACTGCTCTTCAACATCGTTTTGGAAGTCCTAGCCACAGCAATTAGACAAACAAAAGAAATAAAAGGCATCCATATAGGAAGAGAAGAGATAAAACTGTCACTGTATGCAGATGACATGATACTATACATAGAAAACCCTAAGGACTCAACCCCAAAACTCCTTGAACTGATTCATAAATTCAGCAAAGTAGCAGGATATAAGATTAACATTCAGAAGTCAGTTGCATTTCTGTATACCAGCAATGAAGTACTAGAAAAGGAATACAAAAATATAATACCTTTTAAAATTGCACCTCACAAAATCAAATACCTCGGAATACACCTGACCAAGGAGGTAAAGGACCTATATGCCGAGAACTATAAAACTTTAATCAAAGAAATCAAAGAAGATGTAAAGAAATGGAAAGATATTCCATGTTCCTGGATTGGGAAAATCGATATTGTAAAAATGGCCATACTACCCAAAGCAATCTACAGATTCAATGCAATCCCTATCAAATTACCCATGATATTTTTCACAGAACTAGAACAAACAATCCAAACATTTATATGGAACAACAAAAGACCCAGAATCGCCAAAGCAATCCTGAGAAACAAAGACCAAGCAGGAGGCATCACTCTCCCAGACTTCAAGAAATACTACAAAGCCACAGTCATCAAAACAGTGTGGTACTGGTACCAAAACAGACAGACAGACCAATGGAACAGAATAGAGAATCCGGAAATAAACCCTGACACCTATGGTCAATTAATCTTTGACAAGGGAGGCAAGAACATCAAATGGGAAAAAGAAAGTCTATTCAGCAAGCATTGCTGGGAAACCTGGACAGCTGCATGCAAAGCAATGAAACTCGAACACACCCTCACACCATGCACCAAAATAAACTCAAAATGGCTGAAAGACTTAAATATAAGACAGGACACCATCAAACTCCTAGAAGAAAACATAGGCAAAACAGTCTCTGACATCAACCTCATGAATATTTTCTCAGGTCAGTCTCCCAAAGCAATAGAAATTAGAGCAAAATAAAACCATGGGACCTCATCAAACTGAAAAGCTTTTGCACAGCAAAGGAAACCCAAAAGAAAACAAAAAGACACCTTACAGAGTGGGAGAAAACAGTTTCAAATGATGCAACTGACAAGGGCTTAATCTCTAGAATATATAAACAACTTATACAACCCAACAGCAAAAAAGCCAATCAATCAATGGAAAAATGGGCAAAAGACCTGAATAGACTGTTCTCCAAGGAAGATATACAGATGGCCAACAAACACATGAAAAAATGCTCAACATCGCTGGTTATAACAGAAATGCAAATCAAAACTACCATGAGATATCACCTCACACCAGTCAGAATGGCCATCATTAATAAGTCCACAAATAACAAGTGCTGGAGGGGCTGTGGACAAAAGGCTCCTGCACTGTTGGTGGGAATGTCAACTGGTACAGCCACTATGGAGAACAGTTTGGAGATACCTTAGAAATCTATCCATAGAACTTCCATATGACCCCGCAATCCCACTCTTGGGCATCTATCCAGACAAAACTCTACTTAAAAGAGGCACGTGCACCTGCATGTTCATTGCAGCACTATTCACAATAGCCAGGACATGGAAACAACCCAAATGTCCATCGACAGAGGATTGGATTCGGAAGAAGTGGTATATATACACAATGGAATACTACTCAGCCATAAAAAAGAATGACATCATGCCATTTGCAGCAACATGGATGGAACTAGAGAATCTCATACTGAGTGAAATGAGCCAGAAAGACAAAGACAAATACCATATGATATCACTTATAACTGGAATCTAATATCCAGCACAAATGAGCATCTCCTCAGAAAAGAAAATCATGGACTTGGAGAAGAGACTTGTGGCTGCCTGATGGGAGGGCAAGGGAGTGGGAGGGATCGGGAGCTTGGGCTTATCAGACACAACTTAGAATAGATTTACAAGGAGATCCTGCTGAGTAGCATTGAGAACTTTGTCTAGATATTCATGTTGCAACAGAAGAAAGGGTGGGGGAAAAATGTAATTGTAATGTATACATGTAAGGATAACCTGACCCCCTTGCTGTACAGTGGGAAAATAAAAAAAATTATAAAAAAAAAAAAAAAGAAAGGGAAGCATATTGGTAGATGTAATTTACCCGCAGGCTGATGAGTTTATGGATAATAATGATAGTAATATGCATAATATGTATATATGGTATTTATATACTTACATGATGTGACATATATTTATCTTTAAATACAGTAAAAAAGAAAAGAAAGGGGGAATAAAAAAAAAAAAAAGAGGTCCAAAGAGACTGCAAACTTGGCTTTTGCCAAAAGGTGTGTCACATGAGTTGTGCACACATATCATCAAATAAAGTGGAGATCTGGCACCTATCCCCCTGTTTTCAACTCTGACTACCCAGATACCAACACACAACTTCAGTGGCTAAGGTAACTGTGGTGACCAGACAAGCCTGATACCTTTCAGACCTCACCTTCATCTTCTATTGAAGAGACATTGCCATTGGGCAAAATGCAAATATTTATGCTCAGGTGGAAGCAATTTTAGCACGTAGCCAGTACTTGTAGCCTCCTTCATCTCTGAATGAATAGCTTTTGATTGACTAAATTGTAAAACAGAGTCACAAAATCATAGGTATTATAGTTAGAAATGGCCCTAGAGATCATTATTTTTGAAAGCCTCTCCCTTAAGAGATAAGGATATTGACACATAGATAAGTTCCCAAGGTCCTATGGAAAGTTAATGCCAGAACTAGGACAATACTCATGTGTCCACAGTGTTCTTTGCCTCTGGTGGACTTTTCACCACTCATCCCACATCCCTCTTACTGTAAGGTGCCTTTGAGATGACTCACTTAGCATAGGCTACCACAAATTTAAAATAATGTGAGAAATTAATTGTAATTATATACATAAATGTGGTATCTCCAAAATTCCATAGTTCCATTCAAATTATATTAAGTTTACTATGGATTGAATTGTGCCCCAACCCCCTGAAGTTTATATGTTGAATCCCTAACATCCAATGTGATTATATTTGGAAATAAGGCCTTTAAGGAGATTATTAAGATTAAATGAGGTCATAAGGGTGGGGCCCTAACCCAACAGGACTGGGGTTTTTATAAGATGAGAAAGATATACCAGGAGTGTGCATACACAGAGGAAAGGCCATGAGATGACAAAGTGAAGAAGGCAGCCATCTGCATGCCAAGGAGAGAGGCCTCTGGAGAAACCAAACCTAACTCCAGAACTGTAAGAAATTACGTGTTTTTGTTTAAACCCCATAGCCTGGGGTGTTTTGGTTATGGCAGCCCTAGCACATTAATAAGGGCTGGTTCTGGAGTTCCCATCGTGGCTCAGTGGTTAACGAATCTGACTAGGAACCATGAGGTTGCGGGTTTGATCCCTGGCCTCGCTCAGTGGGTTAAGGATCCAGCGTTGCTGTGAGCTGTGGTGTAGGTAGCAGACGTGGCTGGGATCCTGTGTTACTGTGGCTGTGGTGTAGGCCGGCGGCTGTAGCTCCTATTAGACCCTTAGCCTGGGAACCTCCATATGCTACGAATGCAGCCCTAGAAAAGAAAAAAAAAATAAAAATAAAAAAAAAATAAAGGCTGGTTCACAATCAAGTGTTGTTCCTAGGGAGAGCTTTAGAAATGAGTTCAACTTTTTCCTCATTTCTGTCACCAAATGCTAGAAGTAAAGCTATCACAATTTGACTACAGTGGGATTGTTCTTTAGGTCAATAAACAGAACTCTCAAATATTCCTTTGAACAAGAAATGTGATTCTATTTGGATAGACTCACTTATCCCAGGACAATTGCTGCCACCATGGTAAGAAGGCCAACTCAGCAATCCATCTTGTGGGACCAGTCCCTTCTTCCTTCATCTTCTCTCTCCAATCTCCATTACACTGCATTCATTTTTACAGTCACATTTTTTTTTTTGAGAGGAAAAGAATATGGAAACATAAAGAAGCAGAAGTTCATAGTTTGTTAAAGAGAAATTGGAGTTGTGGGTAAAAATGAGTGAGCAGGATTCTACTCCAATCTGGTTTGGAAGATGACAACCAATTTCAGCAACTTGGCATGTGAAATGTTGGACTTGTAACACTATCCTTTACATACACTCACCGTCATGTGTGTAGCTCAAACCTTAATTTCATGAGTGATTCATCAGAATAAATGTGGTGGGAGAAAGTTTTGAGATGGGGCACCAGCTGGCTGCAGCCTTCCCTCTTGGCTGTGAGTAAAAAGAAACATTATAATGACTGAGGCTGCTTTGAGTTAGAGTCTCAATGTGATTCTGGCTCCCTATTTCCTACCCCATGATGTCTAACTCTTTGGCCTGCTTTTGATGTTCCTTTGCTTGTCTGTCCCACGCAATTCACCCAGACTGATGTCACAAGTCTTCTTAGTACTAATTCTACCCATTGGGATTGCCCCTGCTGATACCATTCCCAGAAATACCCTCCCCCTCATCTAAATTCTGCCAATTTTCAAAGCTCACCTTAAGTCCCTTCTCCTTTAAGAAACCCATGAAAATAATCAAGTCGATCTTTGCTTTTCCCAAAGTGCTTTTGCAATTTGTCATCAACTCATAATTAGTGTCTTATTATACCCACTTGGATCCATAAATTGTCTGGTTTGAACTCTGTGCAATGATGGTGGCTATGTAGAAGCAGTCCTTCATAAGAACAACTGTGGATTTTAAAAATGAACAGATCTGGGTTGAAATCCCAGAACTGTCATTCACGAACTGAGGGACTTGGGTAAGTTACTCAACCTTCCTAAGACTTATTGGCTTTGTCTGTAAACAGGAAAAGAGTAACTATTTTCTAGCATTTTTATAATAAGTTCAATGAGATCATGTATATGGTGCACTTCTTTCATGTATATTAGTTTTTTTTTTTTTCTCCACAGTTAGTAATACTACACAGTTACATAGATAATTTACAAGGCACTTTTCTTATATATTCTACCATTTGTGAGTTTTTTCCTTTGTGGGATGACTCTAAAACTCTCTGTGGATGAGCATAAAGTTATTCATGTTTTTCCTACTGGAACAGTTGGAGGCATATAGGAAATACTATCCTAACTGGGTCAATTTCAAGCCTAAGACAGGCTGAAACTTCAACCACCCTCTTCAGAAGAGAGAAGGAAGAAGTAACAGCAATGGAGGGGAATTGGGGAAGCTAATGGGCTATAAGACTGCCTTCTTTAGGACCTCATTTTGTCCAATACATATTGTACACAGGGTCACTATTTGATCCAGGGCCAATACACTAGCCAGGTCTAATTTGGTGGCTGGAAATCAGAAATTAGAGTCTTAAGGACAGTTATCAATCAGAGTCATTTGTGTGACAGCACAATGTCATCAGCCTATTTAATGCCATGAAGAAATGACCCTAGTAACAGGCTCCTTGGAGCCAAGCCCTGGAAGATTTAGGAAGGGCATTATCTGGGCTCTAGCCGAAGGCTGCAGGATCTAGAAAAAAGTCCCATTCCTAAGACAATTGAAGCAGAAAGCCATGGCCAAGATGATGAAGGCCAGAAAAGGCTAGAACCCAGAGGCCAGATGTGCTCTTGGTAAGCAAACCAGACAGTAGATCCATGGTAACAAGACTAATTTCAGGTCCCACCAGCTGGTCACCTGGGCCCTATTCTCTTTCTTCTGCCTGTGTCCGTTTGAAAGCAGCTGACCACCTGGTAACCTTGGCTTGAAGTACCAGCCAAAGTAATAGGCAATAGCTCTTGACTCAGGAATGTACCAGACTTCTCACTCACTTCCCCCTTCCCACCTCCACTCCTTGTCTCTGTGTGCCTGATAGGTCCAACTCTACATATATAGTTCTCCCCCATCTTTGGATAACTCATTTAAACTTGCATTTTCAGGCTTAGTCCTCTCATACACATTCACATCTAAATATAACTCTTACCCCTGCATACATGCATTTAGGGTCTGCCACTCTTAAAAAAGGTGTCTGCAGCATTTACTTCCAGCTCTGGCCACAGTGCTTTCACCCTCTAATTAGAGCCAGCCATCTGGACAGGCCAAGGCTTGCCCTGCTCTGGTTTGGGCCAGAAACTGGATGGGGGGGGGGGTGGAATGGGGACTGGCTGAGCCTGCTGTAGAGAACATTAGTAACTCCAGCTGGGAGAGCCAGGGCAAGGTCACAACTGACAGACCCATAAAAGACTGTCTTGATCCATTTGTTGAGGGACAACCATGAACTTAGAAACAATTCTGCCCTTGAGAATGGGGCAATTCAATTTTCAACTTCAGGCACTTGCCTTGGCTAGCTTCCTTAGTGGCTAAAATAAGCCATCTGCTTAACTTCCTATGCCCACTTGCTTGCTAGAGGAACTGTTTGTTTACCCTCCCACCTGGCTAAATCTCACAGAACTAAAAATGCCTTGGGGGCCTTTCCCAATCTCTCCTGAAAGAATCAAAAGATTTTACTCTGGAAACATATTTCCTATCTTATTCCTTAGTCATTTTTGGAAAATATTTCATTGGCTTCGCTTTCCACTCAGTAAAATGGAGATGGTCTCCACAGTGCCACAGTATAGTAAGAATACTCTTACCTCGACCCCAAATTGACAGCATAACTGAGGAGTCTATATTCTCACAGATAAGAAGACTTTCAAAGTAGTAACATTATACTGGAACCCTTAAAGAATTGCTCCTCTGCTAATCTGCACTGCAAGTAGCTCTTCTTGTGCTTCCTGGAATGCTAACCACGTTTCCATTTCATAGAGAACACTTCTAGCACATTTGAACTGTGTCCCAACTCTTTAACTCTGCAAATTCTAAATAAAAGCCAGGATTTTAAAACAGTACAGCTGGGGAAAGGCAAGGAAGCTACTCCAGCACAAAAACCTCCAATTCGCCCCCATTCCCTACAGCATAATCAAAATTTCCTCATCAAGCACACAGTATCCTTCCAGTTTTTCCCAGAGTTATCCTTTACACTCTCTTTTGAGTGTGTTTGTTTGTTTGTTTGTTTTTTTTCATCAACATAATATACTAATACCCCATGGAGAGAAAAGTTGCCTCCCTGCCCCCGAACCACAACTTTAAGTGTGGTAGTCCTTTTTTTGTTAAGGAGATCTTAACATATCTATACAAACTAGATAAAACTTCACTCTGAAGCCAACTGCTTCAGAGTGAGAAGTTCTGGGGTGGAGAACATTCTAAGATGTTCTGCATTTAGGAAAGGACTAACCCTGGAGCTGAAAGGGAATTAATCATGAAACCCTGCAAAAATACTTTGTTTGCACAGAGAAAATTCTACCAACATCTCTCTCCAGAATTCTTTTGAATTCTGTGAGAGCAGAATATAGAGCTGCTCATATACCTGCTCCTTCTGACATCAACTTCCTCCTTACCCTCAAGCGTTAACTCAGAACTAAAGTATGCTAAGGTATTTAATGAGTTAAGACCCTTGTAATATTTGGTTCTAGGAGTCTGAGTCCCCCTTTTGAAGGGTATAGACACAGTGTGTGTGTGTGTGTGTGTGTGTGTGTGTGTGTGTGTATGTGTGTGTATGGTTGGTGGGGACATTTTCATGCTTTTGGCCAGACTCTCATGATCTGTATATGCCATATTGCCTGCTGTTACTAATCCTGGGACCTATCCTAATTCTTGGAGTTCTTGCCCCATTTTTCATTGTAGGATAACAAGTATCTTGACTGTAATCTATTAATTGAATAATTGAATAAACTTGTTTTCCTCCAGCGTGAGCATATTGTTTGCACACAGTGTCATCCTGGGCCCTCCAGCGATGGAAGGCCTGCCAGATATGTTTATTAAACCCCCTGTGCTTGGAAAGAACACAGAAAACTGTCATCCAGAGCAATACAAAAGTGCCTATCTCAGCTGGAGATCTCGCTGTTATGAATAAAGGAAGAGTTTGTGGTACAGTTTTGAGATGTAAAGAGAAAAAGCTTCCCCACGGTGCAAATGTGTTGTAACCCTCAGGCAAGAAAAAAATATTGAATTGTTGCTGGCAGTACAATGTAATTATTGAGTTAGTGGCAGCTATGTTTCTAAGCTTCTTAAGGTAAAAATCACATTAATTTGGCCTTCTCCAAAGGACATTCCAGGTTGTTAAATGGAACTGTTGAAACATTTTTCACTAATGAACCTAGCCAATGAACAGCCATTTCCTCTTAAGTCAAATACTGGACAAGTTGGCAGTGAAAGAGGTGTGCTACCGTGGAGGCTGCCTTTGTTAGCTTGAGGCCATGCTGCATTGGGATGTGTTTTCCAAACTCCGGAGGTGCAGGCATTTGACATAGGTGGTCACTAAGTGGGAGGCAGGATGGAAACCACAGTGCTGTACTCAGAAGATCAAGTGAGTCAAAAGTTGGCCTCTTCTGAAGAAGAGAACTCACAGCGCACCTCCTGGGATGACGGGTGTGAGGCCATGAGCTTTCCAAGATGCTATCTTCTGGACATGCTCTAGGCTCCTGTGAGATGGTGGCTTTCATCCCTTCGCTCTGATTCCTCAGGGCTCAAGTTGTTTCTGAGTCACCCTAGACTCTGCCCCCAAATGGCACCACTTCTGCCAGAAAGAGGAAAGATATGATGCACTCAGATATGATGTCACCCTGTAGTGGTCAGGTATCATAGGGCATTACCCAGTAATCTATATTCCTGCAATAAGGCCCTCCTTGAAATGTCATTGGAAAAAAAAAAAAATCTGTGCTTCCTGTTGCTAAGACAGGGCCAGGCTACTGGAGCCTGGTAGGTTCACTGGGTGTGCTCCATCTCTTGGATACTGAGAGGATGATTTTCTTGGCAACCAGGTCAAACACCTCTGTTGCTTCCCTTCCTTACTCTATTGACTGGGATCAGGGCAGTGTGCTCAGCAAAGGGGACTAATGGGTAAGGAAGTAAGATTGAGGATCCCTTGACTTACTATGCTTCACTATTAGCATATTAACTAATTGATTTAAGAAGGCAGTATGGTGTGGTAGAAAGAGCCAGCTTTGAAGCCACACAGGACTAGATTCATATTCTTTAGACTTGTAGACATGGCCAAGCCACTCACCTTCACTGAGGCTTAATTTCAATGTCTTTAAACTGAGTTTTTGAAATGCCTTATTTGTAAGGATTAGATGGAATGCCTGTAAAGAGATTAGAATCCTATCTGGTAAATAGCAGAACCAACAAAATGTAACTATTGTTGTTTTCTTTTTCATTGGTTTTTTTTTTAAAGTAGCTAAAAGGCCCCAAAGAGTGAACCCAGTTTGCAAGGGTGCTCACCTTGCAAGGAGTCTTAGAGTCATATACTTTGGCCAGAGTTGGGGAGGTGGGGGAGAGGCAGGGGGAATTGGTGTCCAAGAGGTTCTGCCTCACTGTGAAACAATTATTTTTAAAGTTCCTCCTGCAGGCTGGCACATTGCTGACACTGAACCTGAGAATGAGTTAGCAGAAATATTGTTCAACAGGCCTGAGCCACAAAGCTAGGCATGAATCACATGCTGCCTACCAGAACCTTCTGTGATCTTTGGTGTGAGGTCACCCACTTGTTCTTATATTCTTTTTTTTTAGTTGAAAAACAAAAAGAATTCGGTGATAAAGTTTTAAAAGTGCTTTCAAAATATAAAGTCTTTAACATCAATATTGGACCAGATGGTTGGTGGTTTTATTGGGGTTGTGCCCCCCTGCATTCAGCACATTCCACATTTGGAGATTCCTTAGATCTCCAAAGCACAAGTGAGGATACGACAAAGAGAGTGAGAATGACAAAAGAAGAAATCTTCCATTTATGAAACCAACTTCTTTAGGACTCCAGAAAATTGAATTTCAACACTCAGCCAATTTTCCTAAAGGGAGAGAGAAGCCCTCCAGAACTTGTGATAAGTGCAATACTTTGGTGTTTCAGTACAATGAGATACATTGTTAGAAGGTAGCACCTGAATAACATTAACTGACTGTCCATCTAATGGCAGACCTTTTAGAGACATTGTCTATTTATTGATCTCAAGGACCATGCAGGGAGGTAGAGGAACATCCCTATTTTAACGATGGACAAACTGTATTATCAGAGAGGTAAAATAATCTGGTCACTCTCACACAGCTTCTGATGCTTGACTCCAAATTATGACCTTTCCTTAATATCATACTGCCTCTAGTAGAGCACAAAGGCAAGTATTTTTCCTCCTTACCTCTTGGTCAGGGCTTCCGAGCATGCTCTGCAGTACAGAGTGTAACAATAGTCCACCCTCTAGAAAACAAAAGCTGGGATAACTATGTTACGTACCTTGGTATTATTTGCTTGGCCAAATAAAGCTATCTTGCTACAGATGTAACCTTCGATAATTTATTGATGTAAAAGTGGCCTCAGGTACCAGGTTTTTGGCAGCTGTTACACTGTCAGAGTACACTGTAGAACATGGCATCCATGAATATTTTATATGGAGAAGAAATGGAAAAATACACCTTTCAATATATCAGTTCCCAACCCTGATCTTCATTACTGAAATATGAATCGAATCCCATCTCTGAATTTGATCAACCAAAACTGTGCAAACTGAGAGCTCCTTAAATTGGGTTTCAGTAGTGAATTGATTTGAGCCCTAATTTTTGTTGAGCACATCAGCTGTTTGTCAGCCCGTCCTGTAGTGGTGGGTTAGTGACCTCAGTGATATGTTGGAAACTACAGACTTAACTGTCAATAGGATTGGCTTGGCCCTTTATTCTTCAGCGGCAGATAAATAGAGCCCCATTCAGTTGGTTCATTGTGTAGGGATTTGTTAGAGTTTTATGTATGCAGATTTGGAAGCAGTTGGAGATCATCAACATCCAATGCACCCTCTGTCAAATATTTCTCTTTCATTGTTGGGTTATTAAAATATGGGTTGGAAGGTTGGGGGATTCTGTCCTTTTTAGAAGCAAATACTTTAAAAAATAATCAAAAGAGCATTTTTTATTTGTATTTTTTTTGGTATCCAGGGTACCTCTGAGTAGTAGATTTTTGATCTCTAGCCCATCCTCAAAACTGAAAACCAATCCTCCATTTCTCCAGGGCTTACCTTTTCATCACTTGGAGACCAGTGGTTATATGATTTGGACCCACTGAGGAAGGTAGAATGATATCAGTTCAAAAGTATTGGATACCTGTGGAGCACTTTGC
The DNA here is from genome assembly GCF_016906955.1 of Phacochoerus africanus. Classification (NCBI taxonomy): domain Eukaryota; kingdom Metazoa; phylum Chordata; class Mammalia; order Artiodactyla; family Suidae; genus Phacochoerus; species Phacochoerus africanus. The sequence continues at coordinate 200,396,535 of NC_062544.1, forward strand.
AAGATATTGCAGGATTTTTCTGAGCTTTCTATAGAACTACACAGAAGTTTTGCTGAATACTTTGCAATATGAATTCCTGCAATTTGTAGGAATTTGCCACGCTTTTCAGGTGATCATACTAGGTAAGTGCTTCATTTTTATCTCAATTGGTTTGATTTTGTGCTTTCATTATATTATTGCATCTAGGTTTTGCATACTTGGGGGTTTATGTTTTTTTAAACCGATCTTTAATCCCATCTCCTCTGATGAGCACCTGACTCAGCTTAGCTATATCTTTAATTGATGCTCTCTTCAACTCTATATGCTAAATTGCAATTCCATGATCTACCTAAAGAGATAGACCATTTAATCAATGTACAAGTTACTCTACTTATTTTAAATAAATGCCTTTCTGACTTAATAAACACCGTTAGTAGAAACGTTGATGGTTTAAAACAAGGTAAGTGATTTACTTTTCCTCAAATGAAGCTCTTAAACTCATTTAACTAATGAAATATTTATATGACCCTTAGAAAATTTATTTTTGTATAAAGTGTGCTTTTGTTTTCAGAATTTTGTAATTGAGCAAGCTTCCTTTAAGACCACTTGAAAGATACACACTTCTTGGCAGCTGTTAAATCTTCTGGCAATATTCTAGGGTTCTAAATTCAGAATGCTAAGATAGACACCCCCATTAATATTTGCTACAACCTAAAATGTATTTATCAAAAGAGAAGAATTTAATTAATATTACATTTAACATTTGAGAACTAAAACTCTATAGATTGTTTTTTAGACGTAGAAGTACAGGGAATGACAAATAACTACTAAGTTTTATGGATAAGCCTAAAAGCTTTAATTAAACTTCCAGAGCTGCTTAACTTGTGGCCATAAATGAAAGTAGATGCTGGGAGAATAAAGTTCATCATACTTGATTTCTGAGTGATAACCCCCTGGTGACTATCCCTGCTTCAACCCAAGGAGAAGGTGATAAATTTTGGTTTTCCTTTTTTGTGCCCAAGTTCTTATAACTAGCTAGTACAGAGTCAGAATTAAAACTCAAGTCTTATGCCTAACCTAGAGGTCTTTCCACAATTGTGCCTTTCTTGAATCCTCTGCTTTGGCACTAATACTAAATAAATCCAATATGACTATCTAGTCTATTTAATTTTAAAAGAATAAAAACATGCCCTCTTTTCTAGTACTTGGCGAGCTTGGTTTTTCACCCTAGAGTACTAGAGTACTTGGTTGATCCGGAGCAATAAAGCTTCAATGTGTTACAAAAGATCATTAATCACCAGAGTTTCTTTCTCTGAAAGTATCATGGACTGTATTTTTTCCTGGGAGTCCCAAATTCAGTATTCTTTTCTCTTATTCCCATAAATTTACTGGTACGGACCAGATATAGGTGCAAATTTCCTATCTCAGAAATATAGTTATTTAACTATAGGATTCCTTCAAGTGGCAAGAATCCCTAATGAATTTAAGTTATTGTTTGATTCAAAAATCATCAATCCTCACAAAAAATATTTATCTCCAACAGCCCTAAACTCCCACCACTAGTCAAAATTTGAGCTAAGTCACTGAAAAGCTCCCCTCTAAATGTCAATATAATCATAATAATAATTACCATTTGTTGAATGCCTACAAGGGGCAGACTAGATGCTTTACATATATTACATCTTTAATCCCCACGTCTGTCATTCACAGTCTGCATTATTATCCTCATTCTAAAGATAAGGATAAGCAACTTACCCAAGGCCACACAGCTAGTAAGTCCTAGGGCCAAGGCTTGAATCCAGGTCTCTGTGTTTCTGAAGCCTATTCATTTCTCCCTGTTAGATGGAGTAATGAATGCGTGAAGCTATACTGATCAATGACACTGAGTCCACGTTACTTTGAAACTAATGCAGGTCTGGAAATAATAGCCCCAGGGAAGATGCCACAAGACAGATACTTACAGTAGAGAATAAAGACTTGTCTTCATTTCCTTCATGGCTTTACCTCAAATCCAATGGCTTTGCCTATATTTTGTATCCTTTGGCCTGCCAGAGTAGAAATGGCTCTTTTTGGTTACTCAGTCTATTCCCCTTCATTCAAATGTATGCTTTGATGTAGAACCAAAGTCTGAGAATTCCAGCACCATCTGGTGACAAAGAAGAAACAGCCAATCACCACCTGTCAGGCAGTCATGGATAGAAGAATGACCACCGCTGAGACTGCGTTGGTCATGTTTCAGCATGCTTTCCTCCCAGGCTTCACTGCCCTGGGGTGGCCAGGACTCCAGACTTCCATGCGGTGATTTCGATGTAGGGCCTAGGGTTTCCCACCAAACTTGTGTCAGATTTTGAAAGCTTGACCAGAGTTCTCAGGTGCCTCACGCTGTATCCCAGCAAGGGTGAGGTCATTTGTATGAAAGCATTTTGCAACTTGTGCTACATGTGGTGGCTGAACAGGTCCTGATGATCATGGCCCTGGTATCTGCGGTTCCCCAGACCTGCCTCCAGATCTTGGCACATACTGTTTCTTCTTCCCTGCTTCTTTGCATCTTGTCCTTCCTTTCACTCTTTTTGAGGTTAATGCCTGCACATTCTTCAGGACTTGGCTTAGATGCCGCATCCTCTGACCCTCAAATCTGAATTTAATGATATTCCATGTGTCCTTATGGTAACTCTATTCTTGCTCTTCTTTTTTTTTTTTTTTTTGCCTTTTCTAGGGCCGCTCCCGAGGCCTATGGAGGTTCCCAGGCTAGGGGTCGAATCGAAGCTGTAGCTGCTGGCCTGTGCCAGAGCCACAGCAATGCGGGTTCAGAGCCGCATCTGCAACCTACACCACAGCTCACGGCAACGCCAGGTCCTTAACCGACTGAGTAAGGCCAGAGATATTGAACCCACAATCTCATGGTTCCTAGTCAGATTCGTTAACCACTGAGCCACGACGGGAACTCCTATGCTTGCTCTTCTTGAAACAGCTGTCACTAATCTCAAAATGGCACTTCAAATTATCTTTCTCTCCTAAAAGACTAAGATCACTGAAGGCAGAGGCTTAGAGATGAGTTGCCTCTAATTAAGAAGAACTCTGTAAACAGGCAAAACTAGTTTTAAATCCTGACTTCAGCTTTACTTACCTACTTTACTCTTGGATTAAAGAACCATCCAGAGCTTCAGTTTAGTCTTCATCAACACTGTGATGATAATATAAACTATCTTGTTGCGTTGTTTTGAAGATTAACTGCAATAACGAGCTTCAAGTGCTTAAGACAGTGCTTGGTATATACTACCTGTTCAATAAATGTATAGATATTCTATAAATTATTGAGCTACACTTCATACCATAGTGCCTTCTTAATAAATATATTTGGATTCAGACTGTATTAGAGAGCTTGAAAAAGAGAGAGCAGTTGACTACATCAATGTGACGTTCTCCTATTGGACCTTAGAGGGGTCTCTGGCCATTTGCTGTCTTTTTCTGTGCTAGTGTAAATAGTTAATAATCTTTTGTTTGGTTCTAAATCCTCCTCTTCAACATCAGCAGCTCCCTACTTTTTTGCTCCAAATTAGCAGGAGAGGGAAGAACAAGAGATATAGAAGCTACAATTAAAGATTAAACCCAAGGTCTATCCAGGGCCCAAAGGACATATCAATGAGCCACCTCCCTAACACATGTCAACCAGACTGCAAGCTCCAAGAGACTGGGAATTGTCATTTTTGTTCACAATAGCATTGCTAGTATATTGTGTAAGTCTGGCACATAGTACACACTCAATAAATGTTGGCTTGATGAATCAGTAAACACATCTGAGATGCTTCAATCAGCCCAATTTTGTTAGGAACCATTTAGCACTGTGATTCACCAGCTGGGTCAACTTTTGAAACATTTTACTTACATTTGCACCAGTCTTACCTGAAGTGATGCAGAGAAGACTTCTTACAGAGCCTGTATTCATCTTCCACAACTTCTAAGAAATTCCTCTGTGTTCTATTATTTTCAGGATTTTGTAAACATGTTTACATTAATGAGTGCTATTTGTTATTTATAGATTTGTTCTTGTGCCTGTCTGTCTTGGCCTTTCTGGACCGAAATGACTAAAACCTTTAGGTCCGCCCATGCATAGTCCTGTACTCATGTTAAGTACATTAGTTTGATTCTACACTTCCAAGTTTGCCTCAGATACGCTCAATACCATCATTGGACCATTCTCCGGTCCAACCACAGTCCTCCTTGGGATTAGGTAGTGATCCAAACTTCCCTCTAGGGAAGCACATTTTAGGATAGGGTCTTAGTTCATTTGGGATTTTGTTCCTAATCACCTTCTTGGAGATACCGGCTTTGTATGGCCTCTTAAATGCTTCTGTACTGCTTGGTCCCTCTGACGATTCTTCCCACGGGCTCGATCCACTTCATTGCTCAAGACTGTTCCTCTTACCTCCAAAATCCCTACAAGCCGAGGCAGCGCTATTTACAGAATCTCACTGCATTTTCCACCCTTGTGGTTGTGCAGATTCTGCTTTTCTTTTTCAAAGTGTGCTGGGGCCCAGTCTTGCTCTATCTCTGTATGATACAATGGGGAGCACTGGATTTGGAGTCAAAAGACTCAGGTTCTATACTTAATTGTGCTGTATCCTAGCTGTGTGACCTTTGGAAAACAGTTAAACTCATGAGTTCATTACCTGAAAATGAGGTTAAAACCTATCTCACACACTTTCTGTGAGGATTAAAGAATACTATCTATGAAAACACCTTATAAATGGCAAAGTACTCATAAATGTAAGTTACTATTCCTTATCATCTGCAATGACATTTAGAAGATTTTCATGTATACTGGGCTGCTTCTAGAAATTCAAAGAGTTGGGCCACCAGAGCAGAAATTTCCAAATTGCTCAGTAAGAACTTTACTTAATGATGTGTATATGTTTAAAGGCTAATAAAACTGTCCATACAAAAGCAATGTTGGTTTCTTGAAGGCAAAAAAAAAAAAAAAAACAAAACCCTTTTTCATGGGTTTATAGTTGGAAATGAAGAAATATTAAAGAAACAAAGGAAAAGATCTTTATCGACAGTTTGTTCATTAGCTTGTGCTGTGGCTGAACTAGGAAAGAATAGAGAATGTTCTGTCTCAACAATTCATTCCATAAATGCATAATTCAGTCAACATTCCAATCAACAAATACTTACTGGGATGTTTGCTTTGTGGATACTGTGCAATTTACGTAGGTATAGTTTTCCAGTTGTTACATTAAGCCTTTTGAATTTATTATTTCAAAAGCATCAAAATCTCAGCCAAAATACAGAGCTAAAATATAATTTGTATATGAAAAAAATATATAAGACATGATCCCTGTCTTCAAGGCACTTAAAATTTAGTTGGGGAAAGAGGTAAATAAACAAGTTACTGTAATACAAGCCAGAATAAAATGAAAAGATGAATAAAACTTCAAAAGACACACTATGGTATATAATAAGAAGTGATTTTGATTGGAGCTTTTCAGATGTAGAAAAGGAAAGTAAGTATATTGAAGAAAAGACTGTCCTGTCAGAGAATTAGACAAAGCAATTTCTGATTTTAATATACTCTTCTTGGCTGGTCATTTTTAATTTTATCTTTAAGGAGAAAATAGGATTCTTCTATGTGGAATAACGTGAGGAAGAACATTCTTGGCTAAGAGTGAGGCTCTGCCTGGATGGTGCAAGTGCTGTGACTGGTGGCAGGGCTGGGGGCATGAGAGGGAAGCGGTGAGAAGGCCACCAGCTGTAAGGCAACTTGAGGTTCATTTATGCAAAAAGGAGAGATAGACTTTATTTCATGAATGATGGGAACCTAAAGAGGATAAGAAAGAATTGTGACGTAATTCAGGGAAGGCAATTTAAAAACTGGATCTAAACGGCAGGATGAAATGTCAATGAAATTATGAGAGACGAGGAACATGATTAGAGAGCAGCAAGGTAGGAAGAGTGATGGGGTGGTTTGAGGTCCTCAGACTGATGGACCTGATTGGTGGACCAGATTGATGGTCGTCCTATTAGCATTTGCTTCCTCTGGCTCAATTTTAAACCAGATCAGACATGCTGCTTTATAAAGAAGTATAGAAAGTGTCAACCACTTATTTCAATGTCTTATCTTAAAGAAGTTGGCATTAAATGAGAAACGTTAAAATGTAAACAATACAAAAAGCAAGGGAACTATTCTTAGGAAGTGGGAAAGCAAATGATGCATGTGTGCATTTCTGTGGTGTGTGTGTGTAATGTGTGGTATGTGTGTGTGTGTGTGTGTGTGGTGTGTGTGTGTGTGTGGTGGGGGGTGTGGTGTAAGTATGTGTGAGATGTGGTGTGTGTGGTGCATATATGTGTGACATGTATGTGTGGTGTGTGTGTGTGCTATATATGTGGTATGTGGATGGTGTGTGTGTGTTTGTGTGTGTGTGGGCGCAGCCAATATTCTTCACTAGAGACAGAGATTGTAAGGATGCCAGTGATGACAGAATCAGACTCAGTAGGTAGGATTCTTTGGAACATGATGCCTAAATCACTCACAACTGACATTTAGTGTCGAATAAAGTCTCCTTATTTTTATCTTTCTATAATACTTTGTACATTAGACATTACCCTATAGTAAGTATATAATTGAACTGTATATTTCTACAATGTTCATTTCAAATACTAGGGCAGAGAAAACATTGTTTGAGTAATACCAATCAAATAATAAATAGAGCCCCCAAAGTCCTTTTAATTGTTTTTGCTTTACTTTTTTTGGTAATCTATAGCTTATGGATGAAAATAAATACCCCAAGGAGGTATTCAAAGCAAATATCCGATAGTGCATGTGTTTAAATAAGGGTATTTGGCTAAAAAGGTCAGGAGTGTGTATTCTTATTTACGACTGTCCATTTTCTATGTTTCAAAGCCCAGTTCAAAACCTATTCCAAGAAGCTTCTCCAGGGAATGAATTTCACTCTATTCTAGGCTTTCAGAGTGAAGCTCTGGGCTTTAATCTTACCTGGAGCCACATCTACTCTTGGGCAGAAAGAAGACACAACAATCTACAGTCAGTTCATTATTCCAACAAGGTCCTGGATGAAAGGACCATACTCAATAATATCATATGCAGGATAGGACCATCCAGAAGAAATCAGGTAGTCTATCTGGCATCAATGCTTGGCAGGCCCTGAGAGCTTAGAAAGTGTGCAGTATGTATGAAAGGTACCACAATGCCTTTTTATTTTTTAATAAGAGAAGATTGTAGATCTTGTTGATATGTATTACTTAAAAATGCCCCAATCCTGGAGTTCCTGTTGTGGCGCAGCAGAAACAAATCCAACTAGTATCCATGAGAATGCAAGTTCAATCCCTGGACTTGCTTAGTGGGTCGGGGATCTGGTGTTGCTATGAGCTGTGGTGTAGGTCGCAGATGCGCTTGGATCCCACGTGGCTGTGGCTGTGGTGTAGGCTGGCAGCTACAGCTCTGATTCCACCCCTAGCCTGGGAACTTCCATGTGCCATGGGTGCAGCCCTAAAAAGCCCCCCCCCCAAAAAAAACCCCTCCAATCCTATTCAGTGTGGCTTAGTAATAGTAACAGTGGTCATTAGAAGTGAGTGCACAGGAAGAGAATGGAAGAAGGGAGCCCTAGATCTGCAGGTACTGATTTTGGATCTTGAGAAATCACCTAAACCTCAATTTTCCCATCTATGAAATGGAGGTGATGATGTCTCATTCACAAAGTTATGAAGGATCCAATGGATTAGCCTGTATAAAGCATTAAGAATATGCCTAGCACATACTAAATTCCAAAATATTTAACAAATATAGTTATGGAAAAATGAAAATAGTACATAACACTGTAAGTCAACTATACTCCAAAAAAATTTTTAAAAGAGAATAGTACAAAGCTGTATTATCAAACCATTTTCATTATTAAATGTGATGACCACCCTCAGTATAAAATGCTAGTAACATATTGGGGCAAGGTAGCTGGAGAGAATACAGTTACCATTCATATATGACTGTAGTTTGTTTTTCTTTTTCTTAGGCCCGTGCCCACGGCCTATGGAAGTTCCCAGGCTAGGGGTTGAATCAGAGCTACAGCTGCCAGCCTACACTACAGCCTCAGCAACACCAGATCTGATTCGCCGTGTCTGCGACCTACACCACAGCTCATGGCAATGCCAGATCCTTAACCTACTGAGCGAGGCCAGGGATTGAACCCACAACCTCACGGTTCCTAGTCAGATTCGTTTCCACTGAGCCATGATGCGAACTCCACGACCATAGTTTTTTTTAACTGGGATGTATTTCTTTACAATATTCATAGCCAGTCATCCACATCTTTAGTTTCTCTTTTTCTTAGGGATGTCATAGATGTTAACTACTTTAAAAATAATAAAACTCAGAAATAATTGTTTTTAAATGTATGGTCTAGATAGGCATATTCCCCCAAAACTGTATAATAGGTTTGTTTAGGTTTTTTTCCAACCCCCCAATGACAAGATGTTATCTCTATGACTCCTTCACACATTACTCAGGTGTAGGATGTAGTGTCTGCCATCTCAGATCGCCGCCCCCAGCCCCAAGCCCCTTCTGCTTGGTTTGGTTTCCTATCAGCACCCACTCTCTCTGGGCTGAGGATTTCTTTGGTCCTGTGGACCAAGCTTGCTCTCCTGGTTATGGCGACCGGGTGTGGCCTCCAGGCCAAGTAAGCCCAGCTCAGTTTCCCATTTGTCTATTTCTTTTCTTTCTTTCTTTCTTTTTTTTTTTTTTTGTCTTTTTAGGGCCACACCCGTGGCATATGGAGGTTCCCAGGCTAGGGGCAAATTGGAGCTGCAGCTGCCGGCCTGCACCACAGCCATAGCAACTCAGGATCTGAGCCATGTCTACAACCTACACCACAGCTCACAGCAATGCCAGTTTCTTAACCCACTGATTGAGGCCAGTTATCGAACCCGCATCCTCATAGATGCTAGCCACAATGGGAACTCTGCCTTTTGTCTATTTCTTTATTGAGAAAAGTATAAATGGGAAAAGAGGGTAGGCACGGTGGAAATTGGGGAAGAGCAAGGACACATCAGCCAAGAAATGGCCCTGAATCACATGCTATCTGAGATGGCCAGCCATGAGGAAGGAATTGAGTAAAAGCTGAGCCTGGGGGCATTGGGGTGCTGCCTGGGCACTGGCTCTGCTATGCTGGGCAGAAATACTCCCCCCAAATTCTCCAAGTTCTCTCTCTGAAGATCTGTTGTTTGAGGGGCTGTAGATTGAGATCTTTGGGGTATAGTGAAGAAAAGGAGTTTATTTGACAAACTGATTCCTGCTACCAGCTGCTAATTAAGGAAAACTGACACCTTTTTCATATCTGGGGTATGTAGGTTCACACAGAGAGATCCATTTTAAAATAACCTGAATTCGTACTAAATCCCATTATGTTTCTTCCCTCAGCATACCTGTAATAAGAACCACAGAAGCACGCATCATTTACAAAATATCTCCTTTTATCTTTGCTCCAAGATCATGATGCCTGCCTCAGCCATGAATTTCCAGCATGACAAAGGAAAAATATGGTTGGTTTCCACCCAAATAAATTAGGTGAGAGCTTTAGTTTTATAATAAAGTGAACGTGCTCATCCCAATGAAGCTCTCAGTCTGAGAAGGAGTAAGAAATATTGGGGATAACAGAGGTTTTAAGACCGACATGTCTTTGAATCTTTGCTCAGCTACTTACTATCTCTGTGACCTTGTGCTCCAGCCCTCATTTTGACTTTAAAATGGGCATAATTGTAGTATTAACTTTAAGGATTAGCTAATGCAAAGCCCTAAGCCCTGTGTCTTCTCTGGCCCATAGGAGGCATTTAATAAATAATTTTTGCTATCTAAAGAGCTGAGCTGTCCTGAATTCAGTTGAAATAAATATGTCACCATCATTAGACTCTCAAACATAATGTAGATATTTTTTAAAATGTAGAAATCCTGTGCTGCAATAGGCTTGGAAGAGCTTTGAACACGCGGGTCATGATGTCTTTATAGCCTGCTTAGCTTTTTTATTTGCTTTAATTGGGATTTATTTGAGTTTGGATGGCAAGAGGGATCTATTTGGGCAAATTTGACAATATGAGAAGCAGAGTCCTTTGTTTCAGCTCCCTACTTTGGATTCCTGAAGAGATCATCCCAGTCAAAACCCTCTGAATGCAGCACAAAGCAGGTTCTGATTCTGAAGAAACCGTGCAGTCCCTTTAACCTGCACAAAAATATTTCAAGGGTAACTAGAAAGTACGTAAGAGGATTCAGACGTTCCGTGACATACATTTAAAATTCTTCCCTTTCCAAATGAGAGCACCATAATATGCAGAAGCAAAGTGCATCAAAAAGATGAGGGTCCTTTGAGGCAGGCGTTTGGAGAGCCGTGTAAGTATTATTTGAAAAATAATCCTCAAAGAAGGATCGGGAGAAGAAAGCATTTAAGTGAGGAGCACAGAAGCTGAGGCTCTGTATTTGCAAATGAAACTGCAATGGGAACTTGACCTGCTCAGGTAATTTTACCAAGTTCTAAACCCTGAGCAGAGTACCCAGTTACTCTAGCCTCTTACTAAATGTCTGAGAAAATATTCTCACCTCTGTGCAGTGTGAACATACCGGGGAGCCGTGGACCTGTCTTTGGTCTGCTGGGGCTGTAAACCTGTGAATGCAGGGTTAGGAGTGACAACAGGTGTTTCTCTTATGGGGCGTTCTGTAGAAAGCCTCACCCATTCCACTCAGAAAGTACAATGCCAGCCAAACTGAGGCTGAATCAAAGCAGCAACACTGCCAAGCTACTGGTCAAAGAAGAACAATAGTAATAATAGTTCTTGTTCAAAGAGAGCTCACTAGGTACCAAGTACTATTACAGAGTATGTATTATTTTGACTTTTGCAACAGCTCTGTAAGGAACAGCTAGTATTAGACCCCTTTTATAGATCAGGAAACTGAGGCTCAGTGGTTTTACGACTTGGTAAAACTATACCTTGAACTCAAAGTTGCCTGGCTGCAAAAACTCTGTTTACTGTATGGCCATAAGAATATAATAACAAAAAGAAGGACAAAACAAAATATTTGATTCGAGGTTTTTGCCTCTGACACCCAAGAGTCTTCTTTGCATTGTAAGGCTCATTTGGCCTAAGTGCCACCCTTGACTTTAAAGAGATTTTCAAGTGGGATTCACCATTTTTTCCTGTTTTTTTTTTTTTTCCTGACACCCCTCTCTCTTCAGAATACACTTGAAATGCAGTATAATCTAGCATCCCTTTACCCTCCTCCCTACATTCTATTTTAAAACTATTTAATATCTGTAACTCCTTCCAAGGCTATTTTCCTTTGTTAGATCCAGAACTAAGGATATGGTAGAGAAGGTGTAGGTTAAATGGTTATATCAAAGTATCAATGGCATAAGTAGGCTAGAAGCTTATTTACCTCTCTTTACTGACTATCCAGTGGTTCCTGCCTGGTGGGCAGTTTTGGCATCCTCAATACCTGTTTCTAAGTTTGTTCAAGTTGTGGGCACTTCCCAGACAGCAGAAAGGATGAAAGGGAAAATACATGGCAAGTAGGTTCATCTTTGAGGAGGCGACCAGAGAGATATGCATCGCTTCAGCTCTGAGCCCATTGGCTGAGATGCAGCCCCAGGAGACACCTTGTTGCCAGGGATTCTGGGAAATGCAGACCTTTTTTGGACAGTCAAGTGCTTATCTGAAACTCAGGTCTTCTCTGGCTAAATGGCTAAAGGGAAAAGCCAAAGAGTGGACACTGCAAACCAGTAACTGATTCTGTCACAATCTGTTTCTAGTCTGGTCACCAGTCTGGTTTGACTGTTATTGAGGCAATGGAAGAATTAAAGACCACATGTTAAATGCTCTACTTCTAAACAGTGGGCTCAGTGCCAGGAATCTTAAAAACAAAGAAAATTAAACTGAAACAATCTGAGGATCAATTTGGTGGACATTTAGGACACAGACCTCTGGCAAAAATCTGGGGTCAGACTTGCATCAGACTAGTTGGCTGGGTTGCCGGTTAACAAAAGTATAGTTCATAGGGAGGATTGTTTATAACCAGTTGCCAAATATATTTGTTTCTGGCTTGGATGAATGATGTATCAATATCAATGCCCAGGTTATGAGGTGGGGATTTGTTTAGAAATTATGGAAGAAAATTGATGAAAGAGATTCTGTCCAATTCCCTGTTTTAACAGATGAGGAAACAAGCTCAGGGTAGTTAAATGACTTCTCCAAAAGTAACAGAGCTGGGTAGTGGAAAGGTATTTTTTGAAAGTGTTGCATCTGCAGTGAATGAATGAATGAATGTTTGAATAGTAAATAAATATGAAAGGTAAAGCAAAAAGTCATTGAGGAGACCGTAAGTAAATAAAAACATTGTCACTGACAGGTAAGCAGGTAGACGACAGATTTAAAAGGTCACATGGCAGTCATACTTACATTTTATGAGATTTAAGCTTTAAATGGGCCACCCTGACTGAACTAGACATTTATATTTAATTTTCCCTGCGAACTGTTTTGGCTTTGCCTATAAACACATCACGATGACAGCATGCAGCTTCCCTCTTCTGAAGCGCTGCTTATTCCAGAATTCAATCAGGTTAGGTCAGATACCTTGAAAAACAGGAGCAGAGTCTTCAAAAGAAACCTAGCACAAGTCTTTGAAAATGTATTTTTCCTATTATTAAGACAGGGCACTGTCTTGCTGTGCTGTTTTTTCCTGTACCTCGACAGTGTTTCATGAGTCACCTTTGCTCAGCCTGACAGCGGAACGGTTCAGAAGGTCACAGCCTTCTTCCTGGCTCTAAAACCCACACATTCCTGGGACGAGGGGCATTGTTTCATGGGAAGAAAGCTAATTAGGTTAAGAGATACATTAATGAGCTCTGCAGTCATCTATACACAGTAAATAAAGAAGAAGAGAAAGGATAACAAGGAAAAGGAAGCCAAAACACATAATGAAAGCCTTAGAAAGCTGCGTTTTCAACATAAAACTATCTGAAGGAAACCGGAAAGAAAAATTAATTTGCTTCTTCAGTCCTTGGAACACTGATCCCCAGCCTTGGTTTTGTGACACTCCAGGATGTCCCCAATTATCTCAATGACTGTCCTGAAATGTTCCAAAGAATTCTCAAAATGAAATTAGTTTTATTTCATTTAAAAATAGGTGGCCAGTCGCTCTTTCAAGATTAAGGGACTCAAATGAGCAATTGGCTGCCACCAGCTCAAAACGCTTCCGAGCACCAGGTTAGGGCTGATGAAAGCTGCATGGCCATTTTGGAATGGAAATTTTTAATACTTATCTGGACATTTTTATCCCCCAACCCCCCTTGAGATTTCTTTTTAAAAAATAGAAGAATAGTGATGACGATGACTTTATTGAGACAATTCCTTCACAAACTGGCGAGGGGAGGCAGTGGAAAACACTAGGAAGAACCAGAGGTCAGATGGTCCTGCCTTGGAAACTGGCTTGGCCACTTAGCTGTAGAGGGACCTTAGCTTCTGGTATCCCTTAGCTACAATGGGGATAATAGTAAGTCCTGAGTGTACTAGGAGTGCCGTGACATGAAGCGAGATAATGTATACAAAGCATACAGTTAGCATTGCAGCTGCCTCATGGGATCTACAGTTACGGAGATGCCTTTCTTACTGCCTTCTGACTTTGAGGTGGAAGAGCAAGCTGCTGTGAATCTCCCTGGTGGTGGTGGTGGTGGTGGTGGTGGTGGTCCTGTGCAAGTGTGGGGGAAGGAGCATGTCTTCCACCCTTGGAGACAAGCAGAGTGCCCCCATCTGGCTTTCTCCAAGTACTGTACCTCACTGAAGAGCTCTCGTCCAGGAGAGGAATAAGCCCAACTAGGCTGATCCTGCTCATTTGCCATTAGCACATCTGGGCTAGCAGCCTCCTCGTGCCTCAGGCATATTTCCACTGCGCCATAAAAGGGTGGAGAAAAGTATGTGAAGCCAGAGAACTCCAAGTATATACTGAGACTGGGGCCCCAGCAGAGGAAGGGGAGAAGAGCTTTCTCTTGGGCAGGAGAGTCTTAGAAAGGGACCTTTGAGGAGTTCCTATCGTGGTACAGCAGAAACGAATCCCACTAGGAACCACGAGGTTGTGGGTTCAACCCCTGGTCTCGCTCAGTGGGTTAAGGCTCTGACGTTGCCATGAGCTGTTGTATAGGTCACTGATGTGGCTCGGATCTGGTGTTGTTGTGGCTCTGGCATAGGCCGGCAGCTGTAGCTCTGATTAGACCCCTAGCCTGGGAACCTCCATATGCCGCAGGTGCGGTTCCAAAAAAGGACAAAACACAAAAATAAATAAATAAAATAAAATAAAATAAAATAAAATAAAAAGGAAGGGACCTTTGAGGTCAGTCTTACCAACTCCCTCCCATAAGGAACAAGGAAACTGAGGCCAGGAGAGATGGGCTGGCTTACCTCAAACCACACAGCAGGTCAGGACCATGCTTTCCCATTGGCCACACTGCTTTTCCTCTGTCTGGTGGCAAGTGCAACACTCAGAATTAGGGGAAAATTGAATTTCACCAGTCTTACCAGTTGTCCCTACTTTGATTTTCACTGAGACAGACAAATTCTCAAATGCCACCCCAATTTCAAATGGAGAAATGAAGCTCTAGGTGGGTAAACTCTTCCCAACAACACAGAACCTTTAAGAAATGGATCTTGGGAGTTCCCTGACAGCTTAGTGGTTAAGGATTCTGCGTTATCACTGCTATCCATCCCTGGCCTGGGGACCTTGGGCAAGCTGTAGGAGCAGCCAAAAAAAGAAAAAAAGAAGTAGATTTTTGTTTTCAGATGAACCTTGCGATCATGGTGAATAGAGGGCTATAATGAGGCATGAACATAAAGAAAAATCATAAACATACAAGTCAAGAGTTAAAGCATGGCTGAGCAATTTGGTATACACATAGCAAGGTAACACCTGAACACATCCCCATCCCTAACGGAAAAGAATGCAGGAAAACAGGGCTTAGAGAAAGAAAGCGTGCATGTACCCCTTAAAAATGTGTTTTGCCAAATCAGGGTCTATTGAATAGTAAGAGAAATAAGGCTCACCCTTCAAGTCCACACACTAGGCAGCACTCTTAAGGATTTCCCCTCCCACATGCTGTTTACATGTCAGACAAGAGGCCGAGCCATGGTGGAGTTTTAGCTGTGTTCAGCGCAAATACAGCGGTGTGGGCAAAACAAACAACAGGATAACAGAGGAGAGTGCAAACAAACAGCACTGGCTGCACATTTCCGAATAAAATGCCCCAGGGATGGAAGTGCCTGGGAGGTTAAAAGGTCACATGTCAGCCATGTTTGTCCCCTCCCCTTAGATGGGTAATTGTGACAGGTATTGGAGCAAATTTGCTTTTCAAGGAAGACGCTGTAACCTTACTTAATGTATATTCTATGTTAATTAAGATGTAACTGAGCAGTTCAAATTGCTAAAACTAAATATTTGATGAAATTCAACATCTTACTGTGACACAGTCACCATTGTGATGCCACACTCTTACCCTTGGGTACCACTGAGGAACCTCCTGAAAATCTTGTAGTTTGATCATCTTACAGCTTGTGTGCCAAGATGTTAAGAATTGGCAACCAAAGGAAGTACTTAAGTTTATACTTTGAACCTCGTAAACACTGGGAAATTTTAAAATATATTTTTTTCGTAGCTAATTTACCCCTCAACACTCCAAGTTATATTTGACTTTTTAGCAGTATCCTAGGGAGTCGCGTAGCAACATTCCTGAACTGGATTTAGAGCCAATTCACAATTCACGACATGGCCTAGTTATGAGAATCCTTATTATGTGCCAAGGGCTAGCATCTAAAGATAAGTAAAAATAGTTTCTGCTCTCAAAGACTAGAGAGAGGGTAGAAATGAAGAGATGAAAACAAAATTACATTTCTTCCTCTTTTCTCTTAAAAAAAAAATCACCCACTCACAAGTAGATTACATGTGCTGTAACAATCCATCTTCCTCACACTCAGTCATTTATGTATTATATTAACTGCTTTAATTTGTATTTGTAAATGAAAACAAATGGTTTAAACTACGGCTTTGCAGTTTACTAGCTGCGGCTCTGAACAAGCGCTCTTAACATCCTTGACTCTGAAAAATGGAGCTTATAACATTAACCCTGGAGGCTGGCGAGGCTCCAAAGTACATGGAGCCCCTGGGGTTGTGTGGATGCAAAGTAGGTGTTCAGTAAATGGTAATAGTATTATTTATAGCTCACCCTAGGTCTTAGTAGTTCTGAGACTTGACGATTTCAAGTACAAAGCATTTAGACACTTATTTCAGGTAACTTTCAGTCATAAAATCTGTCCACAGAGAATTTTCCCAAATTTTTTTTTTGATATTACCACCTTATAGTTTTTACCCACATACATACACAAAGGGATATAGGTGGCATATATGTTATAAAACGTAAAAGCCACACAGACCAACCCTCCAAGTTAGAGGATTAAAACATCACCAATATTACTAAATCTTTTCTGAGAGCTCTTAATATTAAGATACATTGTAACACTATAAAACTTTTACTTATTTTATTACTAAATGCTTGTTTCTCAGCATGACAGATAATGGTTTTAATACAGTATTTGTGAGAATGGAAAAAGAAGTGGCAGAAAGGTAGAACACCTGTGTGTGGGGTAGAGGACTTATAGCGAGGGAAGCTGTTGCTTTTCCACACGATTAGCATTTAAATATGCCCTAAAGCCCATTTTGTGGGAATTTAGGTTGAATCCCATTGTCCATGTGGGAACCACTTTTGCACTGCAGTTTCATAAAAATATAATAAAA
The DNA here is from genome assembly GCF_016906955.1 of Phacochoerus africanus. Taxonomy (NCBI): domain Eukaryota; kingdom Metazoa; phylum Chordata; class Mammalia; order Artiodactyla; family Suidae; genus Phacochoerus; species Phacochoerus africanus. The sequence continues at coordinate 200,413,342 of NC_062544.1, forward strand.
TTGTATTTTATCAGCACTTTGTAAATTTAAGTACACCAGGGAAAATTACCTTATTTAGCAGTACTTTGTTACCTGAAAGTCACAATGTTAGAAACTAATATTTTTTACAGAAGACTGACATTAATGATTGGTTATACTTCCCTTAAGAGCTTAATAATCTTTGATGAATAAAAATTTCTCTTCTGAAGAGGAAATAAGAAAACATTTTAGAAAGTAAACAACAGTTGACAGAGGGCTCTTTCCCTGTCTAGGAACCTGAAATGACCATCATAATCATCAATTAATGTTTATACAAGTATCTGTCACGGAAAAGTTTCAAGTAATGATAGAGACTTGCATGTTCAAAGAAAACAAAAATTTCCTGCCAGTGGTACAAACCAGGCTTCTCATTCAAGGTCAACAAATGCTGAAGTAAAAAATGCCAAAGTTAAAAAAAAAAGTGAATGTCGGAAAGGAGGCTTATATCTTATTTAATTTTAAGGTTACAACATGGAGAAAGCATTGGTTTTGAGTATAACATAATGCACGTTTCCTTTTTAAAATGTTACCAATTGTGACCACTAATGAAAAATTTTTTTATTTTATAAACAGCCTCTTGCTGACTTCCTTTAAAACTTTCCTGAAAAGGTTTTTTGGCTTTATTTTTGGTTTTATTATATTCTGTTTTTTACTATTCCAACACATTTGCAAATAGCCGTAATATACTCTTTCTTAAGCCATACGCTTAAGGACAATAAAAGCAATGCCTTCTGTGGAGAACAGACTTGTGGTTGCCAAGGGGGAGGGGAAGAGGGAGGGAGTGGGATTGCCGGGAGTTTGGGGTTAGTAGATACAAACTATCACATTAAAAATGGACAAATAATGAGATCCTACTGTATAGCACAGGGAACTGTGTCCAATCTCCTGGGATAGACCATGATGGAAAACGATATATATTTTTAAAAAGAATGTTAAAAAAAAAAAAGGTGATGTATTCTGTGTAGACGAGTGTCCCGTGCCTGGGCAACAGTAATAATCAGATGTTCAAAACGTCTGTTTGGAAGTAATATCATCAAAAGTGACTCCCTGTGGAAATCAGTGCTCTCTGAAGGGGTAACGGAGCTTAGCCCGGATGGGACACTATTTACGTTTCTAATCTTAAGCATTAGTCATTTGATTATTCTCATAAGGAGGTGTGCTATAGAAGGAGATCTTGTTAAAGAAAGCCCTAAGCAGTAGATCTTTCTGCTTTCCGGTTTTCTTAGAAACCCTTCAGGTACTGCCTGCCTGGCCATTGCCTTGCACCACCACCCCCCTCTCCCTCTCCCTCTCCCTCTCCCTCTCCCTCTCCCTCTCTCTCTCTCTCTCTCACACACACACACACACACACACACACACACACTCAAGCATTGGTGTGTCTCTAGCCTGGCCTACGCTGCCTGGGGGGTTTCTGGGGCAGCTGTGATATCCTGAAGGGTGTGTGAAATTGAAGACAAACATTTTTACTAGGAGTTTACAGCCTTAACAAAGTAAACTGTGAGCCCTCCAGGTGTCCTTGATGGTAGGAACAAAGGCCTGTGGTGTAGCAAAAAGAGACCTGGATTTTGAATTAGAAGGAGCTGCGTTTGTATTCCTGCTCCAAGTTCATGAGCCCAGTGAACTTGGGCAACCACTTTCTCTCTCAGAGTCTAGGTTGCATCATGAGTCAAATAAATGGAGGAGCAGACCTGATGATCTCTAAAAGCCTTTATCCAACACAAGGAGTCTATGATTTATCTTTTGTATTTTATTAGTTACTTTCCCATAACTAAAAAAAAAAAAATCTTAACTACCTAGAACCCAAAGAATGAAATTACATTTCCATCATAATTGCTTTGGGTGATTTTTTTTTCCTCCTTATTTTTAAAAATCAAACACTGCTTTTCAAAACAACAAAAATAAGACAGAAGCTACCTTTAGATATCTTTTTTCAAGAAGCAGAAATATGATGGTAGTATTTTGGTGCTGCTTTGGAGCAAAGGAAATCTTATTTCCTTATCACTCTAAGATAATTTGTGAATATCTTCCAAATATTCCATAAAAAGTCATCTTAAACCATAGAGGTTTTATTATATGAATGATTATTTGTTATGAAATGTTGTATCATGTATTTTAGTTTACAAATCCAAGTTTACATGCAACATCATACTGCCTTACCCAGCTCTGATCCTTCTTTTAGAAAGAGGAAGGAGGTACTAGCCACTCCATTGGACAGGTGAGGAAGTGAGGCTCAGAGAGGTTGTGACTTGGCTGAGGCTACACCGAGACTCCCAGAGCCAGGACCTGGAGGCAGCCACCAGCTTGAGTGGGGTGTCACACAAGTAGACCTATTTATTTTAGGTCAACTACCTACATCAAGTGACATTTCACCTGGACCAGGTTGACAAGTTTATTTCACTTCTAGTTTGAAGCTTAGGTTCCTTGAATCTATACAATGGCTCAACAACTGGCCAGAGTTCAAGTTGAAAGATTGGTGTATCAATTCAAAGATTAGGACTGTCCTTTGATGACTAGTATAGAATCTAAGAAGGAATACAGAGTGGGGGAAAGGAAAAGGAAAAATAAAGCACATTTCTTTAGAATTTGGGGCCATTGTCTCCTTATTGAAGAATCCAGATGCCGGATGAGATGGGAGATGAACTTGGACTTTATTGCTGTGCAGGCCTGGGTTGAAATCCTGGCTCTGCCTCATCCTGACTCTTACACATTTGGTGATACATCCCTTGAAGACTCTGTTTAGTCATATTAAGGTGGAGTTAGTACGAATATTTAACTTGCATGTTTGTTTGTAAGCACTAGAAATTATTACACAAAGTACCTGTTATATGGTGCTTAACAAAATAAGCATTTCATAAACTGTTATCAGGATTCATTTCTTTTCAAATTGATGTTGGGTCTATATTATGTTACATTATACTATTTGATGTAAAAAAAAATCTAATGTAAGTATGGGGCAGTTCTATCAATGGGAGGGCCATTAAACTACATAATCTCTAAGAGCCCTTGCAACTCTGAGCTCATTTTATTATAATTTATATTTTTCAAGGTGTTCTACCTATTAGAGATCCTGATTATGGTAATAAAATAGATACTATTGTCTTCATACATGAGATCTCTTCTCTGAATATACATACATGCTGCAAACAATGTTCAAAATGGAATCTGCCCACATTCATGAAAGGAAAATGCTAGTCTTCACTAAAAACAATGTCAGAAGGGGACCCACACTGATACCAAAGGTAACGCTGGTAATAATAGCAACAATAATTTCTAAAGCAACTACCTTATTTCAGGCATTGTAAGTCACAAGATGGACACTTGACTGTATCTTCAGGACACTAGAGCTCATGGCCCTGAGCTGGTGCCTGGGGTGGACGAGGCACACTGTGCACTCTGCCTGTGCAGCTGAAGTGCCCACGAAAGGCTGCAAAACTTTTTTAAGCAGTAAGAATGTCATAATATGCTGTGATTGGCATTATGGGGCCAGAATCTATCTTTCATTAGTCCTGTGTGACTTTGTTCAAGTCCCAATCTTTCTAGGCCTCCGTGTCCTCAACTATTAAAAGAAAAACAAAACTGAGATAATCTCCCTCCAAGTCTACAATTCTATGTCTAGATTCAGTTATTTTTTACAATTCCCCTAAACTCTGTGTTCTTATATGTGTATATAATCCATTAATTCTTTTTCCTTTTGCCTCCTTAAAAAAACATTAATATCTATTGTTTTGCCTGAATAAGCTAAAATATCTCAATTGACTCACAAATATATTTCCTAATTGGTTTTAACTATTAAAGTTTAGTTGCAGAATCAATTGCATCCATCTTCTGACATTTAAATAGTACTAGAAAATCAAAGCTTTCTATCAAGAAGTGACAGTGGAGCAAGATTTCTTTTTGTCCACTGTGCATTAATTTCCTATGAACCAACATTGCAGTGTTCACAAATTTCAGGGTGATCAGACTCACAGGAATGAAAGTGAAGTGAATGGTGGAAATCTAATTATTGTATAGTTAAAATGCCTACACGAGATTTTGAACTCTTGACTCAGTCCTTTTCCTTCTCCCTAAATGGCTCTTAAGGAGAGTGACATATTAAGGAAAAATCCAGATATTAGATTGATATAAGAAAAATGGAAAAAACAGTACCATGCATCAGGGGTAAAAAAAAAAAAGAAAAGTCTCTATAAATGTGACAGACATAAAAGAAAGTGAAGGAAAGTTAAAAATTATCATAGGGCAGGCAGGACACCTGCTAAAGAACATACTGCTGCCAGTCACAGCTGGAGATAAAAATGAAAGAGATGCAAACAACTGTCCTGGAAGCTCAAAATCATTCTTTTGTCTTTTTTTCTTATGAACAATTACAGTATGTAAAATTAAGGGGGATCTCCAAGTATTGGGATGAAAATTTCAGCAGGCTCTGCATATAAATAGCTGAGGCATGGAAGTGTGCCTCTTTGAAAACAGGCTGAGTTTGGGAGCTTCCAGTGCAAAGGAAGAAAGTGGTAATTAATGCATAGTGAATGACTTTGAATGAAGGATGAATAGGGGGCATAACAATGGGTAGGTTTTCTTTTTCTTTCCTTTTTTTCTTTTTCTTTCTTTTCTTCTCTCTTTTTTTTCTTTCTTTCTTTCTTTTTTTTTTTTAGGTTAAAGCATTAAAGAAAGAAAGCTGTTAAAAGATGGCTACTGTGAGGCTACAACTTCAATGTCTGTCTTGTGTGGCTTTCCTTTCGGGGCTGTGGTGGGAGTTTGTTTTGTATTGCTCTCCAATCACAATGGAGTTAATTTGCACCAATTTCATTTTTGTGTGTGCTCCTCAATGTTTTCCTTTCTGCTGGATTTTTTTTTTTTAATATTATTTTGGCAGGGCTTGGTCCTTTGATGATCCTTTTGAGCAAATGGTTTGCCCAAAGTTCAGATGGTGCTGGCTCCGTCTTCTTTTTCATTTACAACATCAAGAGGATTACAGAGAATAACTTTGTTGCCCAACATCAATGATATATCTTCAGGCTACTAGAAAGGTAGTTCTCAGAAAGTGTGTCTTCTAATAGTTTAGAACCTCCACAGGCTTCAGATAAAACAAGTATTAAATACAGAAAGCTCACAAGGATACCAAGGAAGGTTAAACTCACGCAACCTCCTTCATCTCAAACACCTGAAATACATCTTTTTTTTTTTTTTTTTTGACGGTCGAAGTGTGATCATGGTGAAGACAGCAGTAAGATCTTATATAACAGAAGACAGAAAAAGGCAGAGAAGGAGTCACGTGGAGATGCACACACATATTAGTGAGAGAACGCAAAAAACAACCTTTCAAAGAGCGAGTCATTTATAATGGGCCCAAACCCAAATAGATATGTCAATTCAAAAGAAGATACGATAAACACAGTGCTCATAATGTGACTTCTCTCTTAGTGAAACCATCTGACATACCCCCAAATTTGGTTTTAGGGAAATTTTAGAAATTCTCACAATTTTTACAATTATGAGGAGCAGAGGACTTCCCAAATAGGGCAGACAACTCGAACCTCTCCCCTGGGTTCCAATGATCGTTTCAGCTGTGGGTGACTCACTAGTTCTTTCAAAACCTGTCCTTTCTGCTGCCCCTTCCAGGCGAACTAGCTTCTCTCATCTTCTGTTTGCAAATTCTGTGCACAACTGTCAGAGTCCATGAGAGGGATGGGCACCATGGCTGTGGTAACCAAACATTCCAGACTTTGGCCACTGTCTTGATGTCAAGCAATTGCATTTTTTTTTTTAATGGAGTCAGATTTATTGACTGCATAGCTAAATATGATTTTGACTTTACACCTTTATATGATTTTTTTTATATATAACTAAATTCAAATCCAGGACAATTTCTTGGTGAGATTATGAAGGATTTTTGACTGGCTTTAAAATTTACATATTTCAAAAGCACATTATTTCAAACGCAACTAAAAGCCTTTGCCTAAAGAAGCCCCACCCCCACCCCGACTTGTCACATTACCTGAAATTCCACAATGGCAAAGCAAATACCTTTTCCCGTTTGGGATCCTCAAAACCCCCATATTAAAGCAACAATCCCTTGGTTGGGAACTTCTGTTGTCTGGGGATGTGGAAGCATCTGAGAGAAAAATTTGGGGGGAACAGAAGATGCAAAGGAACCAAAGAAATTCTGGACTATCATTTGGCACCCTATCTTCATTTCATCCTTCTCTCTTCATTTCCATTGTTGTTGCTTTAAAAAAAAATCCATAGCCACCCCTATCCTCAGCTATTTCAGTATCTCTGAACAGTGCCCAGAATTCTTTGCCATCCTACTCCAATTTACCCTCATGATGCCTCCAAAAATAATCTTACAAGGGTGTGGCTTCCTTCACTACCTACTTAGAAATATGGGGCTTCTTTTTTGCCTGCTCAAGATGTGTCAACTCTAGCCGAGCATCCAAGGACCTCCATAATCTGACTATAATCTATCTTTCAGGCCTCAGCTCACGTCATTTCCCCCCTCAAATGGCCTAAATCATCATTAATCCCATACATGAATGATGATTTAGGCCATTTGAGGGGGGAAAAAGTGCTCACATAATTGATCTTTCTCACAGTGTCTCTAGTAGGTGCTATCAGTTGAAAGCTTTTTGTGCTTTAAAGCTTAGATAATTGTCAGTATCTTACCAAATATATGGTTCTTTTTGATTAGCATGATCTTGTTATACCCATCATGAGTAGTTTCTCCCCCAGTTTTCCTCTAGATATATAATTCAGTGTTTGCAATACCCTTAAAAGTAATTTTTAAAAGCATTTAACCTCTTAGAATGATTTGGAATGTTGCAATTTAAGAGATTAAAAAGTCTCATCTTTATCCTTTATTTAATCTTTGAATTCCAATGGCGTTTTGTAGATACAGTGTGACCCTCCTACATCATTTCTAGAAGTTATACATGTAAAGCATCTAAATTTCATAGGAGGGAGTAGCAATAGGAAATAGAACAAAGGAAATAACTTTCTGTTGTGCCTTAAAAAAAAGAATGTATAATACATACCATGGTCCTTAAGTAATCCATTTCCTTTCAAAAAGAAAAGCTATGATATTAAATGCATCATTTCTTTGGTTCCTTTTCCTTCACAACTAATGTAGATACTCTTAAGCACAAGGGATATAGTGTTGGCTGCAAAGATAGTCCAGCATTTTGGATGCTTTTCATTATTTTGCTTCTAGTAGCACTTTAAGTCTCTGGTGTCTTACCTCTACTGAGACCTGGCATTTCTTTGTGTTGGAGAGGCAATTTAATCCATTTTTACTGTCTGCAAACAGACTTTCAAACAAAACCTCAAACTCTTTGAATATGCCCTAAGGATTCCACCAAACCTATAATCCTCCACTCTCTTCTGGGGCTGTGGAGGGTGGTGACAGGAACAGTGCTGACACCAACAAGGGAGTCTCATTAGTGTTTGTGATTTTGATTTCTGTTACCATTCTGCTCTGCGGCCATTTCAAGGTTGGGGCAATAACTATCCTTACATCTCCTGCATCCCTGCCCCAGCTTCCCTGAAGTTGAGCCCCCTGGAATGATCTGGAGAAGCATCTCCTGACTACAGAGGGGGCCAGCAAATACACATTCTCTCAAGGAGTCAGGGGCTTGATTCTAAATAGGCGAGTGTTCAGTTTCTGGATGTTGAGGGGTTTGGGGTGAGCAGCAGAAAGCCAACCCTTTGACGAGCATCATCCAAAGTTCTGCATGGGTCTCCCTGGACATTGAGAGGTGAGACAAGTGTGCCAGGCCATATGGGCAAACCTGGACAAAGATGAGTTAGGAGAGAGACAAATGATCCTGATTGTCTCTTTCTCTGTGGCAAAGCACACTCAATCCTTGGGAAAACAGTGCATTGCGAAGGTAGTATTTTGAAAAGATGGAGATCAATGGAGTAGAAGGAAGCATAAGCAAAGGACATTTAACAAGTGAGTGTCATGTTCCAGGCAAATGATCTCATTTGACTCTTACAACCATCTAGGTATTATTATCCCATTTTCTAGATGAGAGAACTGACATTCAGAAAAATTAAGCAGAAGCAGCCTCTACATCCTATGTTCAGACTCCTCTTGTTCAATCCAGGATAGCGGTCCTTAATTGCTACACACAAGCTTCTGATGGAGGTTTGCAGGTACTTACTGCAGATGTATTTCCCACCTCACCAAAGATTTTGTACACTCTCTCCTTCTCTGTTGAATTTTTGATTAACTGTTCATTCTAAATGTAGGTGAAGTTTTTAAAGTACCTAAAACATAAACATTTATTATTTATAGGTACAACCTAATCTTTTGAGTTTGTGGCAAACAGTCTTTGGAATGCGTGTATGAATTTATGCATCGAGAACTATATATTGGGACAAATATATCTCTATTTATGAAAAAAAAGTATAACAGAAGCATTGCTGAAACAATTCCTTTTAGTCCAATAGAACCATCCGGTAGACACATGCTTGGTTGGCTAATATTGACTTATCAATTTTTTTTTTTTTTTTACCATTGCCATGTCTATCAGGTACATATTACCCAGAAAACCAAGAGAGTAGAAGTCACCACAAAGAAAAGGGCCCATAATATTGTGGAAAGAGCAGGGACTTCACACTGGCTCTTTCAAGCTCTTGGTTTGAATCCTAATTTCCCTGCTGCTGAGCGTACAGCCAGTTACTTGTCTCTCTGAGCTTCACTCAGGCACATTAATGTGAAAATACAATGACACCTTTTACCTGCACTTTTATTTATTTTATTTATTTATCAGTGGAGGGGTCATCCGAGCGAGTTTAAGTACTGGTACAAAAACATGTTTTTTCACAATCAAGACACAGACGCTTAGGACTTTGAGCAGATATAGTAATGTTAGTCTGAACCAACACTTCACTTTCTGTGTGTCCATCTTCACATCTGTAAAATAAGTATGTATGTTATAGGAGTACAGGGTTAAGAGACATATTACATATATAATTGCTTTGCTGTCATTCATAATTCAAATTGTAGGATCTCATCTGTGCCTCCTGAAAGATTTAGGTGGGTAGAAGCAACTAATGCCAGATTCTAATCTTTTGTAAAGAATGAGATGGGATCTATGTAATTCGTAGCACAACAATGAAATAGGCCATCTAGTTGGGTATAAGCCCAATCAGTTTATATATCTATCTATAAAGCAATCACATTAGCCAATTCCTTTCTTTAAATTTTAAGTCCTTTCACATTTCACATCAGCCCCTTTCAGGAGATTTAAATCTATTTATTTTTTACATATATTACAGGTGCACATACAATGTTTCTTTAGGGAGGAAATATGTTTTTGTAATTTTTAGCACATTACCTCATGTGCTAAAGGAATAATAATGCTAAGACTTAATGAGTGCTTACTAAGTCCCAAGCATTGTCTTAACCCCTTGACACAGACTGTTCCAATTAATCTACAACTCCATTTTACAGATGGGGCAACTGAGGCATGAGGAGGCTAAATAATGTGCTTTAGCCCTGCTACCTAAGGTCAAGAACAACAAAGTGGTGGTGCTGAAGTGCCTCTCTGAATCCGAGAGGTCTGAACCCAAATCACTTCACTGTTAGCAACTTCACTGTATAGACTCCTTGGAAAGTGCTCACTAAATAATGACAAACAAATGAGTTAATAATGGATATGGTAGTTGGTATCTAGGACAAGGAGTTTGTTCCTTAAACTCCCCTTTCTTTCCTTTTCTCCTATTTATTTATTGTCTTTTTAGGGCCACACCCTTGGCATATGGAGGTTCCCAGGCTAGGGGTCCAATTGGAGCTACAGCTGCCGGCCTATACCACAGCCACATCGACTCAGGATCCTTAACCCACTGAGCAAAGCTAGGGATTGAACCCACATCCTCCTGGATACTAGCTGGGTTCATTAACTGCTGAGCCACAATGGGAACTCCTTTTTCTCCTTTTTAAAATTAAAGATTCTTTTATTTTTGCTCTTTTCTCATTTTGAGGAAGCATTTCTGTTCAGGGAGGCAAGGATGCGATAGGACAGCTGGATGTAAAGTTTGAGAATCTAGCAGAAGCCCCACTGACTGCCAATCATGGGGAACAGGATTGTGCTCCAAATTGGGAAATGCCAGTTCCACTCCTCTGCCCTGCTCCTGCATTATTATTGCTTTTCAAGAGAATAAACCAGGAATAGGGACCATGTGGCAGAAGATAGGGCTACCTCTTATTTATTTATTTTTTTAGGATTGTACCTATGGCATATGCAAGTTTCCCGGCTAGGGGTCAAATCAGAGCTGCAGCTGCCACCTACACCACAGTCACAGCCACACCAGATCTGAGCCATATATGTGACCTATGCTGCAGCTTGCAGCAACGCAGGATCCTTAACCTACCGAGCAAAGCCAGGGATTAAACCCTCATCCTCATGGATACTGGTTGGGTTCTTAACCTGCTGAGCCACAAGGAGAACTCCTACATTTTGTCTTCAATGATAATGTTTAATCTATTTGAAATTATAAGTGGTGTAATTATTTTTACGTCAAGCAATCTTTTATTGACATCTTTCCATCTAGAACCAGAATGTTTCACCACTTTTTAATAAGAAAAAGCTCTAGTTCCCAAAGATTCCCACAAGAGACTCAATATTTGGAGTCCCACTGCTCCTGTACTGTTCAGCCACCCATTGTTTCCCTTAATGTCTGTGCCTTGTGTTCTATCATAATTTATTCTTAAGACTAAAAGACACAAAATGAAATTATGCTTGTCCATTGTTGAAACAGGATGATCATTTAAAATGCTGGTGGTCTGTGTTTAACACAACTTCTTAAAAATATAGGTGACACCATGAACTGGTGTTTTTCATGTTTCTCTACTAAATTATCTTGGGATAGTTAGCCCATTCAACAAGAAAAGTTAGACGGGCAGTTTCAGACCAGGTTACAAGTGGAACGACATTTGTCAGGGCTGCTTTCACTGGCAATATACTTTAATGAGATGGCATTGAGAGAAGATGGTTAAAAGAACAAAGTCAGGTTTGTTGTGAGGCCATCAGTAACCCAAGAAGCCGCACTGCTTGGGGGCAGAGGCTGTGGAAAGGGTAATTGCAGGGAGTGCCAATCACACATACGCACTACACAGAAACAACTGGCCATTGATGGTCCACACCAGTGGAGGGGCACAGAGGCAGGGAGGATGGAACACAGCAGCTACTTCAGAATTTTTTTCCATTTGCCTTTCGATTGCATTATATATGTCCTATCAAAAAGGAGGAAAAAAAGAGAAAGAAAATGGTGCTAGGAGCAAGTAAAATACAGAAAGGGGGACTACACAGCCAGAATCGTGAAATTTAAAAAAGGAGTTCCCGCTGTGGCACAGTGGGTTAAAGATCCGGCATTATCTCTGAGGCAGTGCAGGTTTGATCCCCAGCCTGCTGCAGTGGGTTAAGGAACTGTGTTGCTGCAGCTTAGGTTTGATCCCTGGCCCAGGAATTTCCATATGCCAGGAGTGCAGCCATAAATAAATAAATAAATAAATAAATAAATAAATAAACAGATAAATATATAGATAGATAAATAGAAAAAAATGAGTCTCATTTCAGTTTGGTTGAGTTCATGCAAGCCACAAAAACTTTTGACTTGGTCTAGATAGTCATACAGGAACTATCTGAAGGTTTGTGAGTTTAGGGAAGAAGATGTGTCCTCTATAAAAATCTGGTAAAAGGTTAGCCATAGATATGGATGAGGAATCCATGGAGTCAGGGCTGGATCACAAATCTGCTCAAACTTTTATACTGCCAGCTACGACTTAAGCCACCACCTACAAGGTCATGGGAATGATGGACTCCACTGTCATTGTCAATGGTAGATGTTTCACTTCCTCCCAGAGTCCTAGGAATGACAGCAGGAAAATTCAAAAGTCATATTGCATTACAAGAGAGATTAAGATAAAACACTGGAAGTTCAGGACCTAAGAGACAGACACATGGGGTGAAGCAACCATCTTTCAGGTAGATGCCACTAGTTTGCTTGATTCAAAGGAGGAGAAAATAGAGGGAGAAACTGAAGAAGTGCTTTCAGCTGCGCTGCGCCTGGAGTCATTAAGCGGCAACCGCTATTGAGGGAAAGCCTCCTCTATATCAAGCCACAGAGCAGGAGGAGTTAGAAGTCGCTCTAGTGGCAAGACTCCAGAAATAGGATAAAGTTGCAATACTTATTAGGGCTTAAACAGAGATAACGAGGAATAATTTTGATGAGCACAATCATACATGATTGATTTTTTTAAAACAAAATCCTCTGATCTTGATTACACACTTTGGTATATAAACCACCTTCCCTTTTTAGAAAGCTTAACCCCTCTGAATAAATTCATCTCATGTTTCAAATTAAGTTATAATGCCAGATTGAATTCAAATTAAACATAAAATAACGAATTTATGTTCTTGGTGCTCAGAGATGGTAGCATGATTTTGATTGTTGTTTCTCCATGGCTTGGTATGGGGTCTTTCACCTAGCAGCTGATCAATAAACATGTTGATTTGCTTGATTTAAACGGTACTTGTGACTCTTTTCAACATTGATTTTTGAAGGCATGGATTCCACCATTGACCTAGCTTGATAGTGATCTTTTTGTTTGTTACATCCTATGGACATTTTCCATCTCATATTTTAATTAATTCCACCTAGAATTTTATACTTTTCCTCCTCTTCCTTTCTTGTTTTTGTGGAACTGTCTTAGTTCTTCTTGTACCTCTCTGACTGCCCCCTTTTGGTTTCCTTTGCAGATCCTCCCCCTCCTCTTTCAAAAGGAAACCTTTAAATGCTGCTGTCATTTGGTGGCCCACATGCTCTGATGAACTCCAAATCCCTTTCTACAGCCCATAGTGGTTTTCCTTCTTCTTTTCTTTTTAGGGCTGCACCCGTGGCATATGGAAGTTCCCAGGCTAGGGAATGAATCAGAGCTGTAGTTGCCAGTCTACACCACAGCCACAGCAACACGAGATCCTAGCCATGTCTGCGACCTACACCATATCAATGCCAGATCACTGACTCACTGAGCGAGGCCAGGGATCAAATTGGTATCCTCATGGACACTAGTCGGATTCATTTCCACTGTGGCACAACAAGAACTCCCCCCACAGTGCTTTTCTGAGCTCACAATGAATATATCCAATAGCCCACTAGAAATTAGCACCTGAATGTCCCAGGGATAATTCAAAATCAGGCTTATCTACCTTTCCCCACTAAACCTCCTACCTTGATGAAAAGCCCAACTTTTATTCAGTTGCCTAAGGCAGCAACTTAAAAATCATTTTAGGTTTCTCTCTCCCTGCACCCCTGGTATTCAATCACTAGACCTCCTAAATGTCCTCTTCATATCTCCTACCTCTGCTAGGTCCAGCCGCTCATAATTTCTTCTCTGAACTAGAGCAGGAGTTGCCCTTTCGGATAACTACGCTTCTAATTTTCTATCTCCAGTCTCAAGTCTGCCTCCAAGATGATTTTACTAAAACCAAATTAGAGACTTGACCAACAGAGAGGGCACAATTGCACTGCGAAGAGGAGACTCCTAGGGCACCATGCCAACCCCAAACCAAGTTGCTTTGAGGACTTTTCAGTTATGTGTACCAATGATATACCCTAGCCTTTACTACCCTTTCTCTTTAAACCAGTTTGAATTGGGTTTTCTCTCACCTGCAACCAAAACAGACTTAACTGACACATCATTGTGCATACAGGATAAAAATGACACTTTCTCTTTCTAGAGGTCAACCTTCTTCCCCTCCTTTTCCTCCCCACTCCAGTTCCCCCAGCCCAGCACATCTTAGCCCCTATAGTTCAGACTCCCTTCATTCCGAATCCCAGTTTTCTTCAGGCCTCCTCTGAAATTCCTTCTTTGACTCTTCCATGCTGAAATAGGCATTATTAAGATGTCCTGTGCTCAGTAGGACCACTTACAAAGGAATCCCAGTCAATGGATGATACAATCCATGGAGTCAATGGCTAAATACCTTCAATAGCATTTGAGTGAAAAGCATGGCCAAAATGAATTCAGGAGAAAGTTCCCTGGTTGTCAGGAGACCCTCTGAACTCTTAGAACCTCAATGTTGCCTTTCAAGAAAAAGATGAATGGGACAGTGTTTTGAAGTGAGAAGACCCTTGATAAATATCTCATCAGGTCAAATAAAAAGAAATCTCAGTGTCTCTATGTCTCTATAACAAGGGAACCATGAGAAGGTGGGTCAGAGTAAGACACTCTATTCCTCATACAATAAAGTCAGTGAACCTGTGGCTTTAGAATATTACCATGGAATACATTTTCTATGTAAAGTACCCCACTAAATTTTCCTAAACAATGAATGATTTCTCTTTATTTTCTATCTTCTTCAAATCCATTGGTTGCATTCATTTAGTTGATTTCTACATTGGCAATTTTAATAAAAATTTGTTCCAGAATGCGGCATTAAAAATAATTTGTTTTTAATGTATGGAGAACATGTTTTATTGATTTTCTCCTGAGTCCACACATTGGCAATGTGCCTTATCGGGAAAGGCAGGGTAGAAGGCAGGAGCTTGGATTAAACACTTAGTGTGCCAGATCCTTTGTATGTATTATGTAATTTGATTCTCACAGCACTATTACTCTGGTGTGGGTAATATTGGTTGAAGGCCATCTCTTCTTGTCTTTTCAAGAATGCATCCTGGACAGATCAGGCTTCATAGTTTCTACAATTTTAAGAAGGAGAAGTATGAAGTGGTTAGGAGCTTCATCCAAGGATGGAATGAAGTGTTTAAATGCCAACTCCACCCTTGACTAGTTGTGTGGTTGTGGGTAAGTTGTTTTACCACCCTGAGCCTTGGTTTCATCATCTGTAAGATGAGGGTATTAATAGCATCTACATCACAGGGCTATTGTGCTGAGTAAATGAATTAATATTTGAAATGTGCTTGAAAGAATGGCACTTGTTAAGTGCTACCATGTTTGTTAACAACATTAATAAAATGTTCCCCAAACATTATGTTTCTTCTTTTCAATAAAATAGCAAGACAATTCCCTCAGTTGAAACAGCATTTAAATACACAAATTTCAGGTCAATTTTATAAAAATACCATCAAACCCATCAAACCCTCTGAGTATTTGTCTCTCTTTACAAATCCCACCAGCATAACTGGCCTAAGTCTAGGCATTAGGGAAATTTTTTAAGAGTGCCAATCACTGGTACTTTCTTCATATTCCAGTATAAATCTGAAATCTGAAACCCAAATATCCTCTAAAAGAGTCTAACTTGGATAGAGACTTTTTTTTTTTTTTTTGTCTTTCTGTCTTTTCCAGGGCTGCACTCGCAGCACGTGGAGGTTCCCAAGCCAGGAGTCCAGTCAGAGCCGTAGCCACTGGCCTACACCAGAGCCACAGCAATGCCAGATCTGAGCTGTGTTCTCGACCCACACCACAGCTCACGGTAATGCTGGATCGTCAATCCACTGAATGAGGCTGGGGATCGAACCCGCAACCTCATGGTTCCTAGTTGGATTCTTAACCACTGAGCCATTACGGAAACTCCAGATAGAGACATTTTTGAGGGGAAAACATAACCCCCAGAGTTATTTGAAGGATGTGTCACCTACATGTATATATCAGGATGTTGTACTGAGGATTTTGTAGCCATTTCTGGTTCATCAGGAAAGAGTTTGGTGTTCAAATAGTGATGCCTTCCTTGGGCACAAGAGGAGCAGTGACAGGAAGAATGTGTCTGACAGATCCATCCCTTCATCTTATGAGAAGGAAACAGAGACTAGAGATGGGAGTGATTGTTTAATATCACACATGGGCCAGGTCAAGGGTATGAACCTAGGACCAGCAGTGAAATGTGTGTGTATTGGGGGATGGAAGTGGACTTAAAGATCACATGTAAATGTTGTCAACCATTTTCTAAAGTTAGGACTCAGGAGTTCCTGCCATGGCAAAGCGGAAACAAATCCACCTAGTATCTGTGAGGATGTAGGTTCAATCCCAGGCCTTGCTCAGTGGGTCGGATCCAGCATTGCCACGAGCTGTGGTGTAGGTTGCAGGTACAGCTCAGATCCCGGGATTGCTGTGGCTGTGGCACAGGCCTGCAGCTGCAGCTCTGATGCTCCCCCTATCCTGGGAACTTCCGTATGCCGTGGGTACAGCCTTGAAAAAAAAAATTTAGACTCTCCTACAGATCAGACTTTATGAAAAGGAAAACACAATTTGCACCTTGACTTAGGGCTAATATATCTAGGTATCTGCAAACTCTTAAAACAAAACAGAACATAATTAAACTCATGCAATAGGGTTGTCTGAGATGGCAGAGAAAGAGACCCAGAGTTTCACCCCAGGAAGCTTTGGTGACAGGTATGGCAATGACTCACCCAAAACGCAGAGACAAGAATGAAGAATGACGAGCAAGAAATGCTGGCTAAAAACTTGGCAATGAGAAAAGCCATGCATAACTGCAAACTTGTCATGGAGCTACAGAGAACAAACTGGTCGTGCAGGATCCAGTACCTGGGGATCCTTCTGTTACCATAGATGCTCTCCAAACACTGAGAAGCTGAATCAAGACACACACACACACACACACACACACACACACACACACACACACACGATGCACACAAATTCATCTCTCTCTGGTGGATCCCAAACAGTTTTGGGAATGGACAGATAGGTTTACGCCAATATTCAAATATTAACAATACTCTTATCTGATAATGATGTGTCACTTCATCTGGAAGAATTAGGGAAGACTTTCTGCTTGAGTTGCTGAAGTGCCACCACTTTTCAAAGGCTATCAAGTATAAATAAGCTATATTACTTACAACAAGATGCAGGCTTTGTTTAGCTACAAAGAAGTGCCATGAAATTCTAATTTAAGTCAAATAGCTTACTGAAGAGGACATGGCAGATACTATTGTCAAGTTGTCGTTAACCACTTTTATACCGGCTGTGGTGACATAGGAGAAAGTTTTCACTAATAATTGGATGATTTTGGTTTTCTGAATTCTTTAGGGTTGCTGCAGATGAATGCAAGCATAGGTGTTTGGTATGAATGGTGGTCGTGGTGGTAGCCAAAGTTATAATGCCACAGTCCAAGGGGAAAAGCATGCTAGTTGAATTTAGGAGCCCTTCTGGCTTCCTTGTGCATTCCTAGGAAGTCATGAATCAATCAGAATTTCTTCACTAGCTATGTGAGGTCAAAGAGAGATCACAAGTCTGTTAGCAGGAGCAAAGTTTGTGTCCTGGTTCGGACACCATTAGCTGAATGACCCTGGGCCAGTCATTCTTAGTCTCTCTACCAAGCCACAGTTTCTCATCTGCAAATGAGGCTATTTTGTCAGGTCATTTTGAGACCCAAATAAGAAAAATATAGGTAAAAATGCACAGTACAACAGGGGAGGCATGGTACATGTTTGTAAAAACTCACTGGATATGAAGCTAAAGATGTTTTATTTGGGAGGGCACAGCAGGTTAAGGATCAGGTGTTGTCACTGCTGTGGCTCAGGTGGATGCTGTGGTGCAGGTTCAACCCCTGGCCTAGGAACTTTTGCATGCCATGGGCATGGCCAAAAAAAAAAAAAAAAATATATATATATATATATATATATATATATATATATATGTGTTTTATTTTTATTTTAAACTTGGTGCCTTCTAATAAACACTAGAGGAGATGCCCCGCCACTTGAATCTAGCTTCCATTATAACATTCGCTAATTTTTTTTTTAGGGCCACACCCACAGCATAGGGAGGTTCCCAGGCTAGGGGTGAAATTGGAGCTGTAGCCACTGGCCTATGCCACAGCCACAGCCACAGCAATGCTGGATCCGAGCCGTATCTGCCACCTACACCACAGCTCACGGCAACACCGGATCTTTAACCCACTGAGCGAGGCCAGGGATCGAACCCGCAACCTCATGATTCCTAGTCAGATTCGTTAACCACTGAGCCACGATGGGAACTCCCGAACCTGCGTTCTTATGATTACTAGTCAGATTTGTTTCTGCTGCGTCACGCTGGGAACTCCCATTATAACATTTATAATAAGCTCTTACAGATTTAAAAAATAAGAGCATCCATCTAAGGAGGAGGAGGAGTGAGCATAAAGCTGGCTGATTGGAGAACAGGTTGGGCTGCCCTGGCCAGGCTTCCTGGGAGATGAAGCAGGCCTAGGTAGGAAAAGGAAATCTAAGCCAGACTGCAAGGCAGACCTCTGGAACCATGTAGAAGTGAGCAGTTTGAAAGGAAGTGGGGAGGGAAAAGAAGAAGGGTTCACATTTTCTATTTAACTACCATTTATGAGGCACAGGGCTGGGCCGTCTCGCAGACAACCTAATGTGCAATTCTCATCATGGCTCAGTGAGGAGGTACTATTGCCTCCAACTCCCAGGGCAGACAGGCTAGTCACTCACAACACACCTAATACACAGCAGGGCTGGGATCTAAGCCCTGGTCTCTAAATCCAAAACCCCAGCACCGTCTGTGGAATCAGCCAGTGTTGGTGGGAGGGAATTAAGTCAAACAATACGTACACAACACAGATTTCAATGCCTAACAAACAGAAGTTGTTCGGGAAAACCTAGTCTCCCTTCCCCACTATCCAAATCAGTTTTGAAATGTTTGTGTATCTACACCTAGGCACAGACGGCAGGAGGGAAGCTTTTCCTTCATACTTATCACCAAATGTAATACTGTATAATAGTACGTCAATCAATCTTTGCAGAGCAGGAGGACCAAATTGGCACTGGCTGAAACTTGATGTGCTTTAATTTTAAAAACAGAAAGAAGAACCAATTGTGATTCTATCTATTTATTTAATTGTAGAATGTGAGGGTCCTTTGCCCTTTCAAGTCACAGCTGTGACAGAAGACTCTTGGATATTCAGTCCTCCTGTCGTAACAGCCCACTACGTATTTGGACTCCAGGGTGAGTCAGAAACATACGAGTTGAAATTCCCCTTAAATCTGTTGTGAGAAAGTACTTATGTCAGCTCCTGCTAAGTAAGCTCCCACTAAGCACTCCACTGATTGTAATTAATCAGGGAAGTTTGTTCACTGATGTGTCCTGCAGGTCAGTCAGGTTCTTGTGCAATGATCTGGGGAACAGCTCTTGACCCACAGCTATGACAAAGTGATCAGCAGTGACACTCACACAGGAGTTTGATTGGTCTGCTTTATTCATGCATGGGTTTCAGAATTACAGAGAGAACCTGGGACCCAGGGGACTGCCCTCCACGAGTATTTGATGAATGAATGAATGAATGACAAACTCAAAATCAATATGGAGATTTGAGTGCTGGTCTCATTTTTGCCACTATCAGCCATATGTCAGCAAGCCATATTCGACTCTCTCTGGCCTTAGTTTTGTTATTAAATGAAATGAATGTTGGGCACAGTCATTTCCAATGTGCCCTTAGTCTCCTTGCTTTTCTTACTCTTAGATTCTATTTGAAAGGGTGTACTCCCTAAGGATCTTTGAATCTTTCTTTACACTCTTGGCTGGCAACCTTTCCTAGAGAAGATTCTTTTTTTTTTTTTTTTCTTCCTTTTTATGGCTGCACCCGTGGCATATGGAAGTTCCTGGGCTATGGGCCGAATCAGAGCTGCAGCTGCCAGTCTACACTGCATCCACAGCAACACTGGATCTGAGCTGCATCTATGACCTACAATGCAGCTCGTCACAACACCAGATCCTTAGCCCATTGAGCAAGGCCAGGGATCATACCTGCATCCTCACCGACACTATGCTGGGTTCTTAACCTGCTGGGCCACAACAGGAACTCCCTGGAGAAGTCTCTTAAATCTGATTTTCTCTCTTTTAACTCTTATTTAATAAGTTTACATTGAGCAGGATAATGGTTATCATGGCTCCAGAAACCTAAGTAAAATGTCTTTAGAGCTGATTAACAAACCACTGTTAGCCCTAACAGAAGAATAAGATTTTAGAGGGTATTCCAAATCCAGGATAATGCTGTCTGGAATAGGGATAATAAGCTTCATTCCATAATAATACCTAGAAAAGAAAAATGTTGAAAATTCATACCAAAGTGTGAATGACTGATAACAATTCCTTTATTTTGTTAGGTTTTTATTAGGGGATAGAGAGAGGGAGGGGGTAGTAGAATATTCAAAGTATCTGAATGAGGAAGAGGAAGGAAAAAGTCATTTAGAGATAAGACAGAAAATAAATAAACATGACCCACTGAAGGGCTGCCCCATGTCCAAGCTTCCTAAAAGGAGAGGTCTGCTGATGATGGGCAGAATTTTTTAGGAAATTGGGAACTTTTTTTTTTGGTAATCTTTTTTGTTTCAGTTTTCCCTTTTCTTTCCTGTTTGCTTTTTTTTCTTTGAAATTCTCAACAAATCAACTAATACTACTGAGAATAACAATCCTTCTTTAAAAAAATACATTTTGGAAGACATAATCTAAAACTTTTCCTCAAGCACCTTGATGATTAATCTGCTAATCGAATAGTCCTTGATAGAACAGTGCTATGTTTCTACTGAGCACATGAATCTCAAATGCAACTAGCAAACTCTTGAGTTCCACTTTTATTCAGTCAATATTTCTAAAACAGTTTTCTCCATCATATTTAAATGGCCTTAGGCAGAGAACTGATTAAGGGGCCAGAGAATTGATTTTTTTAATCTCTACAATTTTGTGATTCTAAGTTTTAATGGTAAGAAAAAATTCATTCTGAATACATGCAAGAAGTCAGAAGTCAATTTAGAATTACAACTCAAAATGAGTGAACATGGACAATCATTATCCCTGCTAGTTCAAAGGCTTCTATAACTACCAGCCTCATCTTGTTTCTCAGTAGATACAGAAACATACTTGGCTTATTTGCACTGATGAAGAAACATAATCTGACTTACCTAACAAATGTTCCCTGAACATTGAGGGACCTCGAGAAGTGGTTTCACAGTTGGGTGAACAACCTTACCCAAAATACTCATATTAATGTAAGGTATGTCTCTTTATAACAGATTCTAGAATATCAGATTCAAAAACATCTTGACAGGGTAAATTATTGGGCAGAATTAATTCAATTTTATTTATTAGGAAAAATATGAAGTCTACTATTTGAATTAAAAAAACTCTGCAAATATAATATGATGGAGTAGGTCCAAAAAATTGGAGACTTTGGTTGACTTCAAACTTAATATGGTAACAGCATGCCATGGCTTCCCTAAATAAATAAATAGATACATACATAGATAAATTTAAGCTTGGTTTGAATTATTTTAGAAGTATGGTGTCCAAAATAAAAGAGTGATTTCTTTTTTTCTTTTTTAGGGCAGCGCCTGAGGCATATGGAAATTCCCAGGCTAGGGGTCTAATCAGAGCTATAGTTGCTGGCCTACACCACAGCCATAGCAACGCCAGATCCGAGCTGCATCTGAGACCTACACCGCAGCTTATGGCAATGCTGGATCCTTAACCCACTGAGTGGGACCAGAGATTGAAAGGGCGTCATCATGAACACTAGTTGGGCTACTAATCTGCTGAGCCATAAGAGGAACTCCCAGGAGTGATATTTCATTCCCTTTTTCATGGGAATGCTCTATTTAGATCCAGCTATCTTTTTCAAAATGTTCAATTTTTTAAAACTTAACAAACCAAAGTGTCTCTGTTGGTGGACACCTAGGATATGGGCAGATCTTGGATCTTGCCATTTAAGTGGAGATGTGATAAATTGGAATCATCTAGTGAAGATCAAGACTTGAGGAAGACAGGAAAACTTCCACTGAAGAAAGTAGGAGAGTACCAGATGAAGGGAAATATTAGCCTCAAACTGTATTCTGCACATATTAGACAATATCTGGATTATAGGTGCTTGGATCTGGATATAAGCTCTCTCCCCCCCCACTCTTTATATGTGTGTGTGTGTGTGTGTATTTTTTTTTAACATATATGTATCCTCTAACATGTATAACATGAAATGTAAAATCTTCCCACAATCATCCAAAACCTTAATCTCATCCCTTAGCAAAAACTAATGTAAAATAATTAAATATGTATACTCTAGATTTTTTCTATGCATATGGTAATATATATCAGATTTTTTTTCTTTTCTTTTCTTTTTTTTTTTTTTTGTCTTTTTAGGGCCACACCCGTGGCATATAGAGGTTCCCAGGCTAGGGGTCCAATTGGAGCTGTTGCTGCCAGCCTATGCCAGAGCCACAGCAATGCCAGATCCAAGCCACATCTTCGATCTACACCACAGCTCACGTTAACGCTGGATCCTTAACCCACTGAGCGAGGCCAGCGATCAAACTCTCAACCTCACTGTTCCTAGTTGGGTTCGTTTCCACTGTGTCATGATGGGAACTCCAATATCAGATTTTTTTAAGCGCACATGAGATCAAGTTTTCGTAGTTTGACATTTTTTTACTTAAAATATTTTGATTATATTTCCATATTACCCATATATGTTAGACTTCATTCTTATTCATTGTTTCATAATATTCTACAACATGAATGTATCATAGTTTGATTGATTCCTTTTGACTATTACATACATTTAATATTCTAGATAAACATTTAGGTCGTTTCTGATTTTTTATTGCAATAAATATTTTTGATCATTCATTCCACATTCATACAAGAGTGTAAACTCTTTGAATTCCTACAAGTGGTGTTACTGGGTCAAAGGGCATATGCATGTTTGTTGCTCAACCTCCCTTTAACTATTACTAAACTGCCCCTCTGAAATTGTCTGTTTCACCATCCCTTCACCCACTCTAGGTATTTTCATACTTTTAAATATTTCATAGGTGGAAAACAGTATCTTATTGTTTCAATTTGCCTTTCTTATTTTATGGGTGAGGTTGAGGATTACTCTGTACGTCTGTTGGCAATTGGTATGCCTTTTTCATTGAATTCTCTGTTCATATATTTCACCTGTTTTTCAGCTGGATTATCTTTGTCTTAATTTGATCCCTAAAACTCATTTCCATATTAAGAAAACTAGCCCTTTGTCACAGATATTAAAAAGATTATTTTCTAGTTTATCATTTGTCTTTTGACTTTGTTTATGGGATATTTTCAAATAGTAGTATTTTATTTCATTAAATTTAACTTTTTAAGTTCCAATTTTTTATTTTATATATTAATTAAATTTTATTTAATTCAATTTAATCCCTTCCTTTCTACGTTTTGGGTCATAATTTAGCCATGCCAAAACTATATTTTTAAAAAAATTTCTAATTCAAAAATGTTTTTATGGAATTTTCTGCTTAAATGTTCAATCCATCTGAA
Source organism: Phacochoerus africanus (assembly GCF_016906955.1). Taxonomy (NCBI): domain Eukaryota; kingdom Metazoa; phylum Chordata; class Mammalia; order Artiodactyla; family Suidae; genus Phacochoerus; species Phacochoerus africanus. The sequence goes on from NC_062544.1 coordinate 200,436,620, forward strand.
ATTCTTTTTGCTTTAGAGTGGCACAGAGATCAAACTTCATATTCCCCAAACAACTAGGCATGTATCTCAATGTCATTAATTGATTAATCAATCTTTACCCTGCTGATTTAAAAGGCTACCTTTATCATACAACAAATTCATATGTGTTGTGCTCTATTTCTGGATTTTCTATTTAGTTTTTAAATAGTAGCATACATTTTAATTTCTGAGAGATTTTATACCCCCACCACTATTATTTTTGTCATACTTTTCTGGTTGTTCAGGCATGTGTATTTTTTCCAGACAAAATTATGTTAATGATGTGATCATATAAAATAAGACCATTCATTCACCCAAAACACCAATCTCCATCTTTTATTTGGCCTTCCTTCCTGTACAGCAAAGAAAGGGTCCCTGTTCTATCTGGAGCCTCTCTCTCCACCTGCTATCCTCATTCAAATCCCCTTCTTGCTCATGCATTTCTCCTTCATGGTTACTCATCATTAGTTCCTTGCTAACTATGCAACTAAATGTACCTTTAGTATCACCATTCCAAAAAAAAAAAAGGAAAAACCTTCGAATCTTTTCCCCAGTTTTTTTTTTTTTTTTGTCTTTTTGCTTTGTCTAGGGCCACTTCCTCAGCACATGGAGGTTCCCACACTAGGGGGCTAATCAGAGCTATAGCCGCCGGCCTATGCCACAGCCACAGCAATGCCAGATCCGAACCTCATCTGTAACCCACACCACAGCTCACAGCAATGCCGGATCCTTAACCCACTGAGCAAGGCCAGGGACCGAACCTGCAACCTCATGGTTCCTAGTCGGATTCGGTAACGCCACGAAGGGAACTCCCCCCCAGTTCTCTTTTTGCCTCATTTCTTTGCTCCTCTTTTCAGCAGAAATCCTTAAGTTGTGTTTACTCTCACATCCCATCCTCTCCTCAACCACTTCTTAGGCTTTCCTCTGCACTAGTTACCTGAAGCAGCTTTTATCTTTCACTTGGCAAGTCTACGGTCAGATCTCTGTTTTCAATTCTGCTTGACTAGCGATACCATTTGACCCAGCTGATGCCTCTTTCTTTCTTGACACATTTTCTTCTGAGGCTTTGGGGCCACCACCTTCTCCTGCTTTTCCTCTAACCTTGTTGGTCTCTCCTCCTACATCTCTTTTCTGTCTCATGTCTTGAATCTGGTCTGTAAATGCAAGAGCACCTCAGGCTTTACCCCCTCTTCACCTCCCCTCTCCTCGTCTCCCCTCCCTCCTCCTCCTCTGCTCTGTTCTCTCTTTTCCTCCATCTATTTGATCTTATCCAGTCCTACCCTTTTCAATACTCTATTTCTCCAACCCTGATCACTCCTCGGAGCTCGGAGCTCTACGCACATCTATGATTTGGATATCAGGTTGACACACTTAATATGCCCAAGAAAAAACCCTTGTTTTCTGCCCCCAATATCCATTTTCTGACCCCTGCATCTTAGCCAGAGATGCAAATGGCCTCACTACCCTCTCCAACATGCTGAGACCAAGAATCTTCGCATTGTCCTTGGCCCCTCTCTGCCCCTCACACTCTTTATTCAAACCATCAGCAAGATCTGTCAGCATTACTTCCAAAATCCAACACCAAGTCCTATAACCTCCTCCCCATCTCCTCTGCCACTCCTGTCTCTTAATTTCTCATTTTCTCAGTCCCAGACTCCCAGCTGGTGTCTGTTTCCACTCTTGAGTCCACACTTCTCTGTAGCTGATTCTTTACACAGTAGACAGAATGACTCAGATCAGACCTGTCATTGCCTAGCTTAAATTTCTCTCATGAAACCCAACTGCTCACCATGCGGCACAGGCTCTGGAGACCTGGCCACTGGTTGGCTGACCAACCCACTCATCATCCTCCCCTCGCCCACCCACTCCAGCAACACTAGCCTCCTCACAGCCCCTTGAACAGCCCCAGCAAGCTGTCCCCTCTGATGGGAGGATTCCTCTCCCCGTGGGTTGTAGGGCTGACTCTCTCTATCTCATCCTTAGGGTTTTAGCTCAAATGTCATCTCTGCAAGAGGCTTCCCCAGCTAATCATACCCCCACACATCCTGGGTGGAGGCCCAGTCATTCTCTATTCTACTGCCCTGTTATATTTCCTTCATCTCACCTAAAGCTTTATTAAATAAGTGTTTTCTAGCTTTCTCCATTAGAATGTAAACCTTATGAATACTTGATTTTGTCGGTCATTTAGATACATACACAGTAGCTGGAATAGAACCTTATACATAGCAAGCCTATAGTAAGTTGAATGAGTTTTGACAGCTCTAGGAAAAACCATATATTGTTTATAATTTATGTATTTATTGATTGGGATTATGTAGAATTTATAGATTACTATAGGGAAAAGTTACAGCATTAACACATTAAATCTTGACTAAGAACACTGAATGTTAGGAGTTCCTGTTGTGGCTCAGCGGTAACAAACCAGACTAGTATCTATGAGGATGTAGGTTCAGTCCCTGGCCTCACTCAGTGAGTTCAGGATCTGGCATTGCTGTGAGCTGTGGTGTAGGCCACAGACATAGCTTGGATCTGGCATGGCTGTAGCTGTGGTATAGGCTGGCAGCTGCAACTCTGATTTGACACCTAGCCTGGGAACTCCCATATGCCACAGGTGCAGTCCTGAAAAGACAAAAAGAAAAAAAGAGAAAAATAACACTGAGTGTTGCTCCAATTATACAAATGTTTATTTTATTTATTTATTTATTTATTTATTTTATTTATTAGGGCTGCACCTGCAGCATGTGGAGGTTCATAGGCTAGGGGTCGAGTCTGAGTTGCATTTGCCTGTCTACACCACAGCCATGGTGGAATCCGAGCCATATCTGTGACCTACACCACAGCTCACAGCAATGCCTGATCCTTAACCCACTGAGCAAGGCCAGGGATCAAACCCACATCCTCATTGATACTAGTTGGATTGGTTTCCACTGTATCATGAAAGGAACTCTGCAAATGTTTTCTTTTTTTTAAAATATATATAATGATTTTTTTTCCATTATAGCTGGTTTACAGTGTTCTATTAATTTTCTACTGTACAGCATGGTGATTTTTTATTTTATTTGCTTTTTAGTGCCACATCCGTGGCATATGGAGGTTCCCAGGCTAGGGTTCCAACCGGAGCTACAGCTGCCAGGCACAGCCATAGCCACAGCAATGTGGAATCCAAGCTGCATCTTCAACCTACACCACAGCTCATGGCAATACTGGATCCTTAACCCACTGAGTGAGGCCAGGAATCGAACCCACAAGCTCATTGTTCCTAGTCAGATTCATTTCCACTCCACCACGATGGGAACTCTAGCAAATGTTTATTTTATTTTTTTAAATCACAGTTCTGGTAGCCTGAGAGATAATTTTTTATTTCAAAGGGATATTTATCTCAAAAAATCTGGTATTCAAGGTTATGATCACAATTTCCTCCCAATGTGATGTCAAGTGGAAGAAGAAATAAATTGATTCACCATATCCCAAAGACCAGAATAGGGTTGGTGTTAAAAGTTAAGAAGGTTCTAGCTTAAGAAAGAAATTTCCAAAAATTAAAACTATTCAGCATGGGATGAGCTGCCCAGTGAGGGCACGAGCACTGCATCACTGCTGATGTCCAAGCAGAGACTGAACTATTGTAGCGGAGATTCCTCTGTTATCTGGGAGTTTGAACTAAAACACACGTAAAGAACCCCTGAACTCCAAGAGATGATGATTCCTATTCCTATTCCAAGTCTCCACCAGTTTGATGCATTCCAAGGAAGGAATTTAATCAACCCAAATTTTCCCCAAAGATACTCAAGGGGCTCTGAAACTGAGTGATTTCATGGTGAAGACCAAACTCCATTCATGTAATTCCAGTTCTGCCCTATGAATTACATCTCCTTTCACTACATAAATCTTTAATACTGGCTTCTCCTAGGACCTAACTTTTCTGAAATAGTTCGCCTTGCTAAGGCACCACGAAACAGAGGGTGTTAAAATCTAAAAGTACTTGCTATTTTCCTTAAGAAATCAGATGACAAAGCTGAACGGCCAACAGGTTTTGCAAGATGTTACTTGTCTCTGCAAGTTGTTGCTTTCAAATAGGCTAAATCAAATAGTGTGGAGCTTTATTGAAGAAGTTTTGTCCAAAGTTGTCACTACTGACCTGCAAACCCGGATTTATTTATTTATTTTTTTTCTGTCTCCAAACCTTGAAACATTCACAGAGAAGAAAGAGTGAAAGAGAAAGTAATAATGATAGTAGTCTTGCTTGCTATTATCTTCATTTGAAAGAAATGATATTGTTTGCAAAAGGTTCAAGGCTGTGGAGCTTAAACCACAATTCTAGATGGCTCAGCGAGGCTTACCAGAAAGCAGAGTGAACTTCTTTGTTCTGGGGCTCCATGGAAAGGAATCATTTCACAGCTTGCATGGATTGTGCAAAGGCCTCAAGCTAGGAAGTGTACGGTGACCTGCGGGAGGTGTACAGGGGTCACTTGAATGATATGACATGGCTCTTCAGGCTGTTGGATTACACTTGTGAACTCTTACAACATGACTGCCACCCTGACCTTGCTGCTCAAGTCCAGGGATCTTAGGAGCTAGGAAAGTGATTCCAAACCAACCCACAAACCTGCAGCAGCACAGTGTCACTCATTTTTCAATCTAAAATTCATGCAGGAAAGGTGACCCATTCTCAAAGAAGTGTCTAGACGTTTGAGCGCATCAAAGCTGTATTTTATACAACAGCATCTTCTCTTAGGAAATATATAATGATTTTAGTCCCTGTCAGCAGCCTAGAAAATCGGCCAGGCTGCTGCATGGAATTTCTAGATACTCATTCAGAGCTTTGGATGCCCTTTCTCTAGGTGTATACAACAGGCTGTAGTGGCTAGGCACAGTCAGGATTATAAGAACTCCTCTTCAAAACACCTTAAATGGAGGGACCATGGATGCTTGACACCACACAAGAGACACAAGCAACCTTGTGTCTCCTGTGTCACTATTCTTCTCACTTCAGGAAAAGTGAGATAAATGCAATGTTCCTTAAATACTAACATTTGTCCCAAAAGAAATCCTGCTTGATGGCACTCCGGCTTCAGCCCAGGATCCCAGGGTCCATTTTATAAGTCCCTGTTATCTGACTTATAAAATGCATATAACAGTACCCTCCTCTGTACCTCACAGGGTAATGAGAGAGGCTAATACAATAATTTACACGAAAACAAAATACTTTAAAGAATTTTAAAGCGCCATGCAAATATAAAATGATATTAATACTTAAGACCAGGATTTAATTGTAGAAGGTTTTTTGTTTTTGTTTTTGTTTGTTTTGCTTTTACTTGCTTTCTCTGTAGAAGACAAAAAGAGCAGGGATATAAGGAATAAATGACTTATTAAATTCTATTTATCCTTAAAATATGACTTACTTATGAAGCACGACACATGACGAGAAATTAGAAATTAGTTTCACTGCTTTTTAGGCTTACTAAGACAGGAAAAATACATACAGAAAGTGAGTAAATTTCTCAGAATTTAATTATGAAGACTGTGGAGTGCATTGGTTGCTTCAGAATATTTCCTGAGGTGTTTCCAAAAAGTACTATGTTTACATAAAAAATGTTGCTTGATGAGTTCCTGTTGTGGCTCAGCGTAAATGAATCTGTCTAATATCCATGAGGATGAGGGTTTGATCCCTGGCCTCACTCGGTAGGTTAAGGATCTGGCATTGCCTTGAGTGCTGTGGTGTAGGTCGCAGGTACGGCTCAGATCTGGTGTTGCTGTGGCTATGGTGTAGACAGGCAACTGCAGCTCTGATTTAGCCCCTGGCCTGGGAACCTCTATATGGCATAGGTGTGGCCCTACAAAAAAAGAAAAAAAGAGCTGTTGCTTGAATTCCTGCCACCTCCCAAACATTTAAAATAGGCAGGCAAAATAATTTCCTTTCCTGTGGAGGAAAGCTCAATAGATTATCAGCCGATTTTAATTTCTTTCACTTAGTATTTAGAGTATTTTTTTCTATCATGATTTTGAGTGTAAAAATTATAGTCACAGAATAAAAAAAAAAAAATTAGCCCCAGGAGGAATTTCAGGAATAATCCAGCCCTGCCTGGTGCCCTGTCTACCCTGCAATTTTACAGAAGAAAGCATCAAACCTCAGAGATGGTAAGTGATCTGAGGAAAGACACACAGCTAATACACGTGGAAGAGAGATTGGGATTCACCTGTTCTGGCTTGTAGCCCATGGCTTGTTCCACTTCATGCTACCTTAGCCCAGGGTAAGAAATATTTAATTGAGGGCTAATGACAAAAGACAATGAAGACATATTGTATTTCTTTGGATTCCTTCACATATCACTGCAGCACCTAGGAACTCAGATAATTATACTGTGAGGAGACAGTGACGGGAGAGTACAACACCTCCTCTAATTCCTAGCCCTCTGTCAAATGCAGAGGATGTGGCAAATTGCTACCTGTAGGCTTCTGGAGGCAGGCAGGAGAGGTGCATTACCTGTGCAAAGAAGCAGTCTTGGCATCTACCTTTGTGAGATATAAATCTAAGATTCTGGGTAGATTTTGTGGATGGGCATTTAGAGAGCAAAGGCCCATAGCCTCAGGACTTGGACTCAAAATATTCTTTCTCCGGGTCCTATCAAATTAACTTGAGCCATGAACAACTGCCTCAGCTGCAGAGCAGAGCCGGATGGGGAACGTGTGGTTGAGCCTCTGTTACTTAAACTCTTCAGGTCTCCTATTATCTGATGCAGCTTCCCTCTCCATAATGAAGATCAAATTATATCCAGGATTCTGGTTTGCTGAAAAGAGAGAGAGATCATAGGGACATATCATTTTACAGAGGACAATACCAGCAATTTCTGAATGAATCTGGCAGCTAAGCCCAGCAATTATTTGGACCAGCAATCATGGGTTCTTTGGGGATGGACTGTGCTTGTGGGGCTTTAAAAAGGGCAGAGCTGTGGTGGCATCCAGTCTCCAGTTAGCAGAGATCATTGGTTCCCACTGCTCACTCTAGCACATCCTAAGTCACAATATTTTCCTAAAATTCAACATGCTATCATAAGAAGAAAAAAAAATCAAATCACTATGCTCAGAAAAATGTTAATTTTTCTCCTTTAAGCCATTAGAAGGAAATCTGCCTCCCTAGAACAAGAGACCATTGGAACATTTTCTACATTAAGATGTTTGGGTATTTTTGTTTATAAGGTGAAAATGTGGTTTTTTCAATTATAAAGAAATTTGGTGCCAGTTATGAGAAAAGGATTTGTGAAATAGCTAATTCAAACCAGATGCCTAGAGAAATTGAGTTCGCTGTTGTTTCCTCAACAATATTTCAGTGGACAGTAAGTGTCTGTACTGCCCTGTGCAGAGTAGGTGCAGCCAATGGATAGAAAATAAAGACAGATTCTGGTTCCATGTTAGGAAGAATTTCCTAATGATCTGAGCTGTCCAAAGATGTAATGGGCGGCATCAGAAGGTCTCTGAGGCTAGAGATGTTTATAAAGAGGAGGGAAAGAAGCTGAAATGGAGGGAAAGAAGCTGAAATGGAGCTATGTAACCTCTCAATGCCATTGTAGAATTTTCTAAAAGACTTTCCTTTTTCACTAAGAAATATTTCTCCATGTCCATGGCTTTTGCAATTTAAAAATCATGGTTTCTTAGAAATGCATATTTAACACCTACCCAAATACAATAAGGGGGAAAAATGAGTCCCAAAACAATGGCTTTACAGAAGAAATTTTTTACAAAAAAAAAAAAGTCTCATCTAGGCATCACTTCTTTCAAGAGAATTTTCTAAAATGATTCAAGTTGTGAAAAACAACAGAGCATTTGACTCCATTGTCTTGGGCTGGTTATGCCCTTGAGGTGGGGGTGCCAACCCCTGGCCTGAAAGCTGGCATCATCACATTTTCCCGCAATGGAAATAGTTGGTATAGGCAACCGACCCTTTCCTCCTGCTTCCGCAAAGCAGTGTAAATGTTAGTAGGTCACAATGGAACAAAGAGAATTTGACAAGCAATCTGTTTATTCTTCAGATTATAAAACTGCTTTCAGGGCCACATTAAAGTAACACGCACTTGGCCAAGAGAAAGAAGCCATCACTTGGTACAGACATAATAGGAGCTTTCAGACAATCAGGAGAGCAATGGAGAGTTGTTCCCCTCTCGAGGTGGTGACAGAAAGTAGAAGTTCTATTTCAAAGGCCAGCGCTGCAAATACAAAGCACAAAATTGGTCTAAGGAAAAAAAAAAAAAACCCATAGGCCAAAGGTGGGGAAAGTAGCCTTCAACATTTAAGCCACTTTATAAATGGGAGCAGAACCAAATAAAAGGAAACTCTCAGATTGTTGCAGGACCATGGGCTATTGTGAAGATGTCATCTGTTAAACTGCATACACCCAAAGAAACTTTTAAAATATCTAAAATGCTCCTTTGTCCTTGGATTAAAATATATAGTTGCCATTTGATTTGGGCTTTTATGAAACACCACCAATAACTGCCTTTGCAAGTGCACTTTATGTCTGTCTGTCCGTCCTTCTCTTTTTTGTGCCTCTCTGCACAAGCTGTTCCCTCTGCCTGGAAAGCTCACCCTCTTTCAATGTATCTGCTCACATCTCAGCTCAAGTGTCACTTTACCTAAGGCCCGTCTTATTCTTTTCCTGGGTAACTTCTCTTTTCTTTGTAGAACTTCCATATTTTGTAAATATGTTTTCATTCACGTATTTGCCTAATGTCTGACTGTAATAAGCTTCTGGGACCAGGAAGCTTAGCCATCATGTTTCCCACTCTGTCTCCAGAGTCCTGCCTGGTACCCAAAGGAATTTTTTTTTTAATAAATAAATAAATGTCAGAATTAGATCAGAATGGTAAACAAGCAAGGAGGACCCTCAGCACCAAGGGTGATGCTGATGGGTGCCCACTCTGCCCTTTTGTGCCCCAGCAAGTGGGTGCTATGGCCATGATGCTCTAGATAAGAGTGCAAGGTTAAGATGGCAAATCTGGAGTACCCTGGTGGCCTAGCAGTTAAGGATCCGGTGTTGTTACTATTGTGGCTCAGGTCACTGCTGTGGTGCAGTTTCGATCCCTGGCCCAGGAACTGCCTCATGCTTGTGGGCATGGCCAAAAAAGAAAAAAGAAAAAAGAGACGGCAAACTTCTCTGATGGTAAATTATCATCAAGGATCAAAACAGTCCAATATTTCTCAAGTCTCTGCTACTTAGGTAGATCTACATAACTCAGATGGCTCTACTATAGCAAATTTCCCTGGCAAAATATTAGTGTTGACAGACACTAAAAGGAAAGAAGACTCCATAGTTGTTTATGTCTACCCGATGAAAAAATGTTTTGCTTTCAGAGACCTCAAGTATCACATAAACAGACAAATGAAAGTTTGTAAACATTCTTTTACCAAAGAAGCAACTTGACGGAAGAACGTCTTGACCAGTTAGAGCCTGGCTCTGGGTGCTTCTTCTTCCCAGCACTTAAAGCGACTGAAATGTTACATTTATTGTTGTGATTATCTGCTTAACATCTGTGTCTCCCAAATAGAGTATACGCTGCTTGAGGGTGAAGGCATGGTCTGCTTTTGTTACCACTGTGTTCCCAGCACAAAGCCCAATAGAGATTCAGTGAAATAAAGAATGAATGAATAAATGAATAAGATTACATATTCCCTACACCTAGCTTATCACCACCTTTCTGGGTATCCTTGAATAAATCACTTTGTCTTGCTAGTGATAATTCTCTCATTGGATAAAATGGTGATACGATTCTAACCTCTTCTCAGTATAGTTTCAAAGATCAAACGGTGTAACAATTACATAAATGTTCTGAAAGGGTTGAGACTCTATTAAAATGTAAGCTACTGTGCAAGGAAGTAGTCTTGTTACCAGAGCTTTAGATACAGGCAATGGAGCAAAAGCAGATTTGAGATCAAATGTGACCTGAAAGCAATTGTGGAGCTAGGACAGAAAAAAGACTGAACCAATACCCTAACTTCAGGAATTTCAGAGTCCCTCGCTAGGAGTTCTATTTGCAGAAGGACGCTACACTACCTGGGGAAGGAAGGGAAGGAAATGTGGAAGTTCCAAGTAATCCTTGGGTGACACTCTAGAAAAAGCAGGAAAAGAAAGATCACCCCAGCCTTCATGGGGAGGATATCAAGGGGAAATACTGAGTCTAGATTCAGGGTTGGCATGAAATAGCACTATATGATGATCTGGGCACTATCTAGACTGAGCATTAGAAGAAAAAAAACGAATCTAGGTTTCCTTAACCCAAGTGAATGGTAAACTCAAAGAGCAAGATTACATTGGAGTGGAGGGATGTTTTAAATCTATAATTGTTCAACAAGAATAATGATAATAGTATTATTTATTGTCTACTGTGTATTAGAAGCTTTACCTATGTTAATCTCTAACATCAGCTCCGTAAAGTAGGGACAGATGGGGAAACTAAGACTCAGAGATCAAGCAACTTGATCACACAGCTCTGGGAGAGCTGAGATTCAAACATGGAACTGTCTGACTTTAAATTTCATACTCTTTCTAGTCTGTCTCTCTAAACAAGGTCCAGCTGGAGATCAAAACATGAGGACCAGCTACATCATTTGCAGGGCCCCATGTAAAATGAAAATGCAGGGCCTCTTGTTCAAAATTTATTAAGAAATTTTAAGACGGCAAGAACAGAGCAATAAGCCAAGAATGTGTCCCTCCTAAGCACAGGACTCTGTGTGTATAGGTCACAGGCCAATGAGGCTGGTTCTGCAAACCATTTGAGATTGGCTGAAAAAGGTCAAGTAACCAAGAAACCCCTACCTCTTGCCAGTTCTGAGGACTGCTTAGAACTCCCTATGGTTGGAGATTGGCCAATAGTTATGGTGAGACAAGACAAAGGACAGCATGAGGAGAGGCAGGGGAAAGGGCCACAGCAGTGAGGCAGGTCTTTACTGCTACATGTTCCAGGAACCAGATCCACCTGGGACCCTCACCAATGGATGAGCCCTGGGAGCCCACCTTCCTGGGAGCAGCCCCAAGCTGAGGCTATAGTCAGACACTGGCCATCACCATCCACACCCTGGTCATCCCCAAAACAGGTGCCCTGGGGAAACAAGAGAGGCAGCTATGACACAAACGTACAAATATTTAAACAGAGTGAAGAGAAAAAAATTCCCATGAGAAACCAAATAAGAAACATTCACTGGTGAAAACTCAAGTCACATGGAGGCAGAACCAACAAAAACAGGGCATTTCCAGTCTGGGTTTCAGTCACTGTCATAGCCAAGAGGGCAGGATATTCCAAGTAGAAGTTGTCTCAAAAACAAATGAAAGCAATCTATAGTGGAATGCTGGTATTGACTGACCAAAGTTTGTGGGCTCTGAAAGGGCAATTTTTGGAAAGGATAGATATAGTGACATTTCATTAGAGTGTATTTACTTTTCATACTGACACCAAAGTCATACATGTTAACTTAGAAAACTTGGAAAGCATAAAAGTATCACAGTAAAAAAAAAAAAAAATTACTCATAATTCTACCACTCAGTGACAACAGTGATTAATTTGACCTCTTAATACACATGCTTTCAAACTTTTGTTATATACCAAGATATTTTATATATATAATTTATATATAAGTAATTAATCATTTTCAGACATGAAAATCTTAGTAATATATCATGATTTTTTCCTTGTTAAATATTATTCTATGTGATTTTTAATAGCTGCATGTAGCTCATCAAATAAATACTCTGTCAAATTTCTTCTTTTATATTTATAAATAATGTTAATATAAACATCTTTTGGCACTGGGAACTATGTCTAGTCACTTATGATGGAGCATGATAATGTTAGAAAAAGAGAATGTATACATGTATGTGTAACTGGGTCACCATGCTATACAGCAGAAAAAAAATTATATTGGGGAAATAACAATAAAAAAATTAAAAAAAAATCTTTTGCACACACATACATTTTTACCAATCATGATTTATTATTGGTTTTTCTGAGAAAATATTTTCATCTGGTGTGACATCTTCTGTTTTCACTCTTAGGAAAAGCCACAGAAGGAAAGTGTTAATGTCAATGCACCAGAATCTAGATGGATCACCTTCTCTGTGTTCTCAATGCTCCTCAACACTTCACCTGCACATATTTCATGGCACTTACCACCCTCTACCTTCTTGTTATTTATGCTGTAACTGGATACTTCTGGAGGGAAAGGGCACGTGAGACTCATCTCTGTATCCCTCAGGGCCTTGTCCACGTTAGGTATGCCATAAATGTTTATGCAATAACTGAACAAGTTCCTCAAGTCCATAGCCTAGACCTAATTCCAGTATCTTGCCAACTCTCCTCCATAACTGATATGACATTTCCTTCTCAGTTGAGGAATTGACATTTGAGGATATGTCCTAAGGGGGTCAATTAGTTCCTTTGATGCCTCTACCACCAGGTGACCAGAGGTGGATCTTTTGAGAAATTTGGCAGGAAAAGTGGTTTCGAATTTCCTAGGTAGCTAAAGAAGAATTAAGTAGCCAAGGTTTATGCTAGAGTTTACACTTTCTGAAAATGACTCAATGTTTCACACTCAAAATTAACAGTTATATTTAGAAAAATATTGTTAACACATTTATAGACCATTCAGCATCTTATAAAGGAAAATGACAATCTTAAGTACAGATGGGATACTGCCTCCTCTTGAATGTGATGAACCTCTAGTTCTAAACATTTGCTTGGCCTATTTCACTTCAAATACTTTTCTCTACTGTAGCCTTGAAATATTCTCAGTTGCTCTCACCTATTAAACTAACAAAAGAGTGCTTTCCTCTGGTTAAATCGTATTCTATCTTTAGTAGTAACAACAATTTGTTTTAATCCATTCTCACAAGTGTTCTGTACTAATTAATTCCAACAATACTCCTTCCCTGTATTGACCTTCTACTAGGGTTACTCTCTGGGCTTCCTACTATGTGCTAAGCCATGTTAGGAGATGGGGTGCAAACATGAATGCGACAAGGACCCTTCTTATAAAGTGATGGGAGAGACAAGTTCAGAACAAAGGCCAGAACCTTTGAGGGAATCCCAAAGGGTAGAAAGTCAAATTAGTCAAACCTACATTTCTGGGCCCCATATCATCTTTCTGCCCTTAAACGTGGACATTCCCTTTCCCCTAAACTTCTACACTGAAGAGCCATGATAGTGCAAGGAAAATGGGAAAGATCTAGCTTATCTTGCTTTGAATTTTGGCTCAACTATTTACTAGCCATGGGTTTGGGGTAAGTTATTTCTCCTCTGAACAGTCCTAAATGGTAATGGAGTGAAAATAACGTGATTGCAATGGTGAATGGCTGAGAGCATGTAGTCTGCAGTCAGACTGTTTGAGATCAAATCTCTGACAGCATTATAAGTTGTGTGACCTTGAGCAAGTCATTTAAGTTCTCTGGTCTTCAATAAAGCTATAAAATGGGAATAAAGATAGGACCTATCTCATGGGGTTGTGATGGTTAAATATAGTAATCTATAAAAATGCTTAGAATAAGGTTAATTCTTATTACACTGATTAGATAGTTTCTGCTAGTAGATGTCATTAATAATGATGGTGGTGAGGGTGATAGTTTTAACAATCTACGGCCAATCACAGCTCCAGATCCTGTCTGGTTATATTTAATTACCTCTGGGATTTAAGGAACCTAAATTATTTGTGCCTTTCCTTAGTAATGACATCAACGTTTCATACGTTATACAAATTCTAAGAATACTGGCTGACTTAAAGCTCACAAGTGCCAAGCAGTACTATTAGCTCCATTTTACAGAGAGGGCAACCGAGTTAGAGAGGGTAAGTGGCTTGTGTAAGAGTAAATAGCTAACAAGAGGGCTGGCTCCAGGCCCGCAGACCAACTCTCAACTGATAAGACAAATCCTGCCTTGCTCCATGCTGAATCCTGGTGGGGCTTGATTTCACCCTGTAAATAGGCAATAGCTCTTCAATATTTTTCGAGCTTCCAAGTGCCAGGTGTTCTATATAATTGCAAGGTGATCCTCTTAAAAAGTATTCTCAAAAATGACTGGTTTGGGTCAGCAAAGATCATGGCATTTTGAGAATTTGGCCAAGCATTTCTCTCTGGCCTCTGTGTTGGGATAAGAGGGAGTGCTCCTGTTTGCATTAGCCAGAGAAGGACTGTGAACTATTATCTTACCTTGTTATCTGAGCTGCTGGTGCACAAGGAAGTTTCCTTTGCTAATGGTTGAACTGCTCTTCAGATAAAGGCCTCCCCGGGATCTCCGCAGCACTAATTAATCAGCTGTTAAAACAGTAGTTGATAAAGACAGGCTTACTTAAAGTTCGAATTGCTTGCAATCAGAGATAACCAGCAGTCCCTTTTGGCAGTGAGATATGAAAACAGGAGAATGATCTCTTATCAAAGTGAACATGGCACTCAAATGAAAAATGCAGTTCAGAAAATAGTGAAACGACCTCAAATTGGACAAAAATAAATGTATATTTCTTTTAACCTGTGTGGACAAAGTGAAAATGGCACCAAACACACACACAGACACACAGTGTAAGTATTAAAACATGCTCCACACTAACATTTTGGTGTAAATTGGGTGAGCAGAGCCAGAGCAGGTTTCACTGTGGTGAATGTGGTTACACAACAGTGTGTGACATGTGGCCACCATTTCTCTTTGATGGTACCTTATTTGCTAGCATTAGTCACTTAAAAAAAAATTAAATACAAACATTGATTTCCTCGGAGGCAAAGGATAGGATTTTACAATATATTTATTAAAGAAAACACCTAAAAAATGAGTATCTGGTAGATGAATGGAAATTCAAATTCCTTGAGAAAATGCTTAGATGAAATGGAGAAAAAAATACATGTAAATTGGTTTGGATATTAGTAACAGTTTTCCAAGGGGCTTAAAGGAGAGAAAGGTTTTATCTGGCATGGATATGCAGAGAAGAACAACTCTACTCACTGGGAGTGAGGTTTAGGGAGGCTCAGACAGGTAGAAATATAAAGTGTGGGATGAAAGGGACCATCAAAAATCCTAATATTTGTAGAAGCACAAAATTGAAGGTATCTAAATATATGTCTAGAGTTGAAAGGTCTTCTTTAAAACTTAAATTCTATTTTCTTGGAGAACCAGAAGTAAGTATAACTGTTGGAAGGATTAAATTAAGAAAAAGATGTAGTTGATAATCTATACAAGGTTGGTCATTAATGTAGTAAATGAATATGTAAAGCCTCCCAGATAAATAATAAACTTGGAAAGTAAATTACAGTATGGAGGCAAGCTTTTCCTAAGTGATGCTCTTGTTAGCACTATTGCTAACATTTTAATTTGGTTGATTTCATAAACTGAGGATAATGAAATGGAGAGCTCTGTGGATTTGGAATTTGGCCACCTGATTGTGGAATAATAATTATTATTAAAACTAACAATCAATGAAAACCTGAATAAATAATCTCTCTGAGCCTGTTTTCTTTCTTTTTTTTTTTTTGTCTTTTTTGTTGTTGTTGTTATTGTTGTTGTTGTTGTTGTTGCTATTTCTTGGGCCGCTCCCGCGGCATATGGAGGTTCCCAGGCTAGGGGTTGAATCGGAGCTGTAGCCAACGGCCTACGCCAGAGCCACAGCAACGCGGGATCCGAGCTGCGTCTGCAACCTACACCACAGCTCACGGCAACGCCAGATCCTTAACCCACTGAACAAGGGCAGGGACCGAACCCGCAACCTCATGGTTCCTAGTCAGATTCGTTAACCACTGCGCCACGACAGGAACTCCTGAGCCTGTTTTCTCACATGGAAAAATAAGTAAGGAGATCACCAAACGAGATTACCTCCAATATCTCTTTTAAGCTTCATGCCCTATAATTCTAGGCTTTTATCATGTATCTTTTTTAATTCAAATGCTCTACATTCTATTGGCAATTTCAAGTCATAAACCCAAGAGCATCTCAAAAGCTTCTAGATTCTTGGGTTCCAAGAAAATATTAGCTGTAAGACAAATTACAAATGTGCAAGTCTTTCCCCAAACCCTCTTGGAAATGTCAGTCTTAAAAATGCAATAGAAATTGTAAAAATTAAAAACTGTTTTGAAAAATTCCACCTACTTAGGTATTTACATAATGCCAGTACAATGGGAATTAAGTATCATTGAATTTCCATGTCAGTAACCCTATTTTGCATGCTTGAAATTGCCTTCTGCCTTCTGGATTTTTTTTGCAACTCCGCTTGATGTATATATATATATATATAACATTATCACCACAGTACCCAAGTGCTTTACAAAATGGGACAGAAACCAGTCATTATTACTATTGTTTCACTCTATGATGGTTCAGGAAACGGCAAGTGTGGGCAGCTAATGGGGTTGGTATGTGTCTGGTGGTGACCTGGGCTCCGAGGTCAGAACACCCTCAGTGCCCTGTGTCACCTTGGGCCTTGCATTCCACCTACCCTCTGTGAGTCATAGTCCTCCCCACGAAACATAGATAATAATACCCCGTCACCATTACCACGAGCTGCTGGCTGTGGTTCAGATGTGGTTCACCTGATCTAAAAAGCCACAGGGATGCAGAGAAAGCTGGTGTTTAAATTCAGGGTACTATTATTATTCTACGGAATAATTCCTTTGCCACCTAAGAAAGAAATGACCACAGCGAGAAATAAATAAGAATGGAAATAAATAAATACTCCTTAACTAGTTACCATGAAGTGACTTTTGGGGGAAAAAATATAAGTGCTCAAAATTATTTCTCAAAGACTGAAGACAAAGGATCTGTCAAGTAGGGTTAATATGCCTAGAAATAGTTAAAGGGAAAAACCTATAAGCTCTTATTCTATGTCAGGTATTGTACCACCCTTTACTCCTGGTGTCTCCTCTAATCCTCAAACCCTGTGAGGGAGATATTGTCATCCTCATTTTATAGATGAGGAAATGAGGCAAAGAGGTTGACTAACTTGCCAAAGATCACACAGCCAAGAAATGGCAGAGTCTGAATTTAAACCTGGAAGGAAATGGAAAATATTAGTTTTCTTTTGTAGTTCAAAAATTCATCGTATGTGGATAGTTCTGGTTATGTTATCTATCATGTATCTGTGACTGTGGTTATTTCATTGTATGCCTGGGACTGGAAGATTTGCTTCCAAAACAGGCTATTCCAATGGCTGGCAAGTTCATGCTGCTTTGTAGGCAGAAGATCTCAGTCCCTCACCACGTGGGCCTCTTCTTAGGGCTGTTTGAAGATAGTGGCTAGTTCTTCCCTGAATAAGTGACCCGAGAAAGTAAGGCAGAAGTTACAAGAGCTTTTTTGACCTAATATTAAAAGTCACATGCCATCATTTCCTCAAAATCCTATTAATTACACATACCAGGCCTATTCAGTGAGGGAAGAGATGACACAAATTGTTGAAACTAGGAAGAGTGTCTCTTTGGGGACCCTACTGTAAGCTAACTACCATAGGGAGAAAGGAAGTAATATTATGGAGCTAAATTCCCACCTGTAATAATGGGTAATCAGTAGACAAGTTCCATAATTAATAAACCAAAAATGGTTAGAGATATAAGGGTAACTGGTGATGTGATGGAGCCAGCTTATACCACCTTGAAAGAGCTGGTAAATTTTCAGGAATTGTGTAAAATGGTGGTTAAACACAGCCATTAGTTTAAACATGTAAACTTATGAATATAAAATATATTGTGCACACTGTGATAAATGGAATGATTGGCCAATGGGGACCTGCTATATAGCACAAGGAACTCTATCCAATATTCTGTGATAATCTATATAGGAAAAGAATCTGAAAAAGAATGGATGTGTGTACATGTATAACTGAAACACTTTGCTATAAGTCAACTATACTTCAGTAAAAAATATATATATATTTAAAAAAAAAAAAGCCAACCTAGGTGGGCTGGCTCCAGAACCTGTGCTGCTTTTAACTACTACATGAAACAAAGTTCAAAGGAAAAAAAATAAAACACAATAATGTACCCAAGATGCCATTGTCTGCAAGCGGCAGGCCTACAGCCCAAAACAGGTCTTCCTCAAGTAGAGCCCAGAGGATCCAGCTTTCTCACCTCAATATCCACTTCCCCTGACAGTTTGGGGTTTTCCTCCCACCCTCAGTGGACAGGTGAGGAGAAGCTGACAGATCATCACACCTTCTTCAGCCTCCATCCCGGGTAAGCCAAGGCAGAGCCTGAGAGAGATGTGACAAGCAAACTCTAGATGATGACAACAGAAAGGAGAAAGTGGAAGGGGATAGGAGCAGTTCCAGGCCAGACAAGGAGGAAGAGGAACTCAGTTCTATCAAAAGCCCCATCAACTCCACTTTCTTTTTCTCCCTCACCTCTTCCCAGCCCATGGCCTGCAAGCACCTGTCATGGTGGCACATAGCAGGTGTTTAATAAAGGTCAGCTACCCTTCCTCCCTCCCTCCCTTCCTTCTTTCTCTCCTCCCCTCCCTGCCCCTTGTGGGCACAAGGACTGAATATTCACAGGTGGACTCATCTAGACTTCCAATCTGACCACTAGTGGTGGCAGATGGGTTCCCTCTGCCAGTAAATTGAAAGCCTAAAGCTAAATAATACCCTAACTCCCTTCTCATGCCTGCCACGCACCTGTTGAGATAGATAATCCCCACCAAGGGACGCCCATCTAATCCCAGTCTCTTTTTTAATTCTCACTCATATTTGCAAATAGAAGATTCTCATCCATCGGAATGCCATGCTCCACTTTGGTGCCTTGTGGTGCATGCTCGTATTCAAGAAATGTCATCAACACTGTTGTGATTGCTGTGAGCAATTGCATCGAGCAATTCAATATCTTTCCTGGACTGCTCATGACTTCTCAGGGACTCAAAAGTGAAATGCTTTCTTCTGAAATTCAATGTGCAGATCCTACCCATTCACTAATTAAATACCAAGGCAATCTGCTCTTATAAAACTACAGAGACCCAAGTCATACTTGCTTGGATTAGCCTCTGGGCCCAGATCTCTCAGAAGGATTTTCTTTGCATTATTTGCTACATTTTTGCTCCTGGTGCTCAACAACAAGCGATGAGTGAAGCCAGATCTTCACACGATGCCCAAAGTCTGGCTGATGTCTCCTTGTTCCCAAGCACCTGCTTAAACAAAAGGCCTGGGCTTTCTGGCCTTCCTACTCTTCATGGCCATGTGCTTTCCTAATTGGCTTGGGGTTGGGTGCATGATACACGTGTGTATTTGTGCTCATGTTCAACAAAATATTTGCTCTTTTTTTTTTTTTTTTGCTTACATCTAAATGCTTAATTGAAAAAGAAAGAAGAACCAAGGTGAATTTTTATGTCAATGTAGAGAGGAAAGGGACTTAGAAAGGTCCTATTGAGAACAAAAGGCTTTTTGTTTTGAATGTGTCTTAATATTAGTGTAATGACTACAGAGGATGAGATAAGGTAAGGAAAGGTAAGATGAGGTGAGATAAGATAAGAGTAGGTGGCAACATCAATAAGTAATACAGTCTTCAGAGTATAAAAGGTGAACACACTAAAAATGTTTGAATCTGAAGAGAAACTGTAAATTTAACCCTGGTTCTAAATGGGCCCAATGTTATTCTAATCTATGCTATGGAAATTCAATAACTGACTCTATAATCTCCAGAAAGACTTGTTCAGAGTGCTGCTTGAGGGAGCATGGGTTTGCAATCACCAATTTTGCAGACACTGTTATAAAAGGCTGCTTCTACTGGTAAGAAGTGCACCAACTCCCACTTTGAGGTGGTGCATTCATTCTTCCAAATGCTGTATCCTCTTAGTAAATGCCTTATCCTAGTTGGGTTTAAAAGACCAGTGACACTTTGGTTGCAAAAGTAAAAGCAGACTGTGTTAGTGTTTTCTTCTCCCTTCCCCATGAAAGAGTATAAATGATAGGATAAAATGTCTTTCTGAAGCATATTCATACAATCTCTTCCATGTTATTTATTACAGTGCTCATCTTAGACACAATTTACAGCTGCATTATCTAGTCCAACTCCCTAATTTTACAGGTGAGGACACTGGGGTCCAGGGAGAGGCATGAATTCTTGGAGGCTGCAAGATGCTGTCAGAACTGGAACTCAGCTCCCAGGCCAGTGAAGTTTCTTTAACCACAGCACACTGTCTACATGCCTTTGGATTGCTATTGTTAATGGTAAAAGCTTTGTCTTTTGAATATCTTACACTTGAAAGTGCTGCCCAGAAATTTTAGGATGCAGTTCTCTTTCATTCTATGTAAAACACAAGGGAATTCCCTGGTGGCTCAGGGGGTTAAGGATCCCACCTTGCCACTGCTGTGACTCCAGCTGGATCCCTGGCCCCAGAGCTTTCACATGCTGAATATATAATATTATAATCTGCTCAACTTTGTAAAATATAATCTGCCCAAAGCAAAACAAAACATTTTTTGATGTGAAAGAGCATGGATTTGCATAAGATTAGAAGAGGGAACTCACAGCAAATATTGGTCAAATTCTCCTCATGGTAAGAGCAACAGCCTTGGAGTCTTGTGAGCCTGATTCTAAATTCAGATTTGCACTGGTTTATGCCTCCAACCGTCCAATTAAGTCTAAACACTCAACAACCAAATTACACTCTAAAAAGCCCACTAAGTTTCCAGAAAGGGTGGGAGGGATAGTAAAGTAGGAGATGAGCAGGAAGCAAAGAAATCCTCCCCAAATGATTTTTTTCCCTTAAACAAGGTTACCTAAGACCTACTCCATGTCTTTCATTTTGTGGCCCTCTTTTCTTGCCTGCAACTGGAGGAAAGAGGGGTCTAGGGCAGCAAAACAGTAATTTTAAAGAAAGGGGAATTTCTGTTCTCTTTCCTTTGCAAGGAGGAATTCCTTGGATTGAAAGTTGGTAACATTTACATTTCCAAGTCTTGCTTCTGCTAGTTTTAGGTTTTTGTTTTTGTTTTTTGTCTTTTTGTCTTTTAGGGCTGCACTGGAGGCATATGGAGGATCGAATTGGAGCTGTAGCCACCAGCCTACGCCAGGGCCACAGCAACGCAGGATCTGAGCCACGTCTGCGACCTACACCACAGCTCACTACAACGCCAGATCCTTAACCACTGAATGAGGCCAGGGATCAAACTCAAGTCCTCATGGATGCTTGTGGGGTTCATTAACCACTGAGCCACGACGGGAACTTTAGTTTTGTAATCTGCTCGACTTTGTAAAGTACAATCTTAAAAAGGAAAAAAAAAGCTGCCTAATTCCCAAATCTGCATTCAACTTTAAAAAATATGAAGGTATAGTAGTCATTCAATAGCTGATTAAATTATTAAGAGTTTAGGAGTGTATTTAATTGGAATAAAACTTTATATAGCTATACATGGTCAAAAGGAGAGCTGAATGTTCATATGGGAGGGTAGATTTTAATTTGAAAAGCTGGCAGTAAACAAGGACCTTGATTGTCTCAGCCACATTAAAACAACTTGTTATATGGGAAAGGGGCACACCACAGCTATCAGCAAAGGGCATGAGGGTTGTTATTAGATAGGCACAGATTCTATTCCTGGCTCTTCCAGTTAAAAGCTGCTGATCTTGGAAAGATTCCTTAGCTCTCTAAGTCTGTTTTTTTAATCTGTAAAATGGAGATGAGGATGTTGATAACATTGTGCAAACAGGTTTGTTGTAGAGATTATGTTTTCAATCATATATGTAAAACCCTTTGTAAACTGTAAACCATGAAATTATTATTTACTATTATTATCAGCATCTTCTTCATTATTAGTAAATAATACATGATCCTTTCAGAAGGCTGACACTGCATACCTAGATGTGCTCCTAGACGTACTGACAACTGGAGAAATATATCAGCCAAATCGTTTTCTCATCTAGAAGTAATTCAGGTGTGGCTGCATCGAGGAACAGGGATTGGAGCTTCTGGATTCTGGAAAATTAAGAATGTGACATCCCAAATTGTAAGAGTTCAAAGGCCATTACTTCAAGATAATCAATTACAAGGAAAGGTGAACTAATACGTATGGAAAATCCATAGGGAGGCCGATTCTACCAAAAAAAAAAAAAATCACAAATCAAATAACTGGAATGTAGATCTAATATGTCAGCTAACACTGCAGATGACCCTAAGTAAGTTCCTTAGGCTTTCTGAACCAGTATATTCACAGTTAAATGTGGGTGGTATTAACAGACTATGAAAATCTATAGGATTGTTAAAAAGTCAAAGTGTGCTTACCATGCTACTTGTCTCACAGAACCCTCAATAAATACTTGTTGAATGAATGAATGAAAACGTAATAAGGTATATTCCTAGATAATGCAAGCACAAAAGATGTGAATTGTGAGGGAGTTAACTCTGGATAATAACAGAGGAAATGCTGGCTACTTCTATCATCTGTGTCAGTTCTATTTCATAGGTTGATTTTCCCCTTCATCTTTTCCTGCTTCTTTGCATGCCGGGTCATTTTTTTTTTTGTCTTTTTTGTCTTGTTGTTGTTGTTGCTATTTCTTGGGCCGCTCCCGCAGCATATGGAGGTTCCCAGGCTAGGGGTTGAATCGGAGCTGTAGCCACCGGCCTACGCCAGAGCCACAGCAACGCGGGATCCGAGCCGCGTCTGCAACCTACACCACAGCTCACGGCAACGCCGGATCGTTAACCCACTGAGCAAGGGCAGGGACCGAACCCGCAACCTCATGGTTCCTAGTCGGATTCGTTAACCACTGCGCCACCACGGGAACTCCATGCCTGGTCATTTTTTATTGGGTTCTAGACATTGTGGCTTCACTTTGTTGGGTGCTAGATATTTTTGTATTCTTAAATATAATCTTGGATTTTGTTTGTAGATATAGTTAAGTTACTTAGAAACAGTTTTATCCTTCTGGGATTTTACATTCAGGATTTGCAAAGCAGGACCACAACAGTATTTAGTCTAAGTGTAATTATTATCCACTTCTGAGTTAAGACTCTTTTGTATGCTCTGCCCAATGTCCTGTAAATCACATGAGAGTTTTCAGTCTGGGTGATGGGAACAGGCACCACATGAACTTTTGTCAGTACTGGACACTTACCTCTAATCCTGGTTCTTTCACAAGCTTCAGGTAGCTTCCTCACATGCATGTGTCGATTGGTGTTTTGCTGTTTTTTGTTTGTTTATTTAGTGCTGTTCCTACAGCATATGGAAGTTCCCAGGCTAGGGTTCGAATTGGAGCTGCAGGTGCCAGCATACGCCACAGCCACAGCAATGCCAGATCCAAGCCATATCTGTGCAACCTATACCACAGCTCACAGCTACACCAGATCCTTAGCCCACTGAGCAAGGCCAGGGATGGAAGACACATCCTCATGGTTATTAGTCAGGTTCATTACCACTGAGCCACAATGGGAACTCCTGTTTTGCTAAGTATGTGAGAGACATCCTCTGCAGATATCCAGAGTTTTCTCTCTAAGCAGCTTTCTCCTCTCTGGTACTCCATCCTATGAATTCTAGCCACCTTGGTCTTCCCAGAATCTCAGAGCTGTCAGACTCCACCTAGATTCTCAGATTCTCACTCCCTGTACAGTAGCCTTGAAACTCTCTCAAGACAGTAAGATAGGGGTGATAGTTGAACTTACCCATTTATTTTCTATCTCTCAGGGATCACTGTCCTTCATTGCCTGATACTAGTGTCTTGAAAACTTCTTTTTTACAGATTTTATCTGTTTTTTTTAGGGGGGCGTAGGTGAGTCATATGAATGTTCACAGGCTAGGGTAGAACTGGAGCTGCAGCTGCCAGCCTACGCCACAGCCATAGTAGTGCAGGATCTGAATTGCATCTGCAACCTACACCACAGTTCTCAGTAATACCAGATCCTTAACCCACTGAGCGAGGCCAGGGATCGAATTCACATCCTCATGGATACTAGTAGGGTTCTTTTCCAATGAGCCACAAGGGAACTCCTACATTTTATCTGGCTTTTTATTCTTCCAAGTGGGAGGGTAAATCCAGTTCCCTTTGCTTTATCTTGACCAGAAGCAAAAGTACAAATGAAGCTTTGCAGAATTGTCCTACCTCTAGAAAGAAGTCTTTATAAATTCAGACATGGACAGGTCACAGTTCCTGTTCTTTCCTCCTTTGCTTTCTCTGTAGACCAAGGAGATAAGCAAGAACTCTACCATTTTGGCCGGTTAGTAGCCATTAACATTCTTCTTACGACACTCCCTGTGAATAGGAGACTAACATTTACTTAACATTAACTAGGTGCAATGTTTTATATTGCTTACCTTTTATATCTCTGAAACTATCCTCTACAACAAATACATGTATTATCATCCCTAATTTCCAAATGAGAAACCTCAAGCATGGAGAAGATAGATTAGCTTGCCCAAGTTCAAACAACTAGTAGTGACAAAGTTTCAAAGTCAGAACTGACTCCAGAGGACACATTCTTCACAGTGCCGTGCTGCCTTCAGGGATCGAGTTATATCCCTCACAAACATAGCTCCTGAGGTAGGCACTTAAATCTGTTTTACAAACTTAAAAAACTAAGGCTTATAGAGATGAAATATTTGGCTTTCAGAGATTCAGTTGCAATGGACTCTAGGTCTGTATCCACAGCACACATTCTTTCTGATTCACTTGACTGCCGCTGAGGTCCTAAGGATGCAGAAGTCACCTGCCCTTGGTTTAATATTGTGTGAACTCTGGGTCTTATTTAAACAATTTTAAAATAAAATCTTTCTTGTTAAAATTGTAAGGTATTTTTCCAAGAATGATGAAAAATCAGCTTTACTAAGACTAGGAACCTATTATTCATTTTCTTGTCTTATTTGAGAGGATTATTATAATTAGCTTTTGATCCTAATTTCACAAATTCAAACATATAAACAAAAACCTTGCCTCCAGACAAACTTGATGAATATCCATTTATAGTTTTAATTATTCCTATAGCACTTAAATCTATGTCTACGTATGAAATATACAGTGAGATTATGAAAAAATGTTTTCTGGTTTTATCTATGGACTGTTTTTGTTTTTTGTTTTTTTGTTTTAATTACACATACCAATAAACTTTCTCATCTTTTTTGAAATGAATTTTTGTGAAGAAAAAGAAGTTCATGGTTATGGCCTATTTTGTAAACTACTTTTAAAATTATAACAGCACTACATACACTCTTTGCAACGCAAAAACTCAACGGAAGAATATAAAGTGAAAATATGAAATCCCTTCTCAATACCCTTTATTATCATTCTCCAAGGTTAACAACTGGTAACACTTTCTTTGATATTCTCCTAGAAATGTTTAATGCATAAATATATTCTAGAAATAAATACATATTCCTTATTTTCTCAAACTGGTATCACTCTAGAAGGTATAGCTACATACTCTATCACTGTAACTTATTTTTCCCTAATACACCTTAGATAGCTTTTTGTATCAGCTTATATAGAGCTATTACATTCCTTGTAAACTTGTATAATATTATGCATTATACCGTACATGTATAAAATTAACATGATATATTTAACTGGTTTCCCCTTTTGGAGGTCTTTTTGTTTTACTTTTTTTTTTTTTTTGCTACTAAGTATTGCAACAATGAATTCATTGTGTAGATACACCCTAAGTCAAAAGTTGTACGCATTTTAAATTTTGTTAGGTATTTCTAAATTGCCTTCCTAAAATTCACACCAATCTGCAATCCATCATCAGTGTTTCAGAGTAGAACTAAAGTATTTGTTTAATATGTGTGTGAATGAGCACTGATTTCTTTAGGCTTTTGTCAACAATAATATTGTTGAATATTAATATCTTTATCTGGTAGATGAAAAGTGGCATATTAGTACTTTAATTTGCATTGTTATAATTATGAGTGATTGTGAACATTTACTTATTTACTGGCCACTTATATTTTATTTTCTAAAATTTGCCTATTTTTGTCCTTTGTGCATTTTAGATTGAAGGATCTGTATTTTTATTAATTTCGTATTTATTCTTTGCTTGTGGACCTTTTGTGGAGACACCTTTCTAAGCCTTTCTTTTTAGTATTGCAAGGACCATTAAAAATATATTTGCTACTTAATTAGTCAAATTACACGAGTGGATTTTGTTGAATAGATTTTCTTAATCTAAAATGTTGAGACAACTTGAGATAGCAAGCACTGCTCTTACCATGATATAAATAGGGAAGTGACAAAACAATAATAACTTGGTCAAGGTGAGGCAGAGGGAGCTGAGTGGTGATTAACTTCCAGACTCACTTGCTGAAGACCATTAAAATAAAATGTGAAAGTAGAAAAAGTTTGTAAGAGAAAAGAAATGAGAGGGATACGTAAGGAGTGGAGGGAGATAATCCAATGGGGAAGGGAGGCACCGTGAGAGGGAGAAGGGAGGTGAAAAGAAAGGTTCACAGACTGAGGAAGGTGTTTAGCAAGGTTTGAAAATAACAGTAATGATCCAGAAGACATGTAAGAGGGGAAGCTCCCAGGCAAAAATCTCCTTTCCACTTGGTTTCAGAGAGATCCCTTCCTTCCTATCTCTAGAGCTCTACAGGCCTCAAGATGAAAATCAACTTCAGTCAGCATTATCAGTCTCCAATCCCAGATGAATACGTATATATATGCATGCGTGTGTGTGTGTGTGTGTGTGTGTGTGTGTGTGTGTCTGTGTCTGTGTATGAAAAAAAATGCCCCCACAAAAAATCATCTTCAAGGTGGTTAGATGTTTATTTGGCCAATTTTTCTTTTTCTGGGTAGGAAAAATTTAAGCACAGGAAAGCAAACTACTAAATATGGGCTATTCAGAACCACAAGAAGAGTTCCAACTAGTATCCCAAATAATATTCATGAGGATATGGGTTTGATCCCCGGCCCCACTCAGTGGGTTAAGGCTCCAGCGTTGCTGTGAGCAAGGTTGCAGACGTGGCTTGGATACCAGGTTTCTGCGGCTGTGGCGTAGGCTGGCAGCTGCTGCTCCAATTCGACCCCAGTCTGGGAACTTCCATATGCCTCAGGTACAGCCCTAGAACAAAAACAAAAACAAACAAAAAAACAGAACCAGAAGAAAAATTTTAGTTTTCCCTTCATCCAAATATTCTTTTGTAAAATGAATCAACACAAATCAGCATTTTCCTATGAACCTCTTTTATAAAGTATTCTTATAATAGACTGATACAGGAAATCAAAGGCGAAGAAATTGACCATATGAATTATTTCCTTCTTTAAAATTTATAATTAACTTAATATTTTATCACTTTGAGAAAGGTTTTGCATTCCCCAATGTCATCCAATCATATATTTAAAGCAAAAAGGAATCTCACTATTTTTGTGTTTCAGAAAGATCCTGCATATCTGAGGTTTGGCTAGACCTAGAATTAGCTTTGTTACAACAACCTAAGCTCTCTCGCTTTTAAGAATGGAAATACAGTCTGCTCCTCCAATTATTCCCATACTCCCCCTGTCCCCTTTCCTATTTTTTTTTTTAACTCTGGGTATCAGACACTATAAATATATCAATTTCTCCATTCCTCTGGGGTTCAGGATTTATGCATTTGAGTCTTTCAACTTTATGTGATTTTTGAGATTCTATTTTACTCTTGTCCTCTCTGCACATCCAATTATGTCTATTTCCTAGCTGGTGATACCTACAAAATATGACTAGTTTCAGAACTATTTCCAACTTCTTTGTTTTGTCTTGTATTTCTATTGTGGCACTAATTACTAGCAATATGATTAATGTACTACTTACTGGTGGCTTTGTTCCTTTTGTTTTTCTGATAATGCTAATTAACCCAATTTTGAAAAAAAAATACTTTCAGTTCTACTCACGTCAGATTGGAGGTGCTTTTGAAATCACTCCCCCCCCCCCCACACTGCCTTTGGTTTTAAATTAAAGTGAAGAGTTAAGAGTAGACCAATTAGTGATATGGCTGAATATACTCTTATCAAAGTTGTTGATCGGGAAATGTCTAGGACCAGCAATGTCAGAAATGGCTCTGAAATAAGAAAGTTTCCATTCACTATTATTTTTCCATTCACTAGTTACTTTGCCCTTTACTTCTTAGTGTGCTTGTATGTCTTAGAGAAGAGGATGGGGAGATGAGTGTGATGATTTAGGTTTAGGTGCAACAGATATTTATTATTTCCAAGGGAAAGCTTGGTTGAGGATGGCTGAAGACATGAGCACCAATCAGATTTAACCAGATTTGGCCCCGCCTCTCTAAGTGCACCAGTGGACCTGGAGTTCTTGGCTCACCAGGTGCTCATTCAGTTTGATGTTGGGAAGACGTTTTAAAACCGTAGCTGGTACTCGCTGTACAGTTTGGTTTATGTTCACAGTATTCATTTTCTTTGACAGATCAATCAATAATGCTCAATGGTACTCCTCCATTAAACTTCTCTGAGCACTTTTTAAAGGCTCTGCTAAATTACACTATATATATTAATATTGGACAGGTACCTACTTTCTCAGATAGCAACCATGCAGTGATTTTTGTCCCAGTAAGTATTATTTAAAAAGCTACTCCATTTCTTAAATAAAATCTTACAGGGCTAATTTTGTATTTACATTTTTATAGATTGGGGGGAAACCCCCCAAACTTCCACAAACTTCCAAAACATTGCATAAATAATTACATTATTATTCATGTTTTAGATTCAACAAATTATAAATGTGTACATAATTTCAAAAGTTTTAGCATAAAGTTAGAATGTTAATGCTCAGTATGGAATAGGAAAAGTGCTGATTTCCTCTTACATGAATCATCCATTACACATTAAATCTCATTTTGATCATGCATACTCTATAATTTGTGTACCTGGTAGAATGCTTCTGGGGACTATAGCCGGATAGGTTACCCCCCCTCCCCCGCCTTTGTTTATTTCATTTCTTTCTTTTCTTAAATAAAGCAGCAGAGGAAATCTGTCTAAATTCTCATTCACTCAGTAGGGTAAGATAAAAATTCTCACACTATAAACAGTTAAATATTTTTGTTGAAGTTCAAGGTTGTGCTTTTAATTTTAAAATTAACTTTGAAATTGAATTCATTTCAACAAAAGGCAAGAGAGTGGGTGAAGTCCCCACCCCCTACAAAATTGGATTAAAGTGCTAATTGTTTTATTTGAAATATCACTTTCAGCTAATTAATTCATTTTGCCCTTGACTGAATTGATTGGAAACCCCAAAAGATCTTTAGGGAAAGAAAGAGAGAGCTATGTGCCTTGACCTTCCTTCATTCTCTGTCACATCTTTATTTACTATATTAAAACATGAAGCTCTACCATAGAACAAAAGGTGAGGAAATTGTGTAGGTTGAGGGAATAGTTTCCCCTTATGAAAAGCAGACTAGGAAATTTTCTTTTTTACTAAGATAAATCCTATGCTTTTGGATGGCTCGAAAGAAACTCAATCACTCTAATCTAGCCATTCACTTTGTTTTCCAATCTTCTTTGGCTCATATTTTGGTGAAGTATGTTGAAGATTCCATGTCACTCAGCAGTCACCAAATAATTTTGAGTGTTTATGGTATAACAATTTGGAATTATACAACAGAATTATTGTTGGAGTTGTTTTGTTTTGAAGTCAGGTAGACAAATAAGCCCATGGGGAGTTCCTGTCATGGCTCAGTGGTTAATGAATCTGACTGGGAACCATGAGGTTGCGGGTTTGATCCCTGGCCTCGCTCAGTGGGTTAAGGATCTGGCGATGTGGTCAATGAGCTGTGGTGTACATTGCTGTGGCTCTGGCGTAGGCTGGAAGCTACAGCTCCAATTGGACCCCTAGCCTGGTAACCTCCATGTGCCACAGGTGTAGCCCTAGAAAAGACAAAAAGACAAAAAAAAAAAGAGAGAGAAAAAAGAAAAATAAATCCAGGTGAAAAGCCTTTATTTTTATGTTTCCAACCTATTAGGCTTGAGCAGTTTTTTCTGGCTTTTCTTATAACTTTAAGTTTCAGTACAAGACTCTTCTAATATCTGCTCTCTATGGTGCATGAGGCCCCTTTTAACTGATTTTCAAAAGTGGTTAAATACGGTTGATGCTATGCTTTTTTTTTTTTTTTTTTTTAAGGTGTAAGTGAAATTCTGTTAGGTTAAAAGAATTCCCTCAAAGCATGTTAAAAATCTCAGATGCTATCATGGCAGGGCTCAGAATAGTTGGAAAGGTGTCTTGGGAGTGTTTGCATAGGTTTCTTTTTCATAGCTCATTTTAATTTTCATAATCTTTTATGGGATATTTGATTCTTTTTTAGTTCCTAGCTGCAATTAACACATAAAATGTATTTTATAAAATAAGTCTTTGTTATATGTTCTAGTATCTCTAGGCATATTGCTTGTCTTCCTATTTTCACAATTTATACATAACGACTAATGTCAACAAACTTACCACCTGAGAATTAAATGTATTTTCCCTGAGTTCTATGACAGTCCTTCGGTTACATAGAGCAACTGAACATTTGGGTAATTACCCCACATAGCGCAAGTTCAGTACTGGTTGTATGCCACATACAATGAAATGACATATTAAATAACAGAGAGCTACTATTTATTGAGCACTTGCTATATGTCAGGCTCCCCAAATTCCATTTCTCTTTACCTGCCCGGCATCCCTCCGAGGGAGGTGTTACTACCATTCTTGTTTTCCAGATGAAGAAACTGAGACTCATTGAGGTTAATCCAGGGTTACAATTGCTTGTCAGATACCAGAGCACTTGCAAACTGACTCTTCTTTCACTTTGGAGCAAGGACACTCTCCTTTATGAGATTCAAAGTTATTTTGATTAAAAGGAGATTGTTCTATTATCAATTCAGTGAGAAACATTCAAAGAGCTTGCCTTGGAATCTCTGTTAAGTATACTCACAGAAATTTCCAGAAGACAAAAGGATGAAAAATTTACATTGTCTACAATTTGACTACAGGGCCCTGGAACGTTCAAGAAATTCCATGAAATCAGTTAAAAGCGGAAGGAAGGAAGGAAGAGGAGGAAGAAAGGAAAGAAGGAAGGAAAGATGCAAGGAAGAAGAAGGAAAGAAATCCATCAAATGAATAGGTGGGTGATCAAATTCTCCACTTTTTTCAGTGCTGAAGTGGTGCTGTACAGGGACTGAAGTGGCTGAGCACCTTGGCAGCCACACAGAATCTTAGCTCTCAATATCTTCCGTTATTGAAATACAAAGGACTGGTTTTGTTTTGTATTTTAGTTTTAAGGTTTTTTTTTAATATATTCTTTTTTATTTATTTTTATTTTAAATTGGAGTATGGTTGGAGTTTCAGGTGTACAGCAAAATGATTCAGTTATACGTATAACTATATCATCTTTTTCAGATTCTTTTCCCATGTAGGTTATTACAGCATATTGAGTAGAGGTCCCTGTACTATACAGTAGGATGTCATGTTTATCTTTTTTATATATAGTAGTATGCATATGTTAACCCCAAATTCCTAATTTATCCCTCCCCTACACCTTTCCCCTTTGGAAACCATGTTTGTTTTCTATGTCTGTGAGTCTGTTTCTGTTTTTAAATTAGTTCATTTGAATCATTTTTTTAAAGATTCTATATATAAGTGATATCATATGATATTTATCTTTCTCTGTCTGACTTCATTTAGTATGATAATCTCCAATTCCATCCATGTTGCTATAAATGGCATATTTTCATTCTTTTTATGATCAAGTAATACTCCATTGTATATATGTACCACACCTTCTTTATTCACAGAGAACCGGTTTTACTCAAGAGCCAGAACCATGTAACGACTTTTTTTTCTGGAGTTCCTATCGTGGCGCAGCAGAAATGAATCTGACTAGAAACCATGAGGTTGTGGGTTCAATCCCCAGCCTCGCTCAATAGGTTAAGGATCTGGTGTCGCCATGAGCTGTGGTGTAGGTCACAGATGCAGTTTGGATCTGGCGAGGCTGTGGCTGTGGCTGGCAGTTACAGCTCCCATTGGACCCCTAACCTGGGAACCTCCATATACTTCGGGTGCAGCCCTAATAAGACAAAAAAAAAAAAAAGGATTTTTTTTCTGGAAATTTAAAACAAATGCAGAATTATCTAAACATCTTTGTCTAAATGTAACTACATACCCAGTTGACTACATTTTCAAAGAGTTTTTGTTATTTTTATTTTCATATGTAGGTAATCAAATTTGGTTCCATGTTTTAGATATAGAAAAAAGATATATATGCATACACATGTATACACATAGGAAAACTTCTCAAATTTGTTCCTTTGATTTATGCATGGCTCAGTGGATTAAAGATCTGGTGTTGTCACTGCTGTGGCTCTGGTTGAAGGTTCGATCCCAGGCCAGGGAAATTCCACATGCCATGGTCACAGCCATAAAATAAAAAAATAAAATAGAATAATTATAACTTGACCATAATGTAAGCACCTTTATTAAAAATGATGTCTGTCAGAAAACAGAAGTGATGTTAGCAATACTCTTTCCATAGCTGATTATCATCCCATTTCCTTACATAATTCTTTTCCAGGTAGCAGCTTATACTCAAGAATAGTTTCATAAAATTTTGTTTCTTCCTTCATTATATACAGTATTTGCTATTTTAAGAAATGAAAATTATTATGTAAAAGTTAGCCTTGTTTTTTTCAGATCATCTTCACTGGTGCAGAAATATATTTATAAAATAGTGGTTAACCTTTAGTGTCAGTAATCAACACTAACATTAGCAGCAATAAGAAACTGGAACTTAAAAATGATTTGCTAAAATATTGCACATACAATTGACTTGTATTCATCTTTTTATATAATAATATAGTACAAAGTATAGATAACACTTATGCCACTAATATTTATACCATTAAAAATGGTTTTCTTCTGCTAGTTACTATAATCTTGAGTTACTTTCTTTTTCCTGTATGAACAGGAGTATTTGGGAAACACAAAATATCTTTTATCCACTTAAGAAAAATGAATTAGTCACCAAAAGAAAGGAAAATGCAACTGATTTTTAATTAGTCAGTCTATTGCTATTCCCCATTAGAGTTGGAATCCACAGTTGGCTATACTTACCCACATAATCATGTATTTATGTCTCCTACTTCAAGGATTTTTGGGCATGTAAAAGTATGCTGCCATTCATCTGACAGATTATTATGCCTCCACAGAAACATAGATGTAAGGAATATTTATAATAAGAATTTGTAAACATGGATGATGTTTATCATATTTACATTAAGGCAAAAAAGCAGGGTACAAAATTATGTATATAATATGATTATAATTATATAAAAGAAATATATGAAAAATATTAGAAGATAATATACCAAAACATTAACTTTGATTATCTTGGGTGATAGAGTTACAAAAAATTTTCTTCTCCTTTTTTCTACAGTCTCCAAACTTTTTTTTTTTTTTTTTGCCATTTTCTTGGGCCGCTCCCGCGGCATATGGAGGTTCCCAGGCTAGGGGTCAAATCGGAGCTGTAGCCACCGGCCTACGCCACAGCCACTGGCCTACGCCACAGTGGATCCTTAACCCACTGAACAAGGCCAGGGATCGAACCCGCAACCTCATGGTTCCTAGTTGGATTCATTAACCATTGAGCCACAATGGGAACTCCTAGTCTCCAAATTTTGTGTATACCAAGTACATATTATTTTCCTAATATAAAAAGTTTCATATAAAATAAATAATGTCAGTTTGACTGATATTTTCAAGCAACATTTAAAATCACTCCTCCATTTCACCGGACTTATTTTTACAAGTATACATGAAAATTCTGAGTCTGTGCCAATAAAGAAGCTTACCCCTAGTCAGTAGACTTGCTGGTAAGAAGGATGATCTGGATATAAAACTGATGGTT
The DNA here is from genome assembly GCF_016906955.1 of Phacochoerus africanus. Lineage (NCBI taxonomy): Eukaryota > Metazoa > Chordata > Mammalia > Artiodactyla > Suidae > Phacochoerus > Phacochoerus africanus. The sequence goes on from NC_062544.1 coordinate 200,470,409, forward strand.
GAGGAGAAAAAGGGAGGGATGGTTAGACTAATCAGATAATAGAAATAATGGAACATTGACTATCTTACTATCAGGACACTACTGAACTGATTCTAATTTTGATCCCACTCAGTTTTACTGATCAATTTGTTTACGAGCTGTTTTCTCCATATCCTACCAAATGAAAATACATTTCTTCCCTAAAACAAGTGTCTTAAAGAATGGGATTTTAAAGTAAAACAAAAACAATGGTGGCTAAACTATTTGATTGTTTTTATTTTATTTTTCTGCCAGTAGTGATGGGAAAACACAAGCTGCAGAAAATGGGAAAATGACTGACTGTGACCCTCAGCAACTTAATTTAATTTTCCCCATTAGTAGAATGAAGATAATCATGCGTATTTTACCTTTACATAAACTATCTTGAGAAGTGGCCTCAAAATCAGATATGCTCATCCTAGTGAATGAAAGAAGAAAAAAATAATGGTGCACTTTTATTATATATGTGGGTGTATACTAGCATTATAGTTTCATATGCAAATATATTTATTTATATACAACAGACATATACATGCTGACTTCAATGCTCGATACGTGGGCTGACCCTGAGGCCATTGCTTGTCCCACGTGTCAGATGACCATGGGTCTCACACAGCTCAGGAGGGATTCTGACAGAGGAACCATGATGTAGGGGGCTGACCAGACATCCTCACCTGTTAGGTTGTTTCCAGCATTAGTTTTCCTGTGCCTGGTGAAAGGGAACTGTGGATTACCTTATTTAGTTTTAAATAACAGTGTCCCTCATAAAGTGGGGTAATGGCTTTAAAAGATTCCTACAATGAAACCACATGTTGAAATTAATGTTAATAATGTGAATACAAATGAACAAAAAGCGGCAAAGCTGACACTTCTTCCACCCCTAGCAGAACTCATTGATGCCACATTGAGCTAAGGACAATGACAATCTGTTTAAGCTTTGACATCATTAATAACAAGCATAAAAATAAGGTGAACTTAGAACCAGACTTTTGAATCATAAACTAAGGATTTTCATAAAACAGGAAACATGTTCAATTATATTGTTCTCATTAAAATATTATTAATTATATTTGTATTGTGAGCAAAATATTATGCACTTAATAACTAAAGTAATTATTTAAAAATGTTTATTTCATATTCATCTGATTCTTTTAAAATTCCTGTTTTTGTGCATGTCTCATAATGTATGTATGCAGTAGTGGTGCAGTAAATGTACATAATAAATAAGTGAATATGCATATTTTGGAGGTACTTGTTCCAAACTGATACAATTGGGATATATCAAAAAAGTTTGGCAACCACTTTTTTCAAGGATTGGATATAAACATATGTACGAAGTCCCAAGAACACTGCTTGTTACCAGTGGCTGTCAATCTAATAAACTAAGGGGATTCTACTGAGATGACTGACAGTGGGAACTAAGATATATTTTTAAATTAATTTCAGTTTACACTAGGTCTTTACTAACAATCCCATTCTTGATAGGATATTTTTATCATAACCGAAGGCACCTGAGGAGTTACCTAGTGGCCCGCAGGTAGCCCTGCTCTTTGTCCTTATAGAGAAAATGGAAAAAAAAAAACCTCAGTAACTTAATAGGCTTGAGACAGTGACCACTCAGATCTGACTTCTGCTCAATGTAATTTACCCAGAGAGGAGATAGCAATCTCATTTTCAGGATTTGAAGAGAGGGATAATATAAAATAAAAATGTAACATAACCATGCTTAGATAAGCCAAATAGGTTCTAACTCAGAGAAGTTTGTATTGGGGCAATGAAAAAGTTTAAGTACATATAGAAATCTCAGCAAAAAATTTTTTCTCAAATTAATTAGAAGTATTTGTTACTAATCTTACATCTTCTCAGGCTGAGTTATAAAATTTAGGGGGAAGAAAGCAATAATAGTTATCTTGTCCTCCATTTTTGGATGGTTAATATCAATACAAGATTAGAGAATTTATCATAGTATTTACATTTGACAAAAAGTTTTCCATAGCTTTTTCCCAAGGTTCTTTCATTCAAGACACTTTTACTTTTAGGGGGCTAGACAGTAGTAAAAAAGAGAGAGAAAGAGAGAAATGTTCAAGAGCCACATTTCAACTCATCTCTTGAAATGTTATCTCATTTGATATTTTTGTTGAGCATTCAAATTTGTAACCTATTAAGAGAATCAGCAACCCTGTTTCTTTCTTTCCTAGTCCATCTCTATTTTTTCCTCAAAATATATACATTTAAAATAATAATAATAAATAAACAAAAAGAAGAATATCTGCTTGGAAAATTATTTTGACCCTTATTCTTATTCTTGAAAGATCAAACTATAAACAGGAGCGAGGGAAAAACTAGAAAATGTTTCCTTTATCTTTTCTTGCTTTCGTCTTTCCTGGACCCCTCCCATCTACTGGAATGTTAAAGAAAGAAAGTTCTTTGGCCCTATGCATAGTTGACTCATTCAAATTCCATATGCATTCAGCTGCGCAACTAGAAGAGGCCTCTATTTCATTGGTGCTTGGAGGAAGCCAACATAATTTGATCAGTAAAATTACTGAAAGAGATATTTAAAACAAACAAAGATCTGGGGGCGGGGGGAGACCCAGAAGAAAGCAGTGGATTTCTTCTGTTTTTTGAGATGTATGTATTCAAAATCATAATTCACTAGTTGTTTCTAAACACAGCAGAGGGAAACAGCAGCCCCCCTTCACTGTCCAAATGCCCATGCAGCCGTGTGACTAAATTCAGCCCTGCTAGTTTTCCTATTCTGATTTCCTAGCCCTGTGAGAACATCCAGCCATTTAGGGGAATGTCACTCAAGCTTATCCTTTTAATCAGAGGCCTTAGAAGAAATGCCAGTTTGTTTTTGGAGACAGTTAATCTGACGGAAGTAAATTCAAGTTTTGGCAAAGATCTGTGGTAAGATAGAGTGAAAAGCTGCCAAACAGTATTATTAGAAGAAGAAAAAAAGGCACGACCTCCCCAAGTCAAATGCCAAGCACACCTACATCAGCTTCAATCAAGCTGTAGAAAAATAAGATATTTTTAGATGTAGTAAGCCTTAGTGCTTCTGTGCCCCAAGGGCTGTTTTATTGCTGCAAAAAAACTTGTAATCACTTTTCCATTGTGTTATAATAATTTAATATGAAATGAGCTTTTAAGAAAACTATAGTGCAAAACAAACCTAAACAGTTACTTCTCTCCCTCACCTTGGATGCTTCTATTGACTCTCACTTTGTTTCATTGCAAGGCCTCTCCAAGTGGCTCTCCAGATATCTGTCCAGTTCTGAACATGCATCTCCAAACTTGGGTTCTCTAAGCCCTGGTATACTCAGTGAATTATCTGAGCTAATCTCTAAATTGAGACCTACAATGAACCTGTGACATCCTAGTGCAAAGCTGAGGAGCAAACCAAAATCTCCATGGTCAAGGTTACCCAGGGAAGAGACTTTGGAGATGCTCTCTGGTCTAAAAACCCCTTCTTATAGATGAGGAGATTGAGGTTCAGTGTGGCTGTGATGGGTCCAAGTCATACAAGCAATTAAGTGTTAAGTACAGAGGGAGCTCCCCTCATGGCTCAGTGGTAATGAACCCGACTAGTATCCATGAGGATAAAGGTTCGATTCCTGACCTCGCTCAGGGGGTTAAGGATCTGGCGTCACCATGAGCTGTGGTGTAGGTTGCAGACACGGCTAGGATCCTGTGTTGCTGTGGCTGTGGCGTAGGCTGGCAGCTACAGCTCCAATTCGTCCCCTAGCCTGGGAACCTCCACATGCTACAGGTGTGGCCCTAAAAAAAAAACAACAACAAAAAAAAGAAAGTGTTAAGCACAGAATACAGGTTAGAGCCTCAATTTAGCCCACAGGTTTTTCCGGCTCCCCACTTTGGGCTTCTTTTTTGTTCATACTAGAAAAATAGGAGAGATGATCCAAGGAATGTAAAGTTCTTTCTCCTCATCTGTCTCTTCATCCACTGACAGGACACAGGAATCATACTGTGCCAGGCTGTGATTTGCAATTTATCTCTCCCTAGAATACCAAAGAGAATGCTGCCATAGCATCCCTTTACAGAATTTACTCTGGATCATGGGATGAAGATGAAAAAGGAAGTTCTCGATAACACCCCATTCCACCAAAGGAAATGGAGGGGGAGTATAGGTGATTGAATGCCTTTAATCCCACATACAACTGATTTCAGCAAATGGCGTCAGGTACATTCTCAGCAGTTCGCCCTATTTGTCAGGAACTGTAATCTGAAACTACTCCTATTCAATCATTCTTGACCTTCAAAAACGGCAGTCCCATAGAGTTCAGTCTAATTTTATTGAGCAACAACCATGTGCCAGGAATTCTGCGAAGTGCCAATCAGTGGGTCCACACTTTAAATGGCCTATGCGTTCAACGTTTCAGTTCCCCCCAATACAGGTAAGGCAACAGGATTCAGAAAGGGAATATGATTTACCTACAGCTTTAGGGCTGGAAAGTGAGGACAACAGGATTTGGCCAATTTGATCTTACTTTCTAGTCCCATCCTTTCATGTTGTCTCCAGTGGTATTCTCCAGAGTATTCTGTCTCCCACTTCTCCCTTGCTCTCTGTATCACTTCCGTTGAGCTCACTCCTCCTCAGGGTACCAGGTACCCACAGTGTGTAGGACTCTGGTGTGGAGCCCATGACCCCCCTCTTGGCAACCCTGCACCACATCCATCTTCCATCACTGAGAGCCCCTCCTCCCTCTGTTCCATCACTCTCCTGTGTTTACCTTTAGAGCCCTTTGATCTGCTTCCACTCCTATGGGTCCCATCAGCCCAGGTCCCTGCCCGGCAGAGAGTGACCTGATTGCTCCAGTCATCACTCCTTCCCAGGAGGTGTTTTTGGTTTTGTTTTTGTTTTTTGGTCTATGTTTAGGGGCACACCCGTAGCATATGGAGGTTCCCAGGCTAGGGGTCTAATTGGAGCTACAGCTGGCTGCCTATGCCACAGCCACAGCAACACCAGATCCGAGCAGCGTCTGTGACCTACACCAAAGCTCACGGCAAAGCTGGATCCTTAACCCACTGAGTGAAGCCAGGGATCAAACCTGCAAATGGTTCCTAGTCAGATTCATTTCTGCTGTGCCATGACAGGAACTTAGGAGGTGTTTTAAAGCTTCTTCTTCAAATTGGGGTGGCACTTGGGCTATGGGAAAGGTTGGGCCGCAAGGACTCTGCCCATCAAGATCCTGGGCACAAAATAGCCCAGGAGTTCCTAGCCAAGGTTACTGAAGAGAATTCAGGTGGCGTATAAACTGGAATAGAAACAACCTTATAATTTTCACTAACTTTTAGCTGAAATTTAGTGTCTTATTCCATTTTTTGAACAACCCCCCCCAGTATTATTATTCATATCTATGATTTTGTCCTCAGCAGAAATCATAGGTATTTTCATTATGGCTGATGCCTTTATCTTAAAATATTGTTTACATTCATCAGGACTTCCAAATCGTGACCTTCCACCAGCTCTAATCATTTAGGCAATTTAAAAGAAGCACTTATATTGCCATGTACAAAGTTTACTTAAAAAAATGTATTGGAGTATAGTTGACTTGAAATATGTTAGTTTCAGGTGTACAGCAAAGTGAATCAGTTACACATATGCATATATTCATTCTTTTTCAGATTCTTTACCCATATAGTTTATTACAGAATATTAAGTAGATTTCCAGTAAATCCTTGTTTATCTGTTTTTAATATAGTAGTGTGTATATGTTAATCCTAAACTGCTAATTTATTCTTCACCCCCCACCATGTTTCTCCTTTGGTAACCATAAGTTTGACTTTGAAATCTGTGAGTCTGTTTCTGTTTTGTGAATAAGTTCTTTTGTATCATTTTAAATTAGATTCCACGTACGAATGATATCACATATTTGTCTTTCTCTGACTTACTTCACTTAGTATGATAAAAAGTTTACTTTTTAGTATTTTGGTAATTAAATTTAAATATAATTATTTTTCTTTGTAAAACTACATATTTTATCCATATAAAAGCATTTTTCAGGAGTTCTCTCTGGTTCAGTGGGTTAAGGATCCAGTGTTGTCACGGCAGTGGCTTGAGTCACTGCTGTGGCACAGGTTTGATCCCTGGCCCGGGAACTTCTACATGCCATGGGTGTGGCAAAGAAAAGGCGGGGGGGGGGGCATTTTTCTCAGAGAGGTCTATGGACTTTATCAGATAGCCAAAGGGGTCCATAGCACACAAGTGGTTAAGAATCTCCAGCTCAGTGGTTAAGAGGGTAGTCAGTTACTGTTGTATCTAAATCCTAATTCCATCCCTTACCAGTTGAGAACATGAACAACGGTTGCTCATTTTTTAAGCCTCAATTTCCCCACCCTCTAAAGGGTGGGATGAGAACCAATCTCAAAGGTGTTGTGAGGATCAGATGAGATAATCCAGGTAATACACAGACCTCGGTACCCAGCTCAGAGTGAGGGCTCTATAATGCTAACCCCCATCATTATTTGAGGGCCTCCCCTCCCTTGTGCCCACATGCCTCACACTGTCCTCCATTGTTCAGAGATGGTCCAGCAGTGTGTCTGTGGTCCATATCCACCCCAGTACCCAGTGTTTTCAGGGTTCTTCGAGGTACTCACAGAGCCCCTCAAATGGCTGCCTCCCAGAAGCAACGGGTGAATCATTTGCCTCCATCCAAGCCACTGCCCATTAATTAGGGGACAACTGATTTCCAAGGGACCATTGCTCTAACCAAAGGGGAGTTTTTACCTGCAGACTTGGAGTCTGACCTCAGTTCCACTGACAGTTGTATTCTAGTTCAGCTCCAGTTTGGCTGAGTCCTTTAGCCTGTCTGCACCAGAAGTAGTAACCTCTGCCTTGTCCTCCTCACCAGCTGCTGTGCAAAACAAATGAGGGAAAGAGTGTGAAACCCTTTGAAAATTTTAAGTGTGATATAAATATTCACCACATACACCTTCCACCTTCTCTCATCTCTGCCTTTGCACATTTTTTCCTCTGAATGTTTTTCCTGTGGTGTTTCCAGGCCTGACTCAAAGGAAACCTCCTCCAGCAATCCACCCTGATTGCAATATCTGCAAGATGTGGTGGACCTTTCCCTTTCTCCCTTCATCCCTCCATTCACATCAATCTTTAGGCACTCTTTACTTTCTACTCCATAGCTTTGGGTCTTATCTTTCCTTCAAAGTTAAAATTTCTGAGGGCAGGCCATTGTCTAATTTTACTTTGTGTAAAGAAAGCCTGTTGTATTATAGGCTCCTACCTAAATATACTAAAAACTCACTTTAAAAAAACCCATTTTTCAAGCCATTAAAGGAAATTCCTGCCCTAGAAGGGGTTGATGAGAAGATAAATAAAAACATGGGGCAACTCAAGTGCAAAAGCATTAACCAAACACCATACTATAAGTCCTGAATAAATGTCAAGCAGCAGGCTCTGTGGCTGGAGTCGGGCATATGGTAGATCAAGGGATGCTTCCTGGAGGAAGGGTGTGTTACCAAAAGATAAGTAATAGGCAGGACTGGTGGCTTGAATGAAGCAGGAGGGATAGGTGGAGAACTAAGCATGGAGAATGACAAAAAGGGAACAGGAGTGAGAGTTCATCCCTTCATTTCGCTAGTTCCTCCTTCCATCAGCAAACCGTTAGAGAAGACCTGTTCTGTGTCAGTTACAGTGTTGGGTATTAGGTAAACATAGACGACAGAGGGTGCAGATGTATCATGAGAATTACAGGGATTGTAAGGCTATAGATGTATCTCTAACCCAGAACAAGGACATCACTGATGCAGGAATTCTGGCTGGTCAAAGCCTGGCAAATGCCAATCTTAGGGGGGAATCTTCCTGAGCAGCCCATGTGTCTGCACCGCCTCTGGATGGTCACCGGATGGTCTGGCACTGTCAAACCTTTCATCTGTGACTCACAGGACACAGGGAGATTATGGACATTAATGGCCACTGAAGCTCAGACTTAAACACCTATGGCAGGAAGCTTTAGATTTCTTCATAGAAGGAAAGATTCTTTCTTATAAACTTTTTTTTTTTGGTCTTTATCCATTGTTGAACCCCAATGTTTTAATGTTCTAACGGTTCCTATTATGTACCAGACTCTTTCTTTTTATTATCTCATTTAAAGTGCTCAATGATGAAGTTCCCGTTGTGGCTCAGTGAGTTACCAACCTGATTAGTAACCATGAGGATGATCCCTTGCCTCACTCAGTGGGTTAAGCAATCCAGCATTGCCATGAGCTGTGGCATAGGTCGCAGATGCAGCTCGGATCTGGCATTGCTGTGGCTGGCAGCTATAGCTCAGATTCGATCCCTAGCCTGGGAACTTCCATATGCCATGGGTGCAGCCCTGAAAAAAGGAAAAAAAAAGTGTTCAATGACCACATGAGGGGTAGGCGTTTCCCTCCACTTTTTATCATAGGGGAAATAAGATGGAGACATTAATAATATTCCCAAGGTCACACAGCTTGTAAGCAGTGAAGTTAGGTGTAGGTTGCAAAGTCAGGGGTCTTTTCTGTAACTATGATTTTTCACATTACATGCCTTTTGGTGAACTTCCTGGGGATATAGAAGGGGGACTGGAGACACGTTTCACCATGTACATCCTTGTCACACCCAGAGAGAATGTTGCAAAAGTGAAGAAGAAACATGCTGATCAAGTTTGTGCTGGGAAATATAATATGAGCCTAATATTTTAGAGCAGAGTATTTAGAATTCCAAAGAATAATAAATAGGATGTGGCCATTATTTTTGGTGAGCAATTAGAGTAGCATTATCTTGATAGAATTGAATTCCCATTACTGGAAGTAGGAGGAGTACTTCAGAATTTGGCACATCTTTGCTTTCATGTTTGAAGTAGGCACTGGAAACAATGTTCTCCTAAAACTTCAAAAGCCCGCTTAATGCTGGAAATTTGTCCATGAATATATGTAGTGATTCTTTGGCACATTTTTGCAGAATGCTTTAATATTCAATTTCAGAGCATCCATTCACTCACACATTTTAAAATTGATTTCAGTGCAAAGAACTGTTTGAAATCTATAGGACTTGTGGTTCAGCTCACTGAGTCAGGAGTATGGCTGTATTTCTTTCACTGGGCGTGTTGGTTGAGCTGCCTACATGTGTGCACAGAAGGATGCCAAGGCCGTGGGTCTGTTTGTGCATGCATATGCATAAAAAGGCATACTTCTGCATTCATGTGTACACCTGCTATGGAATTGCCTTCAAAAGCTTTGTTGGGAGTTCCTGTGTGGCTCAGCGGTAACGAACCCAACTAGTATCTATGAGGATTAGGATTCGATCTCTGGCCTCGCTCAGTGCGTTAAGGACCCCATGTTGCTATGGCTGTGGCGTAAGCTGGTGGCTGCAGCTTTGATTCAACCCCTAGCCTGGGAACCTCCATGTGACTCGGATGCATCCCTAAAAGACAAAAAAAAAGTTTTGTTGATTCATTCCTTGAACAAATACTGCATAGTACACCCCTATCTTCTAGATAGCTTATGGGGTTAAAGAATCCTCAGATTCATCCTCTTAAGAAGAAAAAGCCAGAGAAAAATGAAATGCTAAATACCTAACGGAAAAGTGCCACTAGTTACTCTATAGTGAAAGAAAACTGCTGTCACTCATGGCTTTGTACAATAAGCTTCCAGGAATAACTCTCATCTGGTGACTTCTCATTTTGTGTCAAACAGTTCACAGGCATCTTCTCTGGGTCACATCCCTAATTCTGAGATGAGGAGAAATAGGAGAAAACAGACATTAAGGGACTGACCCAAGGATATATGACAGTCAAGGATAGAGGCAGATCCAAACCCAGTTCTGCAGGCTACAAAGCCCTCACACTTCTCACTCTACCCCACTGCCTCTCTTCTGGAAGAAAAGATAAAGCTTTCCTGTACTGAACCAGACCAAGGCTCATTGCCAGGGCTGCACCACCACAGTTCACACACCATCCACAGGGAGACACAGCCTGGGCACACAGTGCCAAAGGCAGAGCAGGGTGAGCAGCCTGGGACTCAGCTGGCCTAAGAGGGCCTGGCAGGCATCACAGAGTAGCTCCATCCATGTCAGGGATTTTGCCTTCTGCAGGCAAGTTTGGTGGGTACCAGGCACTCCCTCTGCCTTGGACCCTCCAAATGCATGAGTCTCAGTCCCGGGAGAGAATTGAGCTCAATAGAAAGTACAATGAAGTGTAGGGCTCCTGCACTGGACCTTGGGGGCTGTGACAGTGCGCCAGGGGCCTGTACACCAAAAGGCGGCTTTCCTGTGCCCCCTGTGCACACACCTCATGGACAGTATATGGTTTGTGGAGTGGCATATATTGATGTACACACATATGTCCTACATGTATTTTAGAGGTATGAGTGGTTGGCCTCACTAAAGGACAGTTTATTTCTAAAACAATATTCTTCTGGTAAATTTTCAGTGTTAAGAACTGGCTTTCAGAGTAGAATTTATTATTTCTATTATTAAAAGCAGACACAATGTTAAATATTTATTGCTACAATTCTGGCCTAAGTGTCTTTTTTTTGCTTTTTAGGGCTGCATCGATGGCATGTGAAAGTTCCCAGGCTAGGGTTGAATCAGAGCTACAGCTGCCAGCCACAGCCACAGCCACAGCAATGTCAGATCCAAGCCACATCTGTGACCTACACCACAGCTCATGGCAATGGCTTGACCCACTGAGCAAGACCAGGGATCGAACCTGCATCCTCATGGATACTAGTCGGATTCACTTCCACTGAGCCACAATGGGAAGTCCCTTTTTTGCCTTTTTTTAAAGGAAGGGGAATTGATTTTTTAAAGAGAAATATTATTGATACTCTTCATATTAAATGATTACTGTTTGGTGCCCTATAGCCTCAGAATATTTAAAGGTCAGTAATCTAACATTTCACATCATAAGATAAGAATATTTAAGTAATTAGCTTAAGGTGACCATTCAAGAAGTGTCAAGAGAAGTTCCTATCATGGCTCAGCGGGTTAAGGACAGGGCATAGTCTCTGTGAGGATGCAGGTTTGATCCCTAGCCTCGCTCAGTGAGTTAAGGATCCAGCATTGCCACAAGCTGTGATGTAGGCGACAAATGCGGCTTGGATCTGCACAATGTTGCCTTGACTGTGGGGTAGACCTACAACTGTTCATTCAACCCCTAGCCTAGGAACTTCCATATGCTGCAGGTGCAGCTATAGAAAAAAAGAGAAAAAAATAAGAAGTGGCAGGACCTCCTGACTGCCACAATGCTGACTGGTCATTAATACCAAATAACAGTCATGAAGGAAGCACTAAGAAGTAGAATATTTTCCCCTTCTTCCTCCTGCTCCTCATTCTTGTTCTACAAGAAAAGACTAAGCACCAGGCTTTTATTTATTTATTTATTTTTTCTCAGTAAAATCTTTAGATTCACAGAAAAAGTGTGAAGATAGTACAGATAGGTCCAGCATACCCTGCACCCAGGGTATTATTGTTATTATTCCTTATTACAAATATCTCACATTTGTATGGCACAGTTGTCACAATTAATGAACAAATATGGATACATTATTATGAACATCATTACACATTATTTATATTTATATGCATATACCCATACATTATTACCAGCTCAACATTCTCTATTCAGATTTCCATAGTTTTTACCTAATGTCCTTTTGCTCTTCCATTAGTTTTTACCTTATATCCACTCAGGACACCATGCTCCATTTATTGGTCATGTTTCCTTAGGCTCCTCTTGGCTATGACAGTTTCTCAGACTTCCTTGTATTTAGAGACCTTGATAATTTTGAGGATCCCTGCTTAGATAGTCTATAGAATGTCCCTCAATAGAGATTTGTCTGATATTTTTCTCATAACTGGGTTGTAGTCATGGATTTGGAAAAGCAAGACCATGGAGGTAAAGTGACACCATCTGCACATAATGAGTTAAAAGTTTTACTTTTAACATAACTAAAACACCTGGCACATATAGCAGGTTCTTAATAAAGAACAGATTCTTCCTCTTCTCCCACCCCAGGCCAGTCTAGACACTTGAAAATTATGCATACCTGAAACATCTTTATTATGTTCTAGTTTCTCTCTTCTAGGAAAGGTGTGATCCAGATGGAAAGCAGGCTTGAGAAGAAAGTGGAAAGTGAATACGCCTGGTCCCTGTGCTGTTTATTTGCCCTTCTAGGACCTCTCTCACCCTCTCTCACTGCCCTGTGTCCCAGAAAGGGGACCTCTGTGGCCTGTCTAATGGACAGTCTCTTCTTTGCTGCCTAGATTCTTGTGGTTTGGTCAGTGGGTCATCGGCAGGACATCAGTGGGCTGAGGAGAGCGAGCTGGAGGCACCTACTCTGTGCTGCTTGCTCTCTGGTTGACCCCTGTGAGGCAACCCTCTCCACTGCTAGGTCCTTCTTAGGCTCTGGTAACTGCTCCTCCCCTCTGCATCCCTTCCTGCGAAGGGTGTGATGGCGCCCCCCCGCTGCTCCTCCATTGATCTGCACTTTCTGTTGTTGGTTTCCACAAACTTGCTCCTAATACTGGAAATTGTTCTTTCATTTACCCATTTAGAATAACTGTCTCTCTCTCAGCAGGATACAGACTATATAAGAATATATATATATATCCTATATAAATTTAGATACAGGAAAGAGTCAAAGATGTTCTGCCAGGTCAGGTGGCCAAATAGCATACTATCAAATTGTGACCTAATTATGTGGTTTCATGTGTTTAGAGAATGAATCACAGCATCGCACACATCTATGCAACTGCTCTCTATCTAATGCTGTCCAGAATGACCTTTGCAAGTTTCTACATTTATTTTAATGATGCTGTCATTATACAAAATATTTTTGTAATTTCAGAGCCCCTGTTTGAAAACTATCTTTAGAGACAGTTTAAGGTGTAGTGATCTTACCAAATTTGATTCCTCCTCTACACCAACCTGGGTTCTGAATTACTTTTTTTTTTTTTTTGCTATTTCTTGGGCCGCTCCTGCGGCATATGGAGGTTCCCAGGCTAGGGGCCTAATCGGAGCTGTGGCCGCCAGCCTACGCCAGAGCCACAGCAACGCAGGATCCGAGCTGCGTCTGCAACCTACACCACAGCTCACGGCAACGCTGGATCGTTAACCCACTGAGCAAGGGCAGGGATCGAACCCGCAACCTCATGGTTCCTAGTCGGATTCGTTAACCACTGCGCCACGACGGGAACTCCTGAATTACTTTTGATTGTTTCCAAAAATCAACTCCAACCTCAATGAATAAAGGTTTTACTGATGATATTTAGACCAACAAACCCTAGTCTCTGAGGGTAATTTTTAAAAAGAAAAAAAAAAAAAACTTTTGAAAGTTCTAGATTTGTTGAGCCATGGCAACACTTGGAATAAGTATAGAGTATACCTACTACAGGTGACTACTTTGGAGTGGTCAGGATTCATTTGATATAGATTCTACTGTGTTTGTTTAAAAGTCCATCATTAGAACATAATAGCTGGTGTTTTATAATGCAGGCTCTGGGGTCTATCTGGCTGGGCTTAAAACCTTAAGCAAGTTACTTAACCTTTCTCTGCTTACAGTTTCTCATCTGTAAAATGGAGACAATACTAGTACTAATGTTAGTTATAGGTTGTTACAGTTTTCTGATAATTAAAGGAACTGGTATACGTTAAGCACTTTAAATGGTTTGGAACATACGAAGAAAACAAATGTTAGCTATTGCCATTGTGTACCATGTTGTATCACGGTTTTTGATTAATGACCATCAAGTTTTAGCAAATGTAGGCATTGTGGTTATGTTGTAGTCTTCTTCAGTCTTGTTTCTTTATTTAATTGATGGCTGTTATCTTCATTAGACACTGCCACCATATAAAAGTATGGATTGTTCAGAGATTAACAAAATAAAGAAATAAATTTGTCTTTATTTTACTTTTTTTGTTTCCATAGGAGGAAAAATGAGTTTCTTTAAAAAGAACTCTCTGATGTGCTAGAGTTTTGGAAGATACTCAAATACATAAGCTCCAAGTCTGAGAAAGGAATTAGAGCCTACTAATTCCCAGATGTTGATGGGCCCTTGTCCCTCACATGGCCCTGCCAGAGAGAAAAGGGAGGAACACCCATAACCAAGAATGGGTTTTGCAAGAGAAATGACATACATAGGAATTATTTTTCTTTCCAAAGATTTCAAATTAAGACCTGTTCTAATTATTCAGTGACAAGTTTTACTTTTCAATTTCTAAGCTGCAGTGCACTCTTGGAATATAAATATATATACATATACATACACACATTTTTAAGCTATGGTACAGTCAAATCGAGTTAGCTGGATCTACTGAGTAACCCCATGAACTAATGAAGTAAACATTTGCCCCCGCTGGGCTGTGGAAGGCTTCCAGGACTCCGGAGCATACACCTGCAGAAATTGGTGATTCACCTCTGAGTCACTCGGCAAGCACTAACAAGGGGAAGCCAGCCGGGACGCAGAGGGTGCACTTGGCTGCCGGTTCTCTCTTGCTCTCCCAGAATAATGACATTAATGACACTTCCAAACAGCTCACCCAGTCACAAAGTGGGAGATTTCAAAATCCATGTGGCAGCTGATTTCCTAATAGGATGCATTAAACAGGACATTGCATGTTTTATGGGCTGGGGTTGATTAGACCATAAGACTTAAAATATGTAGCTAAAGTGGTTGAAAAATAGGCCTTGGAAGTTCAGATCAAAGCATTACAGGGGGGTGATTAGATAAATAAAAAGTTTAAGCCTAACTGAGCAAATAATTGCACATCCCCTGAAAAGCTTGGTTCACAGGGATTGATCAAATGTGAGTCACCCCAGGCACAGATGTCTTTCTAAGAATATTCCTTTTAATTTTTTTAATATACTTCAAAAGAAAAAAAAATCTGGGTACTGACCAGCAAATACTCCTGTTTATATAAGAAAAGCCTCTTTAAGATACTGACAAAAAACCCCTCATTGTTTAAAGAGGCCAGTTTTTTCCTTTCTCTTCCTTCTCAGTCTGTAGTAAAAGGTTTTTGCTTCTTTAACACAGACTAATAGAACTCACCTAAAGAAATTCTAAAAGATTTTTGGTGCCTTATTTTGCCCCTTATTATGTAGAAGCCATATACAGGTTTACGCTAAAAGCATGTACTGTTATCTTTCCAAAGAAAAATATGTCACTGAAGAAGATTCATCTTTGTTTAGTTAAAAAACAAAAAAAGCATTTGCAAAGCTTATTTGTGCATTGCTATGTGCCAGACACAAGTTATCTCATTTAATCCATCATGACAATGCTAGAAGGTAGGTTTTCATATTTCTGGTTTACATGTGAGGAAATTGAGGCACATGTGTGGATTAGCTAACTTGCCCCAAGACAAGGGACTGGCAAGTGGCAGAGTGGAGAGTGAGGCCAGGTCTAAGGCTGAAAACTTTACACCTGAAAGCACTTTCCTGACAGTCATTCTGTGGTGGCCACAGAGCTCTGCAAGTGCACCTAGGTCTCAGCCATTTCTATGAGCTGATCTTGGCTATTTCCTTGAGGTGGGATCCCAGCATTACTTCTCATTTTAAAAATAAGCAATTGTCTTTTTTAAGAAAATTTTCTCCGGATATATGCCCAAGAGTGGGATTGCTGGGTCATATGGTAGTTCTATGTATAATTTTCTAAGGTACCTCCATACTATTCTCCATAGTGGCTGTACCAGCTTACATTCCCACCAACAGTGCAGGAGGGTTCCTTTTTCTCCCCACTCCCTCCAGCATTTGTTATTTGTGGACTTATTAATGATGGCCATTCTGACTGGTGTGAGGTGGTATCTCATGGTAGTTTTGATTTGTAGCACTGGGAACTATGTCTAGTCACTTAAGATGGAGCATGATAATGTGAGAAAAAAGAATGTATACATGTCTGTGTGACTGGGTCACCATGCTGTAAAGTAGAAAAAAAATGTATTACAGAAATAAAAAAAAATAAATGCACACACAAAAATAAGCAATTGAAGGTAGAGATCATGACTGTCCAAAAACCACATAAGACAAGGCAGATGGATGGGTAGACATGCACTCAGAGCTGCTAGGTGTCAAGTCTGTTATTTGCTAGTCCCTTGTGGCCAGATGGTGACCAGGCAAGATCATTTGGTAGCTGGAGTTCTTGGTGAGCTTTCATCCATGTCTCTGAATCAGCAGTTTCTTGGAAGCAACATTTATCCCACAACAATCCCAAGAAAACTGGGATCCGAATTAGGGAGGGGGATGGAAAACTGGTAGCCTCAATGCCTGTCTGTGAGGCAATATAAGTTTTGATCTCCAGGGCTGCCCATGAGCTGCATTTCACAGCATTACTATCAAATTTTCATACCTTAATTTACATTCCACTTATAACTTACACTCTTTTTGACCTTTGTTTACTCACATATTCCTGCAGCAGGGTGTTGCTTTAAATTTTCCATTCCCCCTCAGACAGCAAGGGGTAGGACAGGTGCACAGAGAAACAACCATGCCCTCAGGGAGTCACAAGATCCTGGTCCAAATCCCAGCTGTGCTGGGACTTTGAGAAAGTGGCTAAGATCTCTGTACCTCACTATCCACTCACAGGGTGCTGTTTTAGTCACTTCATGCTGCCATAACAAAATACCATAAACTGGGTGGCTTAAACAACAAAAATTGACTTTTCACAGTTTTGGAGTCTGAGAAGTCCAAGAGCAAGGTGCCAACCACCTAAGTTCCTATAGTGCCTTCCTTCTGGCTTGCCAGGAGCTATCATCCCACTGTGTCCTCTCTTGGTAGAGATATGGCCAGAGCAAGCTCTTGGCTCCCTTCTTATAAAGGCACTAATCTCATCATGAAGATCCCACCCTTATGACCTCACCTAACTGAATCACCTCCCAAAGGTCCCATCTCCAGATACCATCGCATTGCGGGTGAGGGCTTCAACATGTGAACAGGTGAGCATGGCAGGGGGCAGGGGGATGGGGCACATTCAGTCCATAATAGGTTCTGTTAAAGCAATTGGAAAGCACTTCATAAATGTTGTTACTCAGGTACTAAAATTAAGGAAACTGAACGTTTTATATTGAAGTGTACTTGTTTACCCATTTTGATGAATATAGAGGGGCAAGTATTTATTATGCTAGATGCTGGACATAAGAATAAAGCAAGTTTCCTTTTGGAGTGGCTCAGTGGGTTAAAGGATCCAGCATTGCCACTGCAGTGGCTTGGGTCACTGCTGAGGTGTGGGTTCAATCCCTGGCCCAGGACCTTCCATTTGCCACAGGAGAGGTCAAAATAAGAATTAAAAAAAAAAGCAAGGTTGCTTCCTTTAAGGATGGCCCAGTCTACTGTGCCCCTTAAGAATATTCTGCAGAAGATTCCCTCCCCTCCTTGAGCACCACCCTCTGTCCTGAGGGGGAGGTAACTAGCTGTGAGGAAATATCCAGAGCAGGCCTGGAACATAATATGTTGAACAAGGTTGCAAGTTTTGGGACAGAAAATCACTACACAGGTGGTTAAAATTCCAGCAGTTGTAGTCACTAGCTCTGATTTATGCAAGTCATTTAACTTCCCCCAGTTCAGCTTTCTTCTTTGTGGAATAGGAAAAATGCTAATTTACTTATGTATTTTTTTACTTTAAAATGTTAATGCATATTGTGCACTATTATTGAGAATGTAAATTGATACAGCTACTGAGGAAAACAGTGTTGAGTTTCCTCAAAAATTAAAAATAGAATTACTAGATGATTCAGCAACTTCTAGGTATTGACACAAACAAAAATGAAAGCACTAACTTGAAAACATATCTGGTCTCCATGTTCTTAGCAACATTATTTACAATAGCCAAGATTTGGAAACAACCTAAGTATTCATTGATAGTGAATGGATAAAGAACATGTGGTATATACATACAATGGAATATTATTTAGCCATATAAAATAATGAAAGCTTGCCATTTGTGATAACATGAGTGGACCTTGAGGGCATTATGCTAAGTGAAATAAGTCAAACAAATAAAGACAAATACTATATGATCTAACTTATAAGAGGAATCTTAAAAAAAACCAAAACACCCTCATAGATAGAACAGATTGATCGTTGCCAGAGATAGAGAGGGATGGAATGAAGGGCGTCAAAAGGCACAAACTTCCAGTTATAAAATAAAGAAGTCATGGGAATGCAATGTATAGCATGGCGACTATAGTTAATTCTGTACTGCATATTTGAAAGCTGCTAAGAGAGTAAATCTTAAAAGTTCTCATCGCAAGAAAAAAAATTTGTAACTATATATGATGACAGATGTTGAATAGATTTGCTATAGTGATTTTGCAATAAATATTTACAAATACCAAATATTATGTAGTATACCCAAAATTAAGATAATGCTATATGTCATTTATACCTCAATTTAAAAAATTAATGCATTTATTATTATTGCATCAAAGAAATGGTGGTCACCTTTCACCTCTGAGTGGTGCTCCAGGTAGAGATAAAGGGACAATTATGCAGAGTGGTGGGGCTGCAGTCTATGGCGTGAAGAGGTACCATTATTATCATCATAATAATATAGCATAGAATGTAACAACAACATCCCTAGTTTGTAGACATTTCAAGAATTACGTGAAATACATGCAAAATCAACTAGCTGTAGTCATCACATACAAGTATTCAATAAACATTCTTAGAGCAAACAAAACAAAACCAAGCACAGTTTCCCCTGCCAGGAGTGTGTGTGTGAGAAGAAAGGTTATGTACTATCAACAGATTTATCTGCAACAACAGGCCAGCACTCCAGAGATAGCTATAGTACACTTAGGATGTAGCTTCATGAAGTAAGAATAAACAAACAAACTTATGAATAGAGTGGCTGAGTGCCATAAACCTCTGTCATCAACCTCAGGAATCCACTGGCTGTGGGGTTTGCAGATTTCATTGTTAAAACTTACCATGTTCTAGCACCCAAGACAAAGCAGATAATAAAGGGAGAAGTTTTTCCAGTGTTACTTAGGTTTTCACTGATTTCAGTTTAGAATTTACTCATGTATTCAAAACAAAACAAATCCCACAAGTCTCAAACAGGGCTGGTTGCTTCTGCCCTAGAGCAGTTTTCCACATTTACTTTGCTTCCTGAAAAGGCAGACTCAAAGGAAAGTTGTAAGAGTGATACTAAGCTCATTTCCCCCCCTGCATTTACATTAAAAACCTCAATGAATATTAATGGGGAGAGTGAGCCAATATAGAACAGTATTTTTCAAAGTCAAAATATCCCTCTCAGAATCAACTGAGATCCTTGTTAAAAATGTAGATTCCAGACCAGTTATCTTGATCCTCTGTGGGTGAGCCTCCAGAATCCACATGTCTTACAGGCTTCCCAGGGGTCCCCAGGACACAAAGATATTGGAGAACCTCTGATAAATGGGGATAAAATTCTCTGGATTTATTTTGCCTTCAGACAACATTTGTCCATTTTAAAAACAAATAATAACAGGTCGATTTTAAATTGACACATGAGAAGATAAGGTATCTAAAACATTTCTGGCTTAAGGAAGAGCAAACTCTGATATTAAAACACAACAAATGGCCCTTTTACCAAGTTCAGTGCAGGACTTTCTAAGCTTACCAAAGTATTAGGAACCATCCAATAATTTAAAAAAAGAAAAAAGCTGTGTGTGTGTGTGTGTGCGTGTGTGTGTGTGTGTGTGTGTGTGTGTGTATTGAAACCATGTAGACAAAGATATTAAGCAACCATCACAGAATAGGGTTATAGAATCAATAATTACCCCTGTTTGATACATACAAAGTGTCAAAAATGATAATCTTTAGCATTCAGAAAGACCCATTGCTTAGTCACTGCATATCAACCAGGATTACATGCCCACTCTGCTGCGCATTGCCCTGGCCCAGATAAACAAAGGTGAATCAAATACAGTGCAGTAGTTCTTAAACAGTTCAGGCTCTCAGAGCCATCTGAGAATCTGAACCCCTGAAAACTGTCCATATGCACAAACACTTGATTTTTTGAGTAAGGTTTCAGGGAACTGGCCAAGGCTTCACTTGGGAACTCTATGTCGAGACCAGACACAGATTGAGCAGGTCCTAAATCCTGGAAGGTTTGTGGTGTTCCCTTCTCACATGAAATTCAAAATATAATTTAAATGTTTTAAAGACACACAGGTTGAAATGTTCTGAGTTAAAATTGCTTCTTTCCACAACTTTTAATTGCCATCTGTTTTGTAGTTTCTTGACAGTTTTTGGTGTTGAT
The DNA here is from genome assembly GCF_016906955.1 of Phacochoerus africanus. Classification (NCBI taxonomy): domain Eukaryota; kingdom Metazoa; phylum Chordata; class Mammalia; order Artiodactyla; family Suidae; genus Phacochoerus; species Phacochoerus africanus. Next base: position 200,490,660 of record NC_062544.1, read on the forward strand.
GTTTTTAGTAATTTATCAGTTTAATGCCTCTGCTTTGCCAGAACCCTGAGTGTATATTTAATTTGCCTGTGGATAATCCCACATTAATCTAGAGGGAGGCACAGCTCCCCAAACACATTTATTACAATACAAGATGCTATGAGCTCTGTAATGATCTGGGAGCACAGAGCAGACAGCATGGGGAAGAGAATTTCATCTCAACACAGTACCCAAATATAAGTTCTGAGCTCAAATGGAATGTTCCTTTAGTGATGCTAAGGAGGGGAAATGACTCTCAGTTAACAGGCAGTGTGCTCCAGGGGGCCTTTGACAATCCTGTCCAACTAAGCAATTAGAAAGAGTTTATGTGAGGCTGGTGTGGGGAGCAGACAGGGAAGGATTTGGGTAGCTTCAGATGCTTTGTATCTGTTTTCCAACAAAAGACAGCAGCGAACACCTACTCACAGTGACAATTAGGGACAAGGTAATGTGAGAGCCAACATGAAGCTGGGGGCAAGAGGAAGGGGAGAGTGAAGGCTGTGGCAGGAAGAGACTAATCAAGAAAGAGAAAACCCCAATGTGCAATAAAAGATTGGAAGGGAAATGGGTAAGAGGAGGACAGAGAACATAGCCAAGCCAGGAGGAGGACAGTGCTTTGCAACTTACCCTAATGTTGAACAGAACAGAGAGGCTTCCAGATACCCAAGTGACCTGGGTTCTAGTTCCAGAACGATTCCATTCTTATTACTCAAATTATTTACCTCATAGACATTTGTTTTTAACTCCCCGTACACATTGACCCGTATCTTCTCAATCGCCACCTGCTTTCACCCAAACAACTGTGGAAGAGCTGACTGTTTATTTATTTATGCTCTGCCTGTTTCCAAAATGGATTTGTGGCAGTGGAACACAAGAGGTAAGTCAAATTTCAATATTAAAAATTCACCACTCTAAGAATTTTCCTCATCTTTAGCCAGACAACACTTGATCATTGGAATGATATGTTAGCACTGCTGACACTATTAATATTCAGGTATTTCTTTCTGCTTATGCAGTAGAGAAAAGGATCTCTTGCCCTCAGCTCTGCACTGGTTCCTTTTAAATATTTCAGGGCAGAGTATCAGGAACCATATTTGCAGACAGAGTCAGTCCATCGGTATGAATGTCATGATGATAATCATCATTTCAAGGGCATTTTGCCCATTTTACACAGACCACACTGAGTCCTTACAACCACCTTTTAAGGAATTTATTATTGTTCATTCTACAGATAAGGAAACTGAGGGCCAAAAGGGGATTTATTAATTTGCCTGAGGTCAGTGGCTAATGGTGACAGGATTCACAGTTGTAAATGACTTCGAAGTTCCCCTGTTTTCATTTAGTCTGCTCTGCCTTCCTGAAACTGGGAGGAGGGCACCTTAGGCTGTCTGTGGGAGAAAACTCAGGACAAGAGGCTCTAATGTAGAGAGGATACTTGGCCTTTGTCCTCACTTCTGAAACACACCTTTGCTGTTACTCTGTTCCAAAGGTTTTACTCATGTTTTCCACCTTAGTGAACAGGATTTGCTTTAGCATCACTTATATAATATAAACATCATCTTTCCTCATGCGAATCTTTTTCCTGTTTGGTGCTGTGGGTTCGGGCCCAGATTTGTGCATGTTTTTCCTAATTGATCATTGTCATGATCAACCTAAGTGTTTCTTTAAGAGAAAAAGTGAACACACTGTTTTCAGACACCAATGCAGAAATAAGATTATATAAATAAGACCCGCAGCTATAATTTTTGTCTTTTATACCATATTTATAAATGGTTAGAGAGTAGAGGGGGAGTCTGGGTGTAATCCAAAAGGAAATGGGGATTTAATAGGATCCAATCATGAGTTAGTCATTTATATCTACAAGAATACTGGCCACAGTAAAAGTCAGAGTTGTCACCAAGGTTCTGAGACTGGTTCTCAGACCTGCATTAGGTATCAGCTCTTTTGTGGAATGTTCTCTTCTGTCCAAATGAATTTATCTGCCATGTTTCTCATCAGGCTAGGGGTCAGTTCTTGTATGAGTAATGGTTCTCAAATTGTTTCTGAAAGATGAAATGGGTGTTTCCTCCCCCACCTCTTTTAAGCCTAATTTGAATCTTGTTTATTAACTATTTAAGGTCATCTTTCTGTAAATAAAAATAGTGGTATTTCCAACAAAAGATTTATTTTTGTTTCTAACCATAGCCAACATCAATTCAGAGTCCACTCCCACAGCTGTGGGCTTGGATCAAAGTTGCTCTTTTCAAAAACAGATCACCCGAACCTGTAATACACACAGGCTGGGAGCACTGTAAACTTGAAAACAAGCAGGGCAGCACATACAGACCCACAATCCATAAATGGTTTTGATGATAAATAACTAAGACTGATTGGAATATACAGATTGTCATTTTCTTTCCTTTTTTTTTTGTCTTTTAGGGCCACACCCATGGCATATGGAGGTTCCCAGGCTAGGGGTTGAATCAGAGCTGTAGCCACTGGCCTACACCAAAGCCACAGCAAGGCCAGATCCAAGCTGCATCTGCGACCTACACCACAGCTTATGGCAACGCCGGATTTTAACCCACCAAGCGAGGCCAGGGATCGAACCCGTGTCCTCATGGATGCTAGTCAGGTTTGTTAACTGCTGAGCAAGGACAGGAACTCCAACTGTCATTTTCTTATGCTACTTTTCATTTATTTATGGAAGAGCTTTAATACAAAATCTATATATACTTTTTACAGAAAATGTAAAGAGGGAGAAAAATGTGATAATTACATGTAATCCTACTACACATGCAATCCTACTTCACATTTTGGTATGTAACATTCTAGTCTCTTAAAAGATGTGTAGTATTTATTTTACATAAAATAGATCATGTTATAGGTGACATTTTTTAACCTACTTTTTTAACTTCACAAAATATAAGCATCTTTATACACCATTAAACTTTCTTTTCCAGTATCCTCTTTCTGTCTTTATAGTATTCTGTTGTGTGTACTTATCTGTTTTTAAGTAGAGAGCTAATTTTAAATGTAACACATGCTCAATGTTTTAAAGAAATCAAGCACACAATAAAGATGAACAACAACAACAACAAAAAACCTATAATCGATCCTATAACACAAAGTGGATTTTCTACCTCAAATAATTGTGTATTTTTAAAAATTTTATTTATGTGTTGATAAATTATCCACAAAAAATTATATCAGTTTGTATTCTAATAAGAATATATGAGAATATCTATTCTTTTCACCTTAAAGAAGTATCCTTGGGTATTATCTTTTCTTAATATTTATTAATTTAAATAGGCTGAGAAAAGAGGGACATGATTTTATTTCATGGCTTTAATTCTTAGGAGGGTTGATTATTCTTATATATTTATTGTTATTTCTCACTATATATTGCTTATTTATCTTTTTTGCCCATTTTTCAATGGGCTTATAGTAAGGCTGTCAATCATTTTTTCTGCCACCAGGTATTAAATATTTTCCTCAGTTTGTTCTTTGCCTTTGACTTGTTTATTTGTTTGTTTTTAACTTTTTCTTTTCAGAAAACTTTATATTTATAGAGAAGCTGCAAAGGTACAAAGGAGAGTTCCTATAAATCTTTTACCCGGCTTCACCTGTTAACTTACATAATCATGAAGAACATCATGAAGAAATTAACTTTGGTTACAATACTATTAACTAAACTACAGACTATTTAGATTTTACCAGTTCCTCCACTAACGTTATTTTTCTGTTCTCAGCACCTCATCTAGGATCCTGCACTGCATTTAATTGTCATGTATCTTTAGTTTCCTCCAGTCTGTGACATGTTTCTTTGATTTTCATGGCCCTGACAGTTCTGAATAGAACTGGTCATATATTTTGTAGAATGTTGATCAATTTGGGTTTATCCACTCTAAAGTTATCATTTTTCTCTTTCCATGCTCAACTGTTAAAAAGCATTCATTGAGACCAGCCCAACACTCCAAGGAGAGGTGGGCTAATCTTTACCTCCTAGGTCAAGTATCAAAGGATTTGTGGACATATGTTAAAACTGCCACATTACTTAATGAGTATTTGGAGGTAAAGATACTTTAAAGCTATGCAAATATTCCCATTTCTTGTTAAAGTTTCATCAACTAACATTCATCAATGGATCCTGTTTGGAGCAATTGTTACTAAGGTGTTCTAAAGGGGAGTTTCTATTCCCCTCACTTTTTACATTGACTATTTGGAATTCTTCTGTCATTGAACATTTGTTCCTTCTCCCCAGAGATATGGTAGGTGTTTGTGGCTACACAGTGTCATGAAGGACCTAATTTCTTCATCTCTGCTCAGCTTTCTGTACTGTTAGTTCTGCTCTAATGACAAGGAAATGGTCAATTGCAGATGGGATAAAGATGGCAGAATGGAAGGACTGGAGCACAGCTTCTCTTATAGAAACAACAAAATTACAACCAAATGCTGAAAAACCTTCAACAAGATGGACTGGAAACTTTCAAAAAGATATCCTACTCCAGAAGACAAATAGGAGGCCACAACAAATGGGTAGGAAGAGTGATTATGTGATATAAGCAAACCTATACCATCCAGGTGGGCAGCCCACAGATGGGAAAGTAACTGTATCACAGAGACTCATATACATGAGTGAGAGTTCTGAGCCCCATATCATGTCTCTATGACTGGGGAACTGGCATTGGGAGAAAGAGACCCCAGAGCATCTGGCATTGAAGGACAGTGGGGCTTGTGCACAGACACTCCACAGGACTGGGGGAATCGGAGACTACATTCTTGAAAGGCACACACAAGATTTCATGTGCACTGGATCCCAGGACAAAGCAGAGGCTCCATAGGAATTTGGGTTGGACCTGACTGCAGTTCTTGGAGGATCTCCTGGGAAAACAGGGGGTTACTGTGGCTCTTGTGAGGGTAGGACATTGGAGGCAAAGCTCTTGGGAATATTCATCAGCATGTGTTCCTCTAGAGGAGGCCATTTGGGGAAAATCTGGCCCCATGCATCAGTGCTGAGAAGCCCCAGACCAAACAATAATGCAGGTGGGATGACAGCCCCACCCATCAGTAAACAGGCTACCTAAAGACCCTCCCCCCCAGGCACAGAGCAACCTCTAAACTCACCCAGAGACAAAGATCCACCTGTCAGAGGGATAGGAATCAGTCCCACCTATCAGTGAGCAGGCACCAGTCCCTCCCATCAGGAAGCCTATAGCAAGCCCCTGTACCAACCTTAACCACGAGAGGGGCAGACATCAGAAGTTAAGAGAGGCTACAACTCTATTGTCTGCAAAAAGGACACAACACCAAAAACCTATAAAAATGAAAAGGAAGAGAACTACAACTCAGATAAGGGAAAAAGAAAAAAACCCAAAATAACACTAAGTGATCTGGAGATTATCAGCCTCCAGGAAAAAGACTTTAGATTGTTGATGCTGAAGATAATGCAAGACATTGGAAATAAACTGGAGGCAAAGATTGATGATTTACAGAAAACACAGAGCAAAGAGATACAAGATTTAAAACTTAAGCAAGCAGATGTGCAAAATACAATAATTGAAATAAAAAAATTCACTAGAAGCAGCCAACAGCAGAACACAGGAGGCAGAAGAATGAATAAGCAAGGTGGAGGACAAACTAGTGGAAATCATGGATGCAGAACAGAAAAGAGAAAAAAGATTGAGAACAAATGAACACAGTCTAAGAGAACTATGGGAAAATGTTAAATGCACCAATATCCATATTATAGGGGTGCCAGAAAGAGAAGAGAGAGAGAAAGGGACAGAAACACTATCCAAAGAGATAATAGCTGAACACTTCCTAACATGGGAAAGGAACCACTCACTTAAATCCAGGAAGTGCAACAAGTACCATATAAAATAAACCCAAGGAGGAATACCCTGAGACACATATTAATCCAACTGACCAAAATTAAAGACAAAGAGAGAATATTGAAAGCAGCTAGGGAAAAGAAACAAATAACATACAAGGGAACCCCAATCAGGGTATCAGCAGATTTTTCAGCAGAAACTCTGCAGGTCAGAAGGGAGTGGTACGATATACTTAACGTGATGAAAGGGAAAAAACCTCCTACCAAGATTCCTTTACCCAGCAAGGCTCTCATTCAGATTTGAAGGTGAAATCAAAAGCTTTATAGATGAGCAAAAGCTAAGAGAATTCAGCACCACTAAACCAGCTTTACATCAAAGACTAAAGGAAATTCTCTAAGCAGAAAAGAAAAGGCTGCAACCAGAAACAAAAATACCACAAATGACAAGGCTCACCAGTAAAGGCATATATACAGTAAGGATACAAAATCATCCATACACAATTATGCTAACAAAAACAGAAATCCTGAGAAGAGGAGAGTACAAATGCAGGACACTGGAGATGCACTTGCAATCAAGAGACAAACAACTTAAAACAATCTCGCTATGTATATAGACTCTTATATCAAAACTACAGAATAACTGCAAACCAAAAATCTACAATTGATACACAAACAAATAAGAAAAATCAACTCAAATACAACACTAAAGATAGTCATCAAACCAGAAGAGGAGAGAACAAGAGAAGAAGGGAAGAAAAAGGAACAACAAAACCAAATCCAAAGCAATTAATAAAATGGCAACAAGAACACACATATCGATAGTTACCTTAAATGTTAAGGGACTAAATGCCCCAACCAAAAGACAGAGACTGGCTGAATGGATACAAAAACAAGACCCATATATATATGCTGTCTTCAAGAGACCCACTTCACTTCTAGGGACACATACAAATTGAAAGTGAGAGGATGGAAGAAAATGTTCCATGCAAACGGGAATCAAAAGAAAGCTGGAGTAGCAATACTCATATCAGACAAAAAGACTTTAAAATGAAGAATATCTTAAGGGACAAACAAAGTCATTACGTAACAATCACAGGATCAATCCAAGAAGAAGATACCACAATTTAAAATATCTACGCACCCAACCTAGGTTCACCTCAATATATAAGGCAACTGCTAAGAACCTTAAAAGGACAAATTGACAATAACACAATCATACTGAGGGAGTTTAACACCCCACTTACAGCAGTGGACAGATCATCCAGACAGAAAATCAATAAGGAAACACAGGCCCTGAGTGAGGCTTTAGACCAGATGGACTTAATAGATATTTATAGGACATTCCATCCAAAAGCAACAGAAGGCACATTCTTCTCAAGTGCACGCAGAACATTCTATAGGATCGATCACATTCTGGGCCACAAATCAAGCCTTGGTAACTTCAGGAAAACTGAAATCACGCCAAGCATCTTTTCCTACTACGACTTTATATGACTGGAAATCAATAACAAGGAAAAACTGCAAAAAAAAAAAAAAAACACGCAAACGCGTGGAGACTCAACAACATGCTACTAACAACCAATGGATCACTGAAGAAATCAAAGGGGAAATTAAAAAATACCTAGAAGCAAATGACAACAAAGATACGACACTCCAAAACTGATGGGATGCAGCAAAAGGTGTTCCAAGAGGAAAGTTTAGATCAATACAAGCCCACCTCAGGAAACAAGAAAAAGCTCCACCAAACAAGCTAACTTTGCATCTAAAGCAGCTCAAGAGAGAAGAACAGACAAGACCTAAAGTTAGTAGAAGGAAAGAAATCATAAAGCTCAGAGCAGAAATCAATGAAATAGAAACAAAGAAAACCACTGAAAAGATCAATGACACAAAAAGCTGGTTCCTTGAAAAGATCAACAACATTGATAAACCTTTAGCCAGACTTAATCAAGCAAAAAAGAGAGAGGACTCAAATCAATACAATTAGAAATGAAAAAGGAGAAGTAACAATAGGCATCACAGAAATACGAAGGACCTTAAAGATGACTACATGCGACCATATGCCAAGAAAACGGAAAACCTAGGAGAAATGGACAAATTCTTAGAAAAGTACAATCCTCCAAGACTAAACCAAGATGAAAGAGAAAAGATGAATGGACCAGTCACAATACTGAAATTGAAACTCTGATTAAAAAACTTCCAACAAACAAAAGTCCAGGACCAGATGGCTTCACAGGTGAAATTCTATCAAACATTCAGAGAAGAGCGAACACCTATCCTTCTGAAACTACTCCAAAAAATTGCAGAGGAAGGGACACTCCCAAACTCAGTCTATGAGGCCGCCATCACCCTGATGCCAAAACCAAACAAAGATATCACAAAAAAAGAAAACTACAGGCCAGTTTCACTGATGAACATCGATGCAAAAATCCTCAACAAAATACTAGCAAATCGAATCCAGCAATACTTTAAAAGGACTGTACATCGTGATCAAGTGTCACTTATCCCAGGGATGCAAGGGTTCTTCAATATCCGCAAATCCATCAGGGTGATACACCACATTAACAAACTGAAGAATAAAAACCGTATGATCCTCTCAATAGACGTGGAAAAAGCCTTTGACAAAATCCAACACCCATTTCTGATAAGAACCCTTCAGAAGGTGGGCATAGAGGGAACCTACCTCAACATGACAAAGGCCATGTATGACAAACCCAGAGCTAACATCATTCTCAATGGTGAAAAGCTGAAGGAATTCCTGCTGAGATCAGGGACAAGACAAGGATGTCTGCTCTCACCACTACTCTTCAGCATAGTTGTGGAAGTCCTAGCCACATCAATCAGAGAAGTCAAAGAAATCAAAGGAATCCAGATTGGAAAGGAAGAAGTAAAACTATCCCTATTTGCAGATGACATGACCCTATACCTAGAGAATCCTAAAGACTCTACCAGAAAACTGTTAGAGCTCATCCATGAATCTGGCAAAGTCACAGCATAGAAAATTAATACACAGAAATCGATGGCATTTCTGTACACTAACAATGAGAGATCAGAAAGAGAAATTAGGGAAGCAATCTTGTTTACCATCGCATCAAAAGAATAAAACACCTAGGAGTAAACCTACCTAAAGAGACAAAAGACCTGTACTCTGAAAACTATAAGATGCTGATGAAAGAAATCAAAGAGGACACAAACAGATGGAAAGACATCCCATGCTCTTGGATTGGAAGCGTCAATATCATCCAAATGACTATACTACCCAAGGCAATCTACAGATTCAGTGCAATCCCTATCAAATTACCAAGGACATTTTTCACAGAACTCAAAACAAAATATTTTAAAGTTTGTTTGGAAGCACAAAAGACCCAGAATAGCCTAAGACATCCTGAAAAAGAAAAACGGAGCTGGAGGAATCAGGCTCCCAGACTTCAGGCTATACTACAAATCAACAATCATCAAAACCGTATGGCAGTGGCACAAAGACAGACATATAGATCAGTGGAATAGGATAGAAAGCCCAGAACTAAATCCATGCACCTACAGCCAACTCATCTATGACAAAGGAGGCAAGAATATACAATGGAGCAAAGACAGCCTGTTCAGTAAGTGGTGCTGGGAAGACTGGACAGCCACACGTAAAAGAATGAAATTAGAACACTTCCTAACACCACAGACAAAAATAAACTCAAAATGGATTAAAGCCCTAGATATAAGACCAGACACTATAAAACTCTTATTGGAAAGCATAGGTCAAACACTCTCTGACATAAAGGACAGCAACATCTTCTCAGATCCACCTCTTAGAGTAATGACAGTAAAAACAAAAATAAACAAATGGGACCTAATCAAACTTCAACGTTTCTGCACAGCAAAGGAAACCCTCAACAAAACGAAAAGACAACCCACAGAATGGGAGAAAATATTTGCAAATGAAATGACTGACAACAGATTAATCTCCAAAATTTATATACACCTTCTTCAGATCAATACCAAAAAAAAAAAAAAAAAAAAGAACAACCCCATCAAAATATGGGCAGATTATCTAAATAGATAATTCTTCAAAGAAGATATACAGATGGCCAAAAACACATGAAAAGTTCCTCAATATCACTCATTATCAGAGAAATGCAAATCAAAACCACTCTGAAGTACCACCTTACACCAGCCAGAATGGCCATCATTCAAAAGTCTACAAATAATAAGTGCTGGAGAGGGTGTGGGGAAAAGGGAACCCTATTACACTGTTGGTTGGAATGTAAATTGGTGCAAGCACTGTGGAAAAGAGTATGGAGATTCCTCAGAAAACTCAAAATAGAATTACCATTTGATCCAGCAATCCCACTCCTGGGCATCTATCCAGAGAAAACCATGACTTGAAAATACACATGTACTGCAATGTTCATTGCAGCATTCTATACAATAGTCAAGACATGGAAACAACCTAAATGTCCTTTGACAGAGAAGTGGCTATAGAAGAGGTGGTACATATACACAATGGAATATTTACTCAGCCATTAAACGGAAAGAAATAACAGCATTCTTAGCAACATGTATGGACCTAGAAATTATCATGCTAAGTGAAGTCGGCCATACAATGAGACACCAACATCAGATGCTTTCACTGACATCTGGAATCTGAAAAAAGGACAGACAACTTCTTTGCAGAACAGATACTGACTCACAGACTTTGAAAAACTTATGGTTTCCAAATTAACAGGTTGGGGGATGCACAGGAGGTTTTAGATGGAAATGCTACAAAATTTCATTGTGATGATCATTGTACAACTATAAAGATAATACAATTCATTAAGTAATAATTAAAAAGAAAAAGGAAACTGTCAGTTGCTTCCAGAGTGTATTAGTTTCCTATGGCTGCTATAACAAGTTACTACAAATTTGGTGGCTTAAAAACAACACAAATTTTTCTTTTCAGAGGTCAGAAATCAGAAACTGGTTTCATTGGATGCATTTTTTTTCTGAGAGGTTGTAGGGAAGAATCTGTCCCCTTACCTTTTCTAGCTTCTAGAGGCCACCTGCATTGCCTGTCTCATAGCCTTCTTTCTCCACCTTCATGGTCAGCAGTGTTAGGTCAAGACCTTCTCATACATAAATCTATCTGGTTCTCTCTCTGACATTTTTCTTCCTCTTATAAGGATGCCTGTGATTACACTGGGCCCATGTGGATAATCCAGGATAATCTTTCCATCTCAAGGTCAGCTGAATAGCAATCTTAATTATATCTGCAATCTTAATTCCCTTTTGCCATATAGTATAACGTAGTCACAGTTTGAGGGATTATTTTATAGACATCTTTGAGAGACATTATCTGCCTACTACACAGGGCCATAAGCTTTTTCATCTATGGGCACACAGAGAAAGGATGAGACAAGAGATAGAGATATAAAAATATAGAGGTAGAGAGGCACAGATAGAAGTGGATACAGAGGGAGAGATAGAAGGGAAAGGAAGACAAGAAGAGGAAGACAGAGAGAGATCAATTCTACTAGCTTGAGCAGGTACAACACAACAGAATTGGTTTTTACACAGATCCCAGATATATGGCATTGGGTCCTCTTTATTTTAGGATCCAAATGAGTGTAGTGCTGACACTTTACTGAAAATGACCAGAATTCTCAGTAATTCAGGCCTGAGCTCTTTAACAAGTAACCCTGAGCCAGTATTTAAGCTGTTATAATATCATCAGTCTTCACATTTAAGGCTACAGACTTCAAAGAAAGTATCATTCCAAACTGACCATTAAAAGTATATATTTTTAGGAGTTCCCTGATGACTAAGTAAGTTAAGGATCTGGCATTGTCATTGCTGTGGCTCAGGTCACTGCAGTGGTGAGGGTTTGATCCCTGGCCCTGTAACCTCTGCATGTTGTGGGTGCAGCCAAAGAAAAGTATATTTTTGAGAGGAATGCTTACTTATTCACACACTTACTCTCGATTGGTGAAAGCCATTCCAAATATCTCCAAAACCTTAAGGAAGGACTTCAAAAAGTGGCTTCCTTTTGTGTTAGTGATTTTGACCTTGTTAGGACCTCTTACTCTCTTTTAGACTAGAGATTCCACTTTCTTCTTTGCTGGGTTTAGTGAGCAATGAGGTGACAGTAGTTGCATTTGTCTTTTATATTGTGAGTATGTATTATCTGTATAAAGACCCACTTCTCTTAGGTCCATCATTGGTAAATTACTTCTATCGTGGCATCTCCTCCACTCTGCTCCACATAGAACTAAAAGAAATGTTCTATCATTCCAAAAGAACAACACAAAACAAAATAACAACTGGTCTTACCTTCTCTATTGCCTAGATTCCCCTTGAAAAGTATAACTCTTCCAGTATCTGGAAAGAACAAGTCTTTGGAGCCATCTAGATCTGATTTTATATCCCATTTCTGCTTTTTAACAACTATGCGACTTTTGAGAAATCAAATCCTTTGAAGCTCTGTGTTTTCCCTATTCATGGGTCATTGTCTTTGCCAGGAGGCTAGTTGTCACCAAAAGCTGGTGGTCATTTTTATCTCCTATTCACTTAGTGATGCCTACAATGTGCTACATGTGTATGTGGTATGAACACAGAGGGGAACACAATCAACATGGTACTTGCCCAGGTGCCCAGTCTAGAGGGGAAGACATGTTAAAGAGCCAAGGACATGTATTGAGAATGGTACAAAGCCGAGTAAAGGGTAACAGACAAAAATTTGGGTAGGGAATCAAAGATTTTTTTAACTCTACTAGGATTCTGTTGCAGTTATACATACACATGTCTATCCTGTTGGATGATAAGCTCTTTGGGAACAACTGAGTCTTTCCATCTGTGAAAATTTTTCAGACATACAAAGCAAGAGCTCAATGAGACTCTGATAAGCTCAGGTCTTGGTGAACACTTCAAGTGTTATTGTTAAATGAAATAGACTCAGTTGATCATCATAGAAGGACTGGAGAGTGGGCTCCTTCAGAGCAGCTACTGTCTCCCTATTAATTTTGGTACCCCCAGTTTCTAGTCTAGAGGCAAGTGCAGAGCAGATATGCAGGACATTATTGCTTAATAAATGAATTAACAACACCTGGAATCCAAAAGTACCTCTGTCCATCACTAAAATTCTCAAAGAAAAGAGAAGAAACATGCTTTATGAATGTTTGTGCTAACTGAACACTTAAAGCTCATCATGAGTAAACATAATCCTATCCCAGTGTGTCTTAAATATGCCCTGCCTGAATAAGGTGTGAGTTTTACAATCTCATTTGCTCTATCTATGTAAAAGCTTTTTATTTGGCTTCAAAGTCTCTAACTTCACAGCAAAAATTCATTATGTCCCAGCTGAGTTCTGTTTAATGGAATTAAATTTCACCCTTTCTAATTATCTTTTGGAACAGACAATCTTTACAGAATAATTAGTAATAGAAGAAGATAATGGATCATTGTCTTTATTACTGCAAAGAAATCCTAGATGCTGCTCTAAATCTTAAAAAAAATCTCATGAAATATAAAATGTATTGAATCCTTCCTCTTAAATTATGTAACATTTAAACTTTGTCAACATAGCTTAAAGATGATGGGAGGTAATTATTTTCCTGCTTCACTTTAAATTATTTTATGAAACTACTTTGATGATCCCATTCAAATTAATTATGCTTACATTTCATTCTCAAGATTTTTATTGGTGGAACATTCTATTATCAAACACAATTTAAATGCATATTTTCTTCACTCATCTCAAGATCTATTTTGCTTCCCTGGACAATTTGTTTTCTAGACCTTAAGCTAACTTCATTAAATTATATACAGAGAGAATATAAAAGAGGATTAAAAATATAGCTACTCAATATCTTTTAAAATAAAGTCTAATTAAAAATCACTTCAGTTACTCATCTAAAAAAGCATAGACCATTGGACAATTTTTATTAAATATAGCTCAAAAAAAATGTCCAAACATGAGTAGTATTTTAAAAAAGAAATCACCAGTACACACACACAAAATGTTTTTCCCTTCTAAACATTCAAGCAATTAAAACTTACCTTTAAAAATGGAAGATGGGAAATGTAGTAGAAAAATGAGTAGGGTCCTTCTTGGACTTCTAGTCTTTATAGTTTAATTTGTTGAGAATTTAAAATTACAGTAATTGCCCTTAAATAACTGACATTATTTGACACTGCAACAACAGAGGAGTGGAAATGACTGACAAACACACAAAAGACTTTTGTTATCTTTGTTTGTCTGCCTGAATAAATCTCAACAAGTATTTCAAAGACTTAAATTTATAGCATACTTAATCGCCATTAGATGGCCAATCCTATTGGTTTTCAGTACGTTTCTCTGACACTCAACATTTTTGGTATCAACTTCTTTAACACATCTAGTTTGTCTCAACAGCTATCTTTAAGCTAAATTATTACCTCTAAATTAAACATTTTGATAAAATATGTGGAATTAGACAGAATTAACTTAAGTAGAGCTCCTTCTTTTTTCTTCCCTTATATTGAGGACTGGGTTGTGGAGGAGGTTTGAAATGGAGATTTTCAAAAATGTTAACTGACTGCTTACCTACCATATATGTTGGTAAGTTGGTTAATATTTGATTAACGATTTCTTTCTTAGCAAATCAAGTGAATTTAAGAAATTGATACCCAAAACCATTTATTGTGACTTAGATGGCAAACAGAGGTCAAAGAAAATCAGGCCTGCCACATAATTCACAATTCCTGCAAAGAATTTATAACCCAAATGGCACGGATGAAAGGGTTTTTAAAATTACTTTTAAGGATGTAGTACGTATATTTTCCCATCTCTAAAATAAAACATAAGCTACAAGTGAGTATAAAATAAAGGTTTCTTCTTGAAGGCCCCATTTTATTTCCTAGCAAAAATAAACACTTCAAAGAAAATAATTGAATTTCAATAATCCCTTAATTAGTATCACACTTTCCATTTTGCAAACTGTTTTTCCTAACATTCATTTGACATTTACCTGACTTGCAAAAATTCAGCTGCCTTTTGTGTTTTAATTTAGATAGCAAGTTCCATGTATACCAAAAGAGACACAACTCATTCTATGTGCATTATAGCATAGTGACTTTCTGATGGTATAGTAAAGTAAGGAAATGCTACATACCATATAAAGAAGAATCTTCCAGGAGTGTGAGTACTAGCAAAATAGGAAACGTATTAGGTTTCTAAGAGGTCAGAGGGGTTAGGTCATGAGAAGGAACAGGGCACAGGGGGCTTTAAGCTTAGTAGTGCATGGTTCACTTCAGAAGAAAGATTCTGTTTTTCTTTATAGGTGTGTTCCTCTTTGCCCTTTATTACATTATCTTAATGTATTAAAAGATACTAGATTGCTTATTTATCAGAAAACACATTTATTATTTGCACTGCTTGGGATTAAGTACACAAAATTATGAATACTTAATTTTTTCCGTTAGTCCTTTACTAGTACTTTTATGAAGTTAAGGGAAGCACACTTTTCTTATCTTGGTTCTAAGGACTTTTCCCCTAGAGCAGTTTGGTCCACCCCAGCTGTTTATACCAATTTCTTAATTGACTAGCAGACACTAGGATTCATTTTTCTAGCCAAATAAGGGAATTGTCTTTCTCTCACCCTCACCTGATACAGGTGACAAGTTCCCATAGCTTTATATCTGATAATGTCATGGCAATGGCACTCCTTCCCTTCTTCTCTTTCCAAATGACCAAACCTGGGAACACCTTTTTCTTGATGGCTAATGAACATTTCACCCCAATTCATAGGAAACAAGTCTCTGCTCAAATCTGAAGTATTTCAACAACTTGCTAGATGTGAAATCATTGATACTCTTTAACTCTGTCAACCTGAGCCATTGCTATCCCATTTTTTTTTAAGCCTAGGGTGTCCAAAACTAGTATGTTGAATTCAAAATTAGGTATTGCTCTCCTCTCAGACACCACACAACTTTACCTTAATCCATAGTTATTCCAATATTTGAGCCAGCATTTAAAGAGAGGTGCCTGGCACGAGATGAAAATTATTTTTAGCAACTTGAGGGTGAAACACTAATGGACCTATCAGTTCCAAGTACCCAGTTATTTAATCTCAGTCATACACCAGTGGCAAGCTGAGAGTCTGATGTCTTCACCCACTTTTAAAAAGGAGATAGTGATCCTGGGTGCTAGGCCTTCCTGTGAATGTAGCTGCCCCTAAGCTGATAGGATCAGCAAACTTCCTAAAGCCTCCAGGGAGGATTGATGTTTTTCAAAGATCTTCTAGGAAAACAAGGGAATAAGAAGATCCTACTCTTTGGGATAGAGGGAAAGAGTAGAGAGAATTAAAAAAAAAAAAAAAAAACTTGCAACAAGGAATTATTCCCTTGTTGATTCTGTTCCCACAAGACAGGAGAATGTGTTCTTACATTGTTGTTCTCTTTAAAGATTTACCTGAGGTAAGTATGTATTCAAAACTGTGGCTTAACAAAAGAGGGAGATACTAGTCATGTGAATGGCAAGCACAGAAA
This sequence comes from Phacochoerus africanus, assembly GCF_016906955.1. Classification (NCBI taxonomy): domain Eukaryota; kingdom Metazoa; phylum Chordata; class Mammalia; order Artiodactyla; family Suidae; genus Phacochoerus; species Phacochoerus africanus. The sequence continues at coordinate 200,506,981 of NC_062544.1, forward strand.
CATCACCTGAGGAATTATAAATTGATCAAATTATATATCAAACTAACCTAGATTTAATTATGGACCCCCTATGGGCAATTATTTGGTTCTAGTTGCACCAGGTAATTCTTAATTTTTAATATTACCATTTAAAAATGTATAATAGTGATAGACTACCTTTTGATTTTGATTCAGGGAGCCCCAAGTAACAACATTAATTTGGAAAGCAATGTGCAAATAGACTGCTTTGCTGTGTTTTGACTTAAAAAATCTCTAGTCAGTTGTATTCTACTCAATGCAGGTTACATGGTTTGTCCCTTTGTAAGTGATACCTTGACTCTGGATTGAGATTATTTGAAAGATCACTTTTTAACAACCTTGAGCAGGTATCAGTGAGTTCACTTTGTTCTTACATACTTATGAGAAATAAAGCCAGCTTCTTTCTATAGTTGCAGGTGAAAATCAAAAGGATTTATCTACAGGCATTAATTATCTTCTTTATGTTATTACAGATTCTCAGGATAAAAACAGAAATGTTTATTCATAGTTGCTTGATATCAGAGTTCAAGTAACTTGATTATTCCTTTCTGGTTTAAAACAATTTTTTAACCACCAAATGGGAAGAAAAAGGCAATTAGTATTTATATTATTTCTTGTATTATGCAATACCAGATGGGTGATAAGTCAAGATTACTGTGTACATACACACACACATTTAGAAGCACACTCATTTGTAATTTTTATGTAAAGGTACATTGAGCAACAAAATGATCTATTTGGAGACATACTTTAATGTTTTTTCAAATCTCATGTCCATGGTTGACCCCACTGCTACCAAATAAATTGTATTGCTAGAGCAATACATTAAGAAACATGACACATCTTTTTACAGTTGAAAATATTTAACAATCAAGTTAAACCTAATAAAATATTTTTGTGATAAAATTTGGTGGAAAAACACAAACATAAATAAAATTTAAATTGAATGAATATTCTCTTATTGCCTGCCGGGGGAACCTTTTCATATTTCTTTCTTCTTTGTATGTATAACTAGTAACCATATAACTTTTCCCTCACTTCCATTTGGTTCTTTTATTAATTTATAGTTTTACCTAGAGAGAGGGTCACACAAACATACTAGTATTTTGCTAAGTTGCAAACAGCAGTATTAGAGGGAAATAGTATTTGATCTGTCAGCTCCTGGATATCTAGCTGTTGATCTCAGTCATACACAGAGATTCTCAGTCATATCCAGGAAACAAAGGTCCAGAACAGTAGGGCTTTCTTTTGAAAGTAGCTGTATGCTGGCTATTAAATGTTAAGGCTGGCTCTATGCAAGGAGATAGTTTTATTTGCTCCTCCTAGAAAACCCCTTGTATTTGGAGTTCTCCTATAAGGAGAAAAGCATTCTGGTGCTTTATGAGATAATTACATGTTTCTCAGGGCTTTTTTTTTTTTTTCCCTATTAAGCCAAACTACACATAATGTTGGTGGGGATGGCTCAGATGTGCTCAACCTAGTGGTACTGCACAATAACATCTAAACCCTTTTTAATGCCCTGCTATAATACTGGGAATGGGAAATAACATTTACTGAAGAACTGCACATGTGGCAGGCACTGCATATATAGCAGATTCTGCAAATACATTACATGAATCATCACATCACAACAACCTCCTGAGACAGATATTATCATTATGCTTCCCATTTTATGGATGAAGAAACTGAGGCTCAAAGGTAGCAACTTGCCAAAATTTTTAGAACGAAGACAATACACAAATCTATAAACTTCCCAATGGATACCTAATAATGAAAGCTTTAGCTCATAATAGAAAAGCTTTGCAGAGCATTTCCATTCAGGACAGTTCCACAAACTACTGTAACTGAAGAATTTTCCAGTTTGAATTAGTCGCTGGTTTAAAACATGGGCTGGGTCCTGACCTTGCTTAAAGCATTAATGGAGCGGCCGCCCTGGGTTTTCTGCTGTTGCATCAGGTAAATGGAAGGTTCTTCACCACTTACCGTGCACATCAGTCTATTTTTCTCCCACTGTGTAGTTTTTATTTTGATGCTTCTCTAAAACTGTATTTCAGAGTGTGAGCCGGATAAAAATAAAAGAAGATACAATGGTGTTTTAAGAAGCACCTTATTTGTTGAAATGTCAAGAATTTTTTTTCATGGATAACAAATGTGGCATGTTTTGCTAAATCTTCAAGAAATATTTAAGTACTGGATTACTTATACAGTAAGATTGAGTCTACACAAGCATGTATTTCTCATTTGATTCACCAATCAATAAAGAAAAACCTTTGTCTCCCACATCCACATGTCTTCTGGTATGCAATTCAGGATTATCATTACTCTTCTTCACAGAGTTTATTTTTTCCCTCTGTTAAACCATAGTGCACAAAAGATCGAGAAAGGATTGCCACAGTTGAAACAAATATGTAATGTAATTTAGCAATGCAAACAAACCATATTAAAAATGACACCATAAAAATATCAAGACTTTCAGAGGCAGATAAAACTCAGACTGGGTTCAGTCAAGCAAATTACTTGTATTACATTTGTCACTTTTTTTTGTTTTTTGCTTTTTTTGTTATTTGTTTTTGTTTTGCTTTTTAGGGCCGCAGTTGGGGCACATGGAAGTTCCCAAGGTAGGGATAGAATCAGAGCTATAGCTGCCAGTCTACACCACAGCTCATGGCAACCCCAGATCCTTAACTCAATGAACAAGGCCAGGGATCGAACCCGAATCCTCATGGATTCAGCAGGTTTGTTACTGCTGAACTATAATGGGAACTCCTTGTCATGTTTTTTTTAAAAAGGTTTTACTTTCCTTTTGTCTGCCCACAAGAATTTCCTGCACCTTAAAGCTTTTATTATTATTACTATTCTTATTTAGTGTAATTGACAAAGGTTTTTGTTATTATTGTTGTTGTTTTGGAAAAACCACAATTAGATGGAGAAGCTGATCTCTAACTTCTGGAGAAAGTTATTAATAAGTCATAAGTTAATAGACTGGAAAATAATTTGTGGCTCATATTAAGTGACAAAATATCTTGCATTTGAAGACACTTTATAGCAGATGTTTGGGAGTTGAGAATTCCCACAGCTTTGATTATAAATGATAATGAATCCAAATGCAGTGGAAACAAAAAATTCCTTATACAGTTCTTATGATACTAGCTCACATTTATTGAGGACTTAATATGCATGAGGTAATGTTTTAAGCACCTACATGCATTATCTTGTTTCATCTTCAGAACAATCCCTATAAGGCAGCACAATTATTGACCCCATTTTACAGATGATGAAACTGAGAGTTTGAGAGAGCCGTCAGGTCACTTGCACAGTGCCGCACGATAAGCTGTTAAACTGAGATTTAAACCCAGGTCGGTTTGGCCCTAAAACTTATGAGTCTAACCTATAATACAACCCTGCCTCCTACACTCAGATTCCTAAAACATTCAAACCAAATGCAGTGTCTGAGGTTGCAGTCCTGCCCCTATCTGGTACAGATGAAGCACCTGAAGCTTTAAAAAGTAAAATGCTTTGCCCATCCTCCTTATAACAAGTTAGCGACTGAGCAGAACTAGAACTCAGCTCTCCGGCCCTCAGTCCCACATAGGACACCATTCTGTCCCTTAATGAAATCTGCATCACCCAGGAGACTAGAAGACTAGCTTCATAGTTTAACACACCAGATAAAATACCAAAGAGCCAAATTCAGGTTGCTTGTGTGTTTTCCAACTTGCAGCTGCTTCACTGCAGGATCATACAACACATGATGCGACAGGGACTTAAAGCCACACATAAAACATATTAAATGTAGTCAGCAGTGATGAGATTTGGTACCAAATAAGAAGCTTTAATTAATTTTAAATGGTGCTTTTCATAGTGTCAAAAGCTCAGTCCACTGAAGTGGAAAAGGGGGTTGGAATGGCGAGATCCTAGCAACCCGGCTAATCTGGGCCCTTCTGAGCAAGCTCATTTGGAATTCTTACATCAGTGCATCGGCACGCCGAGGTGGGGCTCATGGGGACAAACAAAATAGCAACCCCAACTCGGGCACCACTCAGAATCCCACATCCCAGGGAGGCCTGAGAGCTCAGCTGTATTAAGGGGCCGTTGGAGTTTCCCTGTTATTTGTCTACTTTTTGAGGATTAGAACTTCCGCTGGGCTGTGTTCATCTGTGCTGAGAATTTAAACTCGATGCATGCAACAACAAGAACAGTGAGAGCTGCTAGAAATGTTCAAAAAGAAGTCTGTTTTGACTTTTAAAAGCTTTCAGATGCACAAAGAGAAGTAAATTGAGGGGTTTCCGATTTCTTCTGGGAGTCTACATTGGGTGGTGGTGTCTTTTTTTCTCTTCCCCCCTCTTCATGAGTCTTTGTTTTTAAAACTGTGATAATGCAGATATTCACCATGTGGACCCAATTGAGTGGTATGCTGGAAAGGCTGAGATAGTCACGTGGTCCTTAAGCATACTCACACACGCGCACATGAGCCTTCTTTTCCTCTTGTCACAGAGAAATAGGAACTACCACTGAGGCCCTTCTTCATGGATGCCATAGAATATATAGTAAGTACTATTTGAAGACTATTAGAAAACTATGTGACACAGTTCTCTGACTTTGCAGCCAAGGAAACTGAGGCTTAAGCATTAGGACAAAGATGAGGACACATGTCCAGATCTCCTCATTTTCCTGTTCCTTTCCTTGTTACTAAGTTCATTTACAGGCATTTTTTAAAATAAGAGTAGCATATCAGTAAGAGTCAAGTGCCACCTGAGAGTATGACATATTTACTATTTTTGATATAGCTGTTCTTGGCATACACATCCATGATGATGGTGATGATGATATAAGCCATGATTAGTTCTTAACAACGGAAATAATCCTTGGGGTCAAAAATCATGGATCAAAGATTTTTTTTTTCTCCCTGTACTTTTATCTTACATAAATGCACATTCCGTCACCATTAAAATAACTACACAATAATTCTAGGTTCTGATGGCTATCCATTCATTAACAAGATCAATATGCCTTTATTTTTCCAAACTCAGACTTGATAGTTGTGTCCTCTACTGAGAAAAAGAGTGAAAACACCACCTATTCTCAATTAATGTTCTCTATTCCTTTTGAACATACAAGGGTCTTTAGACGCAGAGGACAGTTCTACAGCCTAGGTGAGTTGCTATTAGTGGTGAGAATTGCAGACAAAACAATTTAGGCAAGCATCCAAAAGTGCATGCCTCTCCAGTGGTCTACACTCTGAAAAGGAACTTGAAATTATCAGGTTTCCATCACAGGATTTTTAGAAACTTGATATTTGCAAGACTGAAAATATTTTAAAGGAAATCCTTTCTTAAGGTGTTCCTGTTTTTTTTTTTTAATTTCTATTTTAGATCCAAATAGAGTGAGAAAGTAGAGAAAAGAACAAATAGAATAACAATTGTAATTTTTTGCATTACAAGAAAGACCACAACATTGATTTTCTAGTATTAATTTGTCACTAAGGTCAGCTCTTTATTGGGGGTTTCAACCTTTTTTTTTTTTTTTGCTAAGTATATTTGAGATATTCTTCACAGGTATTTAAGTTATCACATTTACTCTGCCCTGAGTATCCAAATCTTCCCCCACTCTGCCAGCTCCCTGAAAACATTCAGGGTTTCTCTTCCACTTGACCCTCTGCCTCCTTAATCACAGCCTAAATATGAGATGCTGGCATTAGTGTGGTGTTCTGAATTTTTATATTGAATATATTTTTATATTGAGTTTTGTCTTCTTGGTCTGATTGCCAAACATTCAATTCAGAAAGAAAAAAAATAAAATAGAAGGGAGCCTGGTTATCTCACTTTATTAGTAGCTCTTATCAGTGAAATATTTTGTATAGCACTCATTCAATATCTGCTGGCATATATATATGTATATGCATATGTATATGCATATATATATATGCACACATATCATGCAATTTTCAAAAACCAGAATGTTCTTGGCATACATGAAGTATAAAGCTACCAAATATTACAATAACTGAATCAATTGAATTTATAAATAGATATCTGGTTTGCCCATCTGCACAGCTAAAATGCAAATAATGTATTAATTACAACTTTGAACAGAAGAAAAATGAAGCTTTAACACTAATCTGAAAACATTCCTCTTTGGCATGTAGGAATGTACAGTAAGAAACTGACTCCCTCAACCACTTAGTAACTAAGTAATCACATAGCAGGTAGTAGATGCCGTGAGTACAGAAAATGGAGGGCGGTATGGAGGTGAGTGTGTGGAGAGGAATCCAAAAAAGTGTTAGTAGAAAAGCAGTAACTTTGTACACATTTTTAATCATTGCTAGAAAAGGGTAAAGAACTTTTTGTTAGCCTCATATAAGTTCAACAACAAGAGAGTAAAGGTTAAGAATCCTACTTTCAGCTCTACTTTCAGTGTGGAATTAGAAGTTCATTCTCCCGTCAATACACAGGGGATTTGCACACGAGAATGGGAGTTACATGAGCAAATCTTTCAGGGATCTGTGAGAAAATAAACTCTAACAAGAATATTTGGACTACATTTTACAATAGACTGATCATCAAAAAAGACATGAGTATGGAGATTTTAATATCTCAAGAGCCATCTACAAATATATGTCTATGTGTATAGATACATATATATTTGAAATCCACATGTAAAGATGTATGCATTAACTCTAGTCGGTAAAACTAACTTATTAAGTGCTCTAACCGTTTTTGTTATTGTGCTATTTTGAGGACACAATCACAACACACAAATTTTCATTTAAACAACTGAAATAACACTACAGGAAAACTCAAATGCACTTCATATGAATTTTTCTTTTACTTTCTTCTTTTCCTTTTTTTTTAGCAGCCTCAATCACAAGACACACATATTATACATGCTCATTATAATTTTTCTCACTTGAGCCTTTTCAAACAATGGATGTAAGCATCTCTATTTTTCTTTAAAAAGACCCAAAGAGACAAATCTTCCATTTTCTTATGCAATAGCACTTTGGATTTTAGCATGAAGATTTTAGCATAAAATGTTCTTCACTGTGGGAAAAGGGGCACATTACAGTAAAATTAAGACAGACAATTTTTATACTACCATATACATAATAATATTAAAACCTATAAGGACATGGGTGATAGGCTCAAATTTATTAGATGATTTCAGTTCTTCACTGAATCTGTTTGCTTATTCCTATAGCAACTTGTTGATAATAGGAAGTCTTTGTGAGAAACGGCATGAAAAACAATGAAAAGCATCAGATTTAATAAAGTATCTAAGGAAAGTCTTAAAATGACACCCACACTATGAAGGGAAAGCCAAATTTGCTTTTTCTGAGGGGAATTTGTGTTTGTCAGGAAGGGTTCCTGGAGGCTTTGTTTGGAGGCCTTGATGTGTGACCAGGGCGCCACAGGCCGCGCTTCACCCTTGCCCTCCTCTACCCCGCTCTGCCCACCCATACTGACACCGCAGGGGAAGGGTTTCAGAGCAGAAAGAATCAAAAGCTGAGGGACGGGAAAAAAAAGTGCTTTTCAGGGTCTGATGTGTGGGAATCAAATGAGAGGCCTAGCTCAAATCCGGTCGCCAGGCAACCAAAGTGATATGCTGAGGGAATATCATTAAAGTTGGAAAGTAAGCAGTCTCTCTGAATTAGTAAACCAACCACAGGATGGACGACGCACCCGAACTCTATCAGGGCTGGAGTGCTGTTTCTCCAAGGAGGACGAGTGGGGGCTTTGCTGAGTTAAAGGGGGAATGGAGAGGGAGAGGGAGAGAGAGAACGCAGCTGATTTGTAGAGTTTTTTCATAAAAAAAAGACAATGGCTGTCCAGACATGGAGTTGGTGGTGAAATATGGTAACTGCCACGGCTGCAGCTGGCTCTCTGACACAAGATTAATAAGTTGCCGTTTCCTAGCCGACCAGAACCTAGTGGGAACTATCCAGCATTTTATCTTGAATTGTGGGTAACAGCCTTACTGCAAGCTGGCCTAGTTTACTGCTCTGTTTTTTCCAGATCTCCCAAAGTGCAGCAAACATCTGTGACTCTAATGAGGTCATCATTGAGGGTGTCCAGAGAGCCAGGCCCTGAGAACTGACCTCACCTCTGCCTGAACATAAAGTACAAGTGCTGTGGGGAAACAGGACAAATTAAACGGGGGAACCGGCACTTGGCCGTAAGTTAAGCTCTTAAGAAACTTTTTGCCGTGATTAAAAAAGAGAGGGAGAAGGAGAAAGAGAGAGAGAGAGAGTGAGAGTGAAGACTGAGGTTCAGAAATGACAGTACAACAAAGCAGTAGCAAGCCCACAGAATTAGATTTAGGCCTCACTGATGAATATTATCACTGACGTGAACAAGCAAAGCTTATCTGGGCCTTCCTTCTTGAAAGGCTGAATAAAACTGAATTGCCAACTTATGCATTTTACCACATTTTGGTGGAAATGGCTCAGAGACCTACATGATTTAAAATGAAGCCTCAGTGAATTCAACCGCAAAGCATATATATGTGTTTCTGACAGCAAAATTGCAAACATTATACAACATGGCATATCATTTATAAGTAATTTGATTACAGACACAGAAAACAAATCAAACTTCTCCAGAGAGGTCACCCCACCCCCTTTGCCTCCAGCAGTTATTCCAACAGTCATGGTTTTTTTATAAATAACATCACCAAACAAACTTGCAAATACAACCCAAAACTGCATTCAAATCAGTGAAATTTAATTTTGTTTAGTCATCTAAGGCAAGATTATGTAAGAGATATCTCTACCTATTACTTCCTTTAAAAACTCCATTCTACAGGATGATAAATGCAAGTTTAAAAAGGAAGAAAAATTTTTAAGTTCAGAGAAAAAACATATTTTGAAAATTGTCCCTGCGATTTTATTTATAAGTACACTGGCCACATGTTGTTTATGTATTGTCCATTTCGGCCACATGCTCCCACAGAGAACACTCACAGCAGTGGTGAAATCTTTGATGCCTAAGGAAACAACTGTGTGAGTGAAGTCCACAAGGAGGAAAAAAGAGATGGAGATCGTCTTCAAAACTCATTTAGAAACCTTAATTTATATGTATTGACTCATTCTGTATGCAGATATATTTTCCCCTGAGATAAAATCAATGAGACCCAGAATGCTACACCCTTTATGCCATTACGTTATATGAGTTTTGAATTTTGAAAAGTGGGAATATTATGAGAGGATTAGATTTTCCAAGTTTATATTTTATTATTAGCATATTAATATTATTTTTTAGATCAGATCTAATGCAAGAGATACAAAAGACTAGTAATAGAGAAGCAACCACTTTCTCCAAAAGCCATAAATGTTGCCCCAAACTCTCATTTGACAACATAGTGTGGGGGGCTCAGGAATGAGAGGGCAGTAGCAGATGGACCAGCCAGGTTTAGTATCAGCCATTTCTGACACTAAACCTTTTCACTGTGATAGCAAGAGGGGAATCAGGGGGACCCTAATGTCCCCAATCCCCAATGGGGACACTGTGCAAGATGAAGGGTCTTAATGGCAATGATAGAGAAAAGTTATAGTACTACTTGATAAAGATGATTTCACCTCAGAAGAAAGGTAGCAACTCATTGCTCAAGGGCTTGAGGTAGAGTTTAATGGAGAGAGAGACTTACAAAATAAAACCACCTCTGCTTGCATGTGAACTGGGGAGAGAAGCTTTTGGGGAACTGAGATCTATTCCATCACACTCACTCTCAATTTTCAAGAAGGGCTTGGCTAATGCCCATTTCAAGGCCGAGTTTATTTTTTAAATGCAAATGAAGGAAGTGTTGCATTCAGCTTTGCAAACAGTTTTCAGAAATCCTGTTGGCCTACATTTAGCTGGGCAGCAGCACCGGGTACCAAGTGCAGGGGCTCAAACAATCAAGCAGTTGTTTGCCTCACTCCCATTCCTGAGGCAATCTGGTTCCAGCTGAACTCCTTGGGAACAGTCTGGGCTATGTACCCCTGGGGCATCTGCCCCAATTAGCACTGACCTTTGGGGAGCCTCCTTACTTGTCCTAGCTCACTCTTGGACTCTGGGTAAACCAGATTACTTTGGGAATCTCTATGCTTTCCACAGCCCCAAGAAGAATTGGACATCCAGGATTTTTCACAGAAATTCAGTAGCCCCAGAGAGCCAAAACCAACATAGCCTCCTTCAGGTTTTCTGAACCAGAGAGGAGACATATGTGGTAGGACCTTTGCTGTACCTAAGGAACAGGAAAGAAGGCTCAGAGAGTGTTTGGCTAGGCTAAATTCTGATGTTCAAAACAAATATAGGCTGTAGAGTTTCAGAGAACTGGATTTGTCTCTTGGATCTTTTCTATCTAACTGAGTGACATTGCGCCCGTCACCAAAACCTACCAAACTTCCTCAAGTGGAAAATGGGGACAAAGATATCCTATCTATTCTATGATGTCTTCATAAAATCCAATGGTTTAACATATGTACTATATTTAATAAAATGCCTGGCTTATAAAAATATCCTTAGTAAATGGGACTTCAATGCAAAAACTAAAAGCCATCATGTTTAACCACCACAACACAATACCACTCCTGAGAAAGTCAGGAGCCACGTAATTCTTTAAATCCCTTTGTTTTCTGTGGTTCAAGATCAATTTGTGATCAGCCCGTCCTTTATGAGAAAGCAAACAATTTACAATTACGTTCTGTGCTACTCTTCACCCAACTCTTCTAGGCACTGTGGGGTGACAGAGGAGTATATGATGTGATCTCCAACTTTGAGGATTTGACTTCAAGAATAGGACTGACAGAGCATGAACCAAGTCAAGAACAATTTAGGCAGGAAATTGCACAATCCAGAGTAGTGTGTGTGATGGAAATTGGAAGAAGGGAGGCATCATAGGCTGCCATGGTCAGGGGAAGCTTCATGGAAGCATTGGGCTTGGCCAATATTTACTGAGTGTCTACTCTGAGCCAAATCCTGAGAAATCTAGATAGGGGAGAGCCTTCCTCTATGGAGCTTAGAACCTAGACTGGAGAAACACTCAATAACATCCCATTTCAAAATGATGCAGTTAGTGCTAAGAATGGTTTTGGTGAGAAAAGTACTATAAGAGTATGGGAGAAGAATAGCTTAAGGAGGTTTTGAAGGAGAAATTGGGTTTAGGTAAATACTAGGCAAGTAGATCAGCATAAACCAAGAAAAGACAGTGGGAAACAATCAAGGTACTGTGTGTGTGTGTGTGTGTGTGTGTGTGTGTGTGTGTGAAAGAGAGAGAGAGACAGAGACAGAGAGACAGAGAGAGAGAGCGAGAGAGAGAGAGAGAGAGAGAGAGAGAGAAGAGCAGGTTCAGGAGATGAATAAGGTATATAGTGGAAGGAAAAATAGAACTTCTAAAATTAGATACAAAATTTAAAAAAGAACCTATTCTAAATTATCTCTACTTAAAAAAATAAATTGGCAGATGATGATCCTAAGAAGTTAGCATAACCCATAAGCAGCAGGTTATAAATTCCAGGGATTCCTGGATATGGCTTTTGTGGGTGACCTGACAGGACAAAGGTTAGCTATGAGTTTATTCGCATTTGGATACACTCCTATTTCCCATAGACAAACTTCACAGGCTGGTGGGATTGACCAGAGTGGGACTGGAACCAGGGGTGGCTTTGTGAGTTGGTTTTCTGATTAGGATCTCTTGGAAATTAATCAGGAAATCAGATATCTGGGACCAAGTTCCCACAGAGGAGAATTAACTCGCCAGGCATTGGGCCTGGGGTGGGAGTAGAGGGACTGTGGAAATAGGGACACAGAAAGTATTTCTGGACTTGGCTGAGAGGAAAGGAACTAGAACTAAAGACAGCTTTGAGGCTTTCTGAAGACCCGTATATCCCAATCCAATTCTTAGAAGTCCTTCCTTCTTCTTTGTCTTGAGTCAACTGTCATCTCGGTCAATCCCTGCTGGCTTGGCTGTCTGCAATATATGCTAGGGCTAGGACAGGAAAGGTTTTAAGATTCTGAATCATACTTGACTGGGCCATTCAAGGCTCTATCTTATGGAACTATACTTGACAATAATCTTTGAGCCATAGTATCCCAGGAGGTCTACAGTGCTAGAACACGTGTTCCTTTTAGGAGAAATATGAGCAGTCATGGGGTTTCTTCCTTAGCAGTAAGAGACCTAGAGATATTTACTTGCTCCCACCATGAGAACTGGGTATAAAAAGAACCCTTCTGCTATGCGATTATTTAAGGGGCATTAGGAAGATCAAGCTGTTGAATACAAGCACTCTATTCAGCCTAAGAGTGATTTGGGTTTTTCCCTCCTTCTTTCATTCAACGAGCACCTCTTATGAGCTAGACACTGTGCTAATGGCAGTCACCATCCTCAAAATTCACAGTCAAGTGGAGGAGACTAATGGAGTGAAAGGTGCTGTTAGATATAAGCTCAGGACACCAAAGGAGCCCAAAGGAGTGGGTTTGGGGTTCAGAAAAGGTTTCATGGAAAGGAGAGAGAAGACAACATAGAACAGTTGACCTGGTTGCATGAAGGGGTATGCAGGACAGAAAGGGTTAAAGCAAGATGGGGAAGCAAGTGTCAGGCCACGAAGGGTTTTGGTGGCAGGCTAACAAGTCAGGGTTTTACCTCAAAGGTGATGTTCTCACACAGGGAAGTGGCACAATCAGTATTGTGTTTTATAGCAATCTTCTGGCAGCTGAGAGGTAGTACACCTTCAGAGGTGGAGATGGGACAGGAAGATACCACCAATCTGTATGTCAGACAATGAAAATGATAGTTACCCTACTACAGATGATAACATTGAGATTCCAGTTTGTTTACTTGGTCAGATTTTCACGGCACGGCATTGGTTTTTCTTGAGTACAGGGACCCATGTTTTTTATTTCGCTGTGATTTCCTTTGTCTAGACAACCACCTGGTCCATAGTACGTACTCACAAAATGTCTGATGAATCCATGGCAAATGGAGGAAAAGGAATGGGGTTTCAATGCTCTGATCTGATCTGGAGATTTCCCTGCAACCACAAACTGGTTCCCTGAGCGAGTTTAATTTCAGAGCTGACTAAAAGCTGGAGTAGCAGCTATACGTAGTATACACATCAGCACTACTAGGTATACTATGTAAATACTGAGCTGAGCAGACTAGTCTGGGCATAGAGGAGCTCTGTGGGCGTGAAAGAGGAAGTGTCCCCTTCAGTCTCCAGGGGGTTGTTTCAGTATGAGACACTTTGGTGGGAGCTGCAGCCATTAAATTGCCGAAGAGGGGGACGTTGGACAATGCAGAGTCGGGATGAGGTCACTAAGCTCCTGGGGTGGAGGAGGGGCATGGAGGCAGAGCAGTTTCTAAGATGTAGGGGAGACTCAGGAAGGAGAAGAGAGGAACCCCACTTTGACATTTGGCAGGCGGTTGGCCTCTATCTCACTCTTCCATCCCCAAGACTGAGAGAGGAGCTTTTGACATCTCATCCTCTGTCAGGTCAGTACAGATTGCCATTAGGCACCTAAGAGATCCTGCCCACTCAGAGAGTAAAAGTGAGCTGTAAGAATATGGGAAGGGGCCGCATAGCACAATGGCTGTGTTGACTCTGGAATCTGAGCCCTGGATCTTTTGGCTTCAGTTTCCTCATCTGTAAAATGGTAATAATAATAATACCCACCTTATAAGTTGATATAGATGATATTTGTAAAGAATTTAGCATGGTTTCTGATACAAGGTAACTACTTAAAAAAGATTAATGTTGATTATTTTCAGAGAATGGGGGAGGTAGGAAGGTCATGGAACATCAGGTGGTCCCAAAGATGCATCTAAGTCTCATCAACCATATTAAACTAATCAGGCACTGGATGGTTCTTTATGGGCCTGAGAGGTCTGGCCCCACGGGGACTTGTGCAGAGTCCTACAGCAACACACAAGGAAAGGCCTTGATGACAAGTAAGAGTATGGAGGCCAACAAGGGGCTACTCAAGGAGCCTTGGGGGTCTCACACATGAAAGTAGAACCAGCAGCTTGAGGGAATGCTAGGAAATTTGTCTACATAATCACTTTTTGAAAAATAGCAACCTAGCTAAAATTGGGAAGGAAAAGAAATATGGTCATTTCCTCAGATCAGCATCTCTAATATTGAACCAGCAATGTCTGAAGAGTCAAAATACAAAGGAGACTCTATTTCTTCCAGTCTTCCTATTTATTTTCACAAGCATAATGGACAAAAGTAAATAAAGCATTGGGAAAAAAAAACAGGCAAACTCTTAATAACTTTTAATAACCCAAAGAATCTTTATTCAAAAGAAAAATATAGCATTTGACTTCACCAGAAAAGAATCTGATTGAAATATCTATTATTATCCATTTTCACTGATATATTTTCCAATCATAATAAAACCTTGGCATGCCTCATAAATGCTAAATTAGCACACAGATCAGTAGAGAAGATATATAACAAAGTGTGAAATGGTATTTGTTTATACATAAAAAAAATTAAAACAGAGTTAAAACTTCAATATGTTCTTCAAAACTAAAATTCCATTATTGCTTTTAGAAATCTATCCTAAGCCAATGGACAGAAATTGAGCCAATGAAATATGTAGAAAGATATTTTATTTATTACAGAATTACCATACTGGCAATAATTGAAAATAAACTACATGTCTAACAACAGGGGACATGTTCAATCCACAGGATGGAATATTATGCAGTTATTATAAATGATATGTTAATATTATTAAAGATATGGGGAAAATACTCAAGACAATATTAAAAAGGATATGGAACTGCAAATAGAGTGTAATATCATATACAAAGTAACAAGACTGAAAGGAAATGTACTGTAATGTTGACAATGGCTATCTTTGGGTGGCAACATTATTTATTTTCTTCTCTATTGTAGTATTTTCTTTCTTTCCTTCTTTCTTCCTTTTTTTGTTTACTTCCTTCCTTCCTTCCTTCCTTCCTTCCTTCCTTCCTTCCTTCCTTCCTTCCTTCCTTCTTTCTTTCTTTCTTTCTTCCTTTCTTTCTTTCTTTCTTTCTTTCTTTTGTCTTTTCTAGGGCCACACCCACAACATATGGAGGTTCCCAGGCTAGGGGTCCAATCCGAGCTGTGTCTGCGACCTACACCACAGCTCACAGCAATGCCGGATCCTCAACCCACTGAGTGAGGCCAGGGATCAAACCCACGACCTCATGGTTCCTTAACCACTGCGCCACGATGGGAACTCCTGTTGTAGTATTTTCTAATTTTATAAACTATGTGCATGTAATACTTTTATAATTAGTTTAAAAAACAATAAAATTATCCTTCACAGTTAGAATTGTTTTAGACCTTATAAAAGGATCTATTTCTGTCCATAACAAATTCCACTTAACCCTATTATTATGGGAAGATTTAAAACTGATTCTGAATCAGGGGTTTTAAACCCTTTTCTCTCCCACTCCCAGCTCTCAGTGCCAAGTCTAAGTCAGAATTTCTGACTTCTGAGGTTACTCACAGATTGCACCCCTCAACTATTCCTTCTTTTCATCCACTGATGAGTTTCTATCTCATACATAAATTATTCTTTCTCTTCTACGTTAATAAGGGGAAAAAAAGGAGATAATAATTAGTCATAGTCATACTGAACAAGAAAGTATATACATAACTTATTTTAAGTAAAAAAACAGTATATAAAACCAAATATTTGATAAAAACAAAGTGACCCCTTGCTTTAAAATAATTCACATTAATAAATTCACCTTTGGAATCTACTCTAATGAATTTGAAGTGCAATTTCACTGTTAAAAGTGTGAGTTTTCCCAACTTTTCAGAGCCTGTCTATTGGTCTATCCATGTCCTTTTAGTCTCCATGGGCCCCTAAGGCAGATTCATCTGACCCTGGGGTATAAAGAAGTCTAGTCAAGGCTGCAGGGAAGCAGTGTGGAAAAGGTCGTTCTTTAGGTTAGGATTAGCTTTAGGCAAACAAGACATTAGCTTTGGGTACAAAAAATATACGAGAAGAGGGAAAAAACACAATCAAAATAAATACTATTTAATGCAATATTTTTAAAAATAGAAGTTAATGCAAAAAACCATGGTCAAAATTTTGAAATATCAAAATTTTGAAAAGGGCAATACCACACCAAGCCATAGTGTAGCCTAAGATGATAGGAAAAATTGTGCAGCCCTATAAATACATTCTTATGTATTTTTTAATTATCCAGTTTTTTCCAGTATATTGAGGTTGTTTAAAAATATTTAAACATTAAAAAATTTGGTGTCTGTTCATTCCTAAATATACGAAATTGTGTAAGAATCACTCCTCAGATTCTGTCATTTCCTCAAAACAGGCCATGATGAAAAGATCCAAAGCTGGCCTTTTCTGGGTCAAAGATTTAACAAATATCTTATCTCAGGTCCACTTAATTGTGGGTTTAGATTCCCACCCCAAGATAGGCACCAAGGTCTCACGTTCTAGGGGTGGACATCCTACCCTTATACCGTTCAGTTTACAAATATTCTTTAACACCCACTGCACGCTGGGCCATTTTCTGGTGCATAAGACAGACCAGAGCCTGACATCATGGAACTTACTGAGCCCTTAAGTAACTGATTTTCCTCACTTATTTGACTTTTTAATGGATGTTTACTTCTCACCAAGCTTTTCTTTTTCAAGTGATTATAAGTTTACCTCTGCTAGTGATCTATACCATGTTTTGGGTTACTGAAATGGGCTTTCCTGCTCTGACTTTTGCATTTTGCGCTGGACTTTACATTTTTGCAACGGGTTATTTTCCACATGTATAGGTCTTCTCTGCCATACTGCCTTTGCTTTTCCTATTTTGTGCTTTCCCAAGCCCAGTGCTTTGGATATAGTAGGTGTTCACTGAATATTTGAGAGTCATTTGATTTTTTTTTTTCTTTTTTAGGGTTGCACCTGCAGCATATGGAAGTTCCCAGGCTAGGGGTCAAATTAGAGCTACAGCTGCTGGCCTACACCACAGCCACAGCAGCACCAAATCTGAGCTACATCTTCAACCTGCACTGACGCTTGCAGCAACGCCAGATCCTTAACCCACTGAGCAAGGCCAGGGATCAAACCCTGCATCCTCATGAATACGAGTGAAGTTCTTAATTTGCTGAGTCACAACAGGAACTCCTGAGGATCACTTGATTGTTGAGTAAATAAATCAGTAAAAGAATCAGCTAAGGGGAGGTCTCTGGTAACACAGCAGTTGGTGCAAGTTTGATCCCTGACCTGGGAACTTTCACATGCTGAGGGCATGGCAAAAAAAAAAAAAAAAAATCAGGAAAGGAAGGAACAAATGAGTGAATATACCTGATCCCTAGAGGGAAGGAGGCAGAATCATCACATGCCACCTTGCTGCTTTTGCATGTTTGACTTGTGAATATGTGATTGTGTATGTGTTTGTGTACACTGAGGAGCATTCCCAGGTGGAACAGAAACAACAGCATAAGCTTCATGGTTGTGGTATTTCAGAAGGAACTATGACATCAGAGATATGTGCTGTGTTGAGCAAGTCACTCCTCCTCGTTGAAAGGGTCTCTGTTTCCTCACCTATAAAATAAAGGAGCTAAACTGTGATGTCTAAAGTACTTTTCGGCTCTAACACAGGTTGAATTCAGTGCTCCTGATGCTGTAGGTATCAGCTAGTGTGGGTACCAGTGACCACCATCTTGGATTCTTTTGTGCTTCTGTGTTTTTAGAAAAGGAATGCCCTCTAATTCTACAATAAACATCAGTCAGGAGAAGGGGGGCAATTGTGTTTCTTACTGATGAGGATTCCAGGAAATTCCAAGATGTCCCTCTAGTATTCAGTTATTTTAAAGTTAAAATGAGGATAATCCAAAGGATTACCTCAGGTCCCTTCTAGGACAAAATATCTCTTTAGCATGTTCTACTGTGAGAATTTTTGTGCTCATGTATGAAGGGTGGGCATTATTTTGCTTTTAATTCAACCCTTGAGAAATTGGTAAATCAAATGCCAGCTTCTGAATGCTATTAACAGTAACTAATATTTGTAGAGTGTTTTACAGTTTACACAAATATTTTCACATTTATATTCCCATTTATTCCTCAATACAGTCCTGTGGAATGGGAATGTCATATAATAATCCTCTTTTTATGTGTGAGGAAAATGAGCTGAGCCTGTAGTACCCATCTTTAGACCCCAAGCCCCCAGCTCCTTGCAGACACAGATTTTTTTGAAACTCTTTCAAGGAGGAAGGGCCCCAAATGGAGCAGGCTTCCAACAGAGTCTACGCCATTGTCTCTTTGAGATTAGGGAAAGCTTCCTATTTTGGAGGACAGGGTGTAATAAATCAGTGGTTCCCCCATACCTGGCCTCAACATCGACCTGTGGAATCAGAATCTCCAGGGAAAGATTTAAATTTCTGTAAAAAATTCAAAATTTCATAACTTTAATATTAAAATCTCTCACATAAAATTTTAATAAATATTTATTCAGTGACTATTACATGTCTATTTGCTTTTCATTTTCTTGTTGACAAAAGAAAAGCAGTACATCACTATATTTGGTTCCCTCCATTTTTAGTTGTGTGTGTGAGTATCTGGAAGTCAATGAGTTTCTCAAAACCTTTTTGGACTGTGAAATTCAAAACTCTACAAAACAGTGATGTATACCCATTACTTTTATCATATTACTTTCCCACAAAAAAAATCTTGAATGTTCCCTTATTATTATCAGATTAATTAGCAACTCCTGTCTAATTTGATTACAAACTTTTTATCTCAACTGCTCTAGGTTTTCATTTTTAAGCAGTAAAATGATGTTGTTTGACTAAATAGTTTCTAAAATAATTCTCAGCCCTTAAATTCTGTGGATTTATAAGTCACAGATGTAAGTCTTGTGGCATTTGAAGAGCAACAGGCAAAGGTTCCCAGGGAAGCTCCTCCTGAAGACAGAGCATGACTGGATGGGGGGAATCCCTACTTTCCTGGGTGGTTTTGGCCCATCGAGTGTGCTTTGGGTGTCATTCTCAGAAGCAAGAACTCCATGCATTTCTAGCAAGGAAGCTAGCTGAATTCAAGTCTAATGCATATTTATCAAAATATCATAACTCAATAGAATACGATGTGGTAAAAAGCAAAAATTAATCATTCAATATGAACTGTCCAGATGACTATTCAGTGCTAAATTTCCCTAGTAGATCACATTTAGGTCTTTTAAGATTTTTGTTTTATTTAGAGATAAGGACCTGTTTCACTTCTTGAGTAAATTAATTAGTTTCTCTTTGTTCTCTCCTTCCTCTTTCTTTCCTTCCTTCCTTCTATCCTTCTGTCCTTCTGTCCTTTCTTTTTTCTTTCTTATTCCATTAGCACCATTAACAGAAAATGAATAGTTCCATGACTTATTGTTATCCAGATCCCAACACATGCATGGCAAGAAGTAAATCAGAACAATGAATGTGTGTTGTGAAAATGGATAATAAAGTGGTGATAGATGACTATTATTGTGGTTGTTATGATATTGTCAAATTAAATTCATGTACAATATGTCCATTCAGAAATCTAGCAAAATACAATTTTTTTTTCTTTTTTTTTAAAGCTTTGTTTTAAAAAGACACCTTCCTGTCACTGGCGCTTGTAAGTGAATAAAATGAAATTGATGCCTAGCAGGGGAAAAAAAGGAAACTACTTCTTTACTTTGTATTAAGAATACGTGACATCTTTGCTGTCAGTGATAGTGAAATGAAATACATACCAAATATGTCTTGACATAACTTGACAGGAATGTATGTCTTCTTTTCTCTCATTTATTTTTGTGATAAGAATATGTGATTTTGCTGCCAAGGAAGCTTGTAATGTTGTAGAGAAATGGAAATGAAATTGTGTTGGGTATGTCCAATTTCCCCTGACAGAGTGGCATAAGCTATAGCATGCATGCAGTGTTGGGAAGTTAACAACAGGCCTCAGCCAGCAAGACCCAGGCGTTGACATTTGTCAAAACAACTTTCCTCAACACATCAAAATGTTCCTTTCTCTTTTGTGTTATTCAGATGTGTTCGGGTAACTATGTTTTAGAAAATGGTGACTGTCAGAGAATCATTGCCATCCACATGTGAATGATATCAGAGGGAAAAAAAATCTTATCTTTCTCACTCAAATATGAGCCTATTCCATTTAAATTATTTTTAATCCACAAAAGTTCTTTAAAGCAAATCAAAATATAATATAATTAAAAGCGTTGTTTTTTTATTTGTGGGTTTTTTCCCCCCATAACCTGATAGATGTAAATGTCACAAATTCGTTGTTTTTCCTTTTTTTTTTTAAAGCACTGCACAGATGGATTTTGTGTGTCAGTGTGAGTTTGGTCTATTTTTCTTGAGTTCATTGCTTTTCATAATTGTTGCCTTTCTTAGAAGAACTCAAATCATTTGGGTGTCATTGGCCTTTTAGAAAGTATTCTAAATTTCTTACTCAATTGCTATGGAACAATTGATGTCAGGTGGGGTGAGTTTTAAGCCCAATAAAATAGTATTTTAAGTGAACATCCAATGCTGTTTTTTGGGCCCTCTTTTAAGGATACATACACAATTTCTAGAACCCTAGCAACAATTTCTACGATAAATTGTGTTTGAAGCAAGAATCCCTTACCTAGGGCTGGCAGAAAGAGAATCAGCCAGCAGTGTAATCATTGCTCTGCTGTTTGAAGGAATATTGAGCTCAGATGCCTCCAGAAAGCCCACCAGGCCCAGAGGCACTGGACAATAAAAGGGGAAAAATAATAGACACCAATGCTTTATTAAGTATATTTTTTCTCACTTAGGTGCCCATTCCCTGGTCAGACAATTAGTTGAGGTTCTTTCCAGAGAAAGTGTTACCCACCAAGAAAAACTCTTTTAACCTTTCAAAATAACAAATATCTCTAATGACTTTTATCCCCTTTCCATTGACATCACAGATACAATGTGGCCTGTCTTGAAGTCAAGCCCAAATTGAAATCACTGCTGGCAGGGAAAGGAAAAATAGAACATTTGACAATAAGAGTGACAGATGAAGCTTTGGGGATCTTGAAAGGGAGAATAACTCAAGCTATGACCTGGGACAGAAATACAGCACCTTAGTAAAATACCTGCCCAACCTGTAAGTT
Organism: Phacochoerus africanus; assembly: GCF_016906955.1. Lineage (NCBI taxonomy): Eukaryota > Metazoa > Chordata > Mammalia > Artiodactyla > Suidae > Phacochoerus > Phacochoerus africanus. The sequence continues at coordinate 200,528,095 of NC_062544.1, forward strand.
AATAGGCAGGTACATTTGCACATGATAACGGGCTAAATCCAACGCTTGATAGAAGCTGGTATTATTTCCCATGTACATGTTTAAAAGGGAAGCTGGACATGCTTTCTAGCGAGAACCTTTTTATTATAGACCAACTGTTCATCACCACACTCCCTGGGGAAAACATTTTTATTTGGTTGTATGAAAGGAAAACATTTACGAGATATATTTCTGAAGAAAGGACTTCCTAAATGTGCTTAGTCTTTCTCTAAGTGATTATTAAGCACTTATTAGGGTGAAAAAAAAATAAATACACACATCTATATTAAATATTATACATATAGTTTCCCAAAGATAAAGGCAACTTCTTACATTACCCCTTGATTTTTTTGCAGGAGAGAAAAATTTTATGTTTCATGACATAAAATTTAGTAGTCGTATCCCAACTTTAATTTGATTTTAGTTGTGCTACATTTCTAAATGATTACTTCATCTACAGGGGAAGTTCATAGGATCTATCAATTTCTAGTGATTTCTGCCATCAACTCCTAATTATCTGTGTTTGCTTTGCTATTCACCTTAGATTTCTTTAAAACATGATTTAAGGCTTATTCATTCTTGGTTGGTTTGGCAATTGGTAGTAATGTTGTTCTAGTATTGCCCATTTCTGTGAAAATTTTCCCCAATGATGGTCATTGTGGGTCTTTTCTATCAGGTATATTTTAGTTCCAGAGTTGTCAGAGCAGAATTTAATTCCAGTAATTAATTATTTGAGATAAATTTCCCAAGGAAGCTTCAGCCTAGACTTTAGAGACACTGCCTTCTATAGAAACAATGTGAAATGTTTTAGGTCATAGGTATAATTAAATTTCTATCATTGTGAAATAAATAAAAAAGTCTATGTTTCCACCAAAGTTTCTAAATTCATAGTTGAATCAAATGTGTGTTCCCCTCTGTGGATAATAACAGCAGAAAGTCATGTTAATTTTGCCTTTGATATAAATTTAAATCAAATAAGGATGGTTCAAGTGGACACAAGGAAAATCTGGTTGCTTTCCTAGGTCCATCAGGATCTTAACTCACTTTTCAAATGTTTTGGGACTTTGCAAAGCCTGAAACATATTTTACCATGCCCCCTTTCCCTTCTTTCATAAAACAATGTAATTTTAAAGAAAAACTTAATCCATATGTTTTTGATTAATCTTTACTAAACTCATCAAAATGGTATTTTGTAAGAGTGATTTGGTGTCCAAGAAGTCTTTTGAATCTCTCTGTAATAGGCCTTCTTAATGCCATTTCTCTTTGAAGCAGGAAGTTGTGTTTTGCCAACAGTAAAGAAATTCAAACTCCCAAAGGGTTGAGATCAGTTTAAAACTTCAAGCCTGAGGGCTCTGTGGGGCTCTACACTTGGCAAATAGGCTACTTTCCTTCTGACTTTGAAATACCTTATTTTCTTCCCATAAGAATTGCCCTATTTATTGCTTTACTAAAATACGTGTTTAAAACTATATTTAGATTCTTTGATACATACAAATGTGTGAACTGGAAAGCAGGGCATAAAGTTTAATTTACTCTAAAGCAATTTGATTTGATTGTCCATTTGGATCTTTCTTTAATTTCCTTGTTTCTTGACCCCACACATCTTTATAATTTGGGTTTACTCAAAATTTTACCAGAAGAGGTGACCATAAAGATCTCACAAGCTGGAAATAGGTGCTGGGCAACCTATGGCTTTTCTTGTCGAGTGGTGCAATAAAGACACATTTCTTGATGTACGAAGCTAACATCTCACACCCTATTTTGTACTCTTATTTATGTTGAGAATCAAAAAGTGAATGCAGAAGATTTCAAATCTTCATATGTTCTATGTCATATGTTCTATGTCATAAGTTAGAGATGTTTGCTAGTTTTTCAAGTAGTTCTTTTCTATTCATACGTTTAAAGGAAGACCTGTATAATTTCAATTTGTTTTTACACAATGGGTGAGAAAGAGGAAGAGACTGAGTGAGAAGCAAAACAAAATAATATGTACAATGAGTTAAGCATCCAGACCACGATGGTCCTTTGTCCTTGCTGCCTCCTGGCCATGAAGTGGGAGTGCCCTCTAGTGAAACTTTAAAATCATTGGACGATATTGGGTGTAATGTGATGAAGAATTCCTCCTCAATTCTTGTCTGGAAAATCTGTGGGCATTAAAAATTTGCATAAGTTTTGAATGAGACTTGGAAAAAAAAAACACAAAATACTATCAAGTAAACTATTTCTTTAGGAAACAAATATAAATAAATATTTCAAAAGTCCATATGTCTATATCTCTATTATCTTTCTATCTATGTATCTATGTATGTATTTATCTATCTACCTACCTACCTATCCATCTGTCTATCTAGCAAGAGATCCCAGGACATATAAGTAACATATAAATGAAGCTATGATTATATAAATGAAAACTTACATAAAATATAATCACTTGCCTCTCAAGAAAATGTGTAGTAAATAATCACTTTGAAATGTGAAAGTAAAGCAGTAGTAGCAATCCACACAAGTAAATAGAACTAAAAAACACATTTTGTCATCTATATTATTCCAAAGTTCTTTGTAGAAAGCAGCATGTGCTTATTGTGATGAAATCTGATGTATTCTGGAAAAAGTATAAGATGAGGAGTCTGTGTCTTGCCTTGGACTTCACTTACTGGCTGTGTGTTTGGGCAAAACACTTAACCTCTCTGAGCCTCAGGGTCATCATCTGCAAAATGGACTTAAGAACATCTGGGTGACCACCTCCTAGGATACTACTAGATGAGATAATGTGGGAAAGGGCTCTAAAGGTAAAGAACTATATTGTGAAGGTAATATTTTTCTGGCTTTTCTATCTCCATATTGGAAAGATTTCAAGCAAAGTCCACTTTTATGGTGAAGTGGAAGAGAAAGAAGACCCCTCTAAAACCCTATGGAGTCATGAATCATTGACAAAACAGTTTTTCTTCCCCCAATCAAGAAGGGTCCTAGAGAAAGAAACAGGTGGTGCCAAAGCGGGAGGCAGGACCTAGCTTACTATCGCTGACCCTCCTGAGCAAGGCTGAGCCTGTGTGGGCAGCCTGTGCTGGAGCAGGCTGGGCAGCAGCTGGTGGAGCGTCAGGAATCGCGTCTTCCTGGGTTTATAACAGCAAGTGTCAGTGAATCTAATCTCCACCTTAAACAGAGAGGAGCCAAACAGCACGGATGCTCCGTGTTTCTGTGTTTTTAATCTCCCTGTTGATTGCCATCCACACAACACAGTTCCCAGTTTTTGTTGTCTTTTTAAAATTAAAAATATTTTAGCTTTGTTTATGCCAACAGTAATAAACTCTTCATTTGAGAGAACAATCTGGTTCTTCCTTTTAGTTGCAGTTAGTTTAATTTTAGGTTTGTGCTTTTAAAATTCTTTACTCTACATACAGCTTGTTTTTAGTGAGGGCATGGTTTCTCACTAGCTATGTTTGCTTTAAAGAGAGCTTTATTTTTTCCTGTCAACTTTTATAGGTATTTTAAACCCATATATTTCAAATTCCAGATTTTTCAAAACTTTCTTCTCTTTCTCCTTCTCCTTCTGCTTCCTCTTCTGATTTTTAACAACACAAGTATCTTCTATGTACTTACTGCCTGGGTTTCCACCATTCATCTTCTGGATGTATGTCTTCTTTCTTTTGTCCAGAGTGAGAAACTGTTTCTAGTTTCTTTACTCAAAGGTACTTCACATTGTCAGATATGCACAATCAATCTTGTACTTAAACCTTTGTGAAGAAACACAACAGATGGATAATGGGAACATGGTTGCCATTTGGGCTCTGGCCCATTCATGAGCTGCCTCCACAGCCATGACTCCAGCAGTAAAGGAGGAAAATTATAAAGCTAATTTTGAAGGCTATCTGATGGGTTCCATGCCTGCTTTTCAGGTCTTCCCTCTCCACTTGACCTAAACAGTTGGCATGGGGCTGAAAAAGTGGCATTTCTTCCTTAGAATAAAATTCAACAAGACGCTCTGCGGGTCTTCAACTGCTCAGGGATTTATCCAAATTAAGTGACTAGTTCCAGTTGAATGACTGGGGCTTCCATGTCACAAAATAGCTCTTGGCTACACCTAGAGTTCACTTTGTCTAGGCGACACGCTCACACATCAGTGGAACACCTCTACTTCTCATTGAAACTTTGGGTTCCTTCTGTATTAGAACCTTCCCTGACCTTTGCCGAACATCACAAAGAAACCAAATGCTAGCCTCTGTTTGTCTCAAATTTTCCCTTATTAATGCTTGGTCCAAGTCTACTTTCCAGCCAGTCTTTCATTTAAAAACACAATCTCATTCAAAACCTGCCTGGTAACTTTATCACTGGGGTAACTGTTACCTATGATGCAGGGCTGACCTGGGTCCTTGTAGCACTTGACATCATCTTTTGGACGGGTTACAGAGCCTTTTGAGGGAGTTGTTAGAAGCAGGCTCACCCTGCAATGCAGAACCGGTCACAGAAGAAAATTAGTGCATTTATCTGTCAGCATTAGACTAGATTTTCAATCCAGTTCACTAGTCACAGGGTATGGTTTTCTCTTCCTCTGGGAGATGAAACTGATATGCTGGTAGGTAGTAAAGGTGTCAGTTATAAATTGAACCGTTGGAGCAACGCACATACAAAAAATAGACGAGAAGACTTTATGGCCATAAATTTAGTTCAAGGCAAAGAATTTCCCTAAAAATAGTCCAGCTTGTTAAAACACTGTAGGAAGAATGTATGTCAGGTAGCTGTTGGCATTATCAGAACCAGTTCACATATTCTTTTATAAGGAACCAGTGTTCAAAATTCTCTCTCTACTGTGCTATTCATTTTAACTGCTTAAGGGGGAAAAAATCTGGCTGACTCTGGTGGTAAATAAATAAGTAAATAACTTGACTGTTCCCTCTTCACCATCTAATGCATGTGTGAGTTGCAGCAAATCTGACTTGCAGAGAGAAGAAGCAGGTTTGGCAGACACCATCAAGCTTTACCTTGTGTCCCACTTACTGTTTACCTACCACTTAACTGAATAGGTCTCCAATCCAAACTCAAAAGAAGCATGTGGCCCTTTTCTCAACTCACTGAGTGATCTTGTCCTAAACTGGTTGTTTTCTAACTTCAATCCTATAATAAAATAATCCAGGTGGAAACCCTGAAGACAACCTGTTAATGACCCTTTACTGAGACACAGCACAAACTAGGACTCAAAGGAAAAATGTTCAGTGTCCCATGACTCCTATACTGTTTACCAACAGGGCCCAGGTACCCATTCAGTTCAATAAACATTGACCCTGAAGCAGCACTGAGATGTGTAGGTTACAGTTCTTAACCCGTTGACTCAGAGAGCTTATAATTTAGATTGAGAGAGATATCCAACAACCCACCATAGAATAATCCAGAATTAGATGGGAGCAAGCATCAGTGCCATATCATGAGAAGCACAAGGGAAGGAATCCATAATATACCAAACAGGTAGTACATAGTTTATTTATTTGTTTTGTTTGTATTTATTTATTTATTTATTTTTGCTTTTTCTTTCAATTACTCAAATGAATTTATCACATCTGTAGTTGTATAATGATCATAACAATCCGATTTCACAGGATTTCCATTCCACAGCCCAAGCACATCCCCCCACCCCCCAAACTGTCTCCTCTGGAGACCATAAGTTTTTCAATGTCTATGAGTCAGCATCTGTTCTGCAAAGAAGTTCAGTCTGTCCTTTTTTCAGATTCCACATGTCAGTGAAAGCATTTGATGTTGGTGTCTCATTGTATGGCTGACTTCACTTCGCATGATAATTTCTAGGTCCATCCATGTTGCTAAAAATGCTGGTATTTTGTTCTTTTTAGTGGCTGAGTAATATTCCATTGTGTATATGTACCACCTCTTCTTGATCCACTCCTCTGTCGATGAACATTTAGGTTGTTTCCATGTTTTGGCTATTATAAATAGTGCTGCAATGAACATCAGAGTTCATGTGTCTTTGGGAGTCGTAGTTTTCTCTGGATAGATGCCCAGGAGTGGGATTGCTGGATCAAATGGTAATTCTATTTTTAGTTTTCTGAGGAATCTCCATACTGCTTTCCACAGTGGTTGCACCAATTTACAATCCCACCAGCAGTGTACTAGGGTTCCTTTTTCTCTACACCCTCCCCAGCACTTATTGTTTGTAGACTTTTTGGATGATGGCCATTCTGGCTGGTGTAAGGTGGTACCTCATCATGGTTTTGACTTGCATTTCTCTGATAATGAGTGATGTTGAACAACTTTTCATGTGTTTCTTGGCCATCTGTATGTCTTCTTTGGAGAGTAGTCTGTTTAGATCTTCTGCCCATTTTTTGATGGGGTTGTTTGTTTTATTTGGTATGGAGCTGCAGAAGGTGTTTATAAATTTGGGAGATGAATCCCTTGTCCGTTGATTCATTTGCAAAGATTTTTTCTCCCATTCTGTGGGTTGTCTTTTCGTTTTGTTGAGGGTTTCCTTTGCTGTGCAGAAACGTTGAAGTTTGATTAGGTCCCATTTGTTTATTTTTGTTTTTACTGTCATTACTCTAAGAGGTGGATCTGAGAAGATGTTGCTGTCCTTTATGTCAGAGAGTGTTTGACCTATGCTTTCCCATAAGAGTTTTATAGTGTCTGGTCTTATATCTAGGGCTTTAATCCATTTTGAGTTTATTTTTGCGTATGGTGTTAGGAAGTGTTCTAATTTCATTCTTTTACGTGTGGCTGTCCAGTTTTCCCAGCACCACTTACTGAACAGGCTGTCTTTTCTCCATTGTATATTCTTGCCTCCTTTGTCATAGATGAGTTGGCTGTAGGTGCATGGAGTTAATTCTGGGCTTTCTATCCTGTTCCACTGAGCTATATGTCTGTCTTTGTGCCACTACCATACGGTTTTGATGACTGTAGATTTGTAGTATAGCCTGAAGTCTGGGAGCCTGATTCCTCCAGCTCCGTTTTTCTTTTTCAGGATGTCTTAGGCTATTCTGGGTCTTTTGTGCTTCCAAACAAACTTTAAAATATTTTGTTTTGAGTTCTGTGAAAAATGTCCTTGGTAATTTGATAGTTTGATAGGGATTGCACTGAATCTGTAGATTGCCTTGGGTAGTATTGCCATTTGGATGATATTGACGCTTCCAATCCAAGAGCATGGGATGTCTTTCCATCTGTTTGTGTCCTCTTTGATTTCTTTCATCAGCATCTTATAGTTTTCAGAGTACAGGTCTTTTGTCTCTTTAGGTAGGTTTACTCCTAGGTGTTTTATTCTTTTGATGCGATGGTAAACAAGATTGCTTCCCTAATTTCTCTTTCTGATCTCTCATTGTTAGTGTACAGAAATGCCATCGATTTCTGTGTATTAATTTTCTATGCTGTGACTTTGCCAGATTCATGGATGAGCTCTAACAGTTTTCTGGTAGAGTCTTTAGGATTCTCTAGGTATAGGGTCATGTCATCTGCAAATAGGGATAGTTTTACTTCTTCCTTTCCAATCTGGATTCCTTTGATTTCTTTGACTTCTCTGATTGATGTGGCTAGGACTTCCACAACTATGCTGAAGAGTAGTGGTGAGAGCAGACATCCTTGTCTTGTCCCTGATCTCAGCAGGAATTCCTTCAGCTTTTCACCATTGAGAATGATGTTAGCTCTGGGTTTGTCATACATGGCCTTTATCATGTTGAGGTAGGTTCCCTCTATGCTCACTTTCTGAAGGGTTCTTATCAGAAATGGGTGTTGGATTTTGTCAAAGGCTTTTTCCACGTCTATCGAGAGGATCATACGGTTTTTATTCTTCAGTTTGTTAATGTGGTGTATCGCCCTGATGGATTTGCGGATATTGAAGAACCCTTGCATCCCTGGGATAAGTGACACTTGATCACGATGTACAGTCCTTTTAAAGTATTGTTGGATTCGATTTGCTAGTGTTTTGTTGAGGATTTTTGCATTGATGTTCATCAGTGAAACTGGCCTGTAGTTTTCTTTTTTCATGGTGTCTTTGTCTGGTTTTGATATCAGGGTGCCGGTGGCCTCATAGACTGAGTTTGGGAATATCCCTTCCTCCGCAATTTTTTGAAATATTTCAGAATAGGTGTTAGCTCTTCTCTAAATGTTTGATAGAATTTGCCTGTGAAGCCATCTGGTCCTGGACTTTTGGGTAGTACATATTTTAATTCATTCATTATTTAAACCTTTATATATGTCACCTACTATGTGTCAGGTGCTATGCTAGACATCAGAGATTTTTTTTAAAATCCTGCTTTGAGGTGTTATTTTCTCTTTAGGGTAACAGAAATATATAACTACAATCCATATTTATATTCACCCTCTTGTTTTGTCAGTATATTATGTCTTCTCAAAGGATAGCTTCATTTTATTCATCTTTATTTCTCTAGAAAAGCACCTGGCACAGAGTAGGTGCTAAATGAGATAAAATGTGTGATAGTTTATGTATAAGGCTTCATTTTTTCATGATGAGGAAAGAGTGTTGAAAATGGAGAAGTGGAAAATATATTCTAAATTTTCAGTTAAGCACATGGGGGATAGGAGTGCTATAAATGGACACAGAGAACCAAGAAGAGAACTAATCTGGGGAAACAGAAACTGGATTTGGGACGAGCTGCATTGGAGCCACCAGCTGCAGGATATTCAGTTGGAAAGGTCTAGTGGACACTTTAAATAATTGGTTAGAAGCTCAAAAAAGAACTTGGAGCTAATTCATCTGTATGTTGAGAACATGTATAATATAAGGAGTATTAAGGACTAATTGAATTTAAGAAAAAATTATTAAGCACCTACCATATTTGAACAAAAATGGGATTACACGTTTGTTTAAGGAAATAATCCTTATATTCAAGATATTTAAAATCTAGTGGAAGGCACAGATCTACTAATACCCTAAGCATGCTGAAAACTGGTATGTAACGGCTGGTGGAGAATGAAGAAGAACCAACATAAAGTAGTAACATAGCAAAGCAGCTACACATGGGGGCTCTGGACTCAGACTGGGGGCTTGAATCCTGAAATCTGACACTTATGATCTCTGTGGTCTTTGGAAATTTCATATCTCTAGGTTTTTTGTTTTTGTTTTTGGCTGCACTCATGGCATGTGGAAGTTCCCAGGCCAAGGATCAAACCTATGCCACAGCAGTGACCCGAGCCACTTCAGTGACAATGCTGGATCCTTAACATGTTATGCCACAAGGGAACTCCTCTATGTAATTTTTTTATGTGCAAAATAACAGTATCTCCTTTTACAATTCTTATTAGGATTAAGTAGAACAACATAAAAAGTAGTTATTTAGAGATTAAGGATTTAATTTTTAGTTACTAGGGGAAGTGACATTATTAGTGGGTGGGTAAGTTATCAATCATTCATTTTTACATGTCTTCAGTTAAGATTAAGACTTGCTTTCCACAGTTTTCAGAGAGATAAAAAGGATAGTGATGTCATAACTGAAGAAATAAGAAATACTAGTTACGTCAGAGAAATTTATGATATCAGCCATGTTTCTCCAAACTGGTTCTGATTTCTGATTAAAATTTAGTAAACAAAAACACTCAATACAATTCAAAAGTTAGTGTGGATGTACTAGATTCCCAAACTATTAGCAATTGGGAAAAAAATAAGAAAAATAACATAAAGCATATCATAACCACAAATTGTTGCCACAAAACAAAGAGCCCCAACGACTACCATCGAGTACTACAAACATTGAAACTTAGTTTTAACTGGATGATAGGTGTGCATCCTACCCCATAAACTTTGTGTTTTGTATTACTTTCTGCTTTGAACTTTGGTTGTTTATCTGTCTTGAACCTTATCCCTCTATTATATGAAATTTTTTATTTAAAAAAAACAAATTAAAACACTGGCGACAACAGCAAAATTTCCTTGGGGACTATTTTTCCTGCTGGAGGGAGCGCTGAAGGGTCTTTAACACTGAGGACATGGTGTGGAATTCTTTTAATTGAATGTGTATTTGCAAAATGATGAACTTGGCCAAAGTATTCTCATTTCAATGGGAAAAATATATTTTAAAATATAGGAAAGGGAAAGTATACACATTTTATTAGCAAGCACATTCTCTCATGTTGTAGAGAGTCTTTGAAACAAAATCAAGATCAAACAAAAGAACATCTAGTTTTCATGTGATTTCCTGGGAATTCTAGTTCCATCCCAAATGATGCTTAATCTTACTTCTCATCATGACTCATTAAGGACTTTCTTGCTGTGTATGAATTGGCATGCAAGCTAATAACCCTCTTCTACCCAGACAACACTAAATCAGCCAAGTTGGCCAAACTGTTTTTGAGTATGGTTACAGTTACCACGTGGCATTCAAAGAGAAGGCATGAAATGCATTAACTGAAGGAGAGGAGATATTGTTTCTTAGGAGTGAATCAAAACTCTTCAGGAGATAAGGAAAAAGGGAACATGGGATTCTGGAACATTGAGAAGCCCTCAAACTCCAGATTAGGGGGCTAGTTGAGGAGAGAGTTTGTCTTTTGCTTATTTTCAATTTAAGTTTTCATTGAATGGCTCTCTAAATCAGGAAGAGTTAAGTAAAGTGGTCATTCCCTGTGAGATAAATCCTTTCTGGCTTTCTTTTCCAGGGATCAATCTACACTTCCCTTCTCCCTCTCACATTTAACTGATCAATGGAAGCCAAAGAATTATTTTGTTGATAAATTAATCTATGAAAAGAACTTTCTGCTATATGCCTGACTGGATACAACAAAAAATGAGCTTTTCACATATCATTACACTAGGTAATAATCCTATTAAAAATAAAATTTGAGTAATTTTTTAGTATAAATTTTTAAAAATTACTATTCTTCCTTTGATAATTAGTAGTAAGGATATTCTTAATTTTCCTTTCTCTAGAAAGTTTAGGCTAGAATTCCACAGAGGCTCACCAGGAGTGACATAATGATCAAACCGCTTTGTTTAATGTAGTTGCCTTTTCTGTGAAGTCTTTCAGGATATTTTAGAAATTTCTCCTCTGCCAATATAGCTCAAATTATGTACCTATCCTGTTATCTCACTTATTTTGCCCAATGTCATTTACCTATAATCTAGTATGTATCAACTCTATGACAAAAGCTTGAGGTACAAGGCAAAGTAAGAGTTCAGACCAGTCCTCAAGAGGCTGAAAAAATAAGCAGTCTCTACATCACTTGCTGCTTTCCCTCCCAGTTCAGAAAACCACTCAGACTTGAACTTGGCATGAAAAACAAAATCCTTAACAGAGATACGGAGGCTCTCAATTATATAGTATAACTCACTTATCTTTGACCCATCTGGCTTCATGTTATATTGTTTGTTGTATATATATTTACTTTTGTGTGGAACTGCATTAGATTATTAACTTGAAAAGACAAAGATGAGTTCTAGGAGATTTTCACTGTCTATTTAGACAGTTTTAATTTATTTATTTATTTTTAAATGATTTTTATTTTTTCCATCATAGCTGGTTTACAGTGTTCTGTCAATTTTCTACTGTACAGTAAGGTGACCCAGTCACACATACATATATACATTTTTTTCCTCACATCATCTTTCATCATAAGTGGCTAGATATAGTTCCCAGTACTATACAGCAGGATCTCATTGCTTACTCACTCTAAATGCAATAGTTTGCATCTATTAACCCCAAATTCCCAATCTATCCCAATCCCTCCCCCTCCACCTTGGCAACCACAAGTCTATTCTCCAAGTCAATGATTTTCTTTTTTTGTGGAAAGGTTCATTTGTGCCACATTCTAGAGTCCAGATATTCATTCCAGTGATATCACATGGTATTTGTCTTTCTCTTTCTGACTTACTTCACTCAGTATGAGAGTCTCTAGTTCCATCCATGTTGCCGCAAATGGCATTATTTTGTTCTTTTTTACGGCTGAGTAGTATTCCATTGTGTATATATGACACACATTCTTAATCCAATCATCTGTTGATGAACATTTAGTTTTTTCCATGTCTTGGCTGTTCTGAGTAGTGCTGCAATGAACATACAGGTGCATGTGTCTTTTTCAAGGAAAGTTTTGTCCAGATATATGCCCAAGAGTGGGATTGCTGGGTCATATGGTAGTTCTATGTATAGTTTTCTAAGGTACCTCCATACTGTTCTCCATAGTGGTTGTACCAATTTACATTCCCACCAACAGTGCGGGAGGGTTCCCTTTTCTCCACACCCTCTCCAACATTTGTTATATGTGGACTTATTAATGATGGCCATTCTGACTGGTGTGAGGTGGTACCTCATAGTAGTTTTGATTTGCATTTCTCTAATAATCAGGGATGTTGAGAATTTTTTCATGTGCTTGTTGGCCATCTGTGTATCTTCCTTGGAGAAATGTCTACTCAGGTCTTTTGCCCATTTGAGTTGTGTAAGTTGTTCGTATATTTTAGAGATTAAGCCCTTGTCAGTCACATTGTTTGAAAACATTTTCTCCCATTCTGTGAGTTGTCTTTTTGTTATTTTTTATGGTATCCTCTGCTGTGCAAAAGCTTGTCAGTTTGATTAGGTTTATTTCTGCTTTTATTTCTGTTACCTTGGGAGACTGACCTGAGAAAATATTTGTAAGGTTGATGTCAAAAAATGTTTTCCTATGTTCTCTTCTAGGAGTTTGATGATGTCTTGTCTTATGCTTAAGTCTTTAAGCCATTTTGAGTTTATTTTTGTGCATGGTGTGAGGGTGTGTTTCAGTTTCATTGATTTAGATGTGGCTATCCAGTTTTCCCAGTGCCACTTTCTGAAAAGACTATCTTTTTCCTATTTTATATTCTTGCCTCTTTTGTCAAAGATTAATTGCTATAGGTGTCTGGGTTTATTTCTGGGTTCTCTATTCTGTTCCATTGGTCTATATGTCTGTTTTGGTACCAGTACCACACTTTCTTGATGACTGTGGCTTTGTAATATCACCTGAAGTCTGGGAGGGTTATGCCTCCTGCTTGGTTTTTGTTATTCAGGATTGCTTTGGCAATTCTTGGTCTTTTGTGGTTCAATATAAATTTTTGGATTGTTTGTTCTAGTTCTGTGAAAAATGTCATGGGTAATTTGATTGGGATTGCATTGAATCTGTAGATTGCTTTGAGTAATATGGCCATTTTTACAGTACTAATTTTTCCAACCCAGGAGCAGGGAATATCTTTCCATTTCTCTGAATTGTCTTTAATTTCCTTGATTAATGTTTTATAGTTCTTGGCATATAAGTCCTTTACCTCCTTGGTCAAGTGTATTCCCAGGCATTTCATTTTTTGGAGTGCAATTTTAAAGATATTGTGTTTTTATTCCTTTTAAAATATTTCATTGTTAGTATACAGAAATGCGACTGATTTCTGAATGTTAATCTTGTATCCTGCTACTTTGCTGAATTTGTTGATCAGTTCAAGTAGTTTTTGGGTGGAGTCCTTAAGGTTTTCTATATATAGTATCATGTCATCTGCATACAGTGACAATTTTACCTCTTCTCTTCCAATTTGGTTACCTTTTATTTCTTTTGTTTGTCTGACTGCTGTGCCTAGGACTTCCTATGTTGAATAAAAGTGGTGAGAGTGGGCATCCTTATCTTTTTCCAGATTTTAGTGGGAAGGCTTTCAACTTTTCACCATTGAGTATTATATTTGCTGTGGGTTTGTCATAAATGGCTTTGATTATGTTAAGGTATATTCCCTCTATACCCACTTTGGTGAGTTTTTTGACAGTTTTTTTTTTTAAATCCACCATAGGCAATTAGCTTCTTAGTAAATATTTCATGATTATGATAAAAATGCAGATGAGGTGTTGCTCTTTGGGAAGGCTATCAAATAATATTCTTGCCTATATCTTCTTGGTAGAATTTGAAACCACTTAAGAATGAAATTACCCCTGGGGGAATAAGTTGCTACTGCAGAATGAGAACCGTATTTTTCCAAATCATTTCCAATTAAATATATACAGGTCCAAGATCATTGGTTTTACAAAGGCATCAGAACAATGTTGTTTGGCTTCTTCTGATAGTGAATTACATCAGCTTTCCCAGATTTTTTTCCTCCCATTTCCTTTGCTCAGAAAATCTTATTACTTTTTCCTTTCTACTATTTTGTGTTTTCCCTACAAGTATAAAACACACTGTACTTAGAGGAATAAAATTTGAGATTGTCTCATTCACAATGGGCAAGAGCAAATCAAGCTGCACGGACAGACTATTAAATTAAAGAAACTATGTATTTTAGAGAAAAATATGCACTAGTTCAGGACCTTTAGCAATAATCTCTGCTACCCTCAAAATTGCACACATCGCACAAGGTGTGAGAAGGAGCACATGCTGGTTGATTTCCCTTCACTGGGTGCTCTCCATGCCTGGACACCTGACCAGCCTGCATCTTCTAGGGACTGGACTCTACTGTGCCCTGAACCCCCGGGAGGGTGGCTCCATGGGCTCCCCAGTCATATTAAGGGTTCACTTACTTTCTCTCACTTCTGTACTGAACACAACAAAATTCACCTTTGAATATGAGCATATAGCTGTCCTGAGAGCAACATCCAGGGTATCATTGACTTTCTTAGAAACACTATAGCTTCAAATAAAATCGCTCTACAGCCACCCTTTCCCTTGGCAATAAAGATACTTCTGAGCCTCCTCACTTTGACATGGGATTAAGACTCAGTGCTGAGTTCAGGCTGGCACTAACGAGCCCACAAACATTCTCAGAACAGAGAGGAGGAAGACACAGGTGAAACAAATAAAACAGAACAATCAGGGGTGAATTTTCAGTGTGGCCCAGATGGAGATTTCCTGGCGGGATTTCCATTAATGTGAATGGGAGTTGTACCACTAAATCCCTACACACTGTGCAGAAAATGTGCCTCTAAGTGCTCGGCAGCATTATGCCTGATGGAACAAAAACACAAACTACCCAAACCAAGGAAAGTGCTCCTGGGGTCAAGGTACCAAGATTCACGGCAGAAGGTGTCTCAAGTCCTAACTGTCCTGGGTGAGTCAAAATGGACCCCCTACTCAGCTTGACACTGTGCACTGAAAATAGGAGGGCCTTGTACAACCTGCCTGGTGATGCCTCTCACTCTCCTTGACACAGACTTTGATTGTGAGTTGATCTAGTGTTTCACACAAATGGTCTGTGTTTGCTAAAATGATTTCCCTCCCACTCTGATTACCTCAAATTTCAGTAAACCTTAGCATTGCATCAGGTCCACTGGAACCAGAAACTTAGAGGACAATATTGCATGATTCATTTTGATGTGGCTTTATGGCCTCTGCAAAGCAAATGTTGCAAAGGGCTCTTACCCTAGGATCAAATAAAACAGTCAAGAAATCACTTAGCTTGCCTGCTTTCACAGTGCAATTTCCTTTCCATATCATCTATAGGGTAGCTCTGAAACACAAATCTCATCATGCTGTTTTCCTTCTCAAAAATCTTCCCTAGTCCCCTCTTCCTGTAAAATAAGGTTTAGGTTCTCCATGAATTAGTTTTGCCCTCCCATCTGCTGCTACATCTCTCCACATGTTCTACCTTCCAAGTATATATATTTTTTATTTGCTATTCCTCTAGATAAAGTCATCTCTGATTAACTTTTCTCCTATTGACCAGAGATAGTATTTCTCTCCTAGTGATCTCTGTCCTGTACTTACCCTTCAAAGTCAAGGTCATATATGTCTTCTCTATTAAACATTTCTCATACTGACCTAACCACCTTCTCCCCATGTTATCTCCAAACCTGCATTATAGAATTCATTGAATTCTGATCCTGAGCACCTTAATTTCTATTATGCTTACTTCTTAATTTTTTCTGTTTTCTTAACTAATTACAAATGCCACTGAAGAGTTTTCCTACTCTTTGTATTTCCTACAATACCTTACTTATAGTAGGCTATTAATAAATATCTGTCAAATGATTAAATTTAGACATAAGCTCCCACTACTTCTTCTTGCCTCAATACCAAATTTTTCATCTCCTATAGGCCATGGTGATGAATACAGCAAATAAAATGAAGTCATTACTAATACTTCTCTAATTGCTCTTCCATATGAATATTTATTTGTTTCAGGTGGCTCAGACATAAACAGGATACAGTCCTTGCCCTGAAGCGGCTCACAGTCTAGACGGCAATGGAATGCCGGCTAGGGAGCCACCATTAAGGGATGTTAAAGAGCATCATCCTGTGTTAATGAAGTTGGTTACAATGGTGTCCATCTGCATACAAAGGCTGTGATGAGAGGAATGTGACATGTAGGGATTCCCTCTCGAATGTGTCAGTGTCTAAGAAGCTGAGCTGCAGCGTTAGGCAGTGGCACATTCGTCTACAGGTAAACCTGGCAGGGGCCAGGCACAGTTATGAATAAGGCAAAATTTGCTTTCTATATGAGGCCACTTCCCTTCTTCTCCTCCATCTAGTTACCTAAATCTCACCACCTGCCTTTCTCCTTCTCTCTCTCAATCTCACTCCAGTTTGCAAGGTGATTAGTCTGTTAATCTCTGATAAATGCATCAAGGAAGGGTGAACCTGGCTTAAGTTCCCCCTGGAAAAGGTTTAAAGGGGAAGCATGCCTCCATAGAAGGGTACAAGCTTTGGAAGCTGACATCCTTCAATTTGGGGCTTCAGCACTTCTTACCAGTGTGACCTAGAGCAAATTATTTAAATTCTCTGAACTTTATTTCCCTCCTTGGGCAAATTCCTTGAACTCTAATGGTCCTAAGTTTCTTCTTAATTTTACATTAATATGTTAATACTTACCTGGCAGGGCTATTTCTAGGGATTAGAAATATTGTATAAAAAGTACTTAGGCAACATATAGTAGATACTCAAAGCATGGTGGTTATTAACCCCCTTTAAAGGGGGTTCTTGTAGAGAAACTTGTTGGAACACTTGTCTCGCTAGTGTAGAAATTCAAAGCATACTAACAAGCAAATAGTGGAAATGCTTGAGGATTGCAAGCCATGAGTTTGCAGAGTTCCCTGCAAGCTCTCGCAAGGTGGCCATCTGTGCAACCCACAGGTCATGGGATAAATGGGGCGTTGTGCGTTCCCATCTCTGCCAATGGCACTAGCATGGGAAACTGGGTAAGCTACTAATCTTCTTGCCTCAATTTCCTCCTGCTTAATATGTATCCTGAGATCACCTTCCTTGACAGGGCGATTTTGACTAATGTACAATCAAGCTTCAAGCCCCTGGGTTATAGGGGAGGTATAAAAGCCAGCAGTATTACTGTTCATTTCAAGTCTCCTGTATCTGTGACTCAAAGAAGTGGTGTTCCTTCCCCACCCTCCTTGTAATATTTAGTTTCTTTGAGTTGCTTCATCAGAAGAAATACTGAGTTCTCCATTTCCCTGGCTCACTTTCCCGCTGACGAGGGTGATGTTAACATCAAATCCTGAATCATGGCTAGATCAATATTATAGCAGCTGTGAGAGAAGGGCACTAGCCCTAGAACACAAACACACTTTCTTTTCCAAGAAAGACTGTAGTTCCCCTAGTGTTAACTTCCCCTTGTTCCCCTTGATGCCTCCCACCCCCCTCCCCTCCTGCCACCAGCACGACCCAGATCACATTAGAGTCCCAGAGCACAGGGAACAGTTCTCGTCTATCCGTCACCAAGGAGGCAGACGGGACAGGGGAACAACAAGTCATTTGTACCCGATGAGGAGGACACTCCTGGGAAACAAACAGATGAGCCACCCCATGAATCTGAGCCATTCTCCGAGGTAAACAGAACTGCATGAGAAACCACCAATTATCTCCAGCATCACCCTTACCGCTCTCACTGTCCTTCTGGCAGCCGGGTGGGGGACATGAAACTGTAGCTTGGACTAATATCTGATTCTGAGAAAGTTAACCCTCGCAAAGTTGATTTTCTTTTCCTTTCGTCTCTTGGAGTTGAATAACATCCATTTCTATTACCTTTTTTGTCAGTTATGTTTTAATTTGAGAAGTATATTTTCATAGGAAAGTGACAAGACTGATTTTTAGAGTTTGACCAATTGTTTGGATAGGGAGTGTCAACTTTTAAATAACAAATTAGGGTACAATGAAGTGGAAGTCGATCATATACTTCAAAACATGTTTAGGCTACTTTTAAAACAACAACAAAACAAAACAAAACAAACAGCTACTTCCAAAAAGTACTGCAAGGCAGTTGGAATATTGTCTCGATCTTCCAAAAGCATTCTAGGATGTTCCATGGGGAACTGGAGTAAGTTACCATAAGCCTTTGTAATTTGTTATGAATACTATTATTTCCTCCCAATCCCACATGACTGTGATGGTGAATATTAAGTGATACTGAGGATGGCTGAAGAATTGGGTTTGCAGGTCAGGTAGCCAGCTCTGATGGTTAGAAAACACACACTGGGCAATGTTGTTTTATAGAAAAATGATATCTGTGATACAAGTAAAGCAAGACCCCAGAAGGTAAGTGAAATGATAGGTAAGGATTCGTAGACAAGATTTTTTTTTCTTTTTACTGCCACACCTGCAGCATATGGAAATTCCTGAGCTGGGAATCAAATCAGAGCTACCGTTGCTGGCCCTGCCACAGCCATAGAAACGCAGGATCCGAGCCACATCTGCAACCTACATGGCAGCTTGCGGCAACACGGGATCCTTAACCCACTGAGTGAGGGTAGGGATCGAACCAGCATTCTCATGGACACTGTGTTGGGGTCCTAACCCACTGAACCACAATAGGAACTACCATAGACAAATTTTTAAGAAAGGTAAGCTTGGTACACCGAAGCAGGATTAACTCTCAATTTCTACCATTTTAAAATACATATTCTTTTCAAAAATATGAAATCTATGCTTGAATTTTGAAGAAATTGAGCAACCATAACATAATTCGAGGGACTATCTTTATCCTGTATTTCACTAGTGCTCAAACATGCCACTGGAAAATCATATATGATAAAGTTTCCTTCATTCAATGTCAATGTAACTAACTGGCCTAAAAATTATTGATGTACCCCAAGAGCGTAACAGAGTTAGTCCCTATGTCCACTCTCCTGAAGCCAAACAGGTGACATGTTTTTCTTTGGTAGGGCCTGTCATCTGATTTTCTGTGACCCAGAAAGGAAGGTGATGAAGGAAAGGTTAGGATTATGAATCTAATTAACACAAAACAGAGAAAATCCCTTAGGACAACCACAGGGGAAAAATGAAAAAGGAGGCATCAGCTAGCAACTTCTTATGGAACAAGATGAACCACCTATGCTTGTCTTTGAAAAGTCATTGATAACTATGTGGTACCTCTGATCACCTGTCAGATAATAAAATGAGGGGAAAGGGAGGGAGAATGAATAGTTATTAGGCATCTACTTCATGTGTGAGGCCTCGGGCTTTGCGTACATTATTTACCCTAATTTGCTAACATTTCTTTAAGCTTTATTTTAGGCAAAGACACTGAGGTGCTGAAAAGTTAAGTAATTTGTCTTCTCAGGTTTCTACATGTTTAGAAGTTTTGGAAAGCTCAGGAAAACTAGAAACTCTAACAATGATGCATCATTTAGGATTTTTGCGTTTCCTTATGGTCGTTATTTGAAAGAACCAATGATTTGAAAGCTCATCTTAGGGTTCTTCAAAGAATGTAATGTAAGTTTTTCTATAAGCTCTCAAAAACCTGAGTGTCAGGAGTTCTTTTTAAAAAAATATTTTAAAATTTATTTCTTATTTTTATGGCTGAACCTGCAGCATATGGAAGTTCCCAGGGATAGGGGTCAAATTGGAACTACAGTTGCCAGCCTACGCCACAGCCATGGCAACACAGGATCCAAGTTACATCTGTAACCTACACGGAAGCTTGCGGCAATGCTGGATCCTTAAGACACTGAGCAAGGCCAAGGATCAAATCCGCATCCTCACAGTGAGTGTCAGGAGTTCTAAAGAGGGTTCACTGGATTGGAGCATTTTCAGTGTACACAGAACAGAAGGACATGAAAGAGCAAATCACCCACAGTAGTACCTGCTCATTTGCCTTCTTAGGTAGATTCTATGTCAGGATGAGAAAGATTCAGGGGAGTGAATACAGCAACCACTTTTATAAGGTTCTGCCCATGGAGACACTGCAGAAAAGAGTGAGAGAAAAATTACCATTGATGGTAATATAACTGTCAGAGGACAAAAAAGAATTGGTGCCAGAAGAAAAACTTCAGACCTGAAGTCAAGAAAATTGGGTTCAAACCATTTTGCCTATTTGCTCACTGTGTGATTTCAGGCAAATCACTCCACTTAACCTAAGCCTCAGTTTTCTCATACATGAGAAAGGGAATTTGTTCTGGGGAGTCATTGACAAGGTTGCTTCCAATTCCAACATACTATTACCTCTTGAGAGGTAAAAGCCATGTCCTGCCTTAGCTCTTTCTGCCACAGTGGTTTAGGGCAGCAGCTCTCAAACTTTAAGGTACACCTGGAGGACACGCTCAAACTCAGATTGCAGGGCCCAGAGTTTGTGAAACAGTAGGTTTGGGTGTGACTCTTGAATTTACATTTCTACTAAGTTCTCAGGATATATTTTTCTAATGATTTTTAATTTTTCCACTATAGTTGGCTTATAGTATTCTGTCAATTTTCTAATGTACAGCAAAGTGACCCAGTCACACACACAGAGATATATGTATATGTTCTTTTTCTCACATTGTCCTCCATTATGTTCCATCACAAGTGACTAGATATAGTTCCCTGGGCTATACAGCAGGATCTCATTGCTTATCTAATAGTTTGCATCTATTAACCTCAGCCTCCCAGTCTGTCCAACTCCCTCCCCCCACTCCTTGGCAAACCACATATAAGTTCTCAGGATATATTGATGCTCCTAGTCCAGGGACCACATTTTGAGAACCATTGGCTTAAGAATTTAAGGCTTTTCAGTGAAATAAAGATAGACATAATCAAGGTCAATTCACTTTAATAGGCTTCTAACTGCACTTTTAGGTTAAACTACAATGCTCTTAAACATATAACACTGGATGACAGACCTGGGGAGACTCCTTTGAAATGTGGGGTAGACATGTTTTCCTACATCCTAGAAAGGATATCCTATAAAAGGCAGGTGGCTATCTTTTCCTCATACATGTCTTTCTGGACCTATACTACTATTATTCTGAGGCTGCTTAAAACTTTGACAAAATCACATTCATGCAGAGGTGAGATGGACATATTTAGGCACTTAACCTGGTCAGCTTTCTGAGTTTGGGGAGTCATAAACCAAATCTCTCCACTCTAGGCTCTAACCTATACTAGTGGCCTACCAGAGCCACATTCCTGAAGTTAGTATAATGCAATGGAGTCAGATGGCCTGGTTTTTATCCCCTAATACTTAGCAGCTGTTCAACTCTTAGCTTTCCATGCCTCTTTATCTCATCTTTTAAAAATGAGAATGATAGCCTCATAGCACTGTCCTGAGGATTAGATAATACATATCAAGTGCTTATAATGTCTGGCACATAGCAAGTGCTCAATAAAAGCTGAGTTGTTACCTCACTTGTTGCCAGAGACTATAACCTTAAATTCTCTACTCTCCATCTCTTGAAAAATACACAATTATGAAATATCTTATTCAAGGAGGACAATTTGAAGGATGTGTTGCCCTCACATTTCTCTAAATCAAGCCATAGTCACAAAGGCTACATGATTAAATCACACTTTGATTTTTAGGGAGTGGGAGTTCATTGGACAATTGCTTTTATTAAATTTATTAAATTAGGCCTTTGCCATGCACTGTAGGGCATCATGAGAAGTAATTAAGTGAAACTCACTATCTGAGGTAGAGACAGGAAAAGTCTTTTTCATTACACTTTGCCCTCTTTATGAGGATCCACTAGAGGAATTTCTCCGGAGCAAGGTTTTATTGTTATTCTTGTGTCCAGAAGGCTCAGGGCTAAATCTGTTCCTGCCTCAAGTACTGGACAGGACATAAAGCCATCTGTTAACATTTGCCCTGGTTTTATTTCCATATCCATATCTTCCTTCTATTTTGATTTGCCCATCTCTTCATTTTATCCTTTGGAATTGCATGAATTTTATAAACATTTGCAAATATATTTTGCACAGAGGGTATAAATGAATAAATAAATTAATTAAATGATTCAAATCATAGGAGGCTACAGAGAATTATCCTATTTCAATAATATGGTTTCTGGTGAGACAATATCCTTTTAACTTGATTTATAGTTTATCGTTAAGATAGAACATGTTTTCATTCAATACACGTTTTAATAATCACTCTTCCATACCTTTGCTCAAGGAGAATTTTTAGAACATTATAGATTTAAGGCTCTGGAATACTTCATAGAAGACTTCATAATACAGTGCACACATCACAAAGGAAACATAAATCCCATCCTGTCTCTGGAAATGTGCCTATGGTTTGGTGATGCATGGCCTGTGTTCTTGCTGGCTGGGAGAGAAGGAACGACTGACTATGAGCCCTGTGACCAATGTGGGGGAGGGGTTGGGGGATGATCTAAGGAAACCTATGGTGAACTATTTTTATAAAGTTAAACATCCTTTTACAATGTGAATGTGAACCTTCCCTGAAGCCTGTCATGTGAGAATAGTTTTTAGCGTCTAGGGTTTTGTACCTCAGGTTTTCTCAAAGTCAGACCCACCTTCTGAATAAGTCAAATTCAGAAGCCTCAGCCCTCTACGTGATGTAAAAACTTCTTTTTGTACGGATGTTTTTTCATTACATGACATGATTACCATCAATGAAGCAATAGTCTCTCTGGGAATTATGAAGACAAAATCCTTTAGTGAGCTTTCAGATTCTCCCATCTAGCCAGGAGACACACTGACCCCTATCCTAAGAAGTGCTGAGTACCATGCAGCTGCCAGAACTGGGCAGTGCCGTACCTTCTGCAGGCTCAGTTCCTGACCCTGAAGTCCAGGGTGTGACGCTGTGGTGGGCACCAAGTGGGCATCTGCAGAGGGCCCCGCACAGGAGACTCCTCAGGGCTCACGCAGGGGAGGCACTGCTTATCACAGTTAGTGGTTAGTATCCACTAACCTGGTTTCTGGCCCCTCCTCTCTCCAAAAAGTACATTTACTGCCTTGTGATTTTGTGAGTGGGTAGGTTTTTGGACTATTTTCCCCTTGCTCTTTCCTAAATTTCTCATCTCTCTGCATCAGCATCTCCTCACTCCTTACTTTTACACAAGATTTTCTTTCCAGTTCATCCATTCCCATCACACTGCTCTTCTTTCTCACAAAAGAACAATCTTTTCATTTTCAGAGGGTTCAGTTTGATTTTGAGGAAAAAAATTGGACTGTCTCCAAAAGGTATCTCTGATCTTAGAATTCTCACCATTCTCTCACTCAGATTTTTTTTAGTTAAAAAATACAAGTAGGAGTTCCCGTCGTGGCTCAGTGGTTAACGAATCCGATTGGGAACCAGGAGGTTGCGGGTTCGATCCCTGGCCTTGCTCAGTGGGTTAAGGATCCAGCATTGCCTTGAGCTGTGGTATAGGTCACAGATGCAGCTCGGATCCCATGTTGCTGTGGCTCTGGCGTAGGCCAGTGGCTACAGCTCCAATTAGACCCCTAGCCTGGGAACCTCCATACGCCGCAGGTGTGGCCCTAGAAAAGGCAAAAAAAATAAAATAAGATAAAATAAAATAAAATAAAAATATAACTAAAATGTTTGTTTTCTAGTAATGAATCTTTGTGTCACTAACAGCAACTGTGTGCCTCTTGAGAAATGCAATATGAAAGTTATGTAGAGCCACCTACTCTTTTCCTTTTATTGAGATATTACATACTGTAAAACTCAAGTAGTTCAGTGAGTAGTTTAGAAAAATTTGTGCACCCTTGTTACCATCCCCAAATAAAGATATAGAACTTTTCCATCTTCCCAGAAAATTTCCTCCTGCCCTTTTACAGTCAAGTAGTTTCCCTGTGCCCAAAATCAACCACTGTTTGATTTCCAATACCATAGATTAATTTTGCAGGTTCTTAAACTTCAAATAAATGAGATCATAGAGATGGACACTTTAGCAAATGATTTCTTTCACTCAGTAAAATGCTTTTAAGATGAATCCATACTGATGTGTGTATCATTGGTTAATTTCTTTAAACATTTTTAAAAAAATTATAGTTGGTTTACAGTGTTGTGTCAATTCCTGCTGCACAGCAAAATGACTCAGTCATATACACACATGCATACACACACATATATACACACACATTCTTTTTAAATACTATTCTCTATTATGGTTTATCCCAGGAGACTGGATATATTTCCCTGTGCTATATAGTAGGACCTTATTGTTAATTCCTTTTTAATGCTAAGTAGTACTCCATTGTATGAATATTTTGCATTTTGTTTATTCACTTGCATCTTGATGTATATTTAGGTTGTTTCCAATTTGGGGTGATTGTAAATAATGCTATTATGAACATTCTTGTAGTAAGACTTTTTTGGTGGCCACATGCTCTCATTTCCTCAGGGGTATGTGTAGGAGTGGAACTGTTAAGTATATATGAATGTTCTTGCCAAAAAATGTTTCACTTGAGTTTAATCAGACCAAAGGGCAAGATTCCCAGTTTATAGGAAACAGGGAATAGAAGAAAAAGTTAAACTATCACCAGAAAACAATATGACATTATACAGGACAACTAGCCTATAGTCATATAAAAAGTTAATGCTATATAAAAAAGATGTATATTGGTAGGGGAAGTAGATAAGTGCTATTGGTTTGGATTGTAAGAAATTTTTTTTTCTGGATTATAAGAAATTTAAGAGTCATAACAGCTAAATGTACTGTGTGGTCTTAATTGGATCCTAATTTAAACAAATACAGCTATAAAATATATACTGGGTAAATTGAATATGAATTGGGTTTTAGGCACTATTGGGAAATACTCGTTAATTATATTAGTAGTGATGCAGGTATTGTGGTTATACTAAAAATATTCATATTTTCTAGGTGTATATTAATGTGTTTAGAAGTGAAATGTTATAATGCCTGAAATTTACTTTGAAAGACTTCCATAGGAACAGATTCTCTCTTATTTTATTATGTTTGAAAATGTTCATAATAAAAGTAAAAAAAAATATTTTTGATGAATAATAGGGGTTTAATTTCTTATCTCCATTTTTTTTTAATTCATAGAAAATAGGCCCTTTTATTTCTTCACTATATTCCTCCAAGTTTAACTCAGTGGATAGCAAAATAGAGGGCCACTGAGGCTGCCATAACTTCTTAAAATGTTTGCATTTAACAAATTGAATAATTTATAAAATTATCAACACAATTGGCAATTTCTTAGACTAGATCGTTATCCAGTGCACTATAGTAAGTTATGAAGCACAGACATGATGATAAATATAGATTTCAATTCATACAGCCCTTTGCAAAAGCTTCAGAATCTCAGCCATTAGGAATTTTCAAGCCATCTCTACCTGTCTCTCCAACATGTTGCAACACAAGTGAAAGTTTACTTTACACGAGCAATTTCTGTTCACAATTTTCTAATTATGATTATAAAATGGAGTTTCACCTTCCACCACCCCAGTGATTCATAGCATTGTCAGCTAAGTTAAACTCTGTTTTGTCTAGTTAAATGATTTGAAGTTTTGGAGTTCCCGTTGTGGCACAGCAGAAATGAATCTGACTAGGAACCATGAGGTTTCGGGTTTGATCCCTGGCCTCACTCAGTGGGTTAAGGATTCAGCGTTGCTGTGGCTGTGGTATAGGCCGGCAGCTGTAGCTCCATTTCCATGTTGCTCCAATTTAACCCCTAGCCTGGGAATCTCCATATGCCACAGGTGCAGCCCTAAAAAACAAAAACAAAACAAAAAAAAGATTTGAAGTTTTGCACACACTGATCACAGCTTCTCTCTTTCCCATTCACAAAGAAGTCTCCCACACTCCTCTCAGAGTGGTATTAATGCAGGTCAGGCTTCTGCTCTCTTCATCACCTGGTTTGCCCTCTTCTCAAATGTATTATCACTGTTTCACCACATTCTACTATTTTAAATTCAGAGAACTCCATGGTCAAAGACAATATGACTCTTTATCAATAGTGCCTTCCTAATGTTTATTGAAGAAATGCACTTACTAAGAATTAAAACAACAGGGATATAGAAATGTTTAAAATAAACATTTGTTAGGATTTAGACCTTGCACATAGGTCTCTGGTGGAGATGGCAAGGGATGGAAGAGAATATGCAGTTGAAAGGATGAAGCCAGGATTCAAAGGACATGAATGATATGACCTTTTCATCAGCTATTATGTGAACTTGGGCAAGCCATTTAACATCTCTGAGGAGCCTCAGTGTACTCATCTGCTCAGTGAAGAGTCTGGAGCAAATGATCTCCAAGATCAAGTTCTAAATTTAACATTTAACAACTCAAAATGAGCAGGTCTGTTGGATTTCTCTGAATAGCAAAAGATCCCTTAACAATTTGGGGAATTTAATCAGGGAGTAAGACTATATCAAATCAAACACATTTTTGCTGAAGCACAAGTAGTAAAAATGGGATCAACATTTAGATGTATCATCAGCACTGCAGCAGCATCTCCTCCATAGGGCTGCTTTCATCTCTCCTCTATTTGTATTCACTAATACTCTCTCATTGTCCTCAATTTCCCCCAATTATTATTATTATTATTTTACTAGAAACAGACACAACAGATTAAGGATGTAAAGTTGAATAGCAGAGAGCATTAGTCAAAACAGACTTTTGAAATGGCACACAATAGTCCCCCAAGGTGGTTTGTTTTATCCCCTTTCAGAGCTGGGCTTCTCCCTCACTCCACCTTTCCTGTATTAGTCAGGTTTTGTACCAACCAACTCCCCTGGGTTTGGACCAGGTAAGGTCAGCTGGAGGTGAAGCCCTAATGAGGTGATGGGAAAGTAAGGGTCCACCCAGCTATGAGATGGGCTCTTTGGTGGATCATTTAGAGGTCATGGTTTTCACCTCAGCAGATTTTCATAGGTTCCCTCATTAAAAATTAAGATTCAACTACATTACAAAACAGATTGGCAGGCTGCTGGAAATTGCCATAAATAATTTATCAGCTTGTCCATTCTGATTTCTTCCAAATACTATCTTTGTTATTTTTAGCACAAAAGAAATCATATCTAACTATTGAGTTCAGTAGAGATGGAATAGAAATGGTACCAAGTATAGCACTTAAAGAAATTAAGGGAAAATATGTTAATTATCTTTATATCATTATTTTGATGAATGATAGACAATATATGACAGAATTCAGTGGTATGGACCATGTACTTAGCAGGAAAATATCATTTGAATTAGGAGAAAGCAGACTATTAAAACTGTGAGGCTGAGAAAAATTTTTCCTATCTCAATGCTGTATTGGCTAAAACAGATGATCTCTAAATTATATGATTCAATTCAACCAACATGAAATGAGTTATGGAATATGAAATAAGTGAGTCAAGTTCTTTTCCATACAGATCTCTCAGTCTGGCAGATATGACTGAAGAAATTGGTTGGTTGGAATACAAACTGCATAATCCCATGAAAATAATATAATCAATGTAAAAAGGTTAGATCACAGCAAAACCTCTAGTCTAGAATCCTCAGAGCTCTTTGGAAGCCATACACTGTGCACACAAGAAAGGGGATTTTTTTGTTTTAACTTAGGACAAAAGGACACCACTTCCTCCTGAGTCCTTCCACCTCCTTCCACAAGCATGAAGATGAAAGAACAATAATTGAAATTAGAGCTAAAGAAAAAGGAAAAAAAATGAAATGGCTTTGGGCCAGCATGAATCCCTAGTGATTCTGATGGCAAAGGTGAGTGGGTGAAGGTGGATCGTGGAGAGAAATCAGTTACTGAAATTGATTATACGGAAATAACCCATGGTTCCCCAAGTCCTGGGGGGGGGGGTGAGAGGGTTACAGTAATAAAAACAAAAAGCTTTTGTCTGGCTCACAGCGTAGTGAGCAACTCCACTCTCTCTCAAGTTCAGGGTGTGTTTATGGTATGTGTCATGTGTGTTCTAGAACGCAGATCCCACCGCGTCTGTCCCACAAGGGGTCTGTCCCACATGGTCTCAAATAACTAGGCATGTCCCAGGGCACCAGGTCAATTTCTCTGCCACCAAAGTCCTCTTCTGCTTCTTCCACTGGCCATGTGGGTCATACCAGGGAAATCATTGGTTCTTTCTGATGTATAGCAAAACTTCTAATCCTTATTCTAATTTGGCTTTTAATAGTCTCTGAACAACAGAGAAAAAGATATAAACCTCTCCCTCCCTCCATTACCCTCTGTTAGTGGGCTTGCAAAGCAGTTCTGATTGCAGTTATTAGCACTTTTCTGTAGTAATTCAGCTATATTTTCCCTATTAAAGTGGTAACATAAGGCCTAAGTCAGAGAACTCTTTGAATAAGACAGAGCACGATGCACCATTGTTGTTGGACCCAGTCTGTGAACTTCACTCCCTTGACTAATGGAGTTTCTTCCCACAAGGTTTCTCACTCTGTCCTACTAAGAGACTGCCAATGGTCTATCCTGAATTTGTGGTCATATGCAGCTGAAGTCCTTGTTCTAGAAAAGACTGTTCATGAGTAGGTGTTTATAACATGTAGTAGGGGACTTTCTTCATAGAAATATTTTATACTGAATAACAATGTTCAGAATGTGAACCAGAAATGTTTTAACTATTAACATACAGTCGTGTTATAAGCACTCTGGAGCACAATTTTATGACGGTGTTCCAGTTTTCTAGTCTTCCAACTATTTCTAAGTTCTGCTTGAGAGGAGAGAATAGCTCATTTAGGGGCACAGCTGGGAAAGATAAAGAGTGCTTCCAGAATGTCAAAAAGTACGACAAGAAGATGGAAAGGGTGCCAAGCTAAAACTGCCATAGAATTATACCACCTACAACAAACTGGCACTAAGGGCAACTCTGAGGATGTATGCACAGTTGCTTTAGTATCAAGCATAATAATAACTAACATTGTCACAGTGCTTACAGCTAGTGAAATACAACACATTCATTATTTCATTTAATCCTCATAATATCCCAGTGAAGTGACTTATATTATTCTCAGTTGACAGATGAAAAATTGAGGCTAAGAAAGACTAAGCAATTTGTCCTAGATTTTCCTTCCTAGTAGGAAGGAAAGCTAAGACCCAAACCCAGGTTTTCTAAGTTTAAATCTCATTAACATGTACTGCTTCAAAGTTCACTCATGGACATTTACTCCACAGTCCTTGTTAAGGGCCTACTGCTAAGTGTCAGTCACTGTCCTAGACCTTTAGTGAGATATGTATAAAATGTAATATCCTCAGGGGATTTTTTTTCTGGTATTCCAATAATATTTTTATTTTTTATTTATTTTTTTTGTTTGTCTATTTGCTATTTCTTGGGCCGCTTCCACGGCATATGGAGGTTCCCAGGCTAGGGGTCGAATCGGAGCTGTAGCCACCAGCCTAAGCCAGAGCCACAGCAAGGCGGGATCCGAGCCGCGTCTGCAACCTACACCACAGCTCACGGCAACGCCGGATCATTAACCCACTGAGCAAGGGCAGGGACCGAACCCGCAACCTCATGGTTCCTAGTCGGATTCGTTAACTACTGCGCCACGATGGGAACTCCTCCAATAATATTTTTAAATGATTTTTATTTTTCCATTATAGCTGGTTTACAGTGTTGCCAATTTTCTACTGTACAGAAAAGTGACGCAGTCCACACATACATATACACATTCTTTTTCTCACATTATCCTCAATCATGCTCCATCATAAGTGACTAAATACAGTTCCCAGTGCTATACAGCAGGATCTCATTGCTTATCCATTCCAAAGGCAACAGCTTTCATCTATTAACCCCAAGTTCCCAGTCCATCCCACTCCTTCACCGCCCCCCCAACCCTTGGCAACCATGAGTCTGTTCTCCAAGTCCATGATTTTCTTTTCTGTAAAAAAAAAAAAAAAAAATAGCCCAGGGAATTTTTGACCTAATTGAGAACATAAAACTTACCCACAGGCATCTACCATGCAATGCAAAAATGTGTTACTGTTCTATGTTGGTTAAGGGACTCTGGGAAATTTAGGTAGGAATGATCACATTTGGGTAAGCAGACAAGTCTTCCCGGAAGAGGTGGCATTTGGATTGACCTACAAAAGATGTATGATTTCCATAAGCACTCAAGACACAGATGTGGGAAGGAAAAATCATTCCAGAGGCAGACACTAACTTGGGCAAAGATGCAAAGATGGGAAAGCACAGGGCAGGTTCCGGAAAATAACAAATGTGCAAGGGGGAGGGGAAAAAGTACTTTTTTTTTTTTAATAAGCTCAGTGCCAGGCTATTCTCTATGGTGAGTGTCTGTTTAAAGGTCAACATAAATGGAGAGACATAGACTCAGCTCCTTTTCTTGAACATCCACAGGGTGGGCCCAGAACTATTAGCACTAAGAAAGCCACAGCTTTGTATTTCTCTGGTACAATAATCCAAAAGGACTTTTATTTGTGTAGTGAAGATGGTATTCTCAATTTTTTTCTTAGAAAAGTAAGGTAATACAGTAAGATTGAACGGATACTTAGAAAACTAAGGAAAAAGGGGGCTCCTGAAGGCTGGGTCTCCGTTTTCTAATTAAGACAGGTATATTTTTCTCTCTCTCCACTTATCCCAGTCTTGTTCCAAGCAGATTTAAATTCTTAAAATAATGCATACAATTTTAGCAAGAGAAATTAAAAATAAGAAATTGAAGCAAAGTATACTTATCATAAGGACTATACAGATTTTGTTTTTTTCCTGTTGTTCAGAGTCCTTTCTAAGAGCAGCTATGAGAGACATTTCTTTCTGGTCTCAATATTCATATTTTTGTTCTTTGTTTGAAAAAATTGGTTTATTTTTGCTTTCATGTATATATGGGATCTTGCAACTGGCAATGTTTCCCTATTTTCATTAGCTACTAGAAATTGCAGAGCCAAATCTGTGCCTCACATTTTGGAAACACAAAATTTCATGGCTCAAATTCTGTGCATCAATCTCACTTCTGGCTCTATAGCCATGAAAAGCATTTCTCCCTATAGTCAATCGAAAGTTAGGAAATATGTGAAGTTTCCTGGTGGCCTAGCGATTAAGGATTCAGTGTTGTCACTGCTGTGTCTCAGGTTTGATCCCCGACTGGGGAACTTCCACATGCCATAGGTGTAGCCAATAAAAAAAAAAGTTAAGAAATACAAAAATGGTTCTAACGTTATATAGCATTAGCCCTATAGAGGGCCAAAACAAAATATCTTGTTCAAAGTAAGTGCTTAATAAATGTTTGTTAGTTGTACTTCATATGTATGTGTTCACTTACAGTGGAGCCTCTCAAAGAAAGGATTTTTTTTAATACAAACAAATTGCAAATATTTATTGATAACCCCCCTTACTGTCATTCTCATTTCTAATGTGGTAATAGTTGGACACAGTTACACAGCAGAAACAGAAGCTTTCTTTTAATCCAGTGAATATTACTGCTTTGATAAGTTTCTTTGCATCTTTTTTGCTACTTGTTTGTGATAACCATTGCCTTGCCTATGGGCTGTCTTTGTAATAAAGTATTTATGGGTTTTCCATCAGGGGAAAAGGCCACAGAGCCACAGACACAGCTCTCCTGGTTGCTCTGCCACCCTAGCTGTTTCAGGGTGTGGAGGAGAGGGATCTGGGCCTCACAAAAGGCTTCAGCTCCAGCCCCTTCCCTTCACCTGTTCAACAGGTGGGCCCCAGGTGAGCACCAGACTCCTGGGTTCGGCAGAGTCACTCTGCTCCTTTGTTTGATCACCAGTGCTTTCTCTGCCTGTTTATTTTTCTACTTTGGTTTCCTCTCCTGTTCATTAGTCAGTTAGTTTTTCCTTGTTTGTTCTGTGTCTCCTGTGTGTTTCTGCAGGTTACCTCCCTCTAGGCACCAGAAGGCTAATGTCCTTTGTTCCTCGTAATTTGCTTTACAGTGGTGGCAGGGAGCTGTTAGACACATGTGTGCATGTTTGGTGTACAAGGGAGAAGGTGAAAGATTCATCTGGTAAGTACAATCAGTTTGTAGGAATGGTCAAATCCTTCGAAAAGGAGCCATTCTCAATTTTCTCCTTGATGAGATGCCTTTTAAGTTACACTGTCTCTTTTTGAGCTTGTGTTTAAATTTAATTCAAACAGGCCCAAGGCTAATCAAATCAGAAACTCTGGCTCACAAAGGAATCCTGATTATTATGGACTTCTACTAATTTGGAATTTTTTATTATTTGGAATCATTCTGATGCATTAAACTAGAATGTACTTTGTACAATCTGAGCAAAAAGCAAGTTTATGATTTTGAATAAAAAATGTGGCTATCAGAGTGCTTGGGTAAAACTGCTTTTATAGTATTCCAAACCTCCCAAGTCATAAGAAAATCCCCATTCCTGGAATTCTAATACAGCAGGTCTTAGTGAGAACAAGAGACCTATATTCTTAGTGAATGCCCCTAGATGATTTTCACTATCAGACAAATTTTGAAAACCCTGCTCTAGAAGCACCAACAGAAAATTTCTATAAAAATTACAAACTAGTATCCTCTGTTGAAAAAACCAACTTCCCTCTGCCTCAACCTTTACTAATTAGGAAATACCAAGGACCTTATTATAGTTATTGATTATACCCGAAAGTAACAATGCAATCCCTGCAGCAAGCACTTATTTCATCAGTGTGTAAAAAATTGCCCTAGGCACTGAGGATTCATAAAGAGTCAGATACAGTCCTTATCCTTGAATAGTTAATAATCTATTGGTAAAACTGCTTGTATTTCTTCACTAATTCTGAGACATCTTAAATAAAATTTTATCAACTATCCGTTAATTAAACCAATACACACAGTTTCTCATATGATGCCAGGCACCAGACTAGGCACTGATGTTGTGTGCAAATTAAGGAGCAAGTGTGGAGAAAATCAAGTAATGTGAAAAGTGACAGTAGTGGTTTCACTCACTATGAAAACGTAGGTTAAGAGTGCTGTGAGAACACAGAGAGAAAGGGCCCCTAACCCAGGCAAAGGGGTGTGTGTGTGTGTGTGTGTGTGTGTTGAAGTGCATGGGGGCTACTCAGGACCTAATGGATAAATAGTAGGTGAGACAGGCAGGGAAGCAATAAGGCAGGACATGTGTAAAGGCATGGAAGTGAGGTAGTTCCCACTGTGGCACAGCGGAAATGAACCTGACTAGTATTCATGAGGATGTGGGTTTGATCCCTAGCCTCGTTCAGTGGGTTAAGGATCTGGTGTTGCTGTGAGCTGTGGTGCAGGTCGCAGATGGCGGCTCGGATCTGGTGTCACTGTGGCTGTGGCATAGGCTGGCAGCTGTAGCTCCAATTCAACTCCTAGCCTGGAAACTTCCATATGCCACAGGTGTGGCCCTAAAAAGACACACGCACACAAAAGGCATGGCAGCAAGAGACCTGTGCACTGGGTGGTGTCAAGTAATACCTGAGCCACAGTATTCTTCCTACTTAGGAATATTGATATACAGTTTTATTCTATATTCAGGTATTAACCTAGTGGGAAAGGGCTCTAAACAAATTAAACTTCTATTCATCAAAAACAAAAAGGTTATCTGTGTACTTGTATGCCAGGATTTAATTCCATATTGGAAGTTTTATTGTAAAGCTATTGCTTTGAATAAGAAGGAAGATCTAATATAATCAGAGGAATTCAGGAGTGAGGGGGAGATGAGGGCAGGGGAGAGAGAAAGTCACACTTTCACATTTCCAGAATCCAACTCATTTTACAAAATATGATTTAAATAGAGTACCAAGAGTAAATTTCCTCCCAATCATCAATAATGCTATAAAATGATATTTCTACACCTACCTATTTGTTGCTAAAAAAGTTGTTTTCTTTTCTATTTAACAATTCCAATATGAACACATTTTACTAATAAAGCCAATATCACTTTATCTTCATACATGTCCAAACTTTCTCAATTTTTTCCCTTTAAATCATTCAAGGTTTCAGTTGGAACAAAAGAAAATAAATATGTGTTTGCGTTGTAAATGACTCTACTACAATTTTAATCCATAGTCTAAAAAATTGCAAAATAACCCAATTTTTTAATAATTGTTTTATTGTCTTTCAACATATTGAGGTAATATAACTTTTAAAGATTGGGATAAAAATGTTTATAAACCAAATCTTTTAGTATATTAAGGATTTGGCATTTTTATTTTTATTTTATTTTATATATATTTTTTGCTTTCTAGAGCCACACCGTGGCACATGGAAGTTCCCAGGCTAGGGGTCAAATCAGAGCTACAGCTGCTGGCCTACACCACAGCCACAGCAACATCAGATCTGAGCCACATCTGCGACCTACACCACAGCTCATGGCAGCGCCAGATCCCCAACTCACTGAGCGAGACCAGGGATGGAACTCTCATTCTCATGGATACTAGTGGGATTCGTTTCCACCATGCCACAATGGGAACTCCAAGGGTTTGACATTTTTATTTTGTGATTATTAGCCACAATTTATAGCTATAAGATATATCTAGAAATAGCTGTCTGCAGTTACCCTGTTCCCATTAGCCATATATAATATAACATAAATCACTCTTCAGAAATTAGTTGGATACTCAGATCTCTCCCAAAAAAAAGCTGCCTCAGGGAAGCTTTTAGAAGAATGAATTTTTTTTTTTTAACATCAATCAATCCCTGTTGTAGACAACATCATGTTATTTCCTTTACATAAACAGACAGAATACCTGCTACAATGAATTTCTAACAGAAAATAACAGGAATATACCCCCTTCAGTTTCACTTTTCAATCAGGAAGTCAATCAAACATTTATTGCAATACTGCAATGAAGAAACAAGATGGACAAATATTTACTTAGCTCAGTAACTGTTAAAAAGGCCCCAATCCCCAGGGGTCTTACCATTTAGTGTCTACTTATCACTGCAATCAATGCATTGGGAAGTTCATAAGACATGTAAGATGTAACCCTATCTTTTAAATGCAAATAATCTGATTGGGAAGATCAAACCAACAAACATGGAATTGTTATGAAGAAGAGTAAGCTGGGTACTGTGTGGCTTTGGGATGCTCTGGAGTGGACTATTGCTGTTGGGTAATTATGAAAGTTAAGTCTAGAAACAGGAGATGTGGAGCTAGCTTAGCGACTATCTTAAAAGTTAAAAAGAGAGGCTTAAGCTGGTTTAGAGACTATCTTAAAAGGTAAAAAGAGAGGCTTATGAACACTAGGGAGCCATTGTGGGCTCCTGAGTAGGGAATGACCCAGTGTAATTGTACTTTAGAGAGATTTTTATATCTTTAATTATTTCTTCTCACTTCTCACTCATTTGGGAGCCAACAGCATAAATTGCATATCTCAAAAGTTGTCACATGACCTAACAGACTGAAATGTAAAACACTGTCCCTGCTGCCTGCCTTCAAGTAGTGCAACATTTTACACCTTGTCTTGTATATAGATGGCAAAGCCAATGGCTCATGGAATTAAAGTCTAAATAGTTCTAAGGTGATTTCAGACCTCAGACAGAAAAATTTTAATCTACTGAAGATGGCTGCAATTAGCAATAGCAGCCAAAAACAAGAAACCTTCTTGTTTCTATAATCAACTTGTCCTTTAAAAATGGTTGGTAAATATGCAAATGTACTCTAACCTTTGCCAACTCCAGTGTCCTTGGCAGGCATCACTACTTGATCACAGAGTTGTTTCTTGCAGTGTTCTGATAGGCCTTGTGATACTTTTCAAAAGCTCTATAGAAAGCTATTACTAATTGGTTGCAGTTGGCTTTGGAGATAAAACTAGCACTAGCACTACCTGCACTAGCAGGTAACTCTGCCTAAGATAATGTTATTTAAAAAATTCACCCCATTAACTGTGACTACTTACTACAACATCATTTTTTATAAGCCACATATCATTATGTCCCTTGGTTTGTTGTTTAACACTAGAAGAAGGAGTTGGGTGGTTTTCAAAATTCTTTTTTTTTTTTTTTTTTTTGGCAGGGGGCACACCTGCAGCATATGGAAGTTCCCAGGCTAGGGGTCAAATCAGAGCTACAGCTGCAGGCCTACACCACAGCCACAGCCACAGCCACGCAGGATATGAGTCACATCTGCAAACTACACCACAGCTCGTGGCAATGCCGGATCATTAAACCACTGACCAATGCCAGGGATCAAACCCACATCCTCATGGATACTAGTCAGGTTCATTACTGCTGAGCCACAATGGGAACTCCCTCAAAATTCTTATATTTAAAAACAATCTAATATATTGAAAAGGTGATTTGTGACACCATGTAACTCAAAGTTCAAGTAAACAAGCACAAGAGATCTAAAAGCACCTCACTGCAGAACTCCAGAATGGAATCTGAGTAACAAGGAAACCACAGCCAAGAGCTCTCTTCTAAATACTCACCTAAAAGCCTTTATCTTACTAAGATAAAATAAGGTCCATGTTAACATAAGATGTTACAAGGGTGGCAACTACTGGTAGTTATTTCTATTCAAGACAGTTTGCAAAGTTACTGTAAGAAACTTTATCAAATCTTCCTAAAGCAAGAAGACAGTCTCCTGATACCTTTATCCTTGAGCAAGTTTCTATGAAATTTACATACTCCCATGGGCAGTAAAAATCACACATGAAGCTTACTAAAAATGCAAATTCCCAGTGCCACTCACAGAGTTCATGATTCAGAAGGTCTTGGAAAGAGCCCAGAAACCTGCATTTAAGCAATCCTTATAATTTTGGTCCACTACCAAATTCTTCTAAGATTACTCTTTTAGGGAAGCAGGGAAAACATTTACTTGATAGAATGTCTCCTTTCTCAGGAACCATGCACAACTGAGACACGGGTCACAACATACATTTTGAGCTGCCTTGTCACATCTATTCCATTGCTCTTCTTCTCACTACCACCATTTTTTTCAGTTTGAGAGTCAGTGATCCCTTTCCCTCAATTCCAGATGTGAGCACTGGAATGCTAATCATTTTGAGCCATTCCCATCACAAACATAACCGAAACTGATACTATCAGAGTGAAATCCAGGACTTTTGTTTGGTCAGGAGAAAGATGCTATACCTCTCTCTCTTCTTGGACATTTATGAAAAAGAACACAGTCCCAGGAGCTGCTGGCAACCAACTTGCAACCATGTGTGAAATCAGACTTAAGACAAAACTGACACGGTGAACAAAAGGCAGAGCAAAGAGACAGAGTTCCTCAGGGCATTTCTGAGCTAGATCAAACCAATCTTGAAGTCTGCCCTACCTCTAGGATTCCCAGTTCCATAAGTCAATAAATTCTCCCACTGATTTAAACTGTTCAAGTTTTCTGTTAATTGGAACATAAAAAAACCTAACTGATACAGCCTGCCGTTTTAGATCCTATACACCCATTTTTTTCCCTTAGCTTTGATCTGTGTCTCCAAGATGTTGTTTTGTTATTCCTTTTCTAGAACTGCTTTAAGCATTATGTAAGGTCAGAGATAAATGTCTAAGTTCTCACTACTCATTTACCCCCACTACACAATTGCTACTAATATCCTATTCCTCTTCTTCACCTGCCACTCTCTCTTCTCACTAGAACTGCGCCACCAGATATACAAGTACTTCTACCTCCTGGCAAAAGAGAGCTATTAAAGACTCTTTGAGTGATTTAATGAAGTCCATATCTTTACAAGAAGCTACTTTTCTAAAGGCTTGATGAATGCATTAGCTTCCTCTCAGAACCCTCTGTGCACTTTTATTCTGGCTACTGTAGGATTTTAGGTGCATTTCAAAAGCATTTAGATATTCTTCAGCCTTTGGATCTTTCATGCAATATCTTTTCACATTTTGTCTTGTCACAGCAGAAAAAGATGAAGATGCAGAGGAAACCAGGGTGGACACCCAGCAGAAGTCAGACAGCCCCGTGCCGGGGCCTCAGGGCAACTGAATAGATCAGCCCACCAAAGAAAAACTCTGGGCTGCCAATCTATCTATGCAATAAGTAGCAATTGTGAGGCTCTGTGCTATGAAGACAGAAAGCAGGAAAATCCACATTTTTTTTCCTCTTCACTTAAGGAGATGAGAACATGTGAAATTAAATAGTCAAATAGTAGAAACTGAATCCAGGAAGTGTGCAAGTTAGAAAAAAAAAAGTTAAATAGAATATCAAATGATTTTTTCTCACAGCTTTGGAAATATAGATGGAGGAACCTTTACTAAAAACCTTCTAATTACTTCATGGCCAAGTGAGATTGAAACAACTAAGGCCTACAGAATATTTTCATTAATCTCTTGTTTCCAAAGCAAAGACCAAAGAAATCAAATGTTCATCTAAAGAAATGTTATCACCAAACTTATTTGTTTGTCTGTTTATTGAGTTGTTGCTGTCTGATTTATCACTTATATAATGTTAACATTCTTTTTAAATGGGCAGATGGACCTCATTCAAGTTCTGACAGTAACTCTTTGTTATTGGTACAAATGGCTTCAGAGGTATTTAATTACCATTAGTAGTCATCCGTTTGCTCCTAGCTGGTGACATTTGGAATAGTAAGCAGGCAGCATTCTTTGTGTCCAGTGAGTTCATAGAAAGTTAAACCTACTTTTGACAACAGACTCAAGCTTAGCTACCATTAACCCCTCTTCAGTTACTGGATGATGTGTTTGAACAGTATGAATGATTAATGAAGGCTAAATAGTTCAGTTTCTATCTTAAAACCTTTTTTTGTTAACTGCCAGAGAGCTGAGTGACTGGCAAGGTGAGTTCAGCTCAAGCCAAGTATTCATGGAAAATCTGTTGCTTGTACTCTGAAAAAAAAAAAAATCCACTAATTTGTCAACTATTTATTTTTAAAAGAGATATAATAAATCAGAAACCTTTATCCTGATGCCTTTTCCCTTTCACAGATCAATATCAGGGACTATGCTTTTTGCCAGCATGGCATCAGAAAGAAAATTTTGCTCGTATGTCTAAGTGCATGATTGTTTCCTCTCAGGGAAACCAAGAGAAGATGTTGTCAACTGGTAGCATTCCATCGAAAAGCTCCTAAAAGTGGTCTATGAATTTTCCTGCAGCAAATTTCAGGATTGTTCTTAGGGAAAGGGCAACAGATCATCCACTAAGTTGAGAAAACCACTTACATCTGCCTAATGTCAGAGATAGGTAAATGTATAAAGATGCTCAGGGCATTTGCTAGTTGATCTGTAAGGGGCATCCCTACAGTTAACTCCTCCAGACATCTTTGGCAAAAGAGATTATGGAAGAGACCAGGCAAAACTGAAAGCTAAAAGGAGGAAGAGATTAAAAACATGTGGAGGGACTGAAAAGGTAAAGATGAAAACTGACTCCAAGAAAGGGAAGCATATAGGAAAAAGAAGTAGGATTTGTCAGGAGATAAGACAGTTTAAGCATACCTTTAAACGTATTTTCAGAGGTTCCTTTGGCTATGCCTTAAATTTCCTCTTCTTGATAACTTCATAGCACTTAGGGCCTCACTTATAATATACCTGAACTTGAGATCTGTAGCAAGTGACACAGAATCATCTATCAAAAGGCCTTTGCTAAAACAAACAACCCCTATCATTTCTTGTTTGATGGTCTACCAGACCATCTATCCCTTTAACTGTGTCTAAATGAAGTAACCTTGGGGTATTTTAAATTAATTAGTGCTAAGACCAGACCAAATTAAAAAATTAATTAGTTCTATATCATTTATTTTTATAATGTGCTTTGAGCATCGTTTTTATCAGTTACGTATTCATTCAGCCTGGGCATTTCTTCTCAAAGAGAAGAAAGCGAAATCAGATCCAAACTAGCATTTTCAAAAGAGAAATTCACAGATCCAACTCATTCATTTATTAAGTCAACAAAAATCTTATTGGGCACTTATTAATTTTCTAGATAATGTGCCAGGAACCTGGGATACAGAAATAGCCAGCCTTTGCCCAAAAGGATCTCACTGTCTATTTGAAGAGATAGGCAAGGGTAACAGCAATACAAAAGGTGCCATGGGAAGGCAGAGGAGGGATTTTTTTTAAGCCAGTCTGGAACTCAGATCTCAGGTTTAGAGAAGGCCTCCTAGAAAAAGCAATAGGTAAGCTGGGTCATCCAGTGTGACCCACCCCAAGTTGTGTGTCACAATTTTTGGGACTCCCTAGGTTATAATCCATTTACGTAGAAATTAGCCTTACCTGGAGGACCTGGAGGACCTGGAGGCCCCTTATTTTGTAGCTGATATAGGAATGGGTTGCTAGAGGAAATCAGGATACACAATCACGCCAAGGGCCCAAGAAACCCTATTTTGATGTCAGGTTATCTATAAATACCAAATTTGACAGCAGTAGAAACTAGTAACAGTTGCATGAGTAGGATAGACAAAATGTAAGGAGGGAGGGAGGAAGGGAGGGAAGGAAGGAAGGGCAAGAAGAAGGGAGGAAGGAAGGAAAGAAAGAAGAAAGAGAGGGAGAATGAGAGAATCAAGTAAAAAATATCTATTTGGAAGGAGTGAAGTGAAAGGGAAAACCCAGATGATTGAAAACATCAGTCTTGAGCAAAGCTTGTAGATGTTAATAATGCTTGACACAGCCCAGGGCATGCAGACAGTGTCCAAGAACAGCACATTGTAAATGTGTGGTCGGTCAGAAAGAGGATTTTGCAGAACCAGCAAATCATATAAATTCTGATGAAGGCATGATTAGCCTTCAGTGTGGGAATCTTTGCCCTGAGTGGATTTGTGGCCGACTGGGACAGCTCATAAGGTAAGCTGGAGGGAAGGAATTCTCTGAGGTCAATCCTCTTAAACCTAGCCAGCCCTACACAACAGCTAAAAAGGACATCTAGATACCACCCTGATTTCATCCTGGTCTCCATGCAGACTCCACAGGTCATTCCGGGCCAAGAAGTAGTACCCTACCCCACTCACCAGAGCCCAGAGAAGGAAATAGCCAAGCAATGTAGGTAGCTGGCTGCTCTAAGCAGCACTTTCTTGCTTCCTGTTGCATCACTAAACTGAATAGAGCAAGTCATCTTACTTTTGGCTTCTCTCAAGCTCATTCAGCTCAAATGGCAGCCACAAAGACTGCTGGCTGGAATGTGTCTAGTTTTGGGGTGGGATGGGAATGGGTGAGCAGTGGTAACAAACTGCAATGAGCTTTTCCCCCTACAGCCACTAACTGCTGACAGACATAGGAGGGAAAGGAACAAGATGGGCTGAGTCTGTGAAGTGGCGGGAAGGGTGTGTGGGCCACCCAGAAAGCAACAAAAGGCACACCCATCCCAGCACATTGATGACCTCTAATTGGACAATTTTGCTTTTGGCAGAGGCCTTTGTCTGAATGGCTTTTTCTATTAGAGACCTCAACATTAGCTTTTAAAACAATAGATGATCTCACCAGAGAGAAGAAACCCCTTTAAAATCAAAAGAAGCTTAAATTTGGATGCAAAAGTTTACTCAATATTACTACATTTAGATTATAGAGCCAGATTACAAAAAGGAAAAAAAGTCTGACAGGAACAAGTGAGTGGGTCAGTGATCAGAAATCCTACCAGTGAGGAAGGTGATCAACCTCACTAAAGAAGAGCTTCTCATGCTGGGTCAAAATGGGAGAGCCCAAGCTGGGAAAGATGGCTTAATGGAGTGAGCCACTCTGCATTCAACTCCTCTTTCCACCTCATTAGTTGGTGTGACTTTCAGAAAAGTTATTTGTCTTTTTCTAGGCCTCTATTTCCACATCTGCGAAATGGGCAAAGAAGTTAATATCTACCTCATAAACTTGTGAAAATTTAGTGAGATAATCCATGTGAAGTGTTAGGAAACTAAGTACTATGTAAATGTTCAGGAAGTAAGCCACTGATATCACCAAAAACTTAGAATACTCCTATGACATCAGTACTGCTACTACCAACACACAAATGAGGAAACTGAAAGTGAGAAGGTCTAGGTAGATGATTGAAGGTCACAGAGCTACATAATGGCCAGTCAGGATTTGTACCCATGCCTAAATGGCTACGTCATCTCTATTCTTTCTAACTAATTCCACACACTGATTTTTTTTAAAGTTGATCATCTTATTTTGTTTATATATAAATGTGTTTATATGTTTATATACACTCTTATTTCCCAGAAATTCTGCTTTGGTTTACAACCATAAGCATATAGAATACAAGACAACTCTGACATTCCTCATTTTTTTTCTGTGAGCATGCCGAGAGCTCCTCCATAGCAGTGCCGGGAATACCCACCTTACTTAAAAGAGCTGCAATAACCTGGACCAGTCTTGACAAGTACCAAGGCCCATAAGACTGGTTTTCAAGGAACCAATTAAAATGGTAATTTTATTTCCTCTACAATCTAGGCAACATTCACAGAGCATGGTAATTTTATTTCCTCTACAATCTAGGCAACATTCACAGAGCATGGAACACGCAGACAGGAAGAGATGGTGACATGTTCCGTGTTGGCCAATTTTTACTCCTTTTTGCAAGGTTGAACCCATTCCAAAAGGATGCTACCTTCTGTGAAGAGAACTAAAGAACCAAAGATAATACATTCATAAGAAGCTACCCCAAACAAAGGGCTCCCTCTGCCGTAAGTCTCTTAGGCTTCTCAGAAGAAAGGTGTCATTAGAGGTGGAACCTGCGGTTGGTATTAAGCCTTTGGCCCAGCACAGTCACTGTGAACACACTTATCACTTTCCTGTCCAACTGTTCTCTGCTATTTTCATTGAAAGCCTTGTTTCCTCACATGCTTTGGACAATTTCAACTTGCCTACAGTCTCTTTTAGGCCACAATGGTTTGTTTCATTTCTAATTAAATCTCAGTTTAGTTGAAAGGACATGGAATTTGTACCTGGGATGATGTTTTGGGATGCAAAACTAAAAGTAGCCTAAGCAAAATGGAAAATGTATGATTTCACATAACAAGAAGGCTGGAGCTGGGACTGACTTAAGCCTGTGAATTCAGCAATTCAAATGCATGATCACAGACCCAGACACTTCCCAGCTTTACTCCCTCCAAATGTCAGCATGTCAGTTAGACCCCTTTTGATTATAGGTAACAACATTATCCAAAGGCCAAAGATTGTTTCTCTTCTTTGGGTCCATTTTTAAGGGCAAGAGGAATCTTCCCAGAAGCATCCAAAGCAGACAGGTTCTCATGTTCCACTGATTAGGAGTGGGTCACTGTCAACTGTAAATTGTTCACTGACAAGAGGTCACTAGACTAGTCAGGTTTTACCGTGTGGGTCTGGTAAGAAGGCCAGGTGCCATGGAAGCACAAAGTCATTCAATACCTTTGTCTTATGAACAAAAAGGTGTGGCAGTGGATGTTGAGTAGGACATCAACAATGTCCACCATAATATCTTAGGTCATACAGATCTAGGTTTGAATCCAGGCTCACCATTTATAAACATGGACAATTTCACCCCTTGAAATCTTAGAAGCCTCACTTAGAAAATTGAGTTGAAAAATATCTACTGCAAGGTGGTGGTAAGGGTTAAACAAGGTCCTATTTGTGATACAGCACAGAGCATGACACAGAATACCTGCTGATTTCTCCCTTTTGGAAAGCTTTCAGCATATATGTTTCCATTAAAACTAGAGGACTTTCTCTTATCTCTTTATGTGTGTGGGTCTGTTACTCATTCTCCTGCCTCTTATTGTAATTTCTGGTTTCATAACACTATTAGTAATACTTTTAAGAGTGATTATTACTGGTTATTAATACTGTTATTGGGATAATTGATAAATGTATAGCATAAGGAAATATTTGCCCAAGGTTCATATCTGTTGTCCTATTTGACCCTGATAATGTGGTCAATTGGGGATGCTCCAATTAAAGGTAATGAACCAATTTATCTCCTTGTAATTCATGTTTAATAAGTAAGAACCTTCCATGCACTTTGTTCAGTGAATATACCCACACACTAATCTTGATCAATTGCTAGCAAGTGTTTAATGAAGCCTTTGTTGGCATGGTTTAAGATGCTCCTTTTTGC
This sequence comes from Phacochoerus africanus, assembly GCF_016906955.1. Lineage (NCBI taxonomy): Eukaryota > Metazoa > Chordata > Mammalia > Artiodactyla > Suidae > Phacochoerus > Phacochoerus africanus. The sequence continues at coordinate 200,572,039 of NC_062544.1, forward strand.
TCTATTTATCATTTGCGGAGAAACTTAAGAAAGGAAAATTCATGTATTTTGTCACTAGATAAGTTTCCTACTGCTCTGAGAAAGAGGCAAGTATTCTGTTTGTATAATAGAACACAAAAAGGGCTAATGAGAATGCATTGATTTAGATTATTATTAAAAGGTACATTTATTTTTAAAAACTGAAGACAGTCTCCAATATGTTTGAGTTGTAACTGCTCTTAGGCAAATGCTACAGAATACATTCATTCTGCATTAAAGCAGAGCTTATGGTCTCCTTAATGTTCTTTACTATTTCTAAGCAGTTTTTTGCTATTCATTATTATTATTTTTTCTTTGGGCATGCCTGTGACATGAGGAAGTTCTCAGGCCAGGGATCGAATCCATGCCTCAGCAGCAGTGACCTGAGCCACAGCAGTGACAACACCAGATCCCTAATCCACTGAGCCACTAGGGAACTCCATCATTAGTTCTTAATCAGCCAATCATTATTGAACATCTACTATGTGTAACATTATGCTATGTGAAGTGGACAACACAAAAGTCAAGGAAGACCTAGTCCTGGTTTGTGAGTGTGCAGGACAAGTACATGTAGTGAAAGGAAACCTGGAATGGTTTCTGGCACTGTCACACCTGGCTGGTGATCCTGGGGAAACTATTCATTTTCTATGGGCCTAAGTTTTTCTCATTTGCAAAATGAGGAATTTGAACCAGAGAATGTCTTTAAGTGGTTAAATTCTAAAATTCTGTGGTTCTCAAAGTGGTCCAAAACTCACTAAAAGCTAGAGAAATCAGCAAAGGTTTGCCAGGTTGAGCTAGATTTGAGGTAGTTTTGAAGGGTGGAGAAGATGGGCATGCTTAGAGGGAACCCAAGACAGGGGAGAACACATCCACAGTAGCAGCAATCAGGGAGAAGGAGGAATGATCTGGGGTCATCAGATCATCCTGTCTGGAGTGAAGGAGTATGTTGGACAAGCACCATCGGAAATCCAACTGGACAACAAGTGTGAAGCCAGATAGAAAGCTGAGCAAGTAAGCCTTGATGTTGCCAGTACACAGAAGGCTTCACCCTCTTATCTCCTTTTTTATTTTCATCCATTTTCTCTTCCTCCTTTTCTCTCTTTCCTACCTTTTCCTCTTCTACTCCTTTCTTATCTTAATATTCTTTTCTCCAACTTCCCCTGTCTTCTTCTTGATGTTTTCTTCCTTCTATTGTGATGGTGTTTTTAGTTTTTACAAAGCTCTTTCTCCTACATGATACTTTTTAATCAGAAAATAATGCATACCATTCCCAAACTTATGGGGTTTCGGGCTCTGGAGCTAGAGACCCTGGGTTTGAATCCCCGGTTATGCCATTTATAAGCTACATGGGCTTGGATAACTTCCTAACTCCCTGTACTTTAATGTCTTTCTTGCAAAATGAGGGATAATGAAGCCTATCTCATAGAATTATTGTAAAAATTAAATAACTAAAGCACTTACAATAGTGCAGGGCACCTGGTAGGATCTATGTGTGTTAACTATTATTTGGAAAAGACTTATCAGGTCATTTTCTGTTCTGCCTATGTAAGTTACATGGTGAATGTTTTTCTAAGTTTTTGTGCCCCAAATCCATGGTTTGTGACCTACTGATAATTTTTACTTGAGCAAGCTGGAACACCATCTGAGCTAGTCATTTAAATGTGTTAACTAAAATTTCAAGAATATTTTAAAGTCTTCTGAGTAAGGCCATGGCCTGAAGTTGCAGCCATTTTAATTAGTTTCACCCTCTCTGCCCTGTGATCCAGAAATCTCTAATTGCACCCTGGCAGCCTCCTGCTCCCTGTCACAGATCTGACTTTACCTGCTACTATTTAAATTTTATGAATCATGCTCCCTCTGTTTGAACTTCTGAAACCTCTGAAACTAAATGAATAATTATCAAGATACAATTGTCACAGTTTCTAAAAGATGCTGTATAAAGATTTTTTTTTCTTTTCCTACAGACCTTTTTTTTCCCCCAGTTGTCTCCACTTTATAGCCATGAGCATGAAGAAAATGTCAGCTATTCCTCCAATGAACAAAGAAGATTCTCAGAATCAAGGAGCCTGATATCCAGTGAGCATACACCCCCATCTTTAAAAGGTGGTAGGAATATGCCATGGCAACCCCTTCTGGGCATCAATATTAGGTTTGCCTTAGTCCTCTCCTCCATACATTGACTCAGTGGGAGCTCCTGGCATGAATGTCAATGAGAAAACAGCTTGTTCCAGCAATCCCCAGTAACATAATGAGGCTGTTCCTCAATGCAAAAGCATCGAGCTCTTAGTGATGGGCTTTTTCCCTCAAATATTCTGGGAATATTCTGATTCTTTCCACTTAGGCAAGGGGGGAGGAAGTGGGATGAATGGGGAGTTTAAGATTGGTAGATGCACACTAATACATTTAGAGTGGATAAGCAATGAGGTCCTACTGTATAGCACAGGGAACTACATCCAGTCTCTTGAGATAGACCGTGAAGATAATATGAGAAAAAGAATATATATATATATATATATATATATGAATGACTGGGTCATTATGCTGTACAGCAGAAATTTACACAGCATATATCAACTACACGCTAATAAAATTTACAAGAAAGCTCTAATTCTATAGGCTGTAGAGCCATTAGACTTAATAGATTAAAAAACATATTCAGGAAGCACTGCAATAGTAGCAGATTAGTCAATCTGCAATCTGCTCAGTCAATGATCAGTCAATCATTTATAATTTTATCTTCTACTTTATATACCATTACATTGCATCCCTACTTTCAAAATTCTTTCCTCTCCTCTCCAAATTTCTATAGTCTTCCTTTCTTATTCATTCATCCATTTATTTATTAAAAAATATAAAAGGAGCCTTTCTTATGTACTGGGTATTGGTTCTCATTTCCCTTCTCTATAACACTGGCTCCTCCTCTTCTTCCTACTCTTTAAATATTGATGCTTCCCAAGGAGGTCTCATCCTTGATGCATTACTCTCCCCTGTCTTAAAACTCTCCTATGAATGATCTCATCCATCCTACTGGGGCTTTAATTACCCTCTACATTTTCAAGATTATTGAAACAAACTCTAAGTTCTATACCCATATTAACAGCTGCCTATCAAACATCATTTTTTCCACATCCCATAAATAAATATTTCCAAAAGAGGACTTGCTATCTTCTCCCCATCTACGCTTTTCCTTATAATTCTAATCTTGATTGATGTCTTTAAATTCCTCCTGGAAATTCAAGTTGCAAATTATGTGGTCAATCCCTGCCCTGCGTACTGTCTTGGTCAGCACCATATCCCATCAATGTCTCTTGAAGACAGCCCTGCTTCTGACCCTCCCAGCCACAAGCTTGGATTAACCCAGTCTAACCCACTCTCCTCAACTCTGTTTCATCCTCCACACAGACACCACAGTTAAGTTCTTGAAAAGTAATCAGCCCTCCTTTGCTCTCTTTTGACCAAAACAAGACATGACAATATGCAAAGGGAAAAAAAACCAAGTTTCTATTCATTGTCTGCTACTTCAGGATTATCCAAAGTTTTTTAGCCTCACATATCAAGGCCTTCACAATTCTACCATAGCCCACCTCTCCAGTCCTATATCCCACCACTTCCTCTATTTCCTCCACCTTCTGCCACAGTGATCATCTCCTCACTGGTCCCAGAAGTTACAGGAATTTTCAGGGCATTACACATTTATTCATACATTCTAACTTCTTCAAACCATTTTTTTTTTTTGCCTATTCACCCCTGCTTATTACCTTACTGCTCAATTTTCTCTAACTTCCCAGGTAGTTGTAGTTAACCCCACATAGATATGTATGGGTACTCATGTTAGTATTTTTAAATCTCTCATTTTATCATGAATATTCCCTTCACATTTCCATCTCTCCCTCTAAAGTTGGAAACTCCTTGAGGGCTGGGACCATGTCTCAAGTCATTTTTGCAGTTGAAGTTCTGTGCAGAGAGCTGGAACACAGTAGGTTCCTATTAGATGTTCATTGCCTAAACGGATGGATGAATGAATGGATAAATGGATGGATGATTTCTACTGCCTCTTTAGTAGGGATGGGATTAACAATATAAAGTTTTAACCTTCTGTGTAAGTCTGGATTTTTTTCTCCTATTGGTGAAAAGAGATCCAACTCAAGCTAGCTTAAGCAAATATTTGGTTCACATGGTTGAGAAATTCAGAGATGGAGCAGGGCCCAGAGACTGAAAGAGGCTCAAAAGGTGTCATCAGCTTATTTTCCCTCACATGTGTTCAGGCTTACACTCACTCTTTCCACTTCAATTCTTGTCTCTTTTCTCTTTCTCTTGATAACTACTTCAAAACACCACTTCTTGATACTTTCCTAATCTTTAATGACATTTCTTGAAAATAGATTACAGTTGTTCTTCTTGAAATGTTGTTTACACTTATCACATCCTCTAAATTAGTCCCTGAGTTGCTTTAGGGGAGGAACCATGCAATGTCTTTCTGTGTTTTTCAGTGTTCGTGGATCCTCAGAAAATATTTATTGAACAAACCGTGATCTTTTCACATCCTTTCAATTCTGTCAGCCTCCATGAGACAACTTAAGAGCAAAACTGTGAGGGAAATTATCCAGTCCATGTTTTTCATTCCAAAATTCTTGAATACAGCTGATGTGGCTCCAGATTCAGAGATATACTGGCCAGTTCTCTGGAGCTCCTCAACAACAGTACTGAAAGTTTTATTTTTAAGATCTTGACCTAATAGTAACAGAGCTTGGGTGGTGACCTAGATATCCCTTTAGAATAATGAGTAATGGCAATCAATCATCCTTCCAAAGTCTCTACACAATTGGTATCTGCCCTAATTATTCCCATGAAAGGTGAGTTGTCTTTCTTAAATTCCTGAAATATGGCCCAAGGTATCTCATGCAACAGTAGTTAGCCACTGATTGGTGAACTGTGAAGATATAAAGTATATTTGGGAGTTCCCATTGTGGTGCAGCAGAAACGAATCTGATTAGGAACCATAAGGTTGCTGGTTCAATCCCTGGCCTTACTCAGTGGGTAAAGGATATGGTGTTGCTGTGAGCTGTGATGTAGGCCTCAGAAGTGGCTCAGATCTGTCATTGCTGTGGCATAGGCCGGCAGCTATAGCTCCAATTCAACCCCTAGCCTGGGAAACTCCATATGCCGCAGGTGCAGCCCTAAAAAGCAAAAAAATAAAATAAAATAAAAAATAAAGTATATCTGGCTAAACTGCATTGAAGTAATAAAAGGCAATATTTATTTTCAAACTTTTTATTAATTATGTCATCAATCCTTTTCTCAAAAAAAATAGCAATAAGATTCTTCAGTTTAGATATCCTAATTTTGGTCCACTTTACCTTAAATTGGACATTTTAAATATATAAGCTTTTAGAAACAATTAGAATTCAAGTGATTTTTTTTTCTAATCAGAATTTTTTAAACTACACTGTATAATTACAATGTAGTAGAAGAAACTGTTGAGTGGATAACCTTGTTGCACTGAAATGTTTTTGCTGTAAACAAGTCTATCCTTTAATGGAATATTTGTCAGTGCATGTATTCAAGAAGCACTCTCAAGGCATGTGCTCAGAAGTTAGGAAATAATTATATTTCTAAACATAATCTTTTCTAATCATCCCATTTTGTTTCACTTAAAAGTAACCTAGGGGTTTCTAAGACAGGCACAATTATCTTTGATCTCAGCTCTGAGGTATTATCCTTCTAGAAAATGATTTGAGGGGGTAAACAAATAAACTCATAGGTCAACTTTCCTTTTTCTTTCCCTGAAAATCCTCAATCTACTTACAAATAAATACACTAGCAAGGAACAGTCTAATTTTAGCCTCTAGCTTTTTAAAGAAGATGGAAAGCACTGAATTTATAGTAATATTTAATTTTTCATCCATCCATTTTAATACATAATGATGTTCACCTGCATGTACACAAGGCTCATTTCAGTTCAACAAATTTTGAGTTCCTAAATTATGCCAAGAACACAAGCCACTGAGTATGAGGAGCACATGTGTGAAGATGAGAAGGTTACTTACAGAGCTTACTAAATCCAAACACATAATTCCAATACAATTGCATAAGTATGCCCAAGTTGATATACGAACACAAAAGAGGTGGGGGTATTCTTAGGGGGGCTTCTGCCTTACACAGTGCCTGGGCTGAGGCTTGAAGAAGTAAGTATTTTGTAGGTGGGAAAGGTGACAGGGCAAAGGGACAGTGAAAACAGTTCAGTGGTGTAGGGAGCAGCCTGGTGTTTCTTCGACAGAATCTCTTAAATCAGGGTGGGGTAAGGAATAAGGCCAGTGGGTGGCAGGTCCATAAGGATTTGTGTGCTATAGTTAAATAAGAATCTTAGATTGCTCTGAATAAGAACTAGTATCTGGCCAGGCCCTGGTCTTCTTTAGAGCCATGAGGCTAACCCCAAGTTAAATGATTGAATGAACTTTTAGAACCCTTTTGTAATGCCTCCTCCAGAACTCAGAATCCTGTATGTAAATCCTCAGACTGTGCCTGAAACCGTGGGTCTTTCTTGCCACCATCCTGTTTAAGAGAAGATTACCAAACATCTGCCACATTTCAGTGACTGCAGAGACGAAAGATAAATGATCAGATCCTAGCCTCAAGAAACTCACAAGCAAGTATTTATACTGCGGGTCCCATCCCCTCAGGACTCCGAGGGCACTCAAGGTGGCAATTAGCCAAGATGGCAAACAAAGTCAGGCAGTGTTAAGGGGAGAATACTATGTTCTTAGTCCTCCTTCCCTTTCAAAGTAACGTATATACATTGTGTCAGTGGCCTTCCTAAAAACACTGCCACTGTCTTTAGCCTAACCAAGAGAAATACAATTTACAAACAAATGTTTTCATAGTAGCTTCTTCTTGAGAAGCTTTCAGAGTACCTTAAAACTTTCTAAGAATTTGTCACATTAGCCCATTTTATACTAAGTTACAATGAGGTAGAGAGATATACAAAATATGTAAGCTTTTGGCAAAATGAAGAGTGCCCATCTGTGGGTATTTTATACCAGTGGGAAGGGGAGAATGGCAGTGGCACCAGAAAGTGGTAGACATAGTTTGTTCATAAAAACTGTCATCACTGGGAGTTCCTGTTGTGGTGCAGCAGAAACAAATTCAATTAGTATTCACGAGGACACAGGCTCAATCCCTGGCCTTGCTCAGGAGGTTAAAGATTCAATGTTGCCATGAGCTGTGGTGTAGGTTGCAGATGAGGCTTGGATCCGGCATTGCTGTGGCTGTGGAGTAGGCCAGCAGCTGTAGCTCTGATTTGACCCCTAGCCTGGGAACCTCCATATGCCGCAGGTGCATCCCTAAAAAGAAAGAAAAAAAATTGCATCACCAATAAACAGTTCCTGAGCAGTTTTCAAATTTGGGGTGCTGGGGATACAAAGAATTTTGATAAAGCTATCTGTCTTCAGTGGGTGATAAGAGGGTTTGCATCCACAATAGTGAATAGCAACAGCAGATCTGAGAGGCACAGTGGGGTGAGAGGATACTACATCACCCAGAGGATAAGCCCATCCACCCTGTTGGCTATAGTACAAAACCTCAGACCCTGCAGGAAGCAGCAATAACCAAGTAAGTGTGAGCCTTCGGGAGGGAGAACTCCTGCCAGCTCTGGAGAGAGTGGCCTGCTCTTTGACCAGCTTGTTCTGCTGTGAGGAGGGGCTTCTGGCTCTAGTCCTAGTGGACAGCTCCTTGCCAAGAGGGTGCAGCCTGAGCTAGGTTCTGAAGTTGGCCATTAAAGTTTCCACTAGTTGGAGGCCTGGTCTCCAGGTCCTGACAACCTCTCATAACTCAACACAAGTTCTGCAAAGTCATATTAGCTATGGTTAGGGGGATTCTACAATTCATTGAACAAACTGGGAAAGGGAAAGAGGGCACCAATAATAACTCAGAACAAATGACAGATTTAAACAGGGACTTTCTCAGCTTGGAACTTTGAGTCACCCTAGCTGCTGACCCTGATAACTCCTGATGCATGACCAAGCATGATGCCTACTGTTATTTTAATTCATTTCTGTCTAACACCTCTTAATAATGTGAAGAATCAGAGAGGTTTAAGGAAATGACCAGTAAATGCTGAGATATGGAAGCCTAGTTTTGCAACTAGAGGGAACCCAAACTGAGGTTTATCAATTATTTTATTAATCCAAGATATTATAGACTCATTAACCATCCTTAAGTAAATAAATCCCAGGTGCAAATCATCCCAGACAACAGCACACATCCATATGACAAGCCATTCAATAACAGATCACACTTTCATGGGGTAATGCTCCTTTGTGACTTCTGGATTGAGGCTCCTATAGGACAGTTGCTGTTTTCTTTGCCTTCTGTGTTTCCTCTATCCCTCATCTCTGCCAACTGGCAGTCACATAGGTTTAGGTTTTTCCTGGGTGCCCTAGTTTCAATTAATCTAGATGATTACTGTCTACATCTTTGGGAGCCCCTCCCTAAATAAATTTCATATAGATTATTAGCCTGTGAATCAAGTCAGATAAGCCCATGCTTCAAGTTTGGCAAAAATCTTCCTGGCCATTTTCATCTGATGTGATAATCAACAAACAGATCACAATTTAATATAATTTACAGACATTATTGAGAAGTAAAAAAAAAAAAAAAAAACTCTTCCTAAGATCATTGACTTGTGAAGAAAATGTTGCATTATGGGCAGAGTTCAAGTACTAAAATTGTAAACTTTACATAGAAGCCAGGAACCCCTTTTATTTGAGAGATAATCTAGTGTGATAGAAAAACTAAGATTTTGGAGCCTGACAGATTTGAGTTTGACCTAGCTATGAGACCTTGGAAATGTTTTTATTTATGAAGGGGATCAAAATATTCTGAGACAAGAAGGGTGACATTCTCCACCTATTTATTTTGTAATTACTCAAAAGAAGCTCTTTACAGAAAAAATTTACTTGAGGGAACATGATTTAAATTTATGATATTGCTTCCATTGCAAAAGTTTGTTCAGAGGATTAGTGAGCCATTTTCACTGTGACGTGAGTTTCGATAACCTTTTTCTTTTTATAGAGCTGGACATTTGGTGTTACCCAACTGAACAAAAATAAGGAGTATTCTTAAACTCACTGTGCCATGTCACTTCCTGCAAGGAGGAGCCTGTTTGCAGACAAGCAGATACAATGAGGACTGTTAGAGAAATAGAGGGATGAAAGGCATACATTGTTTCCTCCAGTCTATGGCAGCAACTGAATAATGGCATTTTCTTATGAGTAGGAACAGATTTGCTTTCAGAGAATTTCTCTGTATTTTCCTTGGATCCAGGACTTGTCACAAGGACATAGTAAAACCCAAGTATAAGACCCAATCAGCAATAACTCAGCACTCATAGGACGGGTAGTTTTCAAAGACACTTAGGAAGCATAATTGGAGCTTCTAAAATCACTTAGGGAAGTACACCAAGTTGGAGAAAAACATGAGTGTCTCCCTTTGTGACCTGGGTGTGTAATGCGATGGAAAGCCCCAATGGGGGAGGGCTTCATTTGTGTTACTTTATGTTTGGTCCTTATGTTTAAGAATCAGCCACTATAGAGAACAGTATGGAGGTTCTGCAAAAAAACCCTGAAAATATAGAACTACCATATGACCCAGTAGTCCCACTCCTGTGCGTATATCCAGGAGAAACCTTAATTCAAAATATATATGTACCCCATTGTTCATCACAGCACTACTTACAGTAGCCAAGACATGGAAGCAACATAACTGTCTCTTGACAGATGAATGGATAAAAAAGATGTGGTATATACATACAATGGAATATTATTCAGCCATTAAAAAGAACAAAATAATGCCATTTGCAGCAACACGGGTAGAACTAAAAATTACTGTACTAATTGAAGTAAGTCAGATGGAGAAAGACAAATATCATATGATATGACTTACATGAGGAATCTTAAAAAAATGATACAAATGAACTAATTTACAAAACATAAAAAGACTCACAGATTTCAAAAGCCAGTTATGGTTACCAAAGAGGAAAAGTGGGGAGGAGGGATAAATTAGGAGTTTGGGGTTAACAAATGCATACTACTATATATAAAATAGTTAATAAACAAGGACCTACTGTATAGCACAGGGAACTCTACTCAATATTCTGGTAATAACATATTTGGGGAAAGAATCTGAAAAAGAATATATATATATATATATATATATATATATATTCTAATACAACATTGTAAATCAACTATACTCCAATATGAAATAAAAAATAAATTAAATAAAATTGAAAAAAAAAGATCCATAGTTTCTATGAAAAAGATGATAGATAAGGTCTAGTTTATAGGATGAGCACTCACATAGTAGATCTACACACATGGAATGATTTCAGAACAAAACTCTACTCTAGTCTTCTCAGAAAACCTATGCTGATGATTCAATCCCAAATTCCTAGAGGGTCAAGGATATAAGCTGTAAAGTTTATTACTATATATCATGACTTATTATAATTTAATTTATACTAATTCTTATTTAAGTATTTTAAAGTTAACATAGCCCTCTCATCAACAATATTTGTTCTTCACAAAACTTTAAATGATTGATAGAAAGATATTATTAATATTACATGAAACTATCATTGTAGATGACTTAGATTAGCTCTTTTGACAGTGGATAAACTGTAGAACTGGAGTTGGAGGGGCACACATAGAAGAGATTTGAAGTAACAATAGATATGCCTTTAAAACCAGAACCATATACTTCCAGAAATGTACCTCACATGGGTACCTACCCAGAGAAATAAGATATATATATATATATATAATGACACCACAACAGTGTTTGGGATCACGAAAAAACTGGAAACAACCAAGAGCCAATTAAAAGTAAATTGTGGAGCATCCACAAAATGAAATAGTATGACTCAGTTAAAAAGAACAGAATTCTGAACTGTAGGCTATGGTGTAAAGATGTTAATAAATTGCACATGAGGATGTAGAGCATGACCTAATTTTTGATTATAAGAAATGAGGAGCTAGCTAGATAAACAGATCCTTACATATACCAGGAGAATTTTCAGAAAGTTGCTCTATAGTTACCTAGGGAATAAGTCTAACAGAGTGGGAAGGTAGACTTATACTTTTCATTACGGACATACTGGTAAATATTTTTGAAATTTTTATGTATAGTAAAAACTTTCCCCTTTAAAAAATAATAAAGAAGTTGATTTTTAAGCATGTGCAAAGATTTACATTGAAGGAAAAGGAAAATAAAAATTATTGTGTACTTATATGCGCCAGAAACCAAACACTGCATAAGACAACTCATCTAACCTTCACAGCAACTCTATAAGCTAGAACTTCTCTTCATTTTGTGAATAAGAAGTGTAGGCCCCCAAAGGCTAATTCATTATCTTCACAAGCTACAAGAATAGATACAACTCAATTTTCTGAGACTTCCAAGTTATCACGTACATATTTCCAAAGGACACAGTGATATGGTGGCATACAAAGCCAATGAAAATAACACCAAACAAAAGCAAAAAGATTCTCACTTCTGGAAATGGAAACTGAAACATAAGACTTGTTGCACAGGGTCAGCCCCATGGTGTAGAAGGCCACCCCTTGATCTCTAATGCCAACAAGAAGTAATTATGCAGTGCATTTGTCCTTATTGATGGCTTTGCAAATATGTTCTCGGTGTTGTTGCATGAAATAAGAAAGAGAAAAAGAAAGAAAGAAAGAAAGAAAGAAAGAAAGAAAGAAAGAAAGAAAGAAAGAAAGAAAGAAAGAAAGAAAGAAAGAAAGAAAAGGCAGGCAAATCGGAATGAGGCACATCCAAAGAACAAAGTGGGGAATAAATGATTAAAGAGAGGCAACCATGAGCACTAGTTTTGCCATTTTTCAAAAATCTCCTGTTGTTCCATTAAGGATTATAAAATGAAAGCAAATATTCTTTTTCTTTCAAGGCTAAATGGTAAAATAGAGAACTAATTTAATGTTGCCTTTGTATTACCTTCGAAATAAAATTAAAGTCACTCTCTTATAGAAATGGTTCGCCTCAGCAAGGTTAAGAAATCATTGAACAAAATCCTATGAAATTATTCATTTCTCTGTGATTTTTTTCTCTTTTGTTTTTTCTACAATTCAGAAAGCTTATTGATTTCTAAGTGACTCTTCATGCTAATATGCATAATATTTATACATCTATAAGTAGTACCCACTTGCCCAGTGGCATTCCAAACAGAAAAAAATAGAATTTTATGTATCATTAAGCAGTTTCCAAGGTATTGGCAATTTTATGCAAAGCATCAGGATAGTGACTAGTAGCACTACTTGCTTAATAGCAGAGTGTTTGGAAATTTTTAAACCATTGCACTAGATACACCTGGACTCCCTGATTGAACAAAACTCTCTGCCATCATCCACATGGGTTTAGCAAATACAAGCAACTCCCAGTCTCTTTCTGATGATTTCTCTCTAAGGGAGAGGGCCTGTAAAGCCAGTAGTTCTAGTGGCCATCAATAGAGAGACCAGAGCTGGCAGCATGTTTGAAGGATCCATTGCAAAATGAAAATGTGGTGTCTCTTCATATGTGCATATTGTATGTGGAATTGATGGTCAACAGGGACCTTCTGTATAGGGCACAGGGAACTCTACTCAACCTATGTGATAAGCTATATAGAGAAGAATATGAAAAATAATGGATGTGTGTAAATGTACAATGAGTCATTTTGTTGTACAATAGAAATTATCACATCACTGTAAATCAACTATACTTCAATAACACTTTAAAGAATAAAACAGTGGGGCATTTGCTTAAAAAGCAGAAAAATGTGCCATTAAATGTATTAAAACAAACCTGCAGCCAATATAATACTCAACTCAAAAAAGCTGAAAGCCTTCCCACTAAAATCTGGACCAAGACAAGGATGCCCACTCTCATTACTTTTATTCAACATAATATTGGAAGTTCTAGTCACAGAAATCAAACCAAAAAAAAAAAAAAAAAAGAAGAAGAAGAAAAGAAAAGGAAGGAAAAAAAGAAACAATGAGTATCTAAATTGGAAGAGAAGAGGTAAAACTGTCACTATATATAGATGGCATGATACTTACTATATATAGAAAACCCTAAGGACTCCACATAAAACCTACTTGATCTGACAAATGAATTTAGCAAGGCAGCAGGATACAAGACTAACATTCAGATATTGGTTACAATTTAACAATGAAATACTAGAAAATTAATACAAAAAGCAATACCTTTTAAAATATCACCAAAAAAACCACAGAAAACAAAAAACACCCTAGGCATAAAACTGATCCAGGAGGTGAAAGACATATGCTGAGATCTATAAAACGTTAATCAAGGAAATTAAAGAGGATTCAAAGAAATGGTAAGATATTTCATGCTCTTGGACTGGAAGAATTAATATCATTAAAATGGCCATACCACCCAAAGTAATCTACAGATTTAATGTGATCCATATCAAATTACCAATGACATTTTTCACAGAACTAGAACAATCCAAAATTCACATGGAACTATAAAAGACCCAAAACTGCCAAAGAAAACCTGAGGGAAAAAACAAAGCAGGAGCATAATTCCCCCACACTTCAGACAATATTACAAAATTACAGTAATCAAAACAGAATAGTATGCTGAATGGCATTAAGATGGCAGAATAGAAGGACTGGAGCTCAACTTCTCTCCTAAGAACAACCAAATTCACAACTAAAGGCTGAGCAATCACCACCCAAATGGACCAGAAACCTTAAAAAAGATATCCTACTCCAGAAGAAAATGAGGAGGCCACATCAAGAGGTTCAGAGGGGCGATTTCACAGTATAAACAACCCCATACCTCCTGGGTGGGAAGCCCCACAGATTTGACACTAATTGGTTCACAGAGACTCACCTGCAGGAGTGAGAGTTCTGAGCCCCACAACAAACTCTTATGTGTGGATAACTGGCACTGGGAGAAAGAGCCCCTGGAGCATCTGGCATTGAAGGCCAGTGGGCCTTGTGCACAGGAGCTCCATGGGACTGGAGGAAATGGAGACCACATTATTTTTTTTTTGGTCTTTTTGCCATTTCTTGGGCCACTCCTACGGCATGTGGAGGTTCCCAGGCTAGGGGTCCAATCGCAGCTGTAGCTTACAGCCTATGCCAGAGCCACAGCAACATGGGATCTGGGCCATGTCTGCAACCTACACCACAGCTCATGGCAACGCCACATCCTTAACCCACAGAGCAAGGGCAGGGATCGAACCCGCAACCTCATGGTTCCTAGTCGGATTCGTTAACCACTGCACCACGACTGGAACTCCCAGAGACCCCATTCTCAAAAGGCGCACACAGACTTTCACGTGCACTGGGTCCCAGGGCAAAGCAAAGTCTCCATAGGAATCTGGGTCGGATCTGACTTGGAGGATCTTGGAGGATCTCCTAGGAAAACAGGGGGTGGCTGTGGCTCATTGCGGGGGAAGGACAGTGGAGGCAAAGCTCTTGGGAATCTACATCAGCATGCCTTTCTCTAGAGGTGGCCATTTTGGGAAAATCTGGCCCCACCCATCAGCACTGAGAAGCCCCAGGCCAAACAACAATCCAGGTGGGATCACAGACCCACCCCTCAGTAAACAGGCTGCCTGAAGACCCCCCAGGCACACAGCCACCTCTAATCTCACCCAGAGACAAAGCCCCACCCACCAGAGGGATAGGAAGGAATCAGCTCGACCTACCAGTGGGAAGGCGCCAGTCCCTCCCATCAGGAAGCCTAGAGTAAGTCCCCATACCAACATCAGCCACAAGGGGGGCAGACGCCAGAAGTAAGAGAGGCTACAACTCTATTATCTGTAAGAAGGTCACCACACCAAAAACCTATAAAAATGAAGAGACAGAGAACTATAACTCAGATGAGGGAGAAAGGAAAAACCGCAGAAAAACAGCTAAGTGATGAGGAGAGTCTCAGCCTCCAAGAAAAAGACTTTACACTGCTGATGCTGAAGATGATACAAGACATTGGAAATAAACAGGAGACAAAGATGGATAACTTACAGGAAACACTGAGCAAAGAAATACAAGGTTTAAAACTTAAGCAAGAAGAAATGTTGAGTTTATAATGTAGTGAACCCTCTGTACTATAGTAACTACTGTCTACAATAAAAGCTACTGTTGTCAGCTTTGTGTGTGTGCTGACAATAATCCTATATTGTAAATACTCTTCCTCCTTGAATTTGACAGATAAGGAAACCAAGGCATAGAATGATTAAATATTTTTCCCCCACATCACATGATGTTAAAATTTTCTTCTAACTCTACAAGATATAAAGTATCAATTAAGAATGTATAAGAATGATGTGAGAAAAAACAAATGTATGCATGTATGTGTAACTGGGTCACCAAGCTGTACAGAAGAAAATTAATAGAACACTGTAAGCCAGCTAAGAGGGAAAAAAAATAAAAATCATCATATATATTAAAAAAGGAATCAATGTTGTTAAAGAAAGATCAAGAAAAGGAAAATGAATAATTATAAATTATCTTAAAGAGCTAAAATTTAATTTTCCTGGATTAAAAAAATTTCCAGAGAAACACTTCTTTGACCTACATAAGTCTATGTAAAACTCTAGTATCTTCAACTCAGTATATATTCACTCATAATGTTAGTACCCGGATGACAATAATGATAATGGTGACTATGACTCTTCAAAAGTAATTCTTTTTTTTTTTGGCTTTTTAAATTTAAATTTTATTTATTTTTTATTACTCAATGAATTTTATTACATTTACAGTTGTACAATGATCATCCCACATCCCCAGCACATCCCACCATCCCCAACCTGTCTCGTTTGGAAACCATAAGTTTTTTAAAGTCTGTGAGTCAGTATCTGTTCTGCAAAGAAGTTCATTGTGTCCTTTTTTCAGATTCCACATGTCAGTGATAGCATCTGCTGTTGGTGTCTCATTGTCTGACTGACTTCACTTCGCATGATAATTTCTAGGTCCATCCAGCTAAGAATGCTGTTATTTCATTCATTTTAATGGCTGAGTAATATTCCATTGTGTATATGTACCACCTCTTCTTGATCCACTCCTCTGTCAAAGGACATTTAGGTTGTTTCCATGTCCTGGCTATTGAACAGAGTGCTGCAGTGAACACTGGAGTACGTGTGTCTTTTGAAGTCGTGGTTTTCTCTGGATAGATGTCCAGGAGTGGGATTGCTGGATCAAATGGTAATTCTATTTTTAGTTTTCTGAGGAATCGCCATGCTGTTTTCCACAGTGGTTGCACCAATTTGCATTCCCACCAGCAGTGTAATAGGGTTCCCTTTTCCCCACACCCTCCCCAGCACTTATTGTTTGTAGACTTTTTGGATGATGGCCATTCTGGCTGGTGTAAGGTGATATCCCAGAGTGGTTTTGATTTGCACTTCTCTAAAAGTGAGTGATGTAGAACATCTTATCATGTCTTTTCTGGCCATCCATATGTCTTCTTTGGAGAGTAGTCTGTTTAGATCTTCGGCCCATTTTTGATGGGGTTGTTTGTTTTTTGGTATTGCGTGGTAGGAGGTGTTTATAAATTTTGGAGATGAATCCCTTGTCAGTCAATTCACTTGCAAAGATTTTCTCCCATTCTGCGGGTTGTCTTTTCGTTTTGTTGAGGGTTTCCTTTGCTGTGCAGAAACTTTTAAGTCCCATTTATTTATTTTTGTTTTTACTGTCATTACTCTTAAGAGCTGGATCTGAGAAGATGTTGCTGTCCTTTATGTCAGAGAGTGTTTGGCCTATGTTTTCCTCTAAGAGTTTTATGGTATCTGGTCTTATATCTAGGGCTTTAATCCATTTTGAGTTTATTTTTGCGTATGGTGTTAGGAAGTGTTCTAATTTCATTCTTTTACGTGTGGCTGTCCAGTTTTCCCAGCACCACTTACTGAACAGGCTGTCTTTTCTCCATTGTATATTCTTGCCTCCTTTGTCATAGATGAGTTGGCTGTAGGTGCATGGATTTAATTCTGGGCTTTCTATCCTGTTCCACTGAGCTATATGTCTGTCTTTGTGCCACTACCATACGGTTTTGATGACTGTAGATTTGTAGTATAGCCTGAAGTCTGGGAGCCTGATTCCTCCAGCTCCGTTTTTCTTTTTCAGGATGTCTTAGGCTATTCTGGGTCTTTTGTGCTTCCAAACAAACTTTAAAATATTTTGTTTTGAGTTCTGTGAAAAATGTCCTTGGTAATTTGATAGTTTGATAGGGATTGCACTGAATCTGTAGATTGCCTTGGGTAGTATAGTCATTTGGATGATACTGACGCTTCCAATCCAAGAGCATGGGATGTCTTTCCATCTGTTTGTGTCCTCTTTGATTTCTTTCATCAGCATCTTATAGTTTTCAGAGTACAGGTCTTTTGTCTCTTTAGGTAGGTTTACTCCTAGGTGTTTTATTCTTTTGATGCGATGGTAAACAAGATTGCTTCCCTAATTTCTCTTTCTGATCTCTCATTGTTAGTGTACAGAAATGCCATCGATTTCTGTGTATTAATTTTCTATGCTGTGACTTTGCCAGATTCATGGATGAGCTCTAACAGTTTTCTGGTAGAGTCTTTAGGATTCTCTAGGTATAGGGTCATGTCATCTGCAAATAGGGATAGTTTTACTTCTTCCTTTCCAATCTGGATTCCTTTGATTTCTTTGACTTCTCTGATTGATGTGGCTAGGACTTCCACAACTATGCTGAAGAGTAGTGGTGAGAGCAGACATCCTTGTCTTGTCCCTGATCTCAGCAGGAATTCCTTCAGCTTTTCACCATTGAGAATGATGTTAGCTCTGGGTTTGTCATACATGGCCTTTGTCATGTTGAGGTAGGTTCCCTCTATGCTCACTTTCTGAAGGGTTCTTATCAGAAATGGGTGTTGGATTTTGTCAAAGGCTTTTTCCACGTCTATCGAGAGGATCATACATACGGTTTTTATTCTTCAGTTTGTTAATGTGGTGTATCGCCCTGATGGATTTGCGGATATTGAAGAACCCTTGCATCCCTGGGATAAGTGACACTTGATCACGATGTACAGTCCTTTTAAAGTATTGTTGGATTCGATTTGCTAGTATTTTGTTGAGGATTTTTGCATTGATGTTCATCAGTGAAACTGGCCTGTAGTTTTCTTTTTTTGTGATATCTTTGTTTGGTTTTGGCATCAGGGTGATGGCGGCCTCATAGACTGAGTTTGGGAGTGTCCCTTCCTCTGCAATTTTTTGGAATAGTTTCAGAAGGATAGGTGTTAGCTCTTCTCTGAATGTTTGATAGAATTTCACCTGTGAAGCCATCTGGTCCTGGACTTTTGTTTGTTGGAAGTTTTTTAATCAGAGTTTCAATTTCAGTATTGTGACTGGTCCATTCATCTTTTCTCTTTCATCTTGGTTTAGTCTTGGAGGATTGTACTTTTCTAAGAATTTGTCCATTTCTCCTAGGTTTTCCGTTTTCTTGGCATATGGTCGCATGTAGTCATCTTTAAGGTCCTTCGTATTTCTGTGATGCCTATTGTTACTTCTCCTTTTTCATTTCTAATTGTATTGATTTGAGTCCTCTCTCTTTTTTGCTTGATTAAGTCTGGCTAAAGGTTTATCAATGTTGTTGATCTTTTCAAGGAACCAGCTTTTTGTGTCATTGATCTTTTCAGTGGTTTTCTTTGTTTCTATTTCATTGATTTCTGCACTGAGCTTTATGATTTCTTTCCTTCTACTAACTTTAGGTCTTGTCTGTTCTTCTCTCTTGAGCTGCTTTAGATGCAAAGTTAGCTTGTTTGGTGGAGCTTTTCTTGTTTCCTGAGGTGGGCTTGTATTGATCTAAACTTTCCTCTTGGAACACCTTTTGCTGCATCCCATCAGTTTTGGAGTGTCGTATCTTTGTTGTCATTTGCTTCTAGGTATTTTTTAATTTCCCCTTTGATTTCTTCAGTGATCCATTGGTTGTTAGTAGCATGTTGTTGAGTCTCCACGCGTTTGCGTGTTTTTTTTTTTTTTTTTTGCAGTTTTTTCCTTGTTATTGATTTCCAGTCATATAAAGTCGTAGTAGGAAAAGATGCTTGGCGTGATTTCAGTTTTCCTGAAGTTACCAAGGCTTGATTTGTGCCCAGAATGTGATCGATCCTATAGAATGTTCTGCGTGCACTTGAGAAGAATGTGCCTTCTGTTGCTTTTGGATGGAATGTCCTATAAATATCTATTAAGTCCATCTGGTCTAAAGCCTCACTCAGGGCCTGTGTTTCCTTATTGATTTTCTGTCTGGATGATCTGTCCACTGCTGTAAGTGGGGTGTTAAACTCCCTCAGTATGATTGTGTTATTGTCAATTTGTCCTTTTGAGGTTCTTAGCAGTTGCCTTATATATTGAGGTGAATCTAGGTTGGGTGCGTAGATATTTTAAATTGTGGTATCTTCTTCTTGGATTGATCCTGTGATTGTTACGTAATGACTTTGTTTGTCCCTTAAGATATTCTTCATTTTAAAGTCTTTCTTGTCTGATATGAGTATTGCTAATCCAGCTTTCTTTTGATTCCCGTTTGCATGGAACATTTTCTTCCATCCTCTCACTTTCAATTTGTATGTGTCCCTAGAAGTGAAGTGGGTCTCTTGAAGACAGCATATATATATGGGTCTTGTTTTTGTATCCATTCAGCCAGTCTCTGTCTTTTGGTTGGGGCATTTAGTCCCTTAACATTTAAGGTAACTATCGATATGTGTGTTCTTGTTGCCATTTTATTAATTGCTTGGATTTGGTTTTGTTGTTCCTTTTTCTTCCCTTCTTCTCTTGTTCTCTCCTCTTCTGGTTTGATGACTATCTTTAGTGTTGTATTTGAGTTGATTTTTCTTATTTGTTTGTGTATCAATTGTAGATTTTTGGTTTGCAGTTATTCTGTAGTTTTGATATAAGAGTCTATATACATAGCGAGATTGTTTTAAGTTGTTTGTCTCTTGATTGCAAGTGCATCTCCAGTGTCCTGCATTTGTACTCTCCTCTTCTCAGGATTTCTGTTTTTGTTAGCATAATTGTGTATGGATGATTTTGTATCCTTACTGTATATATGCCTTTACTGGTGAGCCTTGTCATTTGTGGTATTTTTGTTTCTGGTTGCAGCCTTTTCTTTTCTGCTTAGAGAATTTCCTTTAGTCTTTGATGTAAGGCTGGTTTAGTGGTGCTGAATTCTCTTAGCTTTTGCTCATCTATAAAGCTTTTGATTTCACCTTCAAATCTGAATGAGAGCCTGCTGGGTAAAGGAATCTTGGTAGGAGGTTTTTTCCCTTTCATCACGTTAAGTATATCGTACCACTCCCTTCTGACCTGCAGAGTTTCTGCTGAAAAATCTGCTGATACCCTGATTGGGGTTCCCTTGTATGTTATTTGTTTCTTTTCCCTAGCTGCTTTCAATATTCTCTCTTTGTCTTTAATTTTGGTCAGTTGGATTAATATGTGTCTCCCCCTTGGGTTAATTTTATAAGGTACTTGTTGTGCATCCTGGATTTGAGTGAGTGGTTCCTTTCCCATGTTAGGGCAGTTTTTGGCTATTATCTCTTCAAATATTTTTCTGCCCCCTTCTCTCTCTCTTCTCCTTCTGGCGCCCCTATAATATGGATGTTTGGTGCATCAAACGTTGTCCCAGAGTTCTCTGAGACTCCCTTCATTTGTTTTCAATCTTTTTTTCTCTTTTCTGTTCTGCATCCATAATTTCTACTAATCTGTCCTCCACCTTGCTTATTCGTTCTTCTGCCTCCTGTGTTCTGCTGTTGGCTGCTTCTAGTGAATTTTTTTATTTCAATTATTGTATTTTGCACATCTGCTTGCTTAAGTTTTAAACCTTGTATTTCTTTGCTCAGTGCTTCCTGTAAGTTATCCATCTTTGTCTCCTGTTTATTTCCAATGTCTTGTATCATCTTCAGCATCAGCAGTGTAAAGTCTTTTTCTTGGAGGCTGAGACTCTCCTCATCACTTAGCTGTTTTTCTGCGGTTTTTCTTTCTCCCTCATCTGAGTTATAGTTCTCTGTCTCTTCATTTTATAGGTTTTTGGTGTGGTGACCTTCTTACAGATAATAGAGTTGTAGCCTCTCTTACTTCTGGCGTCTGCCCCCCTTGTGGCTGATGTTGGTATGGGGACTTACTCTAGGCTTCCTGATGGGAGGGACTGGCGCCTTCCCACTGGTAGGTCGAGCTGATTCCTTCCTATCCCTCTGGTGGGTGGGGCTTTGTCTCTGGGTGAGATTAGAGGTGGCTGTGTGCCTGGGGGGTCTTCAGGCAGCCTGTTACTGAGGGGTGGGTCTGTGATCCCACCTGGATTGTTGTTTGGCCTGGGGCTTCTCAGTGCTGATGGGTGGGGCCAGATTTCCCAAAATGGCCACCTCTAGAGAAAGGCATGCTGATGTAGATTCCCAAGAGCTTTGCCTCCACTGTCCTTCCCCCGCAATGAGCCACAGCCACCCCCTGTTTTCCTAGGAGATCCTCCAAGATCCTCCAAGTCAGATCCGACCCAGATTCCTATGGAGACTTTGCTTTGCCCTGGGACCCAGTGCACGTGAAAGTCTGTGTGCGCCTTTTGAGAATGGGGTCTCTGTTTCCCCCAGTCCCATGGAGCTCCTGTGCCCCACTGGCCTTCAATGCCAGATGCCCCACTGGCCTTCAATGCCAGATGCTCTGGGGGCTCTTTCTCCCAATGCCAGATCCCTAGGCATGGGGACTTGATGTGGGGCTCAGATCTCTCACTCATGTAGATGAGTCTCTGTGATACAGTTACCTTCTAGTCTGTGGGGCTTCCCATTCGGGAGGTATGGGGTTGCTTATATCGTGTAATTGCCCCTCCTACCTCTTGATGTGGCCTCCTCTTTGTTTTCTGGATTAGGCTATCTTTTAGAAAGTTTCTAGTCCACTTGATTGAAAGCTGTTCTGCACTTGGTTGTAAATTTTGTTGTTTTTAGGAGAGAAGTTGACCTCCAGTCCTTCTCTTCTGCCATCTTAATTATGTCAATCTATAAACTCAACAAATAATTATTGTTAAATTATTAAAATAATAATTATCATTATTGTCATTATTCACTCATTTATGTCAGTCTTTCAAGTATCAAATGAAAGTACTATGAATTTTTTTTCTCTTTTTGTCTTCCTAGGGCCTCACCATGGCATATGGAGGTTCCCAGGCTAAGAGTCCAATCAGAGCTGTAGCTGCTGACCTACATCAGAGCCAGAGTGATGCAGGGTCTGAGCCACGTCTGTGACCTACACTGCAGCTCACAGCAATGCCTGATCCTTAACTCCCTGAGTGGGGGCCAGGGATGGAACCCACGTCCTCAGGGATGGGACCCACAACCATGTCTCTTGCTGAGAGTGGCTTCCATGTTCATGCTCAGACTAGGACACAGGATGGGCATAGAGGCCCTTCCTTAAAAAGTAAAATTCATTGTACAATGTCTATTTTCCCTCTTGTTCAAGTCCTGGCTCCACTATATATTAGCTTTGTTAAAGGACAATTTGAAACAAAACAAAACACAAAAACTATAAGACATTTATGCATACTTACCATGCACTTTCCAAAGTGTTTCACACATAAATACATTTACTATTCACAATTACTCCATAAAATATTATTATTATCATTATCCCAGTGTCACAGAAGAAAATGATACATCCCCAAGAGGTTTGGGAATGTACCCATGATCATATGGTTGGAAGTGATGCAGGTGGGATTCCAGGCTGGGAACCCGGCTCCAGAACCCACAAGCATATTGGATATTATCTAGGAAAGATTTTATGCATGCAAATCTTATGCACATTTTTATTATCACCACTATTACTATCGCAAATAAACCTCTCTCATATATGGAAGCTTGTCCAGTTCTTTAAAAGTTACTTAAAGATGAGTGCAAGGTACTGGACTACACAGGAAATCCTTAGAAGGCTTATACAATTTCATGAGCAACTCTTTGACTAGGACAAAATTTCACCCACATCTATTCTATTGACTCACTCCTGTCAGCTGCCTTGTTTTAGACAGTTACTTGACTTCTTTAACAATGTAGTTGTGTCCTTTGTTTTTCTAGCAGAGCTGTAGGAAGGCCATTGTTTCTTTTCTTAGTTCCCAGGTGAGTGCTGAAGGGACTAAAAATGGAACAGCCAATCCTCTTTAGCTCTCTTTACTGATGTATGAATTTTAATAAGTACTTTCTATAATTAAGCTCCAACTGTCAAGTAGAAGTGTAGTAAGAGCAGGTAAAAATCTCACTAAGGCAAATATTTGCCTGGAGAAATCCCCCTACTCTGTGCTTATTTCCTGTTCCTCTGAGGGTGATCTGGAATAAGATTGGAGGTGTTTCTTTCTCTTGAGCTAGAGAGGAATACTTTTGTTGACTCAGTGGCTGGTGGTGAGACAGAGGGTACTATGATCAATGGTGAAGCCCCTTTCAGGTAGAGACTTAATTAAGGATGTTTGTCTAAACTTCTTCCCAGCCTTAAATTCACGACACAACATTTTATCATACTTTGAAAATGAGGTGAGACTAGTCCTCTCCCCTCCTATGTTGACATTTAGTTCACACATGGGGGTGTTGGGGGAATCCAGAGCCTTAAAGACAAATGGAAAAGGAAGCTGATTTTACTTACAAGCTGGTGTGACTCTCAGTATATTATTTGTTTCTTTATTTTATAAAATATGACTCATAATACATTCTGGATTGTGTGAACAAATATTATATATATATATATAATATAACACATATGAGACATTCAATAAATGGCATTATTATGACTAACCATAATGCTTAAAAGGTTTTAGGGACCCTACTTTATGTTTAATCTGTGTAGATATGTCCTAAGTTATCCTTTTGCTTTGATCTATATTTCCTGAGAAATGGCCTTTCTTTAAAATGAGACTGTACTTTACAGAGACATATAGGAAATACCACAGCAGGAACAAACCTTCAAAACAAACTTCTTACCCTGGATAGAATATGTTTATTATCCTATTAGCATCCTGTATGTCAGTGTGCCTTTGAAGTCACTGCACTTCTCTATGCATCATTTTCTTCATTTGTAAATTAGAGTGTTAACTATTTCCAGCTTAAATTTCCTATTAGTTTATTGATGAGTTAAGAGAGAGCATGATTCAGAGACCCTGGGTTTATGAACTGTGGGTTTTATTTATGAAATTGCTCCGTAAGGAGTAACTTACTTTCTGTGATCAGTTTTAGAGGTAGAAGAAGGTTGTTAAGTCTCAGAACAGAGTATTACTATCCTAACCACAAAGTTTTGTTGTACAACAGAAATACAAATTATCTGAAAATTTGTGGAATTAATTGGACTTTAAGTTACCTATGTATTAAAAACACCTCCTGAAGCTAGGAAAATGGGCTAGCTTCAGAAATTCGGTCTATGACCATTTCCTATGACTTATTCATTTCCATTTTAAATGCAGCCACTGAATGCATTCATTTATTCCTTGAAATTTTTTTTCACACAAGTTATTGGATATAACCTGGGTATAAAGTGACAGTAATCATTCTTCACTCACACAAGTTAAACAGTGGTGATGTCATTCATGCTATGACAAGCCTTGTATTTGGAAAGCCAGAGAAATAGTAATTTATTCTAAAAATTTTTTGATTATGGTACTTCATAAATATAACATTTAACCCATTTTAAGTAGGAAATATAACATCAACAATAATGATCTCTGAGCTTCTTGAAGACAGCAGCTGTCTTATTCATCTTATTTCTCCAGCACCTGATACAGGCAAAAGGATATTTAAATATTAAAGATAATATTAACATTTGTGCCATGGATGTTTGAATTTAATTGACTTCTTGAGTTAGTAGAGTAGTTTCTCAAGTGTAATTACTTATTTTTCTCAGGTCAATATTTTCATGCTGATTATCTCATTTAATCTTTAAAGAATAAAATTCTATGAATTATTTTGAAAACTAGAGTCTAATAATGAATTAAAAATCCATCTACCCTTTGAGACCAATCATTTTCTCTCCAGTTCCAACTATTAAATGCTCCTAAAGAACATGTGCTTTGGAGCAAGGCAAATTGTTACTTTTCGCCTCTGTGAGTTCAAACTTAACCATTACTTAATGACTCAAGCCTTAGTTTCCCTTGTTTGCAAAATGTCTTTGTTTGTTTTTGTTCTTGTTTAAAATATATAAAACCTCTAACACAATGTCTAGCCCATGGGGGGAGCTATTATTACTCTCATTATTATGAAGCTATTTGCCCTACTAGTAAGATAATGACGTTTTTTCTGCAGGAGAATCAAGCAAGACCTGCTGCTTTATCACTTTATTAAGTCTAGACAATATCTCTTTTTGGCTTGAGGATAGATGTGTAGTTTTGGAATTATCACATGAAATTAAAAATGCTACATTTCTCCCCAAGTTCCTGAGCATCCGCTCAGCCCGACCTCCTGGGATAAATAAAGTCAGGACAAGGTCCCCACGCAGAGCTGAATGATTCATGAGTAAACGCCCTCTCTGATTTATAACAAGGAAGGAAATCATCATGTCATTCCCAGAAGCCTGCAGAGACAGCCTCATTTGGCAGAGACTGCGGGTCTCCCAGCTTCCGGGCCACAGAGTTTGGCTGCATTCTGAATGCTGTAATGACCAGATTGGTGAGGAATATTGCTGAGCAGGAGGGCTGACGACTCACGGAGGTACTGTGGGTAATTAGAGATTCATTACAATCCCATAGTTTGTATCATGGCTCAGGGTCAACACAGGGTCACGAACATGGCAAACTTAGGAGCTGTGTCTGGAAGGATGACGCCAGCTAGGAGGGGCTGGGAGAGTGAAGCGGACAGAGATGAGGAGCCAGGAGGGCTGGGGCACAGATACACAGCCAGGGTCTGGCGACAGCCCGGATATGGGAGTGCAGTGGGCCCCAAGGGTTCTGGGGAAGGGAGCAAAACACAGGCAGCTGAACTGGCTTCCCCACCGCCATCCCTGCCATCTCCAATTAACCTTCCAGGCCAAGGGTTCCAGAGGACTGGGCATGTCAGGGGCCAGTCCAGTTTCAAAAAATAATTGGGGCTTGATGTAGGGTAGCCAACTTTTTATTTTGCAGAGTAAGGACATTGAAAACAAACAAAACAGTTGCCATTCACTATCACCATCATTTCACAGAGAAAGGGATTTTTACACTAAATAATGTAAGAAGGACATAATCTCAGGGATAAAATGACAGTCATGTAAATTTAATTAATTTAGCTCACCAAGTTGTGGTTATTTTTCTCATTACCATGAAGACTTATGAAACTCTCTTGCACACTGGCTTTAGGTTTTCCTCCAGATTTTCCACAAGGCAAGATTCAGGGAGTAGGTTTTGTGAAGAGTATTCATGAGGAGAGAAAATAATACTATAGACTTCATGAACTTCATTAAAAACTTTGGGAAGAGAAACTTTAAGAAGATTTCTTTTAAGAAGAACTTTATGAAGAAAGATGACTTCCATTCCTTCTCTATACAAAAAGGGGGGAAAAGGAAAGAAAAGGAAAATAGTAGAGAAGCTTATTTATTAAATCATTTCATTGTGATGGCATTCAAAGTTCTGTTATAAAAATGTTCCATTGGTTTTATATAGGATTTTTGACCATGTATTTCTTCCAAGTGAAAATAGCAATGGTAACTTACACCTGTAGAATTCTTTCATTTGTAAAGGACTTTCACATTCATAATCTCATTTGAGGAGTTCATTTGATTCTCCAAACAAACCCTATATACTTATAACAATCCTGTTATTATCATATTACCCATTTTATGGATGAAGGAACAGGGTAAGATTTGCCCAAGTTTACACATTTGGTAAATTGTGGGATTAGAAATAAATCCATGTCCTCTGATTTAAAATTTTGTGCTCTTTCTCTGCCTATTACATCTGTTAAAGAAAGGACATGCCTTGACATAATATTCCCATGCTCAATCTACTTTATTCTGCGGAACAAGATTATCACACTTTAGGAAAATCTTACAAACAACCGAAATTTCTACCATGGCAGACCTGAAACAAAAAGCTATGTTTTCAGTCCCAAGACCCTTTAATTACAAAGAGTATTTTATCTCAAACCTGGCATATTTAATGGCACATTTTAGTATTCCAAGTGACTACCCTGTGAGTTGGGATTACACAAAAGAGGAAAGCAGAAAGCATTTAGTTAATAATACAAACAAAAACATGTGCCTCACCTTTAGCTGATTTTGTTTCTACTTTTAGATTTTTTTCCCATTAAAAACTTTTGTACCTCTGTATGATCCATCAAATTGACCAATTTAAACTTGATGCCAATTTGTTCACATTCAGAGATGGGAGATATCTCCTTGCTCTAATGTATCCTTTCCAACAGTGGTGGTTGGGGAGGCTGTGGGGCAAAGGGAATTCATTTTGGGTGAGGAACAGCTGGGATGTGTTCTCTTCTGTGTGTCCAGCCAGCTGCAGGTGGTTTCTGCACCTGCACAGGCTGAGGAAGCCTGTGTGACAATGCCTCCCACAGAATATGCATGCCTTCTCTAGGCACAAGGCATGGCTTCCCTCCATTCATGTTTGGTTCTGCCATATACCTCTGCACTAATAATCATCTAACTGGGGATGAATACTTCTGAACTCTAGACCTGCCTCAACTTTTCCAATACTAATGAATAGCAATATCCAGAACTCATAGAAAAGGAATTTTTGACAACTTACAGAATGAGAGAAAATACTTTCAAATGCTGCAACTGACAAAGGCTTAATCTCTAAAACATACAAACAACTTATACAACTCAACAGCAAAAAAGCCAAAAACCCAACTGAAAAATGGGCAAAAGACCTAAATAGACATTTTTCCAAGGAAGATACACAGATGGCCAAGAAGCACATGAAAAAATGCTCAACATCCCTGATTATTAGAGATATGCAAATCAAAACTGCCATGAGATACCACCTCACACCAGTCAGAATGGCCATCATTAATAAGTCCACATATAACAAATGTTGGAGAGGGTGTGGAGAAAAGGGAATCCTCCTGCACTGCTGGTGGGAATGTAAGCTGATACAACACCTATGGAGAACAGTATGAAGGCACCTTAGAAATCTATACATAGAACTATCATATGACCCAGCAATCCCACACTTGGGCATAAATCCAGACAAAACATTCCTTAAAAAAGACACATGCACCCCCATGTTCATTGCAGCTCTATTCACAACAGCCAAGACATGGAAACAACCCAAATAAATGTCCATCGACAATTGATTGGATTAGGAAGATGTGGTATATATACACAACGGAATACTACTCAGCTATAAAGGAACAAAATAATGCCTTTTGCAGCAACATGAATGAAACTAGAGACTCTCTTACTGAGTGAAATAAGTCAGAAAGAGAAAGACAAATATCATATGATGTCACATATCTGGATTCTAATATAAGACATAAACGAACGTTTCCACAGAAAAGAGACTCATGGACTTGGGGAATAGACTTGTGGTTGCCAAGGGGGAGGGGGAGGGAGTGGGGTGGATGGGGAGCTTGGGGTTAATAGATACAAACGATTGCCTTTGGAATGGATTAGCAATGAGATCCTTCTGTATAGCACTGGGAAACTATGTCTAGTCACTTATGATGGAGCATGATAATGTGAGAAAAAAGAATGTATACATGTATGTGTAACTGGGTACAGTAGAAGAAAATTGTATTGAGGAAATAACAATTAAAGAATTAAAAGAAAAAAAAAGAAAAAGAAAAAAGAAAAGAAAAGGAATTTTTCAGGGAAAGAAGAGATTTGACCTTAGAGATTAAAATCAAAGATTCTCTTGTCTCCATCCCTTTGAAATTGTGAAGAGCTTTCCATTTTGCTTTACAGAGTAGTAAACCAGCCTTCTAGGTAGGTTGGAACTCCCAGCTTTTTAAATTCCAAAATTCTTGAAAATGAAAGAAATTATATAATTTGTGGTTTGCATACACTAATATGTAAGTGTGTCTCATTTGCCTGATTAATGGAGCCAAGATATGATCCTAATTAGCTCCTAACCCTGAGATTAAAAAAATCCTTCATATGAATTCAAATAAGTTTTGTATCTGAGTTAATGGAATTGCACTAGTGTTAATTTCTTCATTTTAAGACTATACTACAGTTATGTAAGATAATCATTGGTGGAAGCTGGGTGAAGGTTACATGACAATTGTACTATTTTAGCAAATTCTTCACAGTCAAACTATTTCAAAATCAAAGTTATTAAGGAAAACCCAACTCTTCATACAGCTTTCTTCTGGAAAGCAAAGAAATCTCTAAGAAGTCAAAAACATCAGTGGAAAGAGGATGCATCATATATTTATATCCTCAGAATGCTGATGATTTTCTTGTCTAGACAGTTCAAAACAATAATCAAAAAAATTTTTGTATGGTAATTACCATATGGTTCACAAATAGCTGATTATTCATCTCATGTATTAGCAGGCCAAAGGACCTTCACCAAGAACTAGTCAAAGATAATTTTATTTTAAAGGAAAACTAAAAAGAGGCTCTGGGGTATTAATAATAGTTAGCATCCATTGTGGAAAGTACTTGGCCTGTGGGCTTTATATACATTACCTCATTTAATCCTCACAATAAACCAGCAAGATAGTTATTATTGTTCCCTTTTTACAGAAAAAAATACCCAAGACACACAGCAACTAGGCACTTATACAAGGTTATCCAGCTGTAAAGTGCCAGACTCTCTCTAGAACAAGTTGTTGAAATTCCTATGCCACCACAAAAGTTAGTCATCTGTTGGATTTTGATGAGAAAGTATGTATTTTCTAACCCAATCAGCTCTTCTTTAATATATATCCTTCTTGCTGTTCGGGTTTATTCAACTGTAAGTTTATCATCCAATCATTCAGTGACTGATTCATTCATTCAAAAAATATTTATGGAGTGCCTAAAACATGTCTGGCATATAGACTGCAGGAAAAACAGAAATATAGAATAATACTCCTGCCTTCACAGAGTTAAATAAGTAGGTATATAAATATTTAAAAAAAAAGCAATAAACCTATAAAAGAGGAGGATGGAGGATGTGGTGAGAGTGAGGTGGGGAAGACAGTACTATTTTAGATTAGGGCTCAGGGAAAACTTTTTTGAGGAGATAGGAGATGATACCTGAGGGGAAACGCCATGGGAAAAAGGAATAGCAAGTTCACAGACCCTGGGGAGGGAGGAACTTGGAGATATTGGTGGGGCTGGAGTTCAGTGAGCCAGGAGAGTGGTGGGAGGCACAGTGGGACTAGATCACTACATGGTTTTGTAGCCCTGGATAGGAAGCCTCTGGAAAAAGAGCTGGTCAGATTTACATCTGAAAAGCTGCTGCCTAGGGAACTGTGTGCAACAGGGCCAGGATAGAAGCAAGGAGACCTTTGGAGGGAGACATAAGGGGCGGGGGAGGAAGGGAGCCAAGCTTAGATGAGGGCGAGAGTTTCTTGCTACACTGGCTCTAGGATCTATGACTTCCTGATAATAAATTTTAATATCGAATGCCTTTTGGCTTTATAATGTAGGGATCCCAACTTGCCAAAGCTGTGGGCACAGAACAAATAACACATTTTGTATTCTCAATGTCTCTGGGAAAGGAAGAAAGAAATGACAGGCAGAAGGGAACAAAGCGTGTGTATGTTTTGCCATTGTCTCTCAAAGTGGGTAATGTTCATTCAGTTGCCCTCCCCCCTTTCAGCTCCCATAGTGCTTATTTCTGCCTCACTAATTTTTACATAATCACATGTGGCTTTTCTGTGCAACTTTCTTTAAGGTGATAGATCTCTTCTTTCTAAGAATACTAGAAACTCCTAAGGTCGGATACTATGTAGGTATAGCTCTCATATTCAATGATTAGAACCTTAGTGTAACATAATGAATGTTAAGAATGTATATCTTTAGAATGAATTAATATTTAAGTAATTTAATGGATGCAATTGAAGTGTGGTATTTATTTATTAAAGCTGAGAATTAGAAAATACCTTGGCTTTGTTGGCTGTCTTCTTGCTCAGACACATCCTTTCCAAAGGACAGTCCATGGATGACTGTCACACAGGATGTTAACATGTGGCAGTATTTGAGAATAGGGTTTTGTGGTCAGATAGTTTGGAGCATACATGGGTGAAATGAAATGACATTCATTTCTTCATTATAGGCTACTCAGCAGTTTTTACCATATTACTATCCATTGTAAATATCCAAAGAGTGGCATAATTTTAGTCTTTCCCTAACTGATTTGACCATGGAACTCTTTTTTCACGGGGATGTTTTTCAGAGAGCATCTCTTGAGACTAGGGTAATGAAACTTTGCAAAAGATTTCAGTGGAAATCATGACAGATAATAAAGTAGGTAGACTTTTTTTCTGACTGTTATAAAGACCAAAGCCTATAGCAAGGAAGAACAACTAACAAAGGCTTGAATTGTTGTTTTTTTTTAAACTAATCAGCAGAAAGACAGCATTTAAACATACTTTCTACTCTACTCTTACCAAATGTTGACTATGCCTATCCTGGTATGAAATGCAGAATTCACTTGTCACAATTTTAGATCAGAATTTATTGTTAAATAGTCAATTAATTTTCAGGAGTCTAATAAATGGATTCTGTTATCAAATTTTTCAACAGCAAAATAAAATTTAAGCTCTGAAATTTCAATTAACTAAAATCTGTTCCAAAGATTGTTGCTGAAAATGATTTCTGCTGATCCACAATTGTGGTCACTATAATACTTTATTTTTACAGTGTCACCTGGGCCTGGAAATACTGAACCTTAACTAGTTCTGCTTGCTTTCTATGGTCAAGTGACCAAGAAGCAGCTGTGAAGAGACTACACTATTAAGAAGTGACTGCAATGGTGTGGAAAGGGTCTCTTGAAATTAATCCATGAGTATCATTCTGGGCTTAGTTAGTATCCAAACCTATAGCAGTTGTGAGAACGATCTGGCTAAGGAGTCAAAGTAACACAAAGAGAGAATTTAGAGACTAATTTGGTGTTAAATAGAGCAGTACTCACCACGTATTACAACTGAAAGATCCTAGTGGTTTTAACTGAGAGAGGTGGTGTCCCCCTTTCTTCTGTTAGCATCCGACAGAATCTGGTTGAGAATGACAACTAAATAACAGGTGTACTTAAAAGGACTGTAAACTGAAAGAACTCAAGAGTCCCTATGAAAGATGGCATTATAACCCAAGGAGCCAAGAGGCTGATATTTTACATCACAGTGGTTCTTTTATGACAGATACCAGATCTTACACCTAGTGTAGCCCTTCTACTAAGAGATGAGATCTTAAAGAGTTATGGCTCATTGCTTGGCCTTTATTCAGTTAATGTTAATGTCTGTTATCTAGGAGAATATTAATTGAGCTAACTTGCTGTTTAATTTTACATCTGTAGCTTATAACTCATTGTATGGTAGTAATGTAGTCTGATTAACTTTTTTCTTTCAGTATAAGAAGTTTTATAGATCTCAGGCAAGGGAACTAAATGCATGGCAGAAGGTGGTCTCTTAAAAAGAATAAACAGTTGATATGTGCCACATTTTAGAAAGAGAAACCAAGATGCTAAGGGACAGAAGTTGTGGAATGTTTTCTAGTATGAACTTCTGCTTGGTTAGCTTTAGTCTAAAAGATGATGTTGAACAACAATATACTTGTTATGTCACCATTTTTTTAATTACTCAATGAATTTTATTACATTTACAGTTGTACAATGATCATCCCACATCCCCAGCACATCCCACCATCCCCAACCTGTCTCGTTTGGAAACCATAAGTTTTTTAAAGTCTGTGAGTCAGTATCTGTTCTGCAAAGAAGTTCATTGTGTCCTTTTTTCAGATTCCACATGTCAGTGATAGCATCTGCTGTTGGTGTCTCATTGTCTGACTGACTTCACTTCGCATGATAATTTCTAGGTCCATCCAGCTAAGAATGCTGTTATTTCATTCATTTTAATGGCTGAGTAATATTCCATTGTGTATATGTACCACCTCTTCTTGATCCACTCCTCTGTCAAAGGACATTTAGGTTGTTTCCATGTCCTGGCTATTGAACAGAGTGCTGCAGTGAACACTGGAGTACGTGTGTCTTTTGAAGTCGTGGTTTTCTCTGGATAGATGTCCAGGAGTGGGATTGCTGGATCAAATGGTAATTCTATTTTTAGTTTTCTGAGGAATCGCCATGCTGTTTTCCACAGTGGTTGCACCAATTTGCATTCCCACCAGCAGTGTAATAGGGTTCCCTTTTCCCCACACCCTCCCCAGCACTTATTGTTTGTAGACTTTTTGGATGATGGCCATTCTGGCTGGTGTAAGGTGATATCCCAGAGTGGTTTTGATTTGCACTTCTCTAAAAGTGAGTGATGTAGAACATCTTATCATGTCTTTTCTGGCCATCCATATGTCTTCTTTGGAGAGTAGTCTGTTTAGATCTTCGGCCCATTTTTTGATGGGGTTGTTTGTTTTTTTGGTATTGCGTGGTAGGAGGTGTTTATAAATTTTGGAGATGAATCCCTTGTCAGTCAATTCACTTGCAAAGATTTTCTCCCATTCTGCGGGTTGTCTTTTCGTTTTGTTGAGGGTTTCCTTTGCTGTGCAGAAACTTTTAAGTCCCATTTATTTATTTTTGTTTTTACTGTCATTACTCTTAGAGCTGGATCTGAGAAGATGTTGCTGTCCTTTATGTCAGAGAGTGTTTGGCCTATGTTTTCCTCTAAGAGTTTATGGTATCTGGTCTTATATCTAGGGCTTTAATCCATTTTGAGTTTATTTTTGCGTATGGTGTTAGGAAGTGTTCTAATTTCATTCTTTTACGTGTGGCTGTCCAGTTTTTCCCAGCACCACTTACTGAACAGGCTGTCTTTTCTCCATTGTATATTCTTGCCTCCTTTGTCATAGATGAGTTGGCTGTAGGTGCATGGATTTAATTCTGGGCTTTCTATCCTGTTCCACTGAGCTATATGTCTGTCTTTGTGCCACTACCATACGGTTTTGATGACTGTAGATTTGTAGTATAGCCTGAAGTCTGGGAGCCTGATTCCTCCAGCTCCGTTTTTCTTTTTCAGGATGTCTTAGGCTATTCTGGGTCTTTTGTGCTTCCAAACAAACTTTAAAATATTTTGTTTTGAGTTCTGTGAAAAATGTCCTTGGTAATTTGATAGTTTGATAGGGATTGCACTGAATCTGTAGATTGCCTTGGGTAGTATAGTCATTTGGATGATACTGACGCTTCCAATCCAAGAGCATGGGATGTCTTTCCATCTGTTTGTGTCCTCTTTGATTTCTTTCATCAGCATCTTATAGTTTTCAGAGTACAGGTCTTTTGTCTCTTTAGGTAGGTTTACTCCTAGGTGTTTTATTCTTTGATGCGATGGTAAACAAGATTGCTTCCCTAATTTCTCTTTCTGATCTCTCATTGTTAGTGTACAGAAATGCCATCGATTTCTGTGTATTAATTTTCTATGCTGTGACTTTGCCAGATTCATGGATGAGCTCTAACAGTTTTCTGTAGAGTCTTTAGGATTCTCTAGGTATAGGTGTCATGTCATCTGCAAATAGGGATAGTTTTACTTCTTCCTTTCCAATCTGGATTCCTTTGATTTCTTTGACTTCTCTGATTGATGTGGCTAGGACTTCCACAACTATGCTGAAGAGTAGTGGTGAGAGCAGACATCCTTGTCTTGTCCCTGATCTCAGCAGGAATTCCTTCAGCTTTTCACCATTGAGAATGATGTTAGCTCTGGGTTTGTCATACATGGCCTTTGTCATGTTGAGGTAGGTTCCCTCTATGCTCACCTTCTGAAGGGTTCTTATCAGAAATGGGTGTTGGATTTTGTCAAAGCTTTTTCCACGTCTATCGAGAGGATATACATACGGTTTTTATTCTTCAGTTTGTTAATGTGGTGTATCGCCCTGATGGATTTGCGGATATTGAAGAACCCTTGCATCCCTGGGATAAGTGACACTTGATCACGATGTACAGTCCTTTTAAAGTATTGTTGGATTCGATTTGCTAGTATTTTGTTGAGGATTTTTGCATTGATGTTCATCAGTGAAACTGGCCTGTAGTTTTCTTTTTTTGTGATATCTTTGTTTGGTTTTGGCATCAGGGTGATGGCGGCCTCATAGACTGAGTTTGGGAGTGTCCCTTCCTCTGCAATTTTTTGGAATAGTTTCAGAAGGATAGGTGTTAGCTCTTCTCTGAATGTTTGATAGAATTTCACCTGTGAAGCCATCTGGTCCTGGACTTTTGTTTGTTGGAAGTTTTTTAATCAGAGTTTCAATTTCAGTATTGTGACTGGTCCATTCATCTTTTCTCTTTCATCTTGGTTTAGTCTTGGAGGATTGTACTTTTCTAAGAATTTGTCCATTTCTCCTAGGTTTTCCGTTTTCTTGGCATATGGTCGCATGTAGTCATCTTTAAGGTCCTTCGTATTTCTGTGATGCCTATTGTTACTTCTCCTTTTTCATTTCTAATTGTATTGATTTGAGTCCTCTCTCTTTTTTGCTTGATTAAGTCTGGCTAAAGGTTTATCAATGTTGTTGATCTTTTCAAGGAACCAGCTTTTTGTGTCATTGATCTTTTCAGTGGTTTTCTTTGTTTCTATTTCATTGATTTCTGCACTGAGCTTTATGATTTCTTTCCTTCTACTAACTTTAGGTCTTGTCTGTTCTTCTCTCTTGAGCTGCTTTAGATGCAAAGTTAGCTTGTTTGGTGGAGCTTTTTCTTGTTTCCTGAGGTGGGCTTGTATTGATCTAACTTTCCTCTTGGAACACCTTTTGCTGCATCCCATCAGTTTTGGAGTGTCGTATCTTTGTTGTCATTTGCTTCTAGGTATTTTTTTAATTTCCCCTTTGATTTCTTCAGTGATCCATTGGTTGTTAGTAGCATGTTGTTGAGTCTCCACGCGTTTGCGTGTTTTTTTTTTTTTTTTTGCAGTTTTTTCCTTGTTATTGATTTCCAGTCATATAAAGTCGTAGTAGGAAAAGATGCTTGGCGTGATTTCAGTTTTCCTGAAGTTACCAAGGCTTGATTTGTGGCCCAGAATGTGATCGATCCTATAGAATGTTCTGCGTGCACTTGAGAAGAATGTGCCTTCTGTTGCTTTTGGATGGAATGTCCTATAAATATCTATTAAGTCCATCTGGTCTAAAGCCTCACTCAGGGCCTGTGTTTCCTTATTGATTTTCTGTCTGGATGATCTGTCCACTGCTGTAAGTGGGGTGTTAAACTCCCTCAGTATGATTGTGTTATTGTCAATTTGTCCTTTTAAGGTTCTTAGCAGTTGCCTTATATATTGAGGTGAATCCTAGGTTGGGTGCGTAGATATTTTAAATTGTGGTATCTTCTTCTTGGATTGATCCTGTGATTGTTACGTAATGACTTTGTTTGTCCCTTAAGATATTCTTCATTTTAAAGTCTTTCTTGTCTGATATGAGTATTGCTAATCCAGCTTTCTTTTGATTCCCGTTTGCATGGAACATTTTCTTCCATCCTCTCACTTTCAATTTGTATGTGTCCCTAGAAGTGAAGTGGGTCTCTTGAAGACAGCATATATATATGGGTCTTGTTTTTGTATCCATTCAGCAGTCTCTGTCTTTTGGTTGGGGCATTTAGTCCCTTAACATTTAAGGTAACTATCGATATGTGTGTTCTTGTTGCCATTTTATTAATTGCTTTGGATTTGGTTTTGTTGTTCCTTTTTCTTCCCTTCTTCTCTGTTCTCTCCTCTTCTGGTTTGATGACTATCTTTAGTGTTGTATTTGAGTTGATTTTTCTTATTTGTTTGTGTATCAATTGTAGATTTTTGGTTTGCAGTTATTCTGTAGTTTTGATATAAGAGTCTATATAACATAGCTGAGATTGTTTTAAGTGTTTGTCTCTTGATTGCAAGTGCATCTCCAGTGTCCTGCATTTGTACTCTCCTCTTCTCAGGATTTCTGTTTTTGTTAGCATAATTGTGTATGGATTGATTTTGTATCCTTACTGTATATATGCCTTTACTGGTGAGCCTTGTCATTTGTGGTATTTTTTGTTTCTGGTTGCAGCCTTTTCTTTTCTGCTTAGAGAATTTCCTTTAGTCTTTGATGTAAGGCTGGTTTAGTGGTGCTGAATTCTCTTAGCTTTGCTCATCTATAAAGCTTTTGATTTCACCTTCAAATCTGAATGAGAGCCTTTGCTGGGTAAAGGAATCTTGGTAGGAGGTTTTTTCCCTTTCATCACGTTAAGTATATCGTACCACTCCCCTTCTGACCTGCAGAGTTTCTGCTGAAAAATCTGCTGATACCCTGATTGGGGTTCCCTGTATGTTATTTGTTTCTTTTCCCTAGCTGCTTTCAATATTCTCTCTTTGTCTTTAATTTTGGTCAGTTGGATTAATATGTGTCTCCCCCTTGGGTTAATTTATAAGGTACTTGTTGTGCATCCTGGATTTGAG